>NC_080800.1:83684514-84299514 GCF_028018385.1 Neofelis nebulosa | reverse complement strand
GGTCATGAAAATAGGCCACGTGAACACCCTGCCCTATAGACTTATGACCCAACGGCTGTCGCGCTTTTGGTGGGCGGGCTAAGAGCCTAAGAGGGCGAGCGTCATTGGCCAGAGCGCGCACTAAAGGAGAAAGACGATTGGTTTGCTTCCAGCCTTAACCGTGAAGAAGCAGGTTGCTAGCACCCGCCTTTACTGCGGCGAAGAGTCATCGCTGACGTGGTAGGCCTCCTCCAATCATTTGGTTATGGAACATTCTAAAACTTAGACAAGAGGATTGTGATTGGCTGGAGGGCATAAGACCGCCTCCAGGGTGACGTGTCTGCCTATGGATATCAGTTGCCAGAGAAACCTGGCTTTACTATGGCGGTTGGAGGGACGGCAGTGGTCACACGTCGGCTGCTGGAAAGAACTGGATTCTCGTTTCAGGTTTCGGGGTGGGGGTGGGGTGAAAGGGTTGATGATTTCTTTTTATTGCCGCGTATATAGACAAGACTAACATATGGCTTTACAACTGAGCAGAGCCTCATTCAAATTCCTACTCGCCAACGCCCTGCTTGGGCTGGCTCCTGTTCTTTCCGTGTCTTGGTTTCCATGTTTGTAAAATGGTGATAATAATAGTATCTACCTCAGAGACGTTTACCTCAGAGGCTTGTACTGTGTGTTACTGCGTATAAGACAATACCAATGCTGGCTCAGAAAAATATTCGCTATTGTGGAGTGAAAAACCGCGTAACAGAATGAGAAACAATATAAATTATGTAAATTCGTTCATTATATTGCTTTTCCTGCCCATTAACTTCTTCCCTAGGAGAAATTCGAGTTATAAAAGAGACATATCAATTTTTACCGCTGAAATAATTTACTATTTGAGAATTAGCTCAAAATAGCGGGGATTGGAATTTTCCATATTGAAAAGTTTAAAAGGCGGGGGGGGGCGGTGAGGGGAGATGGAGAACGAGAGCGATCAGGAGATGAACCACATGCGATGAGTAGGCCTTGTTTGGATCCTGATTTGAACATACCAACTGTTAAAAAAAGAAAAAAAAAACTGTTTAAGATGCATCGGGAAAATTTGAAGACGGGTTTGATTTTTTTTTTTTTTAAGGAATTGATGTCTATTTTTAGACGTTATAATGGCAGTAATGGTTGTTTTCAAATTGTCTATCTTGTAGAGATATATAGGAAAATATTTGCGGATTAATTAATAAAATGTCTGGGAATGACTTCAAATACGTAGATGACTGGTATTTGCTTCAGAATCTCAGCGGTAGGGGGAAGTGGGGAGGGGTGTATAGATGAAAAAAAATTGGCCCTAAGTTAATTGTTTGAGTTAAGTGATAGGGCATATGGGGTTCCTCATATTATTGTCTTCCTTGGTATATGTTTGACATTTTCCATAATAAAATACAGAAAATCAGCTATTCGGTTTGCTTAAAAAAATCGGAGTTGGGGGGGGGGAGCAGTGGGTGGGGTTATAGATGAAACAAGATGGCCTTCAGTTGGTAATGTTGAAGCTGGGTGACTGTTGTAGGTTTATAATACTCTTCCTTCTACATTTTTATTTATTTGAAATTATCCTTAATAAAAAGTATAAAAAAGACAGTTACTTTATTGAAAATCAGGATAAATGTACAGTAAAGTAAATTTGAAAATACAACTACAAGAAGGGAAAAAGAAACATTTGCACATTATTTATCAGCTATGGTATCCTTTGTATGTGATAAAATGCACTGGTTGATAAAGAAAAAAAGGTTCTCATATGTTTTTATTTTATGTCCTTTTCTGTCCCCTTCTTTGACCTTCCAGGCCATCATCAGAAAAGCTAAGTTTGCTGTATAATAAGGATCAGAAGATCTGATCCTGGTTGCAGAATCATCCCTGATTACAGAATCTGGGTGAGTCCCTCTCTTCTTTTGGCCTCAATTCTCAAACAAGATAGTTCCACATAACCTTCCTAACTGCCCAGGAATATTTTGAAGATTGATAAGCACCTATCTGCAAAAACACTCTAAATTCTAAGAAGGGAAGGATGAGGCTAAGTCCAGTAGTGCTTCCAGTATAGTAAGTGCCTAAACAACAGAAGGCTGTGTAATGTTACATTCTTTGATAAGAGATACTACAATATTATTATTATTATTATTATTATTTTAATTTTGTTTCCTCCCATGTACAGCATAATTTAGTGGTTAAGGGTAAAGACTAACTTCTTTAATTTGAATTTTGTCTCTGCCACTTACTGTGTGATCCTGGGCAAGATACTTAACTCACTTTGTCCCTAAATTTATTCATGTGTAACATAAAGATAATTATTCCTATGTCATAGGATTTTTGAAGGGATTACATGTAAAGTACCAGGACAGTGCTTGGCACATACAAGTGTTTGCTTTAATAATAATTATGGCTTTGTTAGTCCTTCTGGTACATCCTGGTTTACACACACATACACTCTTACACTTCTAAAAGCAGTGAATAATTCTTTTTGGAAATATAAAACAAAGTTAATACTGTTGGTTTCTTTCCTGATTTTCCAGAAGCAGCAGTTAACACTAGAACTGAAATCTGAAATTATGACTTCTGGCTTATCCTAACAATCTAGAAAGATATTGAGTATATTGATCATATTTATTTATAAGGGAATTTCCAGGAGCTATAATTTTAACTAGGAAATCATAAACATTCAGTCTGCTAACAGCTTTTGTGTCATTCCTCCTTTGTCTCAGACTCAAACAATAATGTTAAACATAAAGGAAGTGTTCCAAGATCCAGAAGAGAATGGATATAAATTAACTGTAATGGTATATGTGCTTTTAAAGGTTTATTTCAACAAACCATAGATGTTTACGCTCATTTGTGACACACCCATACCAAAAATGTTAGCCTTTGGAGTCTGCATTCCTAAATGGCCCATTACTTGCATGAGAAGATGAAGGAAGGTTTTTCCAGTCACTTGAAAGCTTCATTTTCCCATGGAGTCACTATATTTTCCTTATTTTTTTTTCCCTTCTGAAATCTAGGCTGCATAGGAGGGCGCTGCCCTGGTGGAAAAGATGCAGTAGATGGGTATGCACACCCACAGAAAAAACACCTATACAGAAGGCCTTTTGGGGAATGATTAAGGGCAAAAGGGAGGGAGGTGGGCTCTTAGGCCAATAGGAGCTCAGAGAAGGCAAGGTCCAGAGTATCCTGAGATGAAAGCCTCAAAGAGTAAAAGGACCTTGACCTATGCCTCCAAGGATGGGTAGAACCTAGAAGTGGGGGGAAGGAAACCAGTCTGAATGGTGTGCATACAAAATGTATGATACACAGTGATAATTCACTGAAAAGTTCAGCTATGTGTGAGATCCAAGGATAAGAATAGATCAGAATATGTTTATGAGTTTTAAATCTATAATATAAATTTTTAGTCATGTAATTGACATGTGAATATATTATCCTTAAAATGAAAAAGTTTAAATGTTACAGAGTAGGTTCGAGTTTCCATTTCTTCACCACCCCTGATTCTCTTAACTTTCTCCAGAGTTAACCACTATTATCCGTCCTTCTAGATCTCTAAATTATGTATCTGTTTAAAAACATATATGGATATCCATATATAAAATACTGTTTTGTGTTTTCTTTTACATAGACTTGGTATGTTCTAGGTATCGTTTTGCAACTTACTGTCTTTATTTAGCTAATTGTCTTGGCTGTCTTCATGTTCATTCTTAGAGTTCTATTTAATTCCTTTCACAGTGGCATTCTTTTAACTAGCATGTTAATCCATCTCATGGGTAAAGCACATTTTATCTTTCTGAATTACTAGTGATAGTCCTCTAGGTTGATTCCAGTGTTTTTGCTACTTCAAATAATACTTCCAACAATCAAACATAATTGGAAACCATTTACAAGTGTTATTCTAAGGTAACATTTATATCTTTATGATAATTAAACCAATGTGATACTGATGTGAGAACAGAGGTCTCTATGACAGACCAGGTGACCTAGAAACAATGATAACCTTTAAAAATTGAATAATCAAAAATCAATGGGAAGAGAGTACCTTAAGAGACCCATGTTCATCTAAAAATTTAGAATGTTCTATAATAGCATTTTAAATCAGCGGGGAAAGGATGGCCTCTTTAGTAATTAATATTAAGAAAGGTTATATATTTGGAAGAAACTATAAAAATACCAAGAAATATAGGAAATCGTTTTTAGAATATTGATTTGGAAGCATTTTACCTAGACATAACAAATGCCAAAGTTCACAAAAGAAAAGGTTGACATATTTGTGTGTGTATACACACACACGTGCACACAGAGACCCACTTAGAAGGAAAATGAGTTTGGAAAAAATATTTCCAACATACCCAAGAAAACTTAGGATTTAATTATTAGAAATCAATAAAGAAAGCAAACATTCACATAAGAAAAACATCACATGAATGTATGAAAGATGCTCAATATCCCACATATTCAAATAAAATATTACTGTATACTGGATAAGCAAAACAAAGTTTTTTTCCAAAAGATGTTTATCCAGTGTTGCTGAAGGTTTAGATGAATGAACTTTAAGGTTTTTGCTGGGAGTACAAATTAAAGCAGTTCTTTATAAGTTGAATTTGCCTCTATCTCGTCAGAACAGTTCCACTTCTGAGAATAATCTTGAAGTCCCTAATTCTCTAATATATCTGTCCACTTACTTACATCTATTATAGCATTTCTGTAATAATGAAGTATCAGAAACACCCTAAATGTTCATTAATAAGGAACTGGTTAAATTCTGGCACGGAGATTATACAGTAATGTGGATATTAAAAAGAATGACAGGGCGCCTGGGTGGCGCAGTCGGTTGGGCGTCTGACTTCAGCCAGGTCACGATCTCGCAGTCCGTGAGTTCGAGCCCCGCGTCAGGCTCTGGGCTGATGGCTCAGAGCCTGGAGCCTGTTTCCGATTCTGTGTCTCCCTCTCTCTCTGCCCCTCCCCCGTTCATGCTCTGTCTCTCTCTGTCCCAAAAATAAATAAATGTTGAAAAAAAAAAAATTAAAAAAAAAAAAAAGAATGACAGATGCCCATGTTAAAGTAGGAAAAGGTATGGGGCAGTAGGTCTCACTTTGCCAAGTCAAATGTAAAATACACATTTAGTTTTAAAGGTATGTTTTGTGTGAATATGTATATAAAATTTGAAGTCCTGCACACTCCTGGGATTGGGGAAGGGAAGTAAAGGGAGAATTCCAACATCATTATGTGTGTTGGTATTTACACACATGTAAAAGAAATATTACCCCAAAATAGTGCCACAAAATTAATTACTTGGAGAAAATAATACAGGCTTTTCAGTTCATAACTTACAAAGTAAATTCTGGGTGGATTAAGGAATTAAAATATAAAATATCCATTAAGATGACCTGTTTTAACAGTGGAAGGAAAAACTAACATGTCATTATATAAAACTTTAAAATCATAATATCAGACACTATAAAAGCACACTAGGGGAAATATTTGCCCCAGAATGACAACTCTTGATAAAGAGCTCCTATAAATGTTGAAATCACTATAAGAATCAACTGGGCAGAGAACAAGAGCCATATATGTATGGCCAATAGACACCTTAAATGTTGAAGCATCACTAAGAAGCTGAACAGCTAAACATTTTATCAAATTTTATGAATTTTGTAAATGAGACTAGCCACTGCTGACGAGAGTATGGGTGTGATAGTTTTACGCACTACTTGTAAAGTTGGAAATTGGTATAGCATGGGAGAGTAATTTGATAACCTGTTATTCCCTCTTGACCTACTACATCTGCATCTGGAAATGTTAATAGGAAATGAGGACAAAAATGTTTTAATAGTTACTACAGGGTAAACTGAGGGGGAATCACTTTTCCCTTAAGGGGGTGCTTTAAGGTATGGCCATTTAATAAAATACACAGCTCTCAAGATCCTTGTGTATTATAACATTGTATGGGAAAAATGAGTTGTAGTTACAAATTTTTTTAAAGGGAAGATCTAGGATTTGATACCAGTATTAGCTTATATCTGTTTAAATATTTACACAAATTAAAAATAGAAACCTAGGGCAAACGTACAAATGTGTTTTCTCAAAGGCTGGCCTACCCTAGAGCTGACCTGTAGAGAACAAGTGAAAAAATATTTGATGATTTGTCCCTGATTTGCTTCCATTTTCTTCATGTGTTGAATCACTTGCTTTGATTCACTGTTGTATACCCACCAGGGACCTAAGTGCTGCTCCATAATATGTGAGATAAGTATAACACAAGGCCTGTGACAAATAGGGATTAATGGTGTAGTTCTATAAGTAAAATTAGCATCAGCTTCATATCGTACTGGAGACGGGAGAGAAACGGGCTAGAATTGGAGATTTAAGGAAGAGATAGGATTTCTGTGGTATTTAGATGAAGGAGATGAGGGAGCATGATGGGAGCAAAGAGTAGGCATGCTAAGTCAATAAACAATGTTAATAAAGCCTGAAACTCAAGACAAACTGGCGAATCTACAGTGCAAACTTTTTAAATGGGTGTGCACAGCACATCTATCCTTGATCATGGAGAAGTGTTAAGCTGGTAAGAGTGGTACAAAGTGCAAAGCTATCCACAAACTTGTACTACAAGTAGGAGCAGACATCAAAAGGACAGGTATTCCCTTCCTTTGATGTCTGGTTTCTGACTTTCAGGTAGTAGTAATTTGATCTGTAGGATATTCAGATGAAAATAAGGTACTGAGACAATTCCTAGAAAGGCTGTTTCCCTGGCTTTATTCACTCTGGTCACAAACCTTGACTTGTGGTACATGTATTTTTCTGTATAATGGCAGATACTTCATTGAGACTTCATAAGAGTAATATAAGAATTTGTGGAGAATGACAACTCACCCAGTTAATCAAACAGGTAGAATTCCTTTTGGTAGTTTTCCTATGAATGAATATATGTGATTAATTCCAAGGATGTATGGTAGGTTCAGCTATCATTTTCAAGTTCCTCAGTAAGGAATTGCTAGTACCAGTGAGACTTCCAAAATACTTCCTGTCCAGCCTGGCCTTACTTCTCTGTTTTACACAGTCTGGGTGGCTGGCACTGGCCCATCTTGCTTTCTTTAGTTGGTATTTTAACTGTCCCCTTGTTTTGTGAAAGTTCTGCAATATAGCAGTTCTGAGGTGGGTTTTCTGGATTTCACCTATATTAACTAAATTCTCTTAAAACGTCAGATACTGTGTCCCTTCTATCCTGGTCATAATGACTTTTTTTTTTAGAAAAATATTTTTGTAAGCGTGATAGCTTGCAATATATGCCATGACACACTAGCTGCTTTCTGATCCTTCACAGAATGTCTGTATATCCCTCTCAACCAGAAGGTTTCTGACTCCCACAGGGTCAGTAACTGTATTTACAGGTTTTGATGCTCTCTGAGGGCCACCTTTGTCCTTTCTGCTCAGAGCTTTGTGCCCTTTTAGTTAGAGGATATCATTTGCTTAATGAAAGCTCTAGCACCCAGGTTTGTCTTCCTAATAACTGGTTTCCTTGATTCAAACTTCTGGTTGTCTAGCATTTCTTACCTCTTCTTTCCCCCCTCAGAGTTTCCCTGATATCTGCTCAACATCGTTTTAAGGTCTAGGGATTGGTTGAGGGGCTTTTTCTGTGGGTGAAAGGCCACAGTTACCAGAGAAATCTGGTTTAAGGCTGATCCACCCTCATCCCTCATTTTTTTCCCAGAGATTACCCTGATTTTAATCTGGTATTTATTCATCTAGATACTTTCCTATGCATTTATGCATATCAGTTTAAAACAGGAATTTGATCACACTCACTGTTCATAAGAACTGTGTGAGACTGATAGTTATTTTTCAGCCTGTGCTATCTATCTCTTCAGGATCCTATTGTACATACTATGCATTATGCCTGTTTACCTAATAGTACAGAATTGAACATCAGAACCATATTGGTACATGGTTCTCTTAATTCATTTGAATGTTCTTCCATAGTGTGCATACGTAATTTATGTTAGAAGAAAATTTAGGTGTTCCAGTTTTTCAGTATTAGAAATGCCACTGCAGTGAATATCTTTGTATCCATACTCACATGTATTCCTGTAGCTGTTGTTTAGCCACGTTGTATACAAGCAGTTCTTAACAAGAACCTGTGAAGGCTAGGGGGTAATTTGCTTCATTCCATAGATGAGAAAAAGAGGCCAAGTGAGCTTACATATCTTGCCTAAGTCCTCACAACTGATAAATGGCAGAGCCTAATTGAAGTAGAAGTATGTCTAACAGTGGAGCTCATATATTTTCTCTGATATTACAGTCGTAAACCACAGTCATAAAATAAGATTACTTTTTTCTGTATTCTTTCACAAAAGTTCATCTTGACAGGTATCTGTTTTCCTTTCTAGTTTGTGTCTCCCACCTTCTCCTTCCAGACTATCCCAGGAGATCTAGGAGGTTCCATCTAGGAAAACATTAGGAGTTCTTGGAAAGGAAAGAAGGAAGAGGATTATGTAAGTCAAAGAAATTACTTCATCTGTCACACTGTAAGAATCATAGAACACTTTCTTTCAGCTTTACCTTATTAGCCCTCTCTGCTGCATTTTATCCCAATTGCTTCTTGAAACTCTCAACTTCTTTGGCTTCCAAAAGAACATTCTTTTAATTCTTCTGTTGCTGCTCTGACCATTTTTGTTTTGTTTTTGGTCTCTGCTCACTCCTTATACGTCAGTCTTTTAGGTTTTTCCAGTATTCCATACTTTGGTTCAGTTTTTTTTCCTCTTCATGAATGATTTTGATGGCTTTCATAGCTTCTAGTAACAGCTATATGATTACTCTCAGATCTCTATTTCTGGCTCTGACCTTTAGCTGCGTTTTAAAGTTAAATATATAACTGTACACCTCACACTTAATAGATCCAGTACTGAACTTCTTTCCTCTCTAATCCATTTCCTCCTCTAGATGCAGTTTCATGTGATAATACTAATGACCTAATCATTCATTATCAAAACCTGGGAGTCATCACTGACTTCTCCCTCACTGATATATCACCTCCTCCAAGTGATTTCAGCTAATACTGAAAGTTGTGTCATGTACCATTTCTTGTTTACTCCTAAATACTATGTGCCTATTACTATCATTGTACTAACCTCATTGTTTTTTAATTGCCACTTTAGATATTTGAATCCTTAACACCTAGCATAGTAGCTGTCCCAAAGCAGATGTGCAATAATGTATGATAGCTAATTCAATGGATGGATTACTTATTTCCTATTATTTTATGGCTGTTTCTAAACTCATCATCAAAATCAGTGTTTTTATTAATTCATTAATTACCCAGGCTTAAAATTACACAGCTACCTTTGACTCCTCCCTCTCCTTCATTTACCAAGTTTTGTATTCAGTTTTTCTGGACTCTGTCATCACTCTAGTTCAGGCCTACCTGGACTCCTGCAGAAACCTTTACTGTTACTCATTTTGCCTTTAGTCAGCTAAAGTTCATCTTGTCCTTTTTCCTGTTCAGAGTGTTGAATTTGACCTCCACTGCCTTGTGTAGTTTCTTTTCCATTTTAATTCATTATTTGTTTAAAATTATAATCCTGTCTTTTCAGTGGCACCAAAAAACTAACTTTTGGGCAAGTCTGATGAGTGATTGGATGGTTAAGAGTAGTGGTTAGTAGTGAAGATCAGAGAAAGAGGGTGGAGGTAATAAGTCACTTATACATGATCCTGAATTAGGATTTGAGATCCAAATTCCAAGAGAATAACTTTTGTTGTACTAAGCACAGTGTGTTAAAGGTCACTATAGAAAACAAACAAGTAAAATGCTTTATGTATTACAGTGGTTGGAATAAAAACAGGGTTGAATGAGTTCCAGAAAGCAGGGTTCTCAAACTCGTGGACAACAATCTGCAGAAGAAGACAACTTCAAAAAACCAAGTAGAAGCAATATGCAGAGAAGTAAGATGAGAGGGGCCTCTTCAGGAAAGAAGACCGCTGGTTCACAGCAGAAGAATGTGGAACCAGCTCTCCCAGGCAGATGGGGGGGTCGCTCTGCAGAGAACCCCCCTTCAGGATCAGTGAGGAAGACAAGAAAGAACAAACAGAAGACTCCTGGAAATGGAGATGGTGGCAGTACCAGCGAAGCACCTCAGCCACCTCGGAAGAAAAGGGCCCGGGCAGACCCCACTGTCGAAAGTGAGGAGGCATTTAAGAATAGAATGGAAGTTAAAGTGAAGATTCCTGAAGAATTAAAACCATGGCTTGTTGAGGACTGGGACTTAGTTACCAGGCAGAAGCAGCTGTTTCAACTCCCTGCTAAGAAAAATGTAGATGCTATTCTGGAGGAGTACGCAAATTGTAAGAAGTCGCAGGGAAATGTTGATAATAAGGAATATGCAGTTAATGAAGTTGTGGCAGGAATAAAAGAATATTTCAATGTGATGTTGGGCACTCAGCTGCTCTACAAATTTGAGAGGCCCCAGTATGCCGAAATCCTCTTGGCTCACCCTGATGCGCCAATGTCCCAGGTTTATGGAGCCCCACATCTACTGAGATTATTTGTAAGAATCGGAGCAATGTTGGCGTATACGCCCCTTGATGAGAAGAGCCTTGCATTATTGTTGGGCTATTTGCATGATTTCCTAAAATATCTGGCAAAGAATGCTGCGTCTCTGTTTACTGCCAGTGATTACAAAGTGGCTTCGGCTGAGTACCACCGCAAAGCCCTGTGAGGGTCTAGTGACCACTCACTGTTATGTCTGGTATCTGTAAACACTCTTTGTTCTTAGTCTTTTTCTTGTATAATTGATGTTCTTTAAAATTGTTAATGTATAACAGGGCTTATGTTTCAGTTTTGTTTTCTGTTTTGTTTTAAACAGAAAATAAAAGGAGTGCAAACTCCTTTTCTCATTTCAAAGTTGCTACCAGTGTACGCAGTAATTAGACAAAGAAGAAACATTCAATAGAATATTTTATTGCCTAGTTGACAACATTGCTTGAATGCTGGTGGTTCTATCCCTTTGACACTACACAATTTTCTAATATGCGTTAATGCTCCATGACAAAATGCCCTGATTCCTAGTGCCAAAGGTTCAACTTAATGTATATACCCGAAAACCCATGCATTTGTGCTCTTTTTTTTTTTTATGGTGCTTGAAGTAAAACAGCCCATCCTCTGCAAGTCCATCTATGTTGTTCCTTAGGCATTCTCTCTCTGCTCAAATTGTTGAAGGATGGTGGTTTGTTTCATGGTTTTTGTATTTGAGTCTAATGCACGTTCTAACATGATAGAGGCAATGCATTATTGTGTAGCCACGGTTTTCTGGAGAAGTTGATATTTTAGGAATTGTATTTCAGATCTTAAATAAAATTTGTTTCTAAATTTCAAAGCAAGTATTTTGCAGTGTGCCTTTAATATTACTGAGAACAACAAGTCAGCAAGCCCAGGAAAGCTCTCGATGATATCAAAGGAGAGTTCTGACTCCTGGTAAAAGAATTCCTTTTTCTTGGGTGTGGCAGCCAGGAATATGCTGTCATGCCAGTTCCCCTCCCCTTCCCTCATTGTGGCTTCTCAGAGTGTGATTGCTTTCAGTGCTGCTTGTAAGAGCCAGTTTTGTTCCTGATGCTGCTTGTCCCTATGAGTTGGGCTGGTATAACAGGATATTTAGTGGGTACTATAACAGTCCCTTATGCTTAATGCAGAGCTTTTTTCTTTCCCACAAAAGGAAACATGGGCAGCCACCTTCATATATGATCAGAAATACTTGTAGATTTTGGACCAAGGATGGCAGCTTTCCCTAGTTCCAGCATTGGGGTTATAGTCCCTGTTTTTATAATCCCTTAGACATAACAGTGGGAATCTATAGAATAGGGGATTTACCAAGGAGGATTGATGTTGGATGCCTACGATTATAAATTTATTCTAGGGTCCCCTGGGTGGCTCAGTCGGTTGAGCGTCCAACTTCAGCTGAGAGTCTGACTTCAGCTCAGGTCGTGATCTCAGGGCTCTTGGGTTCAAGCCCGGTGTCGGGCTCTGCTGACAGCCTGGAACCTGCTTCAGATTCTGTGTCTCCCTCTTTCTCTGTCCCTCCCCCACTCACACTGTCTCTTTCAAAAATAAATCTAGCATATATGGAGATTTCCCAAACCAAGTTTTGTTTCATGAATTAGTGTTTTTGTTTTCCTTCAAGTGTTTATTTTGAAAGAGAGAGAGAGCACGAGCAGGGGAGGGGCAGAGAGAGAGGGAGACAAAATCCCAAGCAGGCTCCACAGCATCAGTGCAGAGTGCCATGCTGGGTTCAAACTCACAAACCAGGAGATCATGACCTGAGCTGAAATCAAAGAGTTGGATGCTTAACCAGCCACCCAAGTGCCCCGACAGTATTTTTTACTTTAGAGAAAAAATGTATTCCGTGGTTACTGCAGAAATTTTAGAAAATACAGTAAGAACAAATCTGGAAGTAAATCCTGTATAATCCAACTGGATCAGTCAGGGTCCCAGCAGGAAATAAATGGGACTCAAATGATGTGAGAAGTTTAATAGAGAATTTTTTCCAAGTTGTCAGCAAAGGAGTAAACTTGTGGTGCATGTTAGTTTGCCAGGGCCGCCACATCAAAGTACCACAAACTAGATGGCTTAAACAACACCAATTTATTTTCTTATAGTTTTGGAGTCCAGAAGTCTAAGATCAAGGTTGGTTTCTTCTGAGGCCTCTCCTGGGCTTGTAAAAGGGTACCTTCCTGTGATTTCCTCTGTACCTATGTCCTAATCTCTTCTGGAGAGGCCTAATGACCCCGTTTTAATTTAACTACCTCTATAAAGATTCCATCTCCAAATGCAGTCCCATTCTGAGGTGCTGGGGGGTTAAGAATTCACAATATGAATTTAGAGGTGACAGAATTCAGCCTCCAATATGATGTTATTTGTAGGCAAAGAGTAGAGTAGGAGGGGAGGGAGTGGGAGGTGGTGGTGTAGAGGAGGGGTGGGAGAGAAACGGGGGGAGGGGAGGAATGGGGTGGGAGTGGTTACTGGATGGTAAGACAGCTGTGTGGAAAGAGCCACCTGACAGCAGCTGTGATCTTCAGGATGCAGTTAGCTCATAGAGACCTCAAAGAATCCAGGATGGCACAAAAAACAATACCTGAATTCACCTTCTGGGTATTACCCTTTAACCAAACTGGAAACCAAAGGGCAAGGAAGACTTTTGATGTAATGCATATTGGTAAGCCTGGGGGACACAGAGCAGGGGGGAAATACGGGGACAACTAAGATTTCTAGCACACTCGTACCTGAAACTATAGTTCATACTTTGCCACATGGTCTTAAAATTATGTCCTTTGAGGGACCTAGAGCCTGGCTAACTAGAAGAGTTCTCAAGGACTCTTACACATTCAGAGGACAATTTGTATAACAGTTCATACATTCACAAAACACTGTAAGAGATTGTTTTCTTTGTTATTGAAACTTTGAATAGGAGGCATAGCAAACAGATGGATCTTAGCTCACACACTTAAAACATATTGGGAATATCACATTTCAAAATTGCCTTTAAATGAACATAAATAAGACTGATGTTTAACTGTAGCATGTCAGTGGGATATCCACTTCAGTTATTAAGGATTCCCTATCTTTATGAGATGTACAAATATCCTATGGTCTCATCTAGCACCAAAGCTTGAGATTCCCCATCATCATGTTTGTCCACACTGGTTAGGGATCAGATGTTCATTTACTGAATTGGCACAATTTCTTCAGATCCCTTGTTCCTGCTGCTTCTATCCAACCCTCTGGATAGGGGAATCTTTGGCAAGATTAGGTGCTGAGCTTTCCTGAGCCCACCATAGTCTTCCTTAGGTGCTGATAAAGAGAAATACTCATGTCTCCACTGCTGGAAGGACCCACAAACCCTGACCTCTCACTGCCTTCAAATGCCCTCCATTCCCATCCAAGGACATCTAACTTAATGTCATCAAGTAAATAATCCTTTTCAAGACAAAAGCCACCAGCTTCAAGCAGATTCTACTTATAGCTGTTCCACAAATCTCCTTCTCCTGGATCTCTGTAGGAAATGGGAAAAGAGAAAAATTTAAGAACACAATACACATTTAATATTCCAGTGACTGATAATTCAGTAATTTACAGTTCATATGTGGTTTATTTTTACTTTATCTGATTTAATCTTGTTAATTGCTTTATTTTTTAAAGATATCACATTAGGAGTGTTCAGAAGAGACCTAAAGTACTTTATTAGGACCTAAACTAGGCCATCCTATTGACGAAAAAGAGGGCAATTATAATAAGTATATGCAAACTATTACCAGAATCTCTGCTGATTTAGGAAGTGTCTCTAGTCTGAAACTACACAGGTGATGTAGTTTCATCTAGCCATCTTGATGACAAAATGGCTTCCCTTCTAAAACTGAAGAGTGGATCTGAGAGTTTATTTACCCCATGAGATTAAGTGCCTAGCTAATGTGGTGGTTCCATAATAAATAGTAACTATAATTGCTATTTATTATTTTCATCAGTATCATCAACATAAATAAGACTTTTCCATCATGGAGAATGTATGTGGATTGGTACAGAAGCATGTTGTGAAATAACTCTCATGACACCCATAAAACAACTAGAAAGTAAAGAAAGTAACCATTAAATAGAGGCTTGTTTTGCCTAAGACAAGTTTCTGGCACAGAATAAATGTTCAAAAATAATTCTCTCCTCTCTCCCTTCCCAAAAGGAAAGGGTGAAGACTATATTCCTAATATCTGTGGTTCTCAACCTGAGGTCCCCAGAATTTTAAGGTACTTTAAAGATTACCATGAAGAATTGAAGAGCTCTTTGCTCAATTTTCTCTTCTTTTTTGCCGCATTCATTAATTCATTATGGAAGTAACACTTAGCTGAGCTTTTTCTAGAATCAAATGAGATGATATATTTAAACATGCATTGTGAACTGTGAACTGTAATAATGGTTAACAGTTTGTGTACAGAAATTCTAGTTATCAGAAATTGTGCATTTTTTTAAATTTCAAAATATAAAAGTCTGTGTAAGGAAGAGAAGTTAGAGATAGTCTATATTTTGTTTAAAAATACAGTTTGATAAACAATTTAGAAAAAAATCTTAATAATAAGCACTAAAAGATTAAAAATAGAATGTGTTTATCAAATTTAAAAAATTAAATAAAAATAGAATGTGTAAACTCCAAATTTCCAAAGAAAATTCCCTTCGTCCAACAGAACGCAAGAAAGGAGAGGAAGGGAAAGATGCAAAGAAAACACATGATAAAAAACAAAATAGAAAGGAAGAAATATATCCATGTCAATAATGATGAATGTACATAGATTAAACTCATAGTAAAAGAAAACCTCAGATTGGATTTTTTTTCAAGGCACAGAATTCAGTTTCATGCTTTTTCTCAAAGGCGCTCTTAAAATTATCCAGAAAAGTCCAAAATAAAAGGATGCAAAAATATGTATCAGGTAAATACTAAGCAAAAGAAAGCTGGTGTAGCAAAATTAATGCAAAAACACAGCATGGCACATCACAAACATCATACCAAGCAGAGGCAGTCAATCTACTGAGCAAGAACAACAGTTGCAAAATGCAAGTTTATTTTTGTCTAATACTATTCCTTTAAAATTAAGCTTTGAGGAACCTCCACACTGTTTTCCAGAGTGGCTGCACCAGTTTGAATCCCCACCAACAGTGCAAGAGGGTTCCCATTTCTCCACATCCTCGCCAGCATCTATAGTCTCCTGGTTTGTTCATTTTAGCCACTTTGGCGTGAGGTGGTATCTCAGTGTGGTTTTGATTTGTATTTCCCTCATGAGGAGTGACATTGAGCATCTTTTCATGGGCCTGTTGGCCATCTGGATGTCTTCTTTAGTGAAGTGTCTATTCATGTCTTTTGCCCATTTCTTCACTGGATTATTTGTTTTTTGGGTGTGGAGTTTGGTGAGTTCTTTATAGATTTTGGATACTAGCCCTTTGTTCGATTTGTCATTTGCAAATATCTTTTCCTATTCTGTCAGTTGCCTTTTAGTTTTGTTGATTGTTTCCTTTGCAGTGCAGAAGCTTTTTATCTTGATGAGGTCCCAATAGTTCATTTTTGCTTTTAATTCCCTTGCCTTTGGAGATGTGTCAAGTAAGAAATTGCTGTGGCTGAGGTCAGAGAGGTTTTTCCTGCAGCCTCTCTGGAAAACAGTGTGGAGTTTCCTCAAAAATTAAAAATAGATCTACCCTATTACCCAGCAATAGCACTGCTAGGAATTTACCCAAGGGATACAGGAGTGCTGATGCATAGGGGCACTTGTACCCCAATGTTTATAGCAGCACTTTCAACAATAGCCAAACTATGGAAGGAGCCTAAATGTCCATCAACTGATGAATGGATAAAGAAATTGTGGTTTATATATACAATGGAATACTACTTGGCAATGAGAAAGAATGAAATATGGCCTTTTGTAGAAACGTGGATGGAACTAGAGAGTGTGATGCTAAGTGAAATAAGTCATACAGAGAAAGACAGATACCATATGTTTTCACACATATGTGGATCCTGAGAAACTTAACAGAAGACCATGGGGGAGGGGAAGGGGAAAAAAGTTAGGGAGGGAGGCAAACCATAAAAGACTCTTAAAAACTGAGAATAAACTCAGAGTTTATGGGGGGTTGGAGAGAGGGGAAAGTGGGTGATGGGCATTGAGGAGGGCACCTGTTGGGATGAGCACTGGGTGTTACATGGAAACCAATTTGGCAATAAATTTCATATTAAAAATAAATAAAATAAAATAAAGAATACCAAAAATAAATTAATTAATTAATTAAGCTTTGCCCAGGCCCTGTGGCTTTGTTGCTCACCCCAAAGAGCCCTACAGTCACTTTAAATCCTTCATATGTGGAATTTAAGATACAGAAGAGATGAACATAGGGGAGGGAAGCAAAAATAATATAAAAACAGGGAGGGGGACAAAACAGAGACTCTTAAAAATGGAGAACAAACTGTTGGAGGAGTGGGAGTGGGGGATGGGCTAAATGGGTGAGGGGCATTAAGGAGAACACTTTTGAGGATGAGCACTGGGTTTTATACATTGGGGATGAATCACTAGAATCTACTTTTGAAATCATTATTGCACTACATGCTAATTAACTTGGATGCAAATTTAAAAATAAAAAAAATAATTAAAAATGAAAAAATGGTTAAATGTATATTTTGTACACAATATATTTCATTTTATTGTAATAAAAAAGTTGTAAATAAAAAATAAAGATAATGGCTTTTTAAAAAAAATCCTAAATCAACCCTCATTTCAGTGACCAGAACCCCCAGTTCCTAATAATAAAGAACCCTCTGAACTCAATTTAGAGTTAAACCTCTCCTCCCTCAGCTAGCACCAAATTCAGGTGGACTTCCCACTTTGGGAGTAAGTGATGTGCTGGGTTTCTTTTCTTTCTCCATCCTCCTTAGCTTGCTAATTTTGACTTGAGGACTGTCTGGGGTTGAAGGGAGGGAGTAAACAGAATGCTCTTTATGTTTGTGTAGTAAGTTGGCTTCATGCTTTCTAGATCTAGCCGACATTTAAAAGCAGATTCTCATCTGAGGTTCTCCCACTTCAACTCTTGTGTCAGAAGCAAAACATTCTATTGCTGTTTCCTCTTAAGCTCTCAGTTTTTCAGCTGTCCATTCTACAGTTTCTCTGATGGAATCCATAGCAACCCCAAACAGTTCTCTTCATCAGGCCCCTCAATACCAGATTGTTCTCCTGCACAGCCCACTTTTGGTACATGAGAAACACCCATATATCTTTTGCCCCCAACACAATGGGAGTGTAGATATCCCAATACAGTTATCTCTCCTTTGCTCACACCATCGTCACAGCCACATTCTCTAGCCCATAAGATTTCTCATGGTGGATTCAGATCCCATTTCACTATGCTTCCAAACTCTAGGACAACCTGTCAAGCTTCATGGGGTCCAGTTGAAGCCTTAGATGAAGGAGAAAGCACCCCAACTCTTCCCCCTTGGAAGCCCACTCCAAAGAAATCCTCCTCACAAAAATTCCTTCTCTGTATCTCCTCTCTCTTAATCCTTTTAACCCTCATAAGTTTTAGAGTTGCTTGGTCATTTTCTTTGAAAACCTGGCTTTGGAATTTAATTTCTATTTTCATCTTCATGCAAAAGAGGAAACTTCCAGTTTAACAGCCCTCATGGAAATTTAAACCAACCAGATCTCCAGTCCTGGAAGGTCACCATCTAAAGTTCAAAAAAATGTAAAAGGTAGGAGTATGGGTTTTGGAGTGTGATGAACCTAGGTCAAAATACTGGCTCCACAACGTACTACGCCTTGGAAAATACACTCACACTCTCTGAGTTGTTTCTTCTTCATGTAAGGAAATACCTGCCTTACAGTGTTCTTACAGTGTTTTAAGAGAATCAAACCAAAACACCAAACACTGCATCTGGCCCTTAGTGGGCACTCAAGCAAATGTTAGGTCCCTTCCTACCTTGACTTTTTCCTTCCTTGAAAAACTTGCCTTTGACACTCTCTACCATAAAGAGCATTTGTAAACATAATAAGGGGAGACACAGGTATGCACTTCAGTGCCTTTTCTGTATTCCAGAAGAAGTTGTCTAATGAATACACTATAGGAAAAGGGATGATATCATACCATTCTCCATCCAATGGAGTTGAAGGTAGGAGACACAATCGTCATGCCATGGAACTGTTTCATGTGTTTTCCTGAACCTGAATTTTAACTTCTAGGTTAAAAATCAATAAAGCATACATACTTAAGAGCTCCAGAACTTTAGATTGAGAGTTCCAGCACCAAACTCCTCAATAGCTACAGGACCTGGTAATATCCTTCCCCTCTTTTTTTTTTTATCCTTCCCCTATTCTGACTTCATCTATCAAAGATGGTAAAACAGATGATGCTATTTAATATGTGTGAGAAACTAAGTGGTCTGTATAATTCACATAAACCTCACAACAACCCTAAGAGGAAGTAATGTGATTATCCTCTTTTAAGAAAAGGGGCACAGAAGCCAAGAACAGAGAGCTAAAAGTGGTAGATCTAGGACTTGAACACGGTCAGGTAAGCTCTTTATTATACTAGCCTGCCTCTTGGAAAAATAGTACAACTATTGAGAAATATGAAACTTGAGATCTCACCTGTGAAAGTACCCTGACCCTGTTACCAGTTCAGACCCTCCTAGAAGCAAATGCTAAGACAAGAGTAGACATACAAGAGATTTATTAGGGAAACACCTATGAAAGATAAAAGGGGAAGAAGCAGAAGATGGGGAGGGCCTTCAGACTGTGATGCATGTGTCACACCTGTGAAATGAGAGGTTCGGCAGGGAGAATCCCAGACTGCAGTACAATAATGAGAAAGTCTGCACCAGGCCAACAGGGAGTACAAACAAAAGATTACAAAAGGTCCTCCAATGAGCAGAAATGGCCCGGTTCTAGCTGTACAACTATGCTCAGTTATAGTGTGGGAGCAGTCTAGGGAAAGTGTAGTTTTAACATAAACATCAGGCAAGATCCAAACGTTCTTTTGAGGAAATAGCTGTGTGACTCCATGGCTACCACAGGCCTGATGACTTTTTCTCGCAGTCATCCACATACCTTCTCTGATTAGAGACTGAATTTTTGCAAGGAACCAGAAGCTGATTCATTCTATACTAAGTCACCAGAGAAGCTCCCACTTTCAAGCACTGTCACCTAAAAGCCTGAGTATCCTGGTTAGCAGAGGGTTCTATCCAGGGTCTGAGACCCTCAATGCTTTCTGCTCTGGAGTTGGCTAGGCAAGTCACTTCTTGTACATGTAATGGGGATACCAGCCTTCTGTGTGAGCAGGAAAGTGGTGAGAACCCCAGAGAACCAGGCTCTGGATGTTGCTGATCATCTACCATTAATGCCTTCAAAAGCTTCTTCACACCAATTTACAACTTGATGGCCCTGGCCCCTCAAGTCATGGGGATGTTCACACAGGTGAAACCCGTTTTCTCCTACGTCATTCAACCTCATGCCTTTGCAAGTTCCCTTTACTTGGGCTCACCTCTGCCTATGGGCCTAGGATGACACAGACATCAGAAGCACTACACCAGGCACACATAGCAAAAGTCACAAGACTACCAAAACAGGTTGGGGCACATCTGAGGCCCTTTGGGGAATCTACACAAGGCAGGTACAAGAGGGGTGGGTGAGGTTTTGTCTAATGCCTAACTCCATTTGTGGGGGCTACTTCACTGGACTCTGAGGGCCTGCTCCTTCTGCTTCAGCCCCAAGTTACCTGGTCAGACCCAGGTCAGACATCTGCCTACTCAAAGACTATCCCAACCAATGTTTCCAGTTATGAATCCTTGGGACTTTATCTCTTCCCCTAAAAAAAGTTCCCCCAAAGAGAAAGGGAAAAGGAAGGAAAGGCAAAGTGTTCTGACTTGCAATGGGGACAGTTTTTGCCCCCCAGGTAAGTATGTCCAGGACAATCTAGCCATCAGCCTCAGAGGGTCTGGTGCCTGCTGCAGCCTGGAGCAGAGAAACCAAAATCAGACGCACCCTGCAGAGGAGTGTGACTTGGGTGAACCCTTCCACATCCTGCCTGAATGCCACCCCTCTGAGAGCCAGAGAGTTGGATTCTCCCTGTCTTGTCAAACTGGCACAGTGAGCCCCTGGAAACTTACCCCAACTGGAATCTAGCCCAACTAGCATCCATCAGGCTTCCACGACCTTGAAGAATGGTCTAGAAATGTGAAGATCTCCCAAAATGGCATCATAGTGAAAACCAAAAGCCAAAGGCACATTCATTCTTGCTCTGCTTCACAGAAAATTTTCATATATTACACATGTCAATTTTTCTTTACAATTTGTAATTTTTTGCTTCAGTGCTTTAGAAAAGCATTCCCCCGTGAATTCTTATGAATATTTTCTTTTGTTTCTTTTTTTCATTTTATAGTTTACATTCCCTTTGGGAACAGAGAAAATCATACTTCCTGTTCCAATAGCACCCCCAGCCTCTTGCTGTTGAGTAAGGCCGCACGACTAGTTTGGGCCAGTCAGCTCTGCACAGCAGTGATTTCTATTACTTCTAGATTATTACTTTATTTTTCCAACGTTTTTTTTTTTATTTTTTTTTTATTTTTGGGACAGAGAGAGACAGAGCATGAACGGGGGAGGGGCAGAGAGAGAGGGAGACACAGAATCGGAAACAGGCTCCAGCCTCCGAGCCATCAGCCCAGAGCCTGACGCGGGGCTCGAACTCATGGACCGCGAGATCGTGACCTGGCTGAAGTCGGACGCTTAACCGACTGCGCCACCCAGGCGCCCCTAGATTATTACTTTAGAAGAGTGAGTGGGAGATCTCCATGACACTCTTCACTTGCCAGTGACCAGCAATGTTCCAGGTGGTGGAGACTTTGTCATCTGGGGTCTCTGACAGACTATGGGAAGCAGAGCCCTCTCACTCATGACCTTCACCAATATATGTTGGGCATTTATTGTGTGCTAGGAATAAGCATTTGCCCATTAAGCCACAGAGCCTTGGGAGGTTTTTAATGCAGCATAAGCTTAGCTTAACCTGACAAACACAGCAATGACTCTCAAAATTTAGAGTGCAACAGTCACCTGTGAAACTTGTTAAAATGCCTATTGTGTCACAAAAATATACTGAGGGCAGATCTATGGATTAGTGTGATTACTCTCTTAGCTGATTTAATGCATCCTTCAAAATTGCATACATTTTCATTTTGAACCTTATAATAGTATATGGTACCCAGGTAATAGATACACTCTTTGGAAAAACAAAAGACACAAGAAAAAAGCAAAAATTAACATAAAATTCCAGAATTCTGCCATACAGATTTATTGCTAATCTTCGGGTGTTACCGTGTCAGGAAATTTCTTGTGAAAAAAAGACCAGGATAGGAATGGAAAAAAAGAATCCATTGTACTTCTTTCGAGAGAGCTCTGTCAAGTCTAAATGCCGCACGCGTGTGCATGCGCGCGCGCGCGCGCACACACACACACACACACACACTCACCCCGTCGTACACATACACGCGCACGTGTGGGAGTGTACACCTCAAGGTGGGAGTATAGAGAATGCAATCCCAGAATGGATTGTCCGCCTGCCCCACCACTGGGGGCTACGGGTACCAGCCACGCTCGTGCCCATCTGCTGGTATCCAGGGTGCTTACCTCGCTTTCTCCATTTTTCGCTCGACACGCCCACATCCCCCGCAATAGGAAGCTGGCACCAACGCAGGTTCCCGCCCACCTCCCCAGCATTCCCCATTGCCCACCATTTTCTGAATCTAAATGAATGGAGGGTGGCCCTGTGGTGTGAGAAGTGCTTTACAAGACCTGCTGGGAGTCCTCTTACCCTCTTTTCTCTTCCAGTGATTGGCAGATGGCTCCCACATTCACACTGTCTTGCAGGGAAACTGGGTATTTTCTTCTTCCTCTTTACCTGGGCTGGTGACCAGCCTGTTTTCAATGCAATAGGGAGCTGGTACCCAAATCTGACCGCCCGTCTCCTCCCCAGATCCCTCACCCTAGCCCACAATTTTTGCTCCCAAACGGACCCGATCAAGGGCAGGAAAAGGGTATAGGCAGTGCAGTCCTAGACTCGCTTTGGTGTTCGCCCTCGCCTTCGGATACCCTTAGCCTCCGGATACCCTCTGCTCTTTCAAACTTCCTGAGATCCGGGGCAGGCAGTAGTCTCCTCCTCTAATGTTTGGGGTCCAGAAGCTCACCCGCCTGCCTGCAAGGTAATAGGGAGATGGTGCTGGGGCAGGAAAGAGGGCTCAGAGTACAGTGACTTAAACTCACGCCTGCGTTTTAACCAGTGAAGCCCGCGTTATCAGTGAGCACAGATAACCCTTCCTACAGCACAGCAGCAGGAATTAGGTTGTCCCTCCCTACCCTGTCTCCTCCCCCCAGCCAACTTGACTCTGTTAGTCTTTTCAGTCTTTCCTAGAAACATGAAAAGTGTGTCATCTTCCTGGAATTTCTACTTGCCTTTCTCAGATTATCAGGGAGGATCAACCTGTGTCTCCTTTTTTTTCTCTCCTGCTCCCTGGACTGTCCACCTCCCCCCTCCCTCAAGACCCAGATCTCTACCATATCCTTTGCAGTCCTGTCCAGGCACTGAAATGGGGTTGAGGATATGAGGCCCCAAATGAGAGAGATTTTTATGAGTTTTTTAAAAATATTTGTCAGTTCTGTTCCATACGGTTATTATTACTGATACTAATATCCACCTACATCCAGTTTTTCATTAGACAAGAGAAAAGAGCTGTTTATTGTCATTTGGGAAGCAGGCGGTAGATTCAAGTGTGTGTGGGTAAACAAATAATCCAGCCACCTGTTTTTTTTTTTTGTTTTTTTTTTTTTTGCTCAGTAACAACACAAATATAGATCCTTTAGGCAGCCACTTTTTTGAAAGTTTGAAATGTACACAGCAGCTGGGGGCTGCCCTTGTGAGGGGGGTAGGATGGTTTTCCACAAAGTCAGTCTCTGAGGTCATATAATCTCATAGTACTAAGGACAACTTGGAATTTCAGATTTTGAAAGCTGGTCACATTGGGATGCCAGGTGGCTCAGTCAGATAAACATCCGACTTTGGCTCAGGTCATGATCTCACGGCTGGTGAGTATGAGCCCCGGGTCAGGTTCTGTGGTGAAAGCTCAGGACCTGGAGCCTGCTTCAGCTTCTGTGTCCCCTTCTCTCTCTGTCCCTCCACGCTCACGCTCTGCCTCTCCCTGAAAAATAAATAAACATTAAAAAAAAAAAACTGGTCACAATGTTCTGGTCTTCAAAATTATTATTAATTCCACTTCTACAGTTGATCTATTTCCCACTTCCATACCACGTCCATATTCTTATTAACGCTTTCCAACTGCAAACAAAATTTTCATACTACTTACCACTCCAGAGATAAGAGCTAGGTTGCAGGGCCTAAAACTTAAACTTTGGGGACTGTCTTTAAAAAAAGAAGCATTTATTAAAGTTCATTTATTTATTTTGAGAGAGAGAGACAGTCCAAACAGTGGCGGGCAGAGAGAGAGAGAGGGAGAGAGAGAATCTCAATCAGACTCCACACTGTGAGGAGTGCAATGCAGGGCTCAAACTCACAAAACCTGAGATCATGACAAGAAATGAAATCAAGACTCAGACACTGAACTGATTCAGGCACCCAGGCACCCCAAGAAAAGAAGCATTTGCTAAGCATATTAAGTCAATCAGAGAAAGACAAATACCATATTATTTCACTCATATGTGGAATTTAACAACAACAACAACAACAACAACAACAAAAAAGGATGAACATAGGGGAAATGGGGGTGTGGGTAGAGAGAAGAGAGAAACAAACAAAAGACTCTTAATAAGGGGCTCCTGGGTGGCTGAGTCGGTTAAGATTTTGACTCTTGGTTTCATGCTCAGATCATCATCTTGTAGTTCATAGGTTTAAGCCCTTCGACGCGCTCTGTGCTGACAGTTGTGGAGCCGGCTTGGATTCTCTGTCTCCCTCTCTCTCCCTGCTCGCTCTCTATCTCTCTCTCTCTCAAAATAAATAAACATTTTTTTAAAAAAGCAAAATAAACCCAAAGCTGAAGAAATTCAATGAAATATCAGAGCTCAGCTCAGCATGAATTTACTTCCCAGATATGGGCAGATTGGTATCTCAAACAAGTAGACACAAGAAGTCTAAGCGATCTATGGTCACTATTACTAAGTGGAAGAGCTGGGTCCAAGGAAGTGAGTGTTTCAACTGAATCTCAGTGAACCTCCATTTCTGTCAATGTCCTCCAGCCAAAGACCACAAGGAGCACACCTGGGGTTGAACAAGTTGAGCTTATTGCTTGTTGCCAGGAAGGCCAACACAAGGTGGAAAGTGGGGATGTTGAGGTGTCTCTCTTTGTTGCAATGAACAATAATCCCAGCTTGAATCAACCGCAGGCATGTCCTGGTGGTGTTTGGCTGAAGGGCATTGACAGTGTATGATGTCCAAGAGCCTACATTTTTGCTTCTGCCATTTAGTAACTGTGTGACCTCAGTCAAGTCACTTAAGTTCTCTGATATTCAATTTGCTTATCTGTAAATTGTACATAGTAACAGTATTCACTTCTTTCAGCTGCTATAAGACCTACAAGGAAAATTTGTTTAAAAAAACATAAGTGTCCAGGTTGTGTCTCAACTGGCACCTAGACTAAACAGCTCAGGAATCCAGTGGCCTAATGAATCTGGGTGCCTGCATTTTTTCTGCAGATAGTGGGCACTGCTCTACTGGCCCTGGAGTTGGCCTCAGGGAGAGGCTTGTAGCCTGCAGTATACCCTTCTCCCCCAGTTAGGGAACCCTTCACCTGAGAGCAATTTCTGCAACCCTCATCCTGGACATACTTGTTCTCTAATTGTAGTGTACTGGGTAGTGGGAAGAAGACTAGACTCAGACTGAGAAAAACTGGGTTTCAATCCTAACTCTTTCAGTGCTAGCTGTGGGTTTCAGAAGCCTCAGTTTACTCGTGTGTAAAAATGGGTATAACAAACCCTACTTCATGTCTTGTGCAACTAACCAAGATTATGTTTTTGCATGAGGAGTGGGGTGATAAAATGATTCTTTCCTTAGTTGACACCAAGGTTTCTGTTCAGAAAAAGACAGTCTCTTTTAAGGAGAATACTCTGATATGGCAATTGCAGGGAAGAAGGAGAAGTTCTGATGGAAAGGACTGGAAGATAACACATATGTAGCTAAACTGCCCTTCATAAGAAACAAACATGAATTTGGGGTGGGACAAAGAAGGAAAAAAAGGAAATGGGAGAAGGGAGAAAGAAGCAAGAGTGGATCTATGACAGGAGAATGGTTTGCACAGAACTCCCAAATAGTAATGCAGCCAAGAACTTCTAAATGCAGGATTGTTTAGTAATCAATTTTTGATTGTTTATACTGCTATAACATATGACCCTTCATCTACTCAAACTTTGATAAATTATGTTATTTGCATAAATGCTTCATGTGAGAGGTCTTCATAGAAATCCAGGAAGAAAAGCAAGGATTCTCTCTCTCTCTCCGTCTCTCTCTGCCCCTTTCCCTGCTCATGCTCTCTCTCAAAATAAATCAGTAAACTTAAAAAAAGATACTCTTAACAATAGAGAACAAACTAAGGATTGATAGAGGGAGGTGCATGGGAGATGGGCTAGAGGGGTGATGGATACTAAGGAGGACACTTCTGATGAGCTCTTGGTATTGTATGTAAGTGAAGAATCGCTGAATTCTACTTCTGAAATTGATATTGCACTGTATGTCAACTAACTAGAATTTGGGGCACCTGGGTGGCTCAGTTGGTTAATCGCCCGACTATTGATTTTGCCTCAGGTCTTGATTTCACAGTTTGTGAATTCGAGCCACATGTGGGGCTCCACACTACCTGTGCAGAGCCTGCTTGGGATTCTCTCTCTCTCTCTCTCTCTCTCTCTCTCTCTCTCTGTCTCTCTCTCCCTTCTGTCTCTCTCTCTGCCCCTTCTCCACTCAATCTCTCTCCCCATCAAAATAAATACACTTTTAAAAACCAGACTAATAGAATTAAAAAAAAAGAAGAAGCATTAAAAAGGTGTGTGTAAAAAAAAAAAATAAAAAAAAAATAAAAATAAAAAAAATTAAAAGGTGTGTGTGTACATGATGCAGGCACTTAGGTACCAAAGCTAATATTTATATATAATGAGAAAAATATTACAAAATTTGGACAGCTGACATATGTGGAACATCCCCATTTCCGTAGAAATCTTGACACAACATGAACAAACCTTTTAGAATCTCTGAAACTACGAAAGAGTTTTATTTGAGCCCAAGTTAGGATAGCTGCCTGGGAAAGAAATCCTTCACTGGAAAAGAAAGTGTTCTGGAGAACACTTCACAGGAAAGAAAAGTGTCCTGGAGAATGAATAGTCTTACAGGGCTATATAGTTTTTACACCTTGTAAAAGCTCAAAAGACTATAGGTTAGCATATAGGCAGGAATCGGGAGTTTTACTGTAAAGGAATGCAGGCAGTAAGAGCAATTATCCATATCTCAAGGTCAAGATGGTTTTTCTTTAGGCTACTCATTCACAAAGCAGGTGTACAATGTATGTATGACATGCGTGGTGGGCCATAAATCAGGATTTTGGTTTGAACAAAGTTTATATAACAGTCATGGTGACTTAGAAAGAAATCTAAAATGATTTCCCTTGTTAATCAGGCCTTTAGAGAGTTTTTCTCTCATCCCAAATAACATTTTTATTAATTAACTGCCTGGCACACCTCTAATTTTTTCCTCTACAATTTTTTGGCTACAAACTCTTGGGTCCTCTCTTCACATGACAGCTTTGTAATATCATTTTTTCCTAGAGAAAATGTTAAGATAATTCAATCTTTCCTTTGCATGGTTAATCAATTTATTATGATTATTGATAAAACTTTCAGCTTTACTACTCATTATTGGTGATGGGCAAATTTTTAGTATTGTCCAATTTGAGTAAACAGCTGTCAAACTCTATCAAGTTTCTTCCTTATGTGGGTTTAAGATTTTATTTTAAATTTTCTTGTGCAAATTCTTATCTTAAATATTCTTTTGGGGCGCCTGGGTGTCTCAGTTGGTTAAGCACCTGACTTCAGCTCAGGTCATGATCTAGCAGTCCCTGGGTTCAAGCCCCACATCTGGCTCTGTGCTGACAGCTCAGAGTCTGTAACCTGCTTCAGATTCTGTCTCTCTTTCTCTCTCTTTCTCTCTGCCCCTCCCCTGCTCGCATTTTGACTCTCTCTCTCTCTCTCTCAAAAACAAATAAACATTAAATTTTTTAAAATATTCTTTTTTTCTATGTCTATTTATTTATTTTGAGAGAGACAGATAGAGAGTGAGCAGGAGAGGGGCAGAGAGAGAGTGAGACAGAGAATCCCAAGCAGGATCCGCACTGCCAGTGCAGATCCCAACTTGGGGCTTAAACCCACGAACCATGGGATCATGACCTGAGCCCATCAAGAGTCAGGTGCTTAACCCACTGAGCCACTCAGGCGCCTCTTATCTTAAATATTCTTAATGATTACAGTCACAGTGTCATGTCAGTGTCCTGAAGGGGAGCAGAATTTGCCACCCCCAAATGTGTCTCTTTGGCATATTTGGCACAAGGATTATTTTAGGTTTTCTTTAAAAAACAAAAACAAAAACAAAAACCCACCAGCATCCACAGGAAAAGCTCTGAAAACTAAGTAGAAGTTATCCTTTTGAAAGAGGCATTTACATTTATAAAGGGAAATATTCATTTGGTAAGGGTGTCTCTCTCTGTGTACCAAGAAAAAAAAGGGTGACTAAATCTCTAGAAATTCTTGTTTTGCCTGGCTGGCTCAGTCAGTGGAGCATGAGTTTTGATCTTGGGGTCCTGAGTTCAAGTCCCCTGTAGGATGCAGAGATTACTAAAGAAAAAATCTCTAGAAACTCCTATCAATGGGAAAGGCAAAGACCTAAATCTACATAACAACCTTACCCTTGTTTACTAAGCTTTGCCTAGTAACCTCCCTTAACTGACTCCCCCACTCCCAACATTTTTTGTCTTTAGCTAGAGTTGGTATTTAAAGTGGTGACTTGGGCCATTTTGGGGAGTTACTCAGTTTTCCTGGGTTTTTCCCACATATATAGGAGATAAATATGTTATTAAACTTGTTTTTCTCCTGTTAATCTTTCATTACAGTGGGTGGCCTCAGCCAAGAATCTGGTCTCAGATTCTGGTCTCAGCCAAGAATCTAGAAGGATAAAGGGAAAATTATTTTTCTTCCCGTACCCTTCAAGATTATCCAGCTGGACTAAGAATTAGATTTACATGAGAGAGATTAACAGGGAAAAAAAAAACCCTTTATTATGTGCACACAGAGGCCCTGTAATGAAATTGAGACCTAAAGAAGTGACCAAAGCAACTAGTTTTTATACTTTTTAGACAGAGACTAAATAAATCTGACAGGACAAAGAAAACTTAACTTTGGGAGCTTCAATTAGTAATGAATTCTTTTTTTAATTTTTTAACGTTTATTTATTATTGAGAGACAGAGCATGAGCATGGGTGGGGTAGAGAGAGGGGAGACACAGAATCTGAAGCAGGCTCCAGGCTCTGAGCTGTCTGCACAGAGCCCAACGCGGGGCTCAAAGTCACAAACCGCGAGATGATGGCCTGAGCCGAAGTTGACGCCTAGCCAACTGAGCCACCCAGGTACCCCAGTTAGTAATGAATTCTAAACAGAATTCGGGCTGGGGTAGTAAATTAATAAAAAGTAACAAGGATTGTTAATACAGTTTTCTCAGCCCTGAATTCCCTATCTCTGGTGATAAGACAGGATACAGGGAGGGTGCTTTTCACATGGGAGATTTATTTCCTTTTGTCAGGATAGAGGAGGGTCTGAGTGTCCTTCTTACAAATAAAATAACTTTTAAAAATAATAATATTCCAGGGGCTCCTGGCTGGCTCAGTTGGTACAGTATGTGACTCTTGATCTCAGGGTCTTGAGTTTGAGCTTTATGTTGGGAGTAGAGTTTATTTTTTTAAGGAAACACATACATACATACATAAAATAATCATATGCCAAAGTGCCACATTTTGGGCATTTTGCCCTTGGCCTCTACAATGGTATCTTAGTCAATGTCAATATTTCATGCCAAATCACCAAGAAATTAATATGAACCTGTGTAGATGTGATCGGGCAAAGCCACAAGCATGGTTTTTGTAGCAAAGGCAAGAATCCATTTTTGATAACTCATACTGTACATATAGGACAGCAATGGAAGTCAAGATGAAAAAAATACCTTGAGATCAGGGAATGAAGTAGGAAATAATGTCAAATGCTGTCAAGTTGCTGGTGTTAAGCAAAGCATATGAAAGTTATTAAGAATGCAGCATTAGGCTCATTAGCCTTAGACTCACACAACCCTAGTTTGAATCCTAGAGCTTCTACTCACCACCTTATGAAGACTTTCTAGTAATTACTTAATTATACACAGAAGGCACTGATAAACACATGAATAAATTATCTAATTAAACCCAAACTAAAAATTATCCCAAATCAACTTCCTGTTAGCCTGATCCAAAACATGCCCACATCCATCTCACCACCAAAAATATGATAGGAAGTAGGAGTGGCAGAAGACAGTAGTCTTAAATTGCAGTCAATATTCTTGCTTTAATGAACTTTACAAAAATATAAGAGACATAGCATGGCCTTTATATTACTTTTCTATTGCCATGTAACAAGATATGAAACTTAGCTATTTGAATTAACACCTATTTATTTGGATCACAGTTTGGTAAGCCAGAAGTCCAGATGTGTTATGATGGTTCTCTGCTCAGGATCTCTTAAGGTGTCAGACAGCCTGCATTCTCATCTGGAGCTTAGAACCCTTTTTCAAGCCTACATGACTGTGGCAGAATTCAGTTCCATGTGGTTGTAGGACTGAGATCATACTTTACTCCTAGCCAGTAGCTGGAACCATTCTCAGCTTAGAGATCATCCACATTCCTTGCCACATGGCTCCTCTATCTTCAAAGCCAAAAGTGGAAAATCTCAGTCCTGTTGAATCTCTTTCCTTTCATGCTTCAAATCTCTCTGACACAAGGAAGAGCTATCTCTTTAAGGACTCCATCCAATTAGGTTGGGCCCACTTAGTGATTGTCCTTTGATTGACTCAATGATTTGAGACTCTGCATCTGAAAAATCTCTTTTTGCCATGTAATGCAACATAATCATAGGTTATCTTATATTCACAGGTTCCATCTATAATCAAAAGGAGGGAATCAGGAAAGTGCGAAGGTCATTGAGGGGATCATCTTAGAATTTTGCCAACTATTACCCTTCCCAGAGGCCTAATATGGTGCCCATACAAGTCCAGGGACCATGAAATGTAAGCTTCATTAGTTTCAAGGTGAATTCACCTCTGCATTACCTCCACTCATTCTGAGTTTTTCACTTTACCTATACAACTGCATTCTGCTAAAGGGACCCCTAAACCTCAACCATACATAATCCTGAAATAGTTCCTGCATACAGTTCTAACAGAAGTTACAAGCTGAATGACCAACACTGGTTTTGCATTTACCTATATTGGGGATGATAGAACCTTACATCTTGGGCATGTAATGAAAGGTAGTCATGATTTCTTGTATATCCACTAGAGTATTTTGGATTGAGGCTGGATAGGTTGGGGGAGACACAAAGGCAAACCACAAGGAAATGATCCTTGTCCTTTAGAGACATTTGGGAACCTTATCATTACTTAGCCTGCTATGTGGCCCACATGGGGATGGTTGCTTGCATAGGGGAGTGGGCTATTCCACACATGCTCTCTCAGCAGTCTGTGAGGTAGGGATTATTAGCCAGTCCATAGGAATTTGGAGAGAATAATGCCCAGTGCAGATTGGAGTTACTAAAGAAAAATTCAAAGGAGAAGCAAATGACCAAATTAATCTACTTTATTTCCTGATTTCACCTTGCCGTTCTCTTCAAACACTGGATGGTAACCCCACAATCCATTGAATAATGTTAGATTCTCTATCTTGACATTTAAGACAACCTGAGTCACATATTCTCCGCTTTGTCAACCATTTTTCCTCTGCTTCAGCCAAAAGAGACCCCTAATTAGTGTGACCCAAACATGCTTTATACTTACCCACTCTGTGCACTTGCTGTGCCATTCTCCTAGAATGAGTAATTCCTGAAAAGAAAGGAATAGGAATAGGTAATATAAAAGAAAGTACATCTTGTAAAATAATTGTTCCTTGGGATGTTTCAGGAGAGCCATGAGAAGCCAGCCCTATGACAGCAAAGTCTTCACGGCACCATTGCTTCTGGAGAGAATGAGATAGTTTATCTCAACCTAGAGAAAAAGGGATTCTTTCAGAGCACTATAGACTCATTGCTTAGTTTGTAGTCTATGTCTGATTTCATTACTTATCATGGTATGTACATGATCTCTTCACTTTGAACACTTTTGATCCTTTCTTCCATCCTTTCTCATGTCTCCACTTTTGCTACAAGTTCCTCAATTTATTCCATGCACTCTTTGAATAAACATTCTAGAACTCTTCTTCAGCCAAATGGAGCATCGGTGGAAATATTCTCCTCCCAATGAAGTAGATCTTAATCAATCTTGCTCACACACACAAAAAAGCCCTTAAGCTGACTGCATTGAAAACTCCTTCTCTGAAGAGCAAACACAGAAGAGAGGAATTCCAAGTGTGATCATAGAAAGAATGTCAACACTTACAGCCTGGACATTAGGCCTTGGTGAAGTGGCTCACTGTGTAGCAGATAATGTTGTTTTCTAGGTTAGTCCAAAATTCTTTCTGAGAGCTGACTAGACTGGGAGTTTAAAAAGTAGTGCACCCGCAGGTCTGTGCTCCTCTGACTTGGTGAGCATTTCAGGTTATAGGGACTGCCAAGACCACCAAGCTGCCACGACCACCACAAGGCACAGAATGGGTTGCTACAGGGGTGCCTGGGTGGCTCAGTAGCTTGTCAACTCTTAAATTCAACTCAAGTTATGATCTCATGGTTCCTGAGTTTGAGCCCCATGAGTTTGAGCCTGTGTCAGGCTCTGTGCTGACAGTGGGGAGTCTGTTTGGGATTCTCTCTCCCTCTATCTCTGCCCCTCCCTGGCACTCTCACAAGCTCTCTCTCTCTCTCAAAATAAATAAACAGTTAAAAAAAATGGGTTGCTGCATTCATTCACATGCACTGTCATTTCTTTTATATACTTTGCATTGTATATTTGCTACTTTAGTAGTAACCAGTGTCACACCACTTGGCACCAAATCCAAATCATCATTCTTGCACATCTCCGAATTCAGACTAGACTAAAAATTTAGAAATATAAATTTGTAAATGCTATAAGGATACAATTTAATAAATCGGCTTTTGACCTCATTTATATATGAGAAAATAGAGACAGAAAAAGATTAAATATGTTTCTAAATTCATCTAGCAAGCCAGGAAAAAGATTGGCCCTGGAATGCATGTCTGTGGAATCCCAGCTATTGTTACTAGATTCCTTGACTAGCCTATATAATTCAGGACGAACTTTTCCCCACATCTCACCTTCCAGAGTTTTTCAGAATATGTTACAGGGGTATTCCCTTGGTGAAAGCTGCTCACAAAAAGTGGACAGTACAGGCCTTTTCAGGTAGCAGGAGCTGAAGGTATCAGAAGGCAAGCAGGGCAGCCATGCAAGCAAGGGGGAAGTCAGCCCCTGGCAGCTGCTGCCATGACAACCGTCTCCAGGGGCGTGGCCTTTCTCTGGGGGATCTGAGGAAGTCCAGAGTGAGTTTCTGGTTTAGGGATTCCTGTTCCCTGGTGAGGCTGCACTTCTGTGGCAGAAACAGAGCCCCTCCCTCTGAGCCTGTCTACAACACAGACTCCATGGAGGTCTGGTTTTACTTTGCAGGGCCTGTCTGCCTGGAGTTGAGGAGAAATGCCCTCTCCAGCTCAGAGGTTCCCCCTTCTTCTGCCACCTCTGCATTCTTTCCTAATGACACCCATGGCAGTACTTTAGTCTCAAGATTAGCTGCTGTCGATTGCAGCAAGCCCTATTCAGCCTATAGCTCTCAGGCTCTCCCAAATAGCCAAGTGGAAATGGAATGACAAGAGTCTTCTCTTTTCTGCTTCTGGCCATTCTAACTGGGACTACCTCCTCTCCTCTCCTCTCCTCCCCACCCCTCTCCTCTCCTCCCCTCTTCTGTCCTCACTCCTCTAGTCTCCTCTCCTCTCCTCTCCCTTACTCTCTTCTCCCTCTCTCCTCCCCTCCTGTCCCTTTCTCACCCCTCCCCTCCCCTCCCCTTCTCTGTCTCTCTCTGTCTCACTCTCTGCTTATGCCCAGAGAAACAAGGAAGGGACTCTGAGGAAAAAGGTAGGGTAGCAACTCAGGATTCTGGGGAATACTTAGGGACTGGGAAGACAGGCCCAATCGGGGCCAAAGGGAGGCAGTACTGTTGCAGGATTTTTTACTTCAATACGCGGGGTTTGTCATCTTGTTGCTTTTTATAGTTTGTTTGTTTTTTTTAAATTTTTTTAGTGTTTATTTATTTTTGAGACAGAGAGAGACAGAGCATGAATGGGGGAGGGTCAGAGAGAGAGAGGGAGACACAGAATCTGAAGCAGGCCCCAGGCTCTGGGCTGTCAGCACAGAGCCCGACGTGGGGCTCGAACTCACGGACGGTGAGATCATGACCTGAGCCAAAGTCGGACGTTTAACCGACTGAGCCACCCAGGCGCCCCATCTTGTTGCTTTTTAGAATGAAGAGGTGGACACAAAATGAGCAGCAGCCAAAGTTTATTAGAGTATAAGATCAGACAGGAGGAAGAGTATGAAAGCTCTCTTTATGGAGAGGGGGCATTTGAAAGTGAATGCCGGCAACAATAAGCAAGGGCCTTTGTTTTATAAGGTTCTGGTCCCAGCCCCCCCTCCCCATTCCCTTCCCCCCTTGTTCCTTCTCAGGTTCTACCCTTATTGGCTTGATAGTTCTGGGTGTTGGGTTGTCCATTCCTGATTGGCTCAACTCCATTGTATGAGGGGTGGTCTATGGCCATATCATTCCTTCTGGGTTATATGTCTTATGGTCTACTAGTTATTTTTAGTTAGGTCTTTTGTCAAATTCCTGAGGGGTAGTAGGTGGTGTCTGTCACATTCTTAAGAGGAACCTTAGGCCCAAGGGGGTTTTCTGTGGTCAGATGCTCCAAGTATTGTTCCAAAATATGTTTTTCCCCACTCAGGAACCTCAGGTCCTAACCTTTCCCTCTCTGCCTACAGAATCCTATCTTTTCCTATCATAGTACCAGGCTCTGGGCTGGGCAGGACCCAGACTGTCACTTACTCACTGGAAGGTTCTGGAGGCCTGGGAACTTTACCCCTCTTCATGCCTCTGTTTGTTTGCTCCTTGTCCCTAAAAGATGGAGGAAGGGGTTGTGGTAGAACAATCAGGGGAGCCTGGGTGGCTCAGTCAGTTAAGCGTCCAACTTCAGCTCAGGTCATGATCTCACCATCAGTGATTTCGAGCCCCATGTCAGGCTCTGTGCTGGCAGCTCAGAGCTTTGGATTCTGTTTCCTTCTCTCTCTGCCCTTCTCCCATTTGCGCGCTCTCTCTCTCTCTCTCTCTCTCTCTCTCTCTCAAAACTAAATAAACATTAAACAAAATTTAAAAAAAGAACAATCAGTGAGGTTCCTTCCAGCTCTAAGATGCTAGGACTTCACCCTACCTATCATGGTGAGGAGGGGCTTCTCTTAGGAACACCATTTGGCCTGAGTGGGGACCTCTCCAGATTGTGGCTGCTGCTGCTGTTTTCCTCAGAATCCAGACAAGCTCAGGGCACAGAACTTGTCCTATGTTGTCCTTCCCTGCTAGACTCCAACATATATACCCACAGCCTTCCCCTTAGCCTCAGGGACTCTCAGATGGACCCAGAACAATTGCAGTCTGAGATCTGAATGACAGAGGTTGGAATAGAGAAGACAAATTCACAATCTTGGATATTTGCTTCAAAAAACTTACATTTAATGAGTGTTTTGCTGTCTTCTGTCCTGTACATGCTGATGAATAAGACACAAATGTCCCTGAAGAATTCATTGACTTATAGGGGAGATAGATGTCTAAACACAGTTTTAACACAGGATAATAATAATGTCTGAGTCTCCTGGTGATTTAGGAGCACCAGGAAAAGAACACCTAACTCAGCTTGCTCTGGTGACTGCCAGGGAAGTCCTCTGGGAGTAAGTGATAGTGTAGTTGAATTTTAATGATTGAATAAGATTTTGTTTAACAGAGAAGGGAAGGGCAGTCTAGACAGAAGAAGCAGCAGGAAAGAGTTTGAGGCAAAGTCTTGGAGGCTTGGCCTCAAGGGTCTGACTGGACCAAACCAGTCCAAGTTTGACAAGAATTCAGATGCCAAATGTCCATCACAGAGGCCAGTTTGGCAGTATAGCCTAAGTGTACCCTATAGCCCCACAATCCTCCTGGTCACTAATCCCTGAGAAATACTTACATATATGCACAGAGAAGCACACAGAAAAAAGGCCGTTGCAGCATGGTTGTATTAGCAAAGCACTGGAAACCATCTCAATCTCTATCATTGAATAAACTACAGTATGTTCATTCACACTATGCAATGTATGCAGCAGCTACATATGAATTTGATCTATAGGTCTAACGTGGGATTTTTTTTTTTGAGCACAGCAAATTCAATTCTGAGACTGAAGGAGTGTCAGATCCCACAGATTAAGGGCTGGGTCCCACAAGATTTCACCCCACCCCCTTCAAATGCCAACCTTAAGAGGTACAGGGGTGAGGTCCAAAAGGGTCCCAAATGCAGGAGCTTCTGTCCTCAAAGAACTTGGGTGTGCCATCCTCCCAGGAGGTGGATGTATTCACCAACCTGGAAACTCATCAAATCTTGTTGTTCAAAAGTTTTCATATAGCTTAGTCTGTAGCTTTCCTCACTTTCCTCTTCCCAGAAGTTGGTGAGAGGGGCTGGAAGTTCAACTTGGTCTTTCTGGTAACCAGTGTAACCTTAAAGCTATCAAAGGTTTCCACCTTAGATCACTTTATTATCATAAACTCAAAAGGGGCTCCTTATGAATGACAAAAGACATTCCTATCACTCAGGAAATTCCAAGGGTTTGAGGAGTTTTATGCAAGGAACTGGGGACAAAGACCAAAAATATATTTATTATATATCACAATAGGTAACAACATAGATAGATTTGCAAGACACATAGTTGAGTAAAAAAAAAGAACATTTTGTCGAATGAAATGTAGGGTATAATGCCATTTATATAATGTCATTTGGATTCTGTGAATATGTGTGTATGTGCATGCATGTGTATGTAAGCGTGTGTGCGTGTGATTTGTGTTTCTTCTTATGTGAATTACTTCTCCATGTACTTTGCTCATTTTCTATTGGGTGAGTAGAGATTTATATTTTTCAAAGATATCTCTAAATCTGTAATATGTTTTAAATATTTCATCTCAATTTCTCTTGTGCCATTTAATATTCCTTGAGATTTAAAAAAAAGGTTTTGAGGGATGCCTGGGTGGCTCAGCCTGTTAAACGTCCAACTCTTAGTTCCTGCTCAGGTCATGACCTCACAGCTTGTGATTTCGAGCCCCTCATCGGGCTCTGTGCTGACAGTGTAGAGCCTGCTTGGGATTTTCTCTTTCTCTGTCTCTCTCTGTCCCTCCCCTGCTCACTCACACACACACACACACACACACACACACACACACACACACTTTCTCTCTCTCTCTCTCTCTCTCAAAATAAATAAATAAACTTAAAAAAGAAAGATTTTGAAAGACATAATTCCTTATTAATTGTTGTGGTTACAAAAGCATGTTTGTAGGGGCACCTGGGTAGCTCAGTTGGAAGAGAATGCGATTCTTGATCTCAGGATCATGAGTTTGAGCCCAACATAGTGTAGATTACTAAAAAAAAAATATTTTTTTTTTTAAAATTATGCTTGTAGCAAAAAATTCAAGCTCAACAAGGGTGGGCCATGAGACTATAGGAGTGTTCCCAACTTTTCTGACATCCAAAGATGAATACCATTAGACTCAGCAATAAGAAAGAAGGTGTGAAATTTTAGGAGTCAGTAAGACATAATGATTAAGAGTTCTGACTTAGGAGTCAGACACATTTGAGTTCAAATCTGGATTCTTCCACTTATTGGCTGTGTGATCCAGATTTTTTGAGCTTCAGTTTCTTCATATATAATAAGGTAATAATGTTTTCCTCGATGAGTTGTAATGACTAAAGAAGATCCCAAATATAAATTACCTGGCCCAAAGTAGTTTCTTGATCATTTTGAATTTCTTTCCCCAACTCCAAACAAAGCTGGTGTTCTTTCCTCTACCTTACGCTCTTTGGGGGACCTGTCCATTCATGTGGCCTTCAGACATAGGCCTCTGAGATCAAAGAGAACAATTTTATCTTCCCTATAGACATCACCATCAAAGGGTGTGGTTAATAGAATACCCATATAGTTGAATGTCATGGCATACATGCAAAGAAAAATAAAGGAATAAATAAAATATATGCTATAAGATATAACTACAAATATATAAATAACAGATAAAAGTATTTGAATGTATAATATATAAACAGGTAAAATAATACACATTATATTTAAAAAGTAAATTGATAGAGTACATAAAAGGAGATATACACACAATAAGTAAATATACATCAATATTAACAATTATTTCTCCTAGATAGGGGAATTATAGGTAATTTGTCTTTCCTTTTCTACTTTTCTACATATGCATATATTTTCTCATAGGAACATATAACTTCCACAATCAGAAAAAAAGTGAAAATAGTATAAGACTTTTTAGTTTAAACACATGGACACATGCACACATATACTTATCTTGACTTGAGACAGGGAAAAACCATCTAAGCATACATTGCTTCTTGTGCCACCTCAGCCCCCAGGAAGAGGCTGATACTGTGTCATTCCAGTGTGAATCAGGGTTGAGGTATTCCCCTCCCTCATATCAAGCCAATAGTTTCTCTCCTTCCCTCTCTCCTTTGTTAGTGGTGTTGAACTCATAGTTCTGGCTCTGGTCACCAGATGGCGAGCTTACTTCTAGTTTCTAATATGATTTAAGGGGCGCCTAGGTGCTCAGTCACTTAAGCCTCTGACTTCGGCTCCCGTCATGATCTCACCACTCATGGGTTTGAGACTGGCATGGGGCTCTGTGCTGACAGCTCAGAGCCTGGAGCTTGCTTTGGATTCTGTCTCCATCTCTCTCTCCCCCTCCTCCGCTCACGCTGTGTTTCTCTTTCTCTCAAATATAAATAAATATTGACAATTAAAAAAAAATAAAACCATACTATTTAAAACCAATATTGTCTTGGTAAAGAGATTTAAAGAAAACTTTCATGGCACAAAAACAGACACATAGACCAATGGAATAGAATAGAAACCCCAGAACTAGATCCACAAACGTATGGCCAACTCATCTTTGACAAAGCAGGAAAGAACATCCAATGGAAAAAAGACAGTCTCTTTAACAAATGGTGCTGGGAGAACTGGACAGCAACATGCAGAAGGTTGAAATTAGACCACTTTCTCACACCATTCACCAAAATAAACTCAAAATGGATAAAGGACCTGAATGTGAGACAGGAAACCATCAAAACCCTAGAGGAGAAAGCAGGAAAAGACCTCTCTGACCTCAGCCGTAGCAATCTCTTACTCGACACATCCCCAAAGGCAAGGGAATTAAAAGCAAAAATGAATTACTGGGACCTTATGAAGATAAAAATCTTCTGCACAGCAAAGGAAACAACCAACAATACTAAAAGGCAACCAACGGAAAGGGAAAAGATATTTGCAAATGACATATCAGACAAAGGGCTAGTATCCAAAATCTATAAAGAGCTCACCAAACTCCACACCCAAAAAACAAATAACCCAGTGAAGAAATGGGTAGAAAACATGAATAGACACTTCTCTAAAGAAGACATCCGGATGGCCAACAGGCACATGAAAAGATGCTCAACGTTGCTCCTCATCAGGGAAATACAAATCAAAACCACACTCAGATATCACCTGACGCCAGTCAGAGTGGCCAAAATGAAGAAATCAGGAGACTATAGATGCTGGAGAGGATGTGGAGAAACGGGAACCCTCTTGCACTGTTGATGGGAATGCAAATTGGAGCAGCCACTCTGGAAAACAGTGTGGATGTTCCTCAGAAAATTAAAAATAGACCTACCCTATGACCCAGCAATAGCACTGCTAGGAATTTACCCAAGGGATACAGGAGTACTGATGCATAGGGGCACCTATACCCCAGTGTTTATAGCAGCACTCTCAACAATAGCCAAATTATGGAAAGAGCCTAAATGTCCACCAACTGATGAATGGATAAAGAAATTGTGGTTTGCATACACAATGGAGTACTACATGGCAATGAGAAAGAATGAAATATGGCCCTTTGTAGCAACGTGGATGGAACTGGAGAGTGTGATGCTAAGCGAAATAAGCCATCCAGAGAAAGACAGATACCATATGTTTTCACTCTTATGTGGATCCTGAGAAACTTAACAGAAACCCATGGGGGAGGGGAAGGAAAAAAAAAGTTAGAGTGGGAGAGAGCCAAAGCATAAGAGACTCTTAAAAACTGAGAACAAACTGAGGGTTGATGGGGGGTGGGAGGGAGGGGAGGGTGGGTGATGGGTATTGAAGAGGGCACCTGTTGGGATGAGCACTGGGTGTTGTATGGAAACCAATTTGACAATAAATTTCATATATTGAAAAAAAAAGAAAACGTTCATTTTTTTACATATAAGTTATGAATCAGTACATTCAGTACAATCCCACTTCTGTTTGAAAAATACATATGCATAGAAAAAGTTAGAAGGATATATAATTGAGTTCCTCATTCAATAATCGGGCTCTTCATTCACTCAATTCAATAAACATTCAAGTGGTCCTTACTACATATCAGGTACCACCAGCCACAATCCATATTTCCATGCCAATTTCTTTTCCAAACTCTAGACACTTACATCTAACTTCCTAGTGTACATTTCCAACTGGAGAAAGATAATAATGTAAAAACTCACCCAAATGCACAAGCTTACAATACTTATTAACTCTAAATCAATTATTCCCTAAGGCCTGAAAAACTACAATCTAAATTGGAGGTAGTGTGGGATGCCTAGCTGGCTCAGTTGGTGGAACATGAGACTCTTGACCTCAGGGTTGTGAGTTTTAAGCCCTACATTGGGGTAGAGCTTACTTTAAATTAATTAATGAAAAAATAAATTGGAGTGTATAGAGTGGGGAGAATGCAGAATTTGATTCTGACAAATATGAATTAGAACACAGGATCTGTCTCTTATTTATCTGTATAATTTTCTTTCTTTTTTTTGTATAATTTTATTTCTTATTCGTAAAAATAATTGAGTTTGCGTTAGTATTTCTGAATGGGAGAGGAAGGGATCTCTGGTGTTTTACAAGGAGCCCGAATCTGATCTCTCTATGCTACCTCACCAGAGGGGCTCCCACTCTCAAGCACTGTGTCCTAAAAGCCAGATCATTCTGGTTAAAAGAGGGCTTTCTCTAGGGGCCAGAGTCCTCAATGCTTTTTGCTGTGGGGTTGCCCAGGCAAGTTGCTTCTTGGATATGTGATCGAAATACTAGCCTTCTGTTTGGGCATGGAGGTGGTTAAGAGACTCAGAGAACCAGGCTGTAGATGATGCTGAACCTCTACTACCAATGCCCCTGGCCCCCAAGTCATGGGCAGGTCCTAAAATGCATAGGGGTACTCACACAGGAGGTGAACCCCCTTTTCTCCTAAGTGGTTGGACCACATGCCTTTGCAAATTCTCTTTACCTGGAGTCTCCTCTGCCTCTGGGCCTAGGATGACACAGACATCAGAGGCACGGCATGTACAGAGCAATGTTCACTGCAGAATCACCAAAACAGACTGGGACACGTCTGAGGCCCTTTGGGGAGTCTACACAAGGTGGGTAGAAGAAGGATGCTTGAGGTCTTGTCTGAGGTCTAATCCCATTTATGGAAAGGCTAACTTATTAAACTCAGAGAGAAGAGCCAGCTCCTTCTGCTTCAGCCTCAGGTTACTTGGTCAGACCCAGGTCGGACATCTGCCTACTTAAAGACTGTCCCAACCAATGTTTCCAGTTATGAATCCTTGGGACTTTATCTCTTCCCCTAAAAAAAGTTCCCCAAAAGAGAAAGGGAAAATGAAGGAAAGGCAAAGTGTTCTGACTTGGCAGTGGGGACAGTTGTTGCCCCCCAGGTAAGTATGTCCAGGACAATCTGGCCATCAGCCTCAGAGGGTCTGGTGCCTGCTGCAGCCTGGAGCAGAGAAACCAAAATCAGACACACCCTGCAGAGGAGTGTGACTTGGGTGAACCCTTCCACATCCTGCCTGAATGCCACCCCTCTGAGAGCCAGAGAGTTGGATTCTCCCTGTCTTGTCAAACTGGTACAGTGAGCCTCTGGAAACTTATTTCACTCCAATGGAATCCAGCCCAACCAGCATCCATCAAGCTGCCATGACCTTGAAGAAATGGTCTGGAGACATGAAGATCCCCCCCAAATGGCAACATACAGTGAAAAATAAAAACAAAAGAAAAGTCAAGCGCGCAGGGCTGGCTTACCATTTTGTGAGCTGATTACCAAACAACTTTAAATTTACTTTTGATGCATTTTTCTCATATTGGAAGAAAGGATTGCAAGGCATTCCATAATGTCAGTCGTGGAAAATCTATCTTGTTATTTTATTGTCCTCTTAGCTTTTCATTCTGTGTATAGTCTTGCTTTGCTGCAAGAATTCTATATCTTTTTTTTTTTAAATTAATGTTTTCATTTGTTTTTGAGACAGAGAGAGACAGAGCATGAGCAGGGGAGCGGCAGAGAGAGAGGGAGACACAGAATCTGAAGCAGGCTCCAGGCTCTGAGCTGTCAGCACAGAGCCTGATGTGGGGCTCAAACTCACAGACTGTGAGATCATGACCTGAGCTGAAGTTGGACACTTAACTGACTGAGCCACCCAGGCGCCCCAAATTCTATATCTTATGTAGTAAAATTGATAAGGTTGTTTTTAGTTTCTTAAAAATACGCTTGGACAAGGCTTTCACTTTTTTAAAAAAGTGTATTTTGAGAGAGAGAGACACAGCATGAGCAGGGGAGGGGCAGAGAGAGAGGGAGAGAGAGAGAATCCTAAGTAGGTTCCACACTGCCAGCTGCAGGGCTAGAACTCATGAACTGTGAGACCTACCAAGAGTAGGTCACTTAACCAGACTGAGGCAGCCAGGAGCCCCAAGCTTTTCACCCTTTTAAATTCTGATACAATAATCTGCATTTTCTTTTATATTATAATTTATTCTTACTAAAACCAGGAGTATACTGCATATAGCAGTGGTTCTCTAACTTGTGTGGTAATTGACAGAAAAGGAAATGCAGTGGGTCTGGGGTAGAGCCCAGTCTTTGCATTTTTTATAAGAGAAATGTTGATATATAAAATATGTAAATAATTTTAATGTTGAATTTGGTGAAGGAATTCCTCCCCACAGTGATCCTTTTGGAACTGCAAATCATACTTTCTAGAGAAGTGAACATACTGAAGCTACATAGTCAATCAGACAAACTCAGGGTTCATGACTGGGTCATAATTTAAAAAAATTAACCACTATCCATGTTTCTAGAATCAACAGGAACAATAAAACAAAATCTTAGGTGTTATGAGGGTAGTTTGAGAAATCATAATATCTGATACACACAGGCATATATATGTATATGCATATACATAGATAATACTTTAATGACTTACAAAGTACTTTTGAATGTTTCTTGGTGATGAGGGGTGGAGTAGAGGGGAAATGTCCTAACTTGAGGCTAAGTCTTACCTTCCTCTCTAATTTATACAAGTTGAGCAAGTCAGCTGACTTGGTTAAGGCAAGCCTGCCAGAAACCCTTGGGAGGGAACTCACCCTAAGGCAAATATTAGGTACCTAAAACCTTAGTCATTTTTGGAGATTATTGGGAGAGATTCCAATTCTGAATACATAGCATTGTGTCTGGCTTGCAAGTTTGTCTCCTAGCCCAGGTCTCAGTGAACTCATGTTTGAATCCAGTGGAGAAAAGAGAAGCTTTCAGAAAAAAAGGGACAATTTTGCTAAGAATTCTTTAAAACATTGAGGTTTAAGCAGCACTGGGACGATATGCACCTGTATAATATTAAAACCGAAGGAGGGGCATTCTCCATTTACCTGTAGGAGACTGAGTTCAGCTTTGGCTCAGAGGGACTCCAGAGAAATCAGTGAAGCTTTGCAACTGGAGGACCCAGGCACCTTGGCTGTGGTGGGGGTCATGGAAGGACCAAGACCCAGGAAAAAGGGCAGCTATTCCCAGTAGATGTGGCAGTGTCCAAGGGAAGGGAATAGCAGGACAGAAATAGAATGTGGCATTCACCTGGAATCTCACAGGAATTATTTGTGAGTGTAAGTGAAACCTCCTTTGGGTTCTATCCACTGTATTTGAAGGGTACCTTATAGGGGTTGGGGGCCCTGCATATGCAGGTGGAGGAAAACCATAGAGCTCTAGGATCTTCGTTTGGCTCCACAGCAGCCTTGTAAATCCAGCATTATTCCTATTTAAATAGGAAAAGAATGACCCCTAAGTAGAAGTACCTGGTTTATTTTTCTGCCTAAGAGATTTAAAGGAAACATGGGATTTACTTTTCTTTAAAGTTCTGACAAGTATTTATTAAGTGCCACATTGTCTTTATAAGTTGATTGACAGTTTTTAAATTTTTCCCCCATATTGTTTTTTTCAACAAAAGCAAAATGTTTGTCTTGAAAAATGAGAAGCTCCCATTAAGCAAAATGAAAAACCAAAACACCTGTTATCTTACCACATGGATAGCCACTGTTAAGACATTTAAGTATATACTTTCAGTTTTTTCTTTGCATATTAATATACAAATATACATTTTTTACAAAAATGGGATGCTACATATACTTTTAGAAAATTGTTGTTTTCACTTCACAATATATAATGTACACCTTTTCATGCAAATGGGTGAGAGGGAGACTTGCAGCTTGTGGGTGGGGAAAACCCAATTTTATGCCAGTTACAAGCAAAACACCTAAAATAAAGCCACGCAAAAAGTTAAAATTGAGATGGGGAAAGTGCATGAGATGAGAAAATGCAAACAAAGTTCAGGTGGCAACCTTCTATCAGGGGAAACAATTAAAGGCCGAACACATTAAATAGGATAAGGACGGTTCCGTCTCGCCTTCCAGTGCATGACCATTAATTTGTTTCGTACTCTTTTCATTTCTTCCATCTCCTCTGCCACCTTTATCATCTCCTCGTTGCTCAAATTTCGGCCGTGTATGTCCCCTCTAAATTGCGGGCGAGAGCGAGCCAGCCTCTCTTTGAAGCTTCCTTCTTCCAGCTTATGTTTTCCCACTCCACAAGGAGGCTGTTCCATGGGAGGGCGCTCTTCAAAAAGGTCCCTTCTAGAAAGGCGCTCGGGAGGAGGGCGCTCCTCGGACGCGAGCATCTCGGGAAGGAGCTCAGGAAGGAGCTCCTCAGGAAAGAACTCCTCCTCCTCCGACTGCTCTTCGGAAGACGGTTCTTCCGGAGACTGCTTTATGGGAGAGTGTTCCACAGGAGGCCGTTCGTCATCCGTCTTGGGCGCGCTCTCTGGCTGTTCTTCATTTTCTTTGCAGGATTTTTCCATGTTGAGGATTCTCTTTAAGTACAGTTATTCATAGGAGACAAGGCAGAGTCTAGTAAACACACTTGGTGGCTGGATCAAAACCCCGGCCACGGGTTCCCATAACTGCCTTTTCCTGAGTTGGGGGCCCAGGTCCCCCACCTATGCTTGTCGAGGGGCTTTCTGGCTCTGGGGACCGCGCCGCACCCAGTTAGCCCCGCTCGCCCCCTCCCTCCCGAAAGCCCACCATTTTCCCAGCAGGCCTTGCCAGAGGCCTCTCCCATTGTGACAGGGGCGGGGCGGTGGTACTGCGGACTCCGTTCCAGTCAGCGTCCTCCCACGCACCCCATCCCGGGCCATTGCCCACCCCTTCCCTGACCTGGACCTCTCCTGGCGGTTTGCTCTAGGCCTCCTCTCCTCGAGGCACACCGCTGTGACCCGCAGACCTGCAGACAGACGCAAGACAGGGTAGGGGGCGGGGAGTGGGGAGGAGGGAAGGACTAACTGACAACACACGTCCCTTTCCTGGGCATTAGCCGCCGCCCCCGCGCCAGCCCCCACTGCCTCCCCTCCCCCATGCCCCACCATCCTATACCTCGCAGTGTTCGTCATTTCTTTTCAGGGGGCAAGTGGAAGCGAAGGATTATTTAGAAACTATTTCTAAGTCTGTGACTCCCAGGGGGCCCCACTCACCTCCCCACCTCGCCCCAAGGCCACCATTTTCTACACCGAAATGTGGGAGCGGGGGGGCGGGGCCGGAGATAGGGAAAGGCCTGATACTCTCTGCCATCCCGATCCCAGGGGTTATTGGGCAGCATCGACACTCAAACCGATTTAAGGGGACCAAGGGGACTTACTTCCTCCTGCTTTTTCCCCTTGACCAAAGGGCAGTAGGCAGACGGTGTCTGGACAAGCAAAAAGGACCTGGACGAGAGGGACTTGGGCAGACATAGGCTCCTGGTCACGTGAGGGCCGCGCGTCACCGCCTAGCTCAGATCCCCAGTTAACCACTTTGACCGGCGGCCTTGCTGCAGCACCCTTCCTGTATTTCGCAACTCTCAACACACCAGGCTTCGTCGCTCACCTCTTTGTTTATATTTGCCTTTTCTGGTTACCAGAGACTGTCAGCATCCAGTCTTGGGAGTTATTGCCTCTTCCTCTTTGCTGCTTACTCTGATACCACCTCTTATTCTTCTGTTGTCAAACACCAAGGCCCATTATTTCACCTACAGTCCAGATCCTGCATTGAAATTTGACTATTTTTACTTAATGAATCAGTATCATATGTCTCCTTTCCCAGTCTTAATCCACATCCATACCCATGACTCCATCATGTCCGTTTATGCTCTTTCAACATGGTTTTCACTTCTTGTCACTTTTATGGAAGATAAGCTTTCACTTTTCCATGACCTGAGGATTTTTTGAGCCCCCAAACCTGTATCACAAATAGAGGCTGCAGTCTAAATAGTAATTCAGTTCTAGAACTCTAGAAAGAGTTGTTTGTAAAGTATGCAAATCTAAAAACATAAATACTTTGATGATTTTCATAAATCAAAATACACATTTGTCCATCTAAGTACAAAAAATCTAAAGATTTATTTTCTGAAATGGGAGCATTTGGGGTGGAGAGTGTGGCATTTTATATACAATTAAAAAAAATTTAGGTAAACTCCACGCCACACATGGGGTTCCAACTCGACCCAGAGATCAAGAGTTGCATGTTCCACCAAGTGAGCCAGCCAGGCACCCCTATATATACTATTATGTGTGTGTGTGATACATACACACACGCAAACACACACTCTTCAGTAATTATTCATAATAGAAGAAATATTTTTCTGGGATTCTAAATCCTTAAGCGGCCACCTCTTGGTGTTGCTGGTTGATAAAGTGTATATATATTAATTCATTAAATCAGCAAATATCTGGGTCCTGGACTGCTGTATCCAAAAGATTCAGCACAGAAGACATTCATATTCAACTATGCAATAATTCTGCTCATCACACATGGAGTAGCAGGATTAAAACCATATTAACATACTCAATTGTCTTTACAAGTATGTATGTTTGAATCTAATGGTGTTTGTTTTTAAGTTTATTTTGAGAGGGCGAGCGTGAGTGGGGGGGGTGGGGCAGAGAAAGAGAGAGGGCGAGAGGGAGAATTCCAAGCAGACTCCATGCCATCAGCACGGAGCCCGAAGCGGAGCTCGAGCTCACAGACCATGCCATCATGACCTGAGCCAAAGTGGGACTTTTAACAGACTGAGCCACCCAGGTGCCCCTGAATCTAATGGTGTTATGATCTTCAGTCTCCCATCCCTGCATCTTACCTACTCACATCAGCCTGGATGCTACTTCTCATGCAGGTGCCCTTTCTTCTGGAAAGTAGACTATACCTCTCCTCTCTGTATTTTATACTTTCAGGGTTGATGGCTGTCAGATCTGTTAGGACCCTGGGATTTTTTTTCAAGCCCAGGCCATCTAGTAAGTTTCCAAACAGAAATTCATTCAGGAAATTTCCCAGTTTAAGAGCTTTTTTTTCCAACATCTAATTTATTTTGTGTTGAGGTAGAAGCAAGACAGATATTAGTTCACTTTTATATCTTTTCTCTAACTTTTACTTTTCCATTTTTCAGTGATGTGTGTCTTTTAAAAGCCAAGTTTCACTATACCTTCTTTATTCTTTTCACCAAAGTTGGCCTCATCTCTTTCCAAGAGGACCTCCATTTTATTTGCATTTCATCATTTCTGACCTTTTCCCCCTTACATCCTGTGATGGAGAACTCACTACCTTAAAAGACACCCATTGAAATTTCAGACAGTTTTATTCAGAGTAGTTTTACTTTTGTTGAGCTGAGGTCTGCCTCCCAGTAGTTGACATACATTGGTGTTGATTCTACTTTCTGGAGTGGTACAAAACAAGTATTAGAGTTAATATTCTAGTTCTTTCCCTTTCCCAGCTGTGAGACATACCAGGCAATCCACTTAAATTTTCTGTGACTCAACTTCTTCATCTGCAAAATTGGAGACATTATAGTACCTATCTCAATGGATTGATAAAATCAGTAAATGAGTCAGTATATGTAAAGGACTTGGAAAGGTGCCTAGCACATAGAAAGCACCCTGTAAGCATTAACTATAATAATAGAAATAGTAATAATAATAGTATGACTTAACGCTAATAATATTACTAATTATTGTTTTTTAATTAACATTAATTGAACACTTATGCCAGGCATTGTGCTAAGCATTTTCAATATGCTATCTCATTTAATCCTTAAACAATCACCAAGACTTTTTAGTCTTAACCTCCCCAGTTATTTTCAGTTCTTTCTAATGTGATATACTTTTTCTAAGTCACTCACCATCCTACATGCTCCTGAATTCATAAATGTCTTTGAAAAAATACTGAATGTTCTGCCTTGTGTTGAATGGAGTGATCTTATCACACCCTTCACTATAGAATAGCCACTATACACCTGTAGATGAATCCTAAGATCATAGTTAGATTTTGTGGATGCCATATTACACAGTTGAATCCACTTTAAATTGCAATCACCTGACACTCCCAAATCTGTTTCACACATCCCTGTTAATAGCCTTATGTGAATCACTTTAATTTTAAAATTTTTCATTCCAGTACAGTTAACATATAGTGTTAAATTACTTTCAGGTGTACAATATAGTATTCAATAATTCTATCTATATATTACTTAGTGCTCATGAAGATAAGTGTACCCTTAATCTCTTTTACCTATTTCACCTATTCCCCACCCCCTACTTCCTCTCTGGTAACCATTTGTTCTCTATAGTTAAGAGTGTGGTTTTTTTTTTTTTTTTGGTGTATCTCTTTTTCCCCTCTGTTTATTCATTTCTTAGATTCTACATATGAGTGGGGCGCCTGGGTGGCTCAGTTGGTTAAGTGTTAAGTGTCCAACTTTAGCTCAGTTCATGATCTTGTGTTCGTGAGTTCAAGCTCTGCATCGGGCTCTGTGCTGACAGCTCAGAGCCTGGAGCCTGCTTCTGATTCTTTGTCTCCCTCTCTCTGCCCCTCCCCTGCTCATGCTCTGTCTCTGTCTCTCTCTCTCTCTGTCTGAAAAATAAACATTAAAAATTCTACATATGAGTGAGTCATACGGTATTTGTCTTTCTCTGACTGGCTTATTTCACTTAGCCTTATACTCTAGCTCCACCCATGTTTCAAATGGCAAGATTTCATTCTTTTTTATGGCTGAATAATATTCCACTGTGTATATATACAACATCTTTATCCATTTATCTATCAATGGACACTTGGGCTGCTTTCATAGTTTGGCTATTGTAAATACTGCAAAAAACAGGGGTGCATATATGTGAATAATTTTAATTTTAACCCAAGTATAGAAGCTTCTGTTTTTCTGGGTTAAATGTTGTCTTGTTAGATTTACTCCCTTATTCTTGGACAGAATCCAAATTCTGTCATTCAGCACATTACTACAAAATATTAATTTAAAGCATACCATTAGTACTAAATAGGATGATAAATTCAGCAAGCTCAGGAAAGATCTGGAGGAGATCTCAGCAAAGAACTCTAACTTCAAATGAAAAAATTATTTTCCCCTGTTGGGTTTGGCAGCCAAGAGTGTGTCCTGCCAGGCCAGTTCCCCTCCTTTCCTCTCTCAATGTGACTTTGTAGGGTGGGATTCCTTTCTAGCGCTGCTGATAGAGGACACAGTTGCCTCTGAAAGCTCCCAAACCACTATAAATTAACCCTTGATGAGAATTTAGTAAACATGGGGGTCAGAAAAGGGAGTATAAAGAATTAGAACTGGGAATGGAAGAATGAAAACAATGTCTTTGTGTTGGCTCTAAGTCTCTGCCTGACAGTAACTGATTTGGGGTTCCCTTGAGAGAAAGCGCTCTCAAGAGGAAATAAGATGATGGTGCTTCTGCCGTGGTGACACCATTTGTTACAAGGGAATGTGGTCTGCTACTTGTTTGTGTGTAGTTGGGGTGGGGGCTATGAAATAACCCTTCTCTTGGATTTGATTTGATACTGCTGACTTAGGGCCCTGTGAGGACATGTTGCTTAGGTCAAAATTTCTAGGGAGGGTTTAAGTCTAAGAAATGCCATTTTAAAGGTGAAACTAAGGTTCTTGGAGGTTACAAATTGTTCCGATGGAAACACATGTGATACTAGCCGAGATAGGATTGAAACCCTAGCAGTATGATGTAAGAGAGGGAACCTTTAACTACCTTGTAAAACAGTTCCTGGGCAGTGGGCTCCAGGTACATTTACATGCAGCCAGGGTGGACAGTACAGGCCTTTTCAGGTAGCAGGAGCTGAAGGTATCAGAAGGCAAGCAGGGCAGCCATGCAAGCAAGGGGGAAGTCAGCCCCTGGCAGCTGCTGCCATGACAACCGTCTCCAGGGGCGTGGCCTTTCTCTGGGGGATCTGAGAAGTCCAGAGTGAGTTTCTGGTTTAGGGATTCCTGTTCCCTGGTGAGGCTGCACTTCTGTGGCAGAAACAGAGCCCCTCCCTCTGAGCCTGTCTACAACACAGACTCCATGGAGGTCTGGTTTTACTTTGCAGGGCCTGTCTGCCTGGAGTTGAGGAGAAATGCCCTCTCCAGCTCAGAGGTTCCCCCTTCTTCTGCCACCTCTGCATTCTTTCCTAATGACACCCATGGCAGTACTTTAGTCTCAAGATTAGCTGCTGTCGATTGCAGCAAGCCCTATTCAGCCTATAGCTCTCAGGCTCTCCCAAATAGCCAAGTGGAAATGGAATGACAAGAGTCTTCTCTTTTCTGCTTCTGGCCTCATCCTAACTGGGGTACATTCTCATTCTCATTCTCTCTCTCTCTCTCTCTCTCTCTCTCTCTCTCTCTCTTTCTCTCTCTCCCTCCTTTTCCCTCTCTCCCTCCCTACCCTCTGTCACTCTGCTTATGTCCAGAGAAACAAGGAAGGGACTCTGAGTAGCAACTCAGGCTGCTGGGAAATTACTCAGGGACTGGGAAGGCAGGTCCAACCTGGGCCAAAGGGAGGCAGTACCAGGCTCTGGGCTGGGCAGGATCCAGGCTGTCACTTACTCACTGGAAGACTCTGGAGGCCTGGGAGCCTTCTACCCATCTTCATGCCTCTGTGTCCTCCTTCTCTCTAAAAGGTGGAGGAAAGAGTTGTGGTAGAACAATAAATGAGGTCCCTTTCTGCTCTAGGATGCTAGGACTTCATGCTGCCTACCATGGTGAGGAGAGGCTTCCCTTAGGAACACCGTTTGGCCTGAGTGGGGACCTCTCCAGACTGTGGCTGCTTCTGCTGCTTTTCCCAGAATCCAAACAAGCTCAGAGCATAGAACTTGTCCTATGTTGACCTTCCCTGCTAGACCCCAACATATATACTCACAGCCTTCCCCTTGGCCTCAGGGACTCTCAGAAGGGCCCAGGACAACCCCAGTCTCAGGGCTGGATGACAGAGGTTGGGACAGAGGCAGCATAAGCTACATAGTTTGTGATGCCCTGTGTAAAATGATAATGCAAGGCCCCTTGTTCAAAGAGCAAGAAAAATGTGCCTTTAAAGGGACTGAAATATAAAGCTTTTCTTTCTCCTGTGGTCTCTCTTTCGATTTTCCATGTTCTTTTTTTAAATAGACTTCATTTTTTAGAACAGTTTTAGATTCAAAGAAAAATTAAGAAGATATAGAGAATTCTCATATATTCCACATCCAGTAGCACCTTACATTAATATGGTACATTTGTTAGAACTAAGGAAACAATATTGACATATTATCATTAGCTGAAGTCTATATTTTATTAAAATTTCCTTTATTTTTTCCTAGTCCTTTGTTTTACCTTTTCTACTCCTGAGCCCCATCCAGAATACCACATTACTTTTAGTTGTCGTATCTCCTTAGGTTCCCCTTGGCTATTACAGTTTCTTGGACTTTCTCTGATTTTGATGACATTTACAATTTTGAGTACTAGTCAGGTGTTTGTAGAATGGTCATCTAATAGGATTTGGCTGTTTTTTTTTCTCTTGGTTACACTGGGATAATGGGTTTTGGGAGGAATATCACAGAGATAAAGTACCATTTCATCACATCATATCAAAGCTACATGCTATCAGAGGATTTATAAACATTGCTGTTGACCTTGACATGGTGCTTTTTATTTATTAGGTAATATTGTTCTACTTTTGCACTGCTGGTGGGTGGGAATACAAAGTGGTATAGCTACTCTGGAAAACAGTATGGAGGTTTCTCAAAAAATTAAAAATAGAATTACCCAGGGCGCCTGGGTGGCACAGTCAGTTAAGCGTCTGACTTCACCTCAGGTCATGATCTCATGGTTTGTGAGTTTGAGCCCTGCATCAGGCCCTGTGCTGACAGCTCAGAGCCTGGAGCCTGCTTCAGGTTCTGTGTCTCCCTCTCTCTCTGCCCCTACCCTGCTCACGCTCTGTCTGTCTCTCTCTCTCTCTCAAAAACTGAATAAATGGTAAATAAATAAATAAATAAATAACCTGGGCATTAAAAAAAAAAAAAAAAAGAATTACGCTACGACCCAGCAATTGCACTACTAGGTATTTATCGAAAGGATACAAAAATGCTGATTCAAAGGGGCACACACACCCAATGTTTATAGCACAACTATCAACAATAGCCAAATTATGGAAGGAGCCCAAATGTCCATCGACTGACGAATGAATGGATAAAGAAGAAATGGCATATATAGACAATGGAATATTACACAATGATCAAAAAGAATGAAATCTCATCATTTGCAACAAAATGGATGGAACTAGAGTGTATTATTATGCTAAGCAAAATAGTCAGGGAAGATAAATATCTTATGATTTCATTCATATGTGGAATTTAAGAAACAAAACAGATGAACAAAGGGGAATGGAAGGAAAATTAAGACAAAAACAGAGAGGGAGGCAGAGCCTAAGAGATTCTTTTTTTTTTTTTTTTTTAATTTATTTTTGGGACAGAGAGAGACAGAGCATGAACGGGGGAGGGACAGAGAGAGAGGGAGACACAGAATCTGAAACAGGCTCCAGGCTCTGAGCCATCAGCCCAGAGCCTGACGCGGGGCTCGAACTCACGGACCGTGAGATCGTGACCTGGCTGAAGTCGGACGCTTAACCGACTGCGCCACCCAGGCGCCCCTCCTAAGAGATTCTTAAATACAGAAACAAGCTGAGGTTTGCTGGAGGGGTGTTGAGTGGAGGGGATTGGTAATGGACATTAAGGAGGACACTTGCTGGGATGAGCACTGGGTGTTACATGTAAGTGATAAATCACTAAATTCTATTCCTGAAACCATTATTACACTATATGTTAACTAACTTGGGTTTAAAGAAAATTTTAAAAATAAAATAAAAAGCAAAATATGGAAAAATAATATTGTTCTAAGAAAGGGAAAAGTAAAATTTTAAATGATTATTGGCATGAATTATATAGTTCAGCATTGTATTCTTTGATGCTAGTTTTATTTTTTTATCAAAAAATTTTTTAATGTTTATTTTTGAAGAAGACAGAGACAGAGTGTGAGTGGGGGAGGGGTAGAGATCGAGGGAGATGCAGAATCTGAAGCAGGCTCCAGGCTCTGAGCTGTCAGCACAGAGCCTGCTTATCCAGGGCTTGAACTCATGAACTGTGAGATCATGAAAGCTGAAGTTGGATGCTTATCCCACAGAGCCACCCAGGTGCCCCTTGATGCTAATTTTAAATGCAAACACAAGAGCATTGGACTCCTTTTTATATTTTTTATTACTTTTTTTAACGATTATTTATTTCGAGAAAGAGAGAGAGAGAGAGCAAGCAAGCAGGGGAAGGGCAGAGAGAGAGGGAGGGAGAGAATCCCATGCAGGCTCCGTGCCACCAGCACAGAGCCCAATGTGGGACTTGAACTCATGAACTGTGAGATCATGACCCGAGCTGAAACCAAGAGTTGGATGCTTAACTGACTGAACTACCCAGGCACCCCAAGAGCATTTGACTCCTATGTAGAATCACCAAAATTGCACAGTTCATCTTTTGTAGCTTATACATGCATATGTATTTATTTCTTACCAGAATGAAGGAAATGTTACACAAAACTAAACTATTTTTATTTCTCTTCTTGATACCTGCACATATGGACATTCTACAAAAGGACTGAAAAGAGAATGAACTGTGGGTTGCTCTCACTTTCCCTTTCATTCTTTAAGTTTTTTTTTTTAATTTATGTAATCTTCTACCCAATGTGGGGCTCAAACTCACAACCCCAAGATCAAGGGTCACATGCTTTTCTGAGCTAGGCAGGTGCCTCTCCCTTTCCTTCTTTGTCATATTTTCAATATAAGTGGTTGACAAATATAAGGAAATAACACATGTAAGAAAGGATATGATTGGGTTTCTTGGTCATTTGTGTTTTTTAGAATGTGATTTTGTGTTGGAAGTAAGTTCTGAATAGAACCAAAAGGGTGGCCTCTGCTGACTGTTAGGAGTCATAGAAGTAACATGCTTACCATTTACTTGCTTTGAGTCTTGTTCAAATGTATCATGTGATATCTTTGTATGGTTTTGGTAACAGGATAATACTGGCCTCATAGAATGAGTGAGGAAGTATTCTCTTCTATTTTTTTGGAAAAATTTTTGAAGAAGTGATACTCATTGATTTTTATATGTTTGGTAGAATTCACTGGTGAAGCCATCTAGACCTAGACTTTTCCATCTCAGTAGCTTTTTGTTTACTAATTAATTTCGTTATTATAGGTGTGTTCATATTTGCTATTTTATCTGGAGTCAGTTTTGGTAGTTTGTGTCTTTCTAGGAATTTGCCCATTTTGTCTATGTTATCTAATGTATTGGCATACACTTATTCATAGTATTCCTTCATAGTCCTTTTATTTCTGTAAAGTCAGTAGTAATATCCTCTCTCTCATTTCTGACTCTAGTAATTTGAATTTTCTTTCTTTCTTTCCCCTGGGTAATCAATCTAAATGTTTGTCAATTTTGTTGATATTTATAGAGAACCAGCTTTTTTAAATGTTTTTTTTTAATGTATTTTTGAGAGAGAGACAGAGTGCAAGCAGGGGAGGGGCAGAGAGAGGGAGACACAGAATCTGAAGCAAGTTCTAGGCTCTGAGTTGTCGGCACAGAGCTCGACATTGGGCTCAAACTCATGAACCATGAGATCATGACCTGAGCTGAAGTCATAGGCTCAACCTTCTGAGCCACCCAGATGCCCTGAGAATCAGCTTTTGGTTCTATTGATTTTCTCTGTTTTTTCTATTATCTGTTTCATTAGTTTCTGTCTAGTCTTTTTTAATGCCTTCCTTCTATTTGCTTTAGGTTTAGTTTGCTCTTTTTTAGGGTCTTACAGTAGAAAGTTAGGTTATTGATTTGAGATCTTCCTTTTTTAATAGACATTTACAGCAATAGGCATTGCTTTAGCTGCATCCCATAAGTTTTGGTATGTAATATCTTCAGTTTTATTCATCTCAATATACCTTATAATTTACCATTTGATTTCTTTTTGATCCATTTGTTATTTAGGAGTGGTTGTTTAATCTCCACATATTTGTGATTTTCCCAAATTTCTTTCTGTTTTTTTTCTACTTTTATTCTGTAGTAGAAGAAAACAACTTAGTGGTATTTCTAATCTTTAAAATTTATTGTGGTTTGTTTTATTGCCTAGCATATGTCTATTCTGGAGTATGTTCCATGTGCACTTGAGAAGAATGTATACCCACTTGCTGGTCAGTGAGATATTCTATAGACTTCTATTAGGTCTAGTTGGTTTGTAATTTTGTTCAAGTCTTCTATTTTTTTAAAGTAATCTCTACTCCCAATGTGGGGCTTGAATTCATGACCCCAAGATCAAGAGTCTTATGCTCTACTGACTGGCCCAGCCAGGTACCCCAAGCTTCTATTTTCTTGTTGATCTTCTGCCTAATTGTTCTATTATATATTTTTAAAGTTTTTATTTATTTATTTTGAGAGAGAGAGAGAGAGAGAGAGAGAGAGAGAGAGAGAGAGAGAATGGGGAAGGTGCAGAGAGAGAGGGAGAGAGAGAGAGAATCCCAAGCAGCCTCTACACCATCAGCACAAAGCCCAGTGCTTAAAATCCCCAAGCACAAGATTGTGACTCAGGCTGAATTCGGACTCTTAACCCACTGAGTCACCCAGGGCCCCTGTTCTATCTATTATTAAAAGTTGAAAGTCTCCCAACTGTTATAATTGAATTGTTTCTTTCTCCCTTCATTTTTGTTAGTTTTTCCTCATGTATTTTGATGCTGTTAGGTGCATATATAACTGTTATATATTTCTGATGGATTGGCCCTTTTTAAAAAATTTTTATTTTGCTATAGAGCATGAGCAGGAGTAGGGACTGAGAGAGCAGAGAATCCTAAGTACCATCTACATTGTCAGTGCATAGCCAACATGGGACTCAATTCCACATACCATGAGACTGTGACCTGAACCAAAATCAAGAGTCAGATGCTCAACCAATTAAGCCACCTGGGTGCCCCTGACCCTTTTATTGGTATAAAATACCTCTATCTCTATGAAAATTTTTTGTTCTAAAGTCTGTTTTGTCCGATATTACTATAGCTATTCCAACTTTCTTGTGGTTACCATTTGTATAATATATTGTTTTTATCCTTTAACTTTCAATCTATTTGTATTTAAAATTTTTTAAATATTTACTTTCGAGAGAGAGAGAGAGAGAAAGAGAGACATAGTGCAAGTGGGGGAGGGGCAGAGAGAGAGAAATAGACACAGAATCTAAAGCAGGCTCCAGATTCTGAGCTGTCAGCACAGAGCCTGATGCAGGGCTCGAACCCGTGAACCATAAGATCATGACCTGAGCCAAAGTTGGACACTTAATCAACTGAGCCACCGAGTCGACCCTTTTTGTGTTTTTGAATTTAAAATGCATCTCCTAACCAAGAATCATGAAATACCTAGGAATAAACCTAACCAAAGATGTAAAAGATCTGTATGCTGAAAACCATAGAAAGCTTATGAAGGGAATTGAAGAAGATACAAAGAAATGGAAAAACATTCCATGCTCATAGATTGGAAGAATAAATATTGTCAAAATGTCAACACTACCCGAAGCAATATACACATTCAATGCGGTCCCAATCAAAATTGCACCAGCATTCTTCTTGAAGCTAGAACAAGCAATGCTAAAATTTGTATGGAACCACAAAAGACCCTGAATAGCCAATGTAATACTGAAGAAGAAAACCAAAGCGGGACGCATCACAATCCCAGATTTTAGCACCTACTACAAAGCTGTAATCATCAAGACAGTATGGTACTGGCACAAAAACAGACACTCAGATCAGTGGAACAGAATAGAGAACCCAGAAATGGACCCACAAACATATGGCCAACTAATCTATGACAAAGCAGGAAAGAATATCCAATGGAATAAAGACAGTCTCTTCAGCAAGTGGTGCTGGGAAAACTAGACAGCAACATGCAGAAGAATGAACCTGGACCACTTCTTACACCATACACAAAAACAAACTCAAAATGGATGAAAGAACTCAATGTAAGACAGGAAGCCATCAAAATCCTCAAGGAGAAAGCAGGCAAAAACCTCTTTGACGGCCACAGCAACTTCTTACTCAACACATCTCCAGAGGCAAGGCAAACAAAAGCAAAAATGAACTACTGGGACCTCAACAAAATAAAAAGCTTCTGCACAGCGAAGGAAACAATCAGCACAACTAAAAGGCAACTGAGAGAATGGGAGAAGATATTTACAAATGACAGATAAAGGGTTAGATCCAAAATCTATGAAGAACTTATCAAGCTCAACACCCAAAAAACGAATAATCCAGTGAAGAAATGGGCAAAAGACATGAATAGACAATTCTCCAAAGAAGACATCCAGATGGCCAACCGACACATCAAAAAATGCTCAACATCACTCATCATCAGGGAAATACAAATCAAAACCACAATGAGATACCACCTCACACCTATCAGAATGGCTAACATTAACAACTCAGGCAACAACAGACGTTGACGAGGATGCAGAGACAGAGAATCTCTTTTGCACCTGGTGGGAATGCAAACTGGTGCAGCCAGTCTGGAAAACTGTGGAGATTCCTCAAAAAATTAAAAATAGAACTACCTTATGACCCAGCAATTTCACTACTAGGTATTTATCCAAGGGATACAGGTGTGCTGTTTTGAAGGGACACATGCACCCCAATGTTTATAGCAGCACTATCAACAATAGCCAAAGTATGGAAAGAACCCAAATGTCCATCGATGGATGAATGGATAGCAATGTGGTATAAGTATCACTCAACAATCAAAAAGAGTGAAATCTTGCCATTTGCAACTACATGGATGGAACTGGAGGGTATTATGCTAAGTGAAATTAGTCAGAGAAAGACAAAAATCATATAACTTCACTCATAGGAGGGCTTTAAGACACAGAACAGATGAACACAAGGGAAGGGAAGCAAAAATGATATAAAAACAGGGAGGGGGACAAAACATAAGAGACTCTTCATATGGAGAACAGCAGGTTACTGGAGGGGTTGTGGGAGGGGGGATGGGCTAGATGGGTAATGGGTATTAAGGAATCTACTCCTGAAATCATTGTTGCACTATATGCTAACTAATTTGGATGTAAATAAAAAAAAATAATTTTATCAAAAAATACTTATGACCCCGGTTGAATTAATTTTGGTATATTTATGATGGTAGTGGTATAAATTCAATCTGTGGCATGTGGATATCCACTTGTTCCACCACTTTAGTTTCAAAGCTGTTCTTTCCCTGTTTATTCTCTTGGCATGTATGTCAAAAATCAATTGACCTTAAGCATGAGGATTTGCGTTTGGGCTCTCAATTATTTTCCACTGATCTATGTATTTATCTTCATGGCAGTACCACACTGTCTTGATTCCTGTTATTTTGTAGTAACTTTTGAAATTAGGAAGTATGAGATAGCTAATGTGGTTCTTTCTAAGATTATTTTGTCTGTTCTGGATCCCATAAATTTGGAATTATTTTATCATTTTCTACATAGAAGCCAGATAGGATTTTGATAGGGATTGCATTGAATCTGTAGATCAATTAGGAAATATTGTCATTTGAACAATACTGTCGTTCAATCCATGAACATGAGTATTCCCTTTATTTAGGTCTTCTTTATTTTATTTCAACAACGTTTTGTGGGGGCGCCTGGGTGGCTCAGTCGGTTAAGCATCCGACTTCAGCTCAGGTCACGATCTCACGGTCCGTGAGTTCGAGCCCCACGTCGGGCTCTGGGCTAATGGCTCAGAGCCTGGAGCCTGCTTCTGATTCTGTGTCTCCCTCTCTCTCTGCCCCTCCCCCGTTCATGCTCTGTCTCTCTCTGTCTCAAAAATAAATAAACGTTAAAAAAAAACGTTTTGTGTTTTCAAAGTCTGACATTTCCTTTTTTAGATATATTTCTAGCAATGTTTTTGTTTTTGGTGTTACTGTAAATGGAATGATTTTCTTTTTTTTAAATGTTTATTTTTTATTTTTATTTTTGAGAGAGAGAGAGAGAGAGAGAGAGAGAGAACAAGTGGGGGAGGGTCAGAGAGAGAAGAGACACAGAATCTGAAGCAGGCTCCAGGCTCTGAGCTGTCCGCACAGATCTTGACATGGGGCTCGAACTCACAAACCCGTGAGATCATGACCTGAGCCAAAGTCGGCCCCTTAACTGACTGAGCCACCCAGGCACCACAATGGAATTATTTTCTTAAGTTCATTCTCAGATTGTTAATTTCTAGTGTAAAGAAATAAAATTGATTTTTATATATTGATATTGTATCCTTTCACAATGTTCCACTAATGTATTAGTTCTCGTAATGTTTAATGGATTCCTTAGGATTTGCTATATACAAAAATATGTTATCTTCAAAGAGATCCTTTTACTTATTTATTTCCTAACTGGATGCCTTTTTATTTATTCTTCTTGACTAATTGCCCTGGATAGAACTTGTAGTACAATCTGTAGAAATGGTGAGAGAGGACATTGCCATCTTGTTTCTGTTCTTAGAGGGAAAATTTTTATCTTTCTCACTTAAGTGTAATGTAATTTGCATGTTTTTGGTAGATGTCCTTTATTAAGTTCAAGACGTTAATTTGTATTCCTAGTTTGTTAAATATTTTTATCATGACAGGGTGCTGGATATTGTCAATTTTTTTTTCTGCATTTATTGAGATGATCTTGTGGTTTTTGGCTTCCATTCTGTTAATATGGTGGCTTATACTGACTTATATTGACCATGCTGTTAATATAATCATGATCATTTTGAAAACTTTCCTATGAGGAAGAATACACTTCTAGAAATTTTGAAATATATTTATACATTTCTCAATCCATGGTGTTAGTGTAATAGGCAGTCTACATTGCTTATTGCTTAGTTTTTACTAGAAATGACAGTTTCTGGGGCACCTGGGTGGCTCAGTTGCTTAAGCATCTGACTTCTGCTTAGGTCATGATCTCATGGTTCATGGTTTAAGCCCCGCATTGGGTGAACTCAAGCCCCACTTTGAGCTCTTCGCTGCCAATGTGGGATTCTCTCTCTCTCTCCCTCTCTCTCTGTCCCTTGCTCACTTGTGCCCGCTCTTAAATAAATAAATAAATAAATAAATAAATAAATAAATAAGAAATTACAGTTTCTAACAGTTAAGAATGCTAATCAATTTGTGTAAATTAAAACTACTAGAAATAATCAGGGTGAAAGGAAACAACTATGCATGAAAAGTAGGTAAAGAAAATAGGGTGTGTTTTTTGGATAAGGAAAGATATGAAGGACTCATTTTTGGTAAGGGAAAAAGAAAGTAATTTTGTCCTAAAGTAGAATGACTGGTTGTTACAGAATGAGAATGAGGAAAATACAGGACAAAAACTGAATGGATAGAAAGTTTGTACAAAAAGAATCTTAGGAAAGGAATTATATGTGTGATCAAGCTGGCTAAGATTAGAATAGATTTATTTATAGGTTTTTAAATAATGAAACTTAATATCAAAAGTACATGGTGCAAAATTATAATTTGTTTTTCTTTCTGTTAAAAAAAAGTTTTCTTGGACTATTGGTTGGCTCTTGATAAGAAATTGTGAAATGTTTTTTGTTACCTTTTGTGTAATCTGCCTGAGAAGCAAAGATTTTGTGTCTTGCCAAAATACTTTCCTATGCTTCCTATTGACTTTATCAAGGTATTTGATTACATGGGAGAACTGAGTCTTCTCACTATAAAAAAGAGTTATATTTTATTTACGACATTGTAATCTTCTGTATTTGCTATTAAAATCCTTTGTTATCATTTTGGTTAAATAAATAAGTATTGTTTCATAATGATATGGGATCCTATTTAATAAAATTTTAAATCTTTTGACATTTTTGACAACTTTTCAAAATAAAATATAAAATAGAGTCATTTGACCACAAACTAACTTTGATGTTTTCTAGAGGTCCCCGGAAAATCTCAAAATATTTTTTTTTATTCCCCTTGTAAAAGAGAGGTGTTAAACTAATTAGGCTTATTTTATATGTTTAATTACATGGGAAGCATTGCCAAATAAGAAGTGATGATAAGCCTTCTTAGGTTATATACCTATGGATATATATATGTATTCCAGAATTGTTTGAAGTTCATGGGAATTTGTCAATCTGTTCATTATCCAATTATTATCTTAAATTGCCATATGCCACAGAGAACTAAATTACCTTTTCAAATAAACTCATCAGATCTTTAACCACAGCCTTTTTTTTTTTTAACTCATTTTTTCATTTGCAGACAATTATTGTTTTACTCTGATGCTTTTGCAGAAATGTGTCATTATCAGAGAGATTCAGGACAGGACTCTGACAAGTACTTTAGAATACATTGTTCTCATAATTTTAAGATCATACCACTAAACTGAGGAAGAATTTCCAGAACTCTAATGAAAAATTGGATTCAAGCAGAACAAGAATTAACATGGTATTTAAAGAGCTGGTGAGGATGATTATAAATTTTATGTATTTTTATTTGAAACAATGCTGTTTCTTTAATGTTTTATTTTCCAGATTTAAGGAAACCTTTTTCTCTTTTAAGCTCTAAAACTTACAGCAATTCAGTAAATTGTTATTTTATAAGCAGAATCAAAATATTTATCTTTTATCCCTATGTGATCCTTCCAGAATTTGGAAACCCTTAGTGTTTCTTTTGGGGGGGGCAACATGAGAATTTGCATACATTCAACAAAAATCTTTTTTCCTTGTAACAAGACACAATCGAAAACATTGATTGTATTACCAGTGTTTTCAATGGAATGTCATATTTGAGAATGATCTGTATTAAATCAGATATTATTAGACAGCTTTAAGGAACTAAGGTTGACTTTATGGAGCCAATAAAGCCCCTTGGAAATACCACCTGATATTTTGCTTGCAGGGTTCCCAGCCATACCAGGTAAGAAAGGCCATATCCTGAGGCCCCATGAATACCAGGGTATTTCAGGGACCTTTAGGGAAGAAAGGAATTCACCCAAATCTATAGATTATTTCAGGTGACATCTGGCAAGTTCTTGGCTTGGATTTCTAGCCTTGAGAGCCTTTTAAAAATCCAGTCTGGAGGTGCCCGGGTGGCTCAGTCGGTTAAGTGTCCGACTTCAGCTAAGGTCATGATCTTGCAGTTCCTGAGTTTGAGCCCAGCATCTGGCTCTGTGCTGACAGCTCAGATTCTGTCTCCCTCTCTCTTCGGATTCTGTGTCTCCCTCTCTCTCCCTACCTTGCTTGTGCTCTCTCTCTTTCTCAAAAAATAAATAAACACTAAATTTTAATCCAATCTAATCCAGCAATTGCTCTACTAGGTATTTACCCAAAGAATACAAAAGTACTAATTCACAGGGATATATGCACCCTGATGTTTATAACAGCTTTATCTATAATAGCCAAATTATGGAAACAGCCCAAGTGTCCATCAACTGATGAATAGATAAAGATGTGGCAATACATATACAATGGAATGTTACTCAGCCACAAAAAAGAATAAAACCTTGCCATTTGCAATGACATGGATGGGGCTAGAGACTATTTTGCTAAGTGAAATAAGTCAGTCAGAGAAAGACAAATACCATATGATTTCACTCATATGTGGAATTTAAGAAACAAAACACATGGGCAAAGGGAAAAAAAAAGATAGAGGCAAACCAAGAAAGGGACAGTTAACTTCATAGAAGAAACTGATGGTTGCCAGAGGGGAGGTGGGGGGAGGATGGCTTAAATAAGTGATGAGTATTAAGGAGTACACTTGTGATAAACACTGTGTGTTGTATGGGAGTGTTGAATCACTATATCATACACCCGAAACTAACATTACACTGTATTTTAACTAACTTGAATTTATTTATTTTTAAATATTTATTTTGAGAGGGAGTGAGAGAGCATGTGTGTGAGTGGGGGAGGGACAGAGAGAGAGGGATAGAGAGAATCCCAAGCAGACTCCAGGCTCAGCCCAGAGCCTAAATTGGGGCTTGATTGCACAGCTGTGACATCATGACCTGAGCCAAAATCAAGAGTTGGACGCTGAACCGACTGAGCCACCTAGGCACCCCAACTAACTGGAATTTAAATAAAACTTAAAAAAAGTCCAATGAATGAATGTAGAGGGAAAAGTTGTTTCAGTAGCAAACTATAACATACTTTTGTGAATATTTGATTCTAGTCCTGAGGTTTTGTTATCTATCTGTAAACTGGATTTGATTATAAATTTTTCTATTTTTTTATTTTTGTTTTGCAGTCAGGTTTGTATTTTATGTGGACACCTTGAACAGTAATGTGGGGTGCTCTGGGGAGTTTAGAGGGTAGTAACACAAGTGAAAAATGATCTAATTTTTCTAAATATCTGGCTACAATTCTCCAGATTAATGTTTTCAACTTTTCCCCAACTTTCTGATTTAGAATCCCTGAGAACAGAGTGCCCTGGATCCTTGTTGAAAGGGATCATACCAGGTTGTCTTCACTATCCATATGGCACCAAACTTCAGGGCCTTGAACCTTAGTTCTGCATCTCCCAATTAAAAAGGGCTCCACCAGATTCTGAGAACTGAACACCAGGTGGAGATCTAACATTACTATTAACTAGGGAAGTTCCTCCCCAGAAACAGATGACATCTTGAGGTGGACAGCTCTCCATATCATGGATCAAGATCTTCATCTTTAATATGAAAACTATGTATTTATTTATTTTTGCCTTTTAGCTACTTGCTTTTTCTCTGTTAACACATAAGACGATGATGCTCTTTAACTGGCAGCTATCACTTAATCTAACACTAAGGCTGTAAGTGCAGGATAAAAATCCCTAGGCTTTCTTGATTTGGTGGTTTTAGATAATAGGTTTACTTTAGATTACTTGTTGGCTCAATAAGGAGGAGTTTGTGCCATAGCAAATACCTCCTACTCTACCTGGACCAGCACCTCTGGTATTGTAGCAAATATAAGGAATTAACAAACAAGCTACTTGGCTGAAACAGATTGATGTCACTTCAGGCACATTCTTTAATTTATTTGATATCAACTAGTTTGGTTCATGGGACCCCTGACTAAGGAGCATACTTCAGTCTTTTGGTTTTATCCCGTGATAATCATCATTGTAGTCTCCCTGGTGTGTTGTGTTCTCTCATGGGTCTTAAATACATATTCACAGTTATCAGCAGTACAGCAGATGGTCTCACTGTGCTTGAAGAAAAAAAAGATGAACAACAAAATGCATTGCAAAAATAATTCTTCCACAGACCTGACATCATAACCTATGAGTTTCATGAGACAAGAATAGTTTAAACCTGATTGTGACTGAGAATGGCACTAATACCAAAATTTTGGTTTATCTTTTATGTATGAGAAGATGACCAAAAGGAGCCAATTATTAAAGTAATTGAACAAACAGGTCATTAGACCGAACTGGCTCTAATGACTTGGTAGCCTAATTAAACAAACTAAAACCTAAACCAGAGTCAATTTCTATAAATGCTTCAAGGTTAAGGAAAACAATCACAAACAGCCAATTAGGCTTCCCAGATAATGCAACCACTTAAGATATATCCAATTAAATAATTTTCTCACTTTGCTTCTGCATCTTCTCTATAAAAATCCTGCCCCTCACTCCAGTCTATGGAGCACTCTTAACCTTTTCCAATGTGGCACTGTTCGATTTGAATTGATGTTTGCTCAAACTCTTAAAAATGTTAATATGCTTGGGGCGCCTGGGTGGCACAGTCGGTTAAGCGTCCGACTTCAGCCAGGTCACGATCTTGCGGTCCGTGAGTTCGAGCCCCGCGTCAGGCTCTGGGCTGATGGCTCGAAGCCTGGAGCCTGTTTCCGATTCTGTGTCTCCCTCTCTCTCTGCCCCTCCCCCGTTCATGCTCTGTCTATCTCTGCCCCAAAAATTAAAAAAAAATAAAAAAAAAACGTTGAAAAAAAATGTTAATATGCTTAAGTGTATCTTTTAACAACACTTTGGGTGATTTGTAAAGTATTGGCATTTATTTATTTAAACATTGGTAGATATAAAGAAAAAACACACTCTTCTGTGTCTACTCTCAATACTCTACTACAACACTATTTCACTATGACAGCAGTTGTGTGGGCTTTCCACACATTAAGCAATTCTGCAACACTCACTAAGTGTTCTGTGTGTTAACTCAATTCTGACACTGTGTATAAGGAGATAGCATCATATCCCACAGGTAGAGTGGTTCTACAACCCTGCACCCACCCCCACTTCAGATGTCAATTGTAATTCCAGGACACCTGTGCTTCTGACTGGCTGTAGATTGGAGGATCCCATGACCCCCACCTCAGGTTTAATTAATTTGGAGCAACTCATAGAACTCAGGAAAACATTTTACTTACTAGATTACCAATTTATCATAAAATGATATAACTCAGGAACAGACAAATAGAAGAGATGAATAGGGCAAGGTATGTGGGAAAGGATGTAGAGCTCCCATGCCTTCTCTGGGAGAGCTACTCTACCAAAACTTCCGTGTGTTTGCCAACTGAGAAGCTTCTTGAACCCCATATTCAGGGATTTTTATGGAGACTTCATTACATAGACATGATTGATTAAATTATCAGCTATTGGCAATTAACCTCTAGCCCCTTTTCCCTCTCCTGAGGTGGGATGGGGGAGTGAGGGATAGGCTGAAAGTTTCATCCCTCTAATTATGGTTAGTTCACTTGGCGACCAGCCTCCTCCACCCTAGGGACTTATCAAAGGTCAGCTCATTAATATAAACTGGTATGGTTGAAAAGGGCTTGTTATGAATAATAAGACACCTTTATTGCTCTCATCACTTAGGCAATTCCAAGGGTTTTAGGAGCTCTGTGTCAGGAACAGGACAAAGACCAAATACATATATTTATTATTATTGTTGTTGTTATTATTATTATTTAAAGTTTATTTATTTTAGAGAGAGAGAGGGGCAGAGAGGAGAGAGAGAATTCCAAGCAGGCTCCACGCTGTCAGTACAGAGCCCAACATGGGGCTTGATCTCAAACCGAACCATGAGATCATGACCTGAGCCAAAATCAAGAATCAGAGGCTTAACCAACTGAGCCTCCCAGGCATCCCTATAGTTTTTATTATAAGCCACGATATCACAGTAGATTTCACCAGTGCATCTATCTGGACCTGGGCTTTACTTTGCAGGAAGTTTTTGGTGTTTTTTTTTTTTAATAACAAATTCCCTATTCAGACTTTGTATTTCTTCTTGACTTGGCTTTGGTAGTTTAAGTCCTTCTAGGGATGTCCATTTCATCTATGTTACCTGATTCATTATCATACAGTTTTTTATAGTATTGTCTTAAAATCATTTTTATTTGTGTAAGGTTGATAGTGGTATCCTCTGTTTCATTCCTGATTTTAGTAATGTGAATCTTCTCACTTTTTTTTCTCTCTTTTTGTTGGTCAGTGCATCTAATGATTTGTTGCCTTTGTTGTTCTTTTCACAGAAGAAAAGTTCAAGTCATTGATTTTCTTTGTTTTTGTGTTCCCTATCTCATTAATTTTTGTTCTAATCTTTATTATTTCCTTTTTTTATTTGCTTTGTGTTCAGTTTGGTATTCTCTTTCCAGTTTCTTGAGTAGTGGAAGACTAGTTACTGAGATCTTTCTTCTTTTTAAAATATGGGTGTTTACAGCTACAGCTTTTCCTCTAAGCTCTGCTTTAGCTGCATCCATAAGTTTTCATATGTAGTGTTTTCATTTTCTGTATCTCAAGTGATTCTGTAATCCCCCTCCCCCTTTTATGATCTATTGGTTATTTAGGAGTGTGTTTTTAATTTCCTTAATATTTGTGAATTCCCCACATGAGGTCATGTTATTGATTTCTAATTTCATGCCATTTTGGTCATAGAACATATTTTGTATGATTTTAATCCTTTTAGGTATTTTGAGATTTATTCTATTGCTTAACATAATTATTGGGAAAAAAAGTAGAACAAACTAAATGAAAGCAAACAGAAGGAAGGAAATAATAATGATTAGTGTGAAAATAAATGTAATAGAGTATAGGAAAATACAGACAATCCATGAAACTAAATTGGTTCCTTAAAAAGATCAACAGAATTAAAAAACTGTTAGTTACACTTACTATGAAAAAACAACAAGATTCTCATTATTAAAATCAGGAACAAAAGTGGGGACATCACTGCTGACCTTACAAAAATGAAGAGGATTGTAAGGGAAATCTGTGAACAGTTACAAGTCAACAAACTAGATAACCTATAAGTAATGGACATTTTCTTAAAAGATACACTCTACTGGGGCACTTGGGTGGCTCAGTTGGTTGAGCATCCAACTTCGCCTCAGTTCATGATCTCACAGTTTGTGGATTTGAGCCCCATGTCAGGCTCTGTGCTGACAGCTCAGAACCTGGAGCCTACTTCGGATTCTGTGTCTCCCTCTCTATCTCTGCCCCTCTTCCGCTCACACTCTGTCTCTCTCTCTCAAAGATAAAAATTAAAAAAAAAGATATACTGTACTGAAGCTGATTCAAAAAGAATTAGAAAATCTGAATAGACCTATATCAAGTAAAGTGATGGAATTAGTAATCAAAAAACTTCACAAATAAAAGCCCAGGCCCAGACAGATTCACTGGTTTATTCTACTAAACTTTTATTTATTTTTTTAAAAAAATTTAATGTTTATTTATTTATTTTTGAGAGTGAAAGAGAGAGCAGAGGAGGGGCAGAGAGGGGGAGACACAGAATCTGAAGCAGGCTCCAGGCTCTGAGCTGTCAGCACAGAGCCCTATGTGGGCTTGAACTCACAAACTGTGAGATCATGACCTGAGCCAAAGTCAGCCGCCTAACCAACTGAGCTACCCAGGCACCCCAATTCTACTCAAATTTTAAATAAAAATTAATAAACGTTTAGGTTTACACATTTATTATTATTATTACACATTTAAACACATTCTATAATGTGAGAAATACCCTGATACCAAACCAGATAAAAATATCAAGAAAGAAAACTATTAAACAATGTCCCTTATGTATATAGACACAGAATACTAACAAAATAATCCAGCATCATATATAAAGGATACCATGACCAAGTGGAATTCACTCCAGGAATGTAAGCTTTTTGACATCTGAAAATCAATCAACATAAAATGCCATATTCATACAATAAAGAAAGAAACCATCATCTCACTAAGGACAGAAAAAGCATTTGACAAAATGGGAACTTCCTCAACCTGACAAAGACATAATGTAACTACACCTTATGTTATACTTCATAATGAAAAGTTTAATGCTTTTTCCTTAAGATCAGGAACAAAGCAAGAATATTTTAGCCCCATGCATTTAGTCCATATTGTACTGGAGGCTCTAGCAGGGCAATTAGGTAAAAAAATAAATAAAATAAAAAAATAAAAGGCTCTAGACTTGAAGGAAGAAGTAAATGTATGCTCATAGACAGCATGATCTTGTAAATAATATTCCTAAGGTATGTACACACAAGAAAGCTTTTAGAACTATTAAGTGTATTCAAAAAAGTTGCGGAATACCATAACAACATACAAAATGAGTTGTATTTCTATGTACTAGCAATGAACTATCTGAAAATGAAAATTAAGAAAATATTCTATTTACAATAGGATAGAAAAGAATACTTAAAAAAATTAATGTTTATTTTTGAGAGAGAGAGAGAGACAGAGCATGAGTGGGGGAGGGCAGAGAGGGAGGGAGACACAGAATCCAAAGTAGGGTCTGAGCTGTTAGCACAGAGCCTGACATGGGGCTCAAACTCATGAATGGTGAGATCATGACCTGAGCCAAAGTCAGACACCTAACCGACTGAGCCACCTAGGTGCCCCCAAAAGAATCATTCTTTTAAATATTTGTTTTTTAGAGACAGAGTCCGAGTCGGGGAGGGGCAGAGAGAGAGGGAGACAGAGAATCCAAAGTGGGCTCCCCACTAATGATGCGATGTGGGGCTCGAACTCCCCAACCATGAGATCATGACCTGAGCCAAAGTTGGACACTTAACCGACTGAGCCACCTAGGCTCCCCCAAAAGAATATTTTTTTTGAGAATAAATATAACCAAAGAAATGCAAACATTGTACACTGGAAAATTTTTTAAATGTTGTTTGAAGAAATTAAATCAGACCTAAATAAATGTAAAGATATTCTGCGTTCATGGATTGGAAGACTTAATATTGTTAACTTGGCAATACTTCCCAAACTGACCTGCAGATTTCCTGAAACCCCTATCAAAGTTCCAGCTGACATTTTTTCAGAACTTGACAAGTTGATCTCAAAATTTTTTTGGACATCCAAAATACCCAGAATATTCAAAACAATATTGAAAAAAGAGAAAATTGGGGGCCTCAGAGTTCTCTATTTCCAAATTTATTACAAAGCTACAATAATCAAGACAGTGTGGTACTTGCATAAGGATAGACATATAGATATAGTTCAGAGTCTAGAACTAAACCCTAAATATAGTTCAGAGTCTAAAACTAAACCCTCATACTTATGGTCAATGGATTTTTGACAAATGTGCCAAGACAATTCAATGGGAGAAAAAATAGTTTTTTTTCAGGAAATGGTGCTAGGACAACTAGATAGCTACATGCAAAATAATTAATTTGAACCCGTACCTCACATCCTAAAAAAACTGAAAATGAATCATAGTTCTATGTATAAGAGCTAAGCCTATAATACTCTCATGACACTAAAAGCATAGGCAATGAAAGATAAAATAGATGAATTGGGCTTAGTCAAAATGAAAAATCTTTTGTGCTTCAAAAGACAGCATCCACAAAGTTAAAAATCAACCTACAGAATGGGAGAAAATACTTGCAAATCAAATGTCTGACAAGGGACTTTTACCCAGAACATATAAAGATCTCTTGGGGCGCCTGGGTGGCTTGGTCGGTTAAGCGTCCGACTTCATCTCAGGTCATGATCTCACGGTCCGTGGGTTCGAGCCCCGCGTGGGGCTCTGTGCTGACAGCTCAGAGCCTGGAGCCTGTTTCAGATTCTGTGTCTCCCTCTCTCTCTCTGCCCCTCCCCTGTTCATGCTCTGTCTCTCTCTGTCTCAAAAGTAAATAAACGTTAAAAAAAAATTAAAAAAAAAAAAGATCTCTTAAATCACCATTTAAAGGACAAGTAACCGAATTTATTTTTTAGTGGCCAAATGTTTTGAGTAGACCTTTCTCTAAAGACGATATACAAATGGTGGTGACTATGCTCATGAAAACATGTGCAATATCATTACCTATTATGGAAATGCAAATCACACTATAGTGAGATACCACTTCATATCAATAGGGATAGATAAAATAAAAAGACTATAACAGTCCTGGTGAGAATGTGAAGAAATTGGAAACTCATACATTGTTGGTAGGAATGTAAAATGGTGCAGCCACTTTGAAATACATTTCATAGTTCCACAAAATGTTAAACATAGAGTTACCATATCGCCCAGGATTCTACTCCTACATATATACTCCAAAGAATTAAAACGTGTTCAAACAATAGCTTTTACACAAATGTTCATAGCACCATTATTCATCATAATCAAAAATGAAAACAACTCAAATGTTCATCAACTGATGAATGAATGAATTAATGTGATATAGCATCTAATGGAACATTAATAGGCAGTAAAAAGGAATGGAGTACTGATACATGCTGCAACATAGATGAACTTTGAAAACATTATGTTAAGTAAAAGAAGCCAGTCACGAAAGAACACATGTTGTACGATTCCATTTGTATGAAATGTCTACAATAGCCAAATCCATAGAGCCAAGAAGGTAGATTAGTGGTTGCCAGTTACTGGGTAGGGTGAGGATGGTGGTGGAGTAGAATATGTAGTGATTGATAACATATAGGTTTTCTTTGGGAGATGGTAAGAATATTCTAAAACGTGATGGTTGCATGACTTTGTGAATATACTAATATAACTGAACTGTATACTTTAAAGAGGGGGTGAACTTTGTGGCATGTGAATTATATCTCAATAAAACTGGTATCTAAGAAAGTGTAACTATTTTCATTTAGAGACAAAGCACCATTTTTCTGTGGTGGAAGAGGTCCACTGTAATCAATGTTTCCCAAGTGGATGTCTGGTACCCCCTGGATATGGTGCCATATTAGGGGCTTAGCACTGGCCTCTGCTGTTGGCAGGTTCTGTACTCAGCTGTGACAGTAGTCAGATCAGGTTGGTAAGGAGAGTCAATATTGTTGCACTCTTGCATAACTCTGTTCTTGCTTCCCTGGCCACTTTACATGGGCTCACTGAGCAAACATTGGGATTGTTGGGAGGAAAAACTGGATGATATCTACAGAGATGGTCGTCTTTTGTCTCCCAATTATTGAGAGTTTCCTCTGTGGCAGACACCCCCAGTGCGTACACTCACTATCTGAATATAATAGATATGGGCCATTTAGAAGGGAATGTGTCCTAGTAGCCTTTAGATGTCAAGATCCTCCCAGTGGTTGCAAACAGGCAAGAACTTGGTCTCACGGTTCATGGGTTTGAGCCATGCAATGGGCTCTGCGCTTGGGATTCTGTCTCTCTCTCTCTTTCTGCCCCTTACTCACTTGCTCTCTGCCTCAAAATAAATAAATAAACTTTTGAAAAAGTAATTGAGATGACCAGACTTCTGTACAGACAGGGAGGGGCTCAGGGAGCCAAGCTCTGAATAATTTTTTAAAAAATGTTTATTTATTTGAGAAAGAGAAAGAGGGAGCGTGAGTGGGGGAGGGAGAGAGAGAGACACAGAGAGAAAGAATTCCAAGCAGGCTCTGTCTTATCAGCACAGAGCTGGATGCGGGGCTTGATCCCACAAACAATGAGATCATGACCTGAGCTGAAATCAAGAGTCAGAATGCTTAACTGACTGAGCCACTCAGGCGCCCCTATGAAATGTTTACCTAACCCAAGATTACCCCTTTATTCCTATTTTTCTGACAATATTTTATTTTATGTATTTTAAAAATAATCTTTACCCCCAACATGGGGCTTGAACTCACAAACGCTTGGACTCACAACCCCAAGATCAAGCGTTGAAAAGCTCCACCAAATGAGCCAGCCAGGTGCTCCTCTAACAATATTTTAAATTTTATTCTTTGTATTTTATTTGTTTGTTTGTTGTTTATCTATTTATTTATTTATTTATTTAGAGAAGGTGAGCAGGGGAGAGAGAGAGCATTGCTGAAATCAAGAGTTAGATGCTTAACTGACTGAGGCACCCAGGTGCCCCTTATTGTCTGCATTTAAATGTTTTGTCATTAGCATTTTCCTTTTTCTATTTCTTAGTAGGAAAAACTGGAACGTATTAAGTAGATAGTGGCAGAAAAATAATTTCAAAGTCTTTAAACCACTAAAACATTAAATAATCAATATTTTACTTTGCAGCTACAGACTAGTCCATATTTTTTCCTATTTTTAAATGAAGTTTTAATAATTTTAGGTTTTGCATTTTGATTTGAACCATTCTGACTTCATATTTTGTATATTGTATGAGGCAAGGGTAGGTTTTTTTTGTATATGGATGTCTGCTACAGACTGAATATTTGTGTAACCCCAAACTTTGTATGTTAAATCCTAACATCCAATGTGATGGTGTTTGGAGGTGGGACCTCTGGGAAGTGTTTAGATCATATGGTGGAGCTGTCATGAATGTGGTTAGTTCCATTATAAAAGAGACCCCAGAGGGGCGCCTGGGTGTCTCAGTTGGTTAAGTGTCCAACTATTGATTTTGGCTCAGGTCATGATCTCAGGGTTCATGAGTTCGAGCCCCACATTGAGTTCTACGCTGACAGCGCAAAGTCTGTTTGGGATTCTCTCTCTCCCTCTCCACCTTCCTCATTCTCTCTATCTCTTAGAAATAAATAAACATTAAAAAAAAAGACACCAGAAATCTCCTTTGCACCTTATGTCGTGTGAAAACATCTTTTTATGAACCAGGAATAAGGCCTCACACCAGACACCAAATTACCTGTGGTTTGATCTTAGACTTCCCAGATTCCAGAACTGTGAGAAATAAATGTTGTTTAAGCCACACAGTCTATAGTATTTCTGTTATAGCAGCCAGAACTAAGACAACATCTAATTGTTCCAGAATCATTTATTGACAAGTATCTTTTTCTCCATCGAATTACTTTGGGATCTTTAAAAAATTTTTTTTAATGTTTACTTATTTTTAAGAGAGAGTGCGAGTGGGGGAGGGGCAGAAAGAGAGGGAGACACAGAATTCAAAACAGGCTCCAGGCTCTGAGCAGTTAGCACAGAGCCCAACACAGGGCTCGAATTCATGAGCTGCAAGATTATGACCTGAGCCAAAGTCGGACACTTAACCGAATGAGCCACCCAGGCTCCCCACTTCGGGATCTTGTTAAAAAATGAATTGACTAGGGGCACCTGGGTGGCTTGGTCGGTTAAGCGTCCGACTTCAGCTCAGGTCATGATCTCATGGTCTGTGGGTTCGAGCCCCACGTCGGGCTCTGTGCTGACAGCTCAGAGCCTGGAGCCTGTTTCAGATTCTGTGTCTCCCTCTCTCTCTGCTCCTCCCCTGTTCATGCTCTGTCTCTATTTCAAAAATAAATAAACGTTAAAAAAAAATTTAAAAAAAATGAATTGACTATATATATGTGGATCTATTTCTGGAATGTCTGTTTTATTCCATTGATCTATAGGTCTATCCTTATGCCAGTACTACACAGTCTTGATTACTGTAGCTTTAGTTAGTCTTGAAGTCAGGCAGTGAGTCCTCCAATTTTATTCTTCATTTTCAAAATATTCTGGCTATCTTATGTCCTTTGCACTTTCCATATAACTTTTAGAATCCCAGTTTTCTGGGATTTCTATTGGAATGGCATCGACTTTACAGATTAGTTTTAGAGAGAATTTATTTCCATATTAACACTATTGAGTCTTCTAATCCATGAACAATTATCTATTTAAACTCAGGGCTCCTGATTCAATCAATTTATTAAGTGCATGTGTAAAGGGTACATGTGTCTCAGGACACAGGCCCCGAGCGGACCCCTAATATCCGAGTCCTTTGAAGAGAAAAAAAAACAAAACAAAACAAACTCTAAGCACATATAAAATGAACTAAAAATGGTAATGACTGTGCTCAGAACTATGTAATACAGGGAGGCCCAAATAGCTGTGGGGCACTACCATCTGAGCAGGCACAACTCTGAAGTTGGGAGAGGGGTTTTATCCACACTCCTATGGCAGTCCAGTAGGTACTTTGGCCCTCTGGGGACTATAGGGAATCAGAGGGGCTTTGTCATCATGAGGACTCCATGTCAATAGCTGTTAGCAGAGGATACAGGGCAGAGCAGAACAGGAATGCCCAGCAGATATCCAGAGAAAGGTGGCACCCTCTTTTCAGCTGCTTGGACTTGTTCCTAGGCACAGGTGAGACCTAACTTCAGCCCTCTCCTGAGTGTCTGGCAGTCCAGGGTCCTACTATTGCAAAGGTGCCAGCCCAACATAGCTCACATACTCAGTATCCCATCTGATCCACTCAGCAATCTGTGAGGTTAAGTTTTATTCCCATTTCACAGATGACAAGACTGACTTTTACAGCACTGGATCTGTTGTTATAACCACCAGATTGATTTCTCTAGCTATGAATCCCAGAGATAACATGAGTTTTACTTATTTTACATTCTGGAAGGCATGGGAATGGGCACGCTCACAGAGGAATGGCATGGAGGGGTCAGGTGACTGGACTTATGTTTGAGTACAGATGAGACCTATTTTTGGCTACCACACAGGAAAAACCATCACCTACTTTTTAGCGTACACATTTCAGAACTTTCTCTATGCACAAAGCCATTATGCAAACATTTATATATTTTTAAAAAAGTTTTTAATGTTTATTTATTTTTTGAAAGGGAGAGAAACAGAACACAAGCAGGGTAGGAGCAGAGAGACACAGAATCTGAAGCAGGCTCCAGGCTCTGAGCTGTCAGCACAGAGCCTGATGTGGGGCCCAAACCCATGAACTGAGCCAAAGTCGGATGTTTAACAGACTGAGCCACCCAGGCGCCCCAAACATTTACATTTTTACAAAAATGGGCCGATACTGTATATGTGGTTCTGAAAACTGTTTTTTCTTTATTGTTATTTTAACAGTGTACCATGAACATCTTTTCCATGCACATGGGTGAAAATCCCCTAATGAAAGACAGAGAACACTGTAGTTGGATCAAAAGGCTGCTGGTAACAAGAGTGACACCTAAAGCAAAGTATCAGCCTAAGTTTAAAGCACATAGCCTGGCAAATGCCTGCCAAGAAAAGCAGGATCGGCAATATTCTCATTAAAGAAATCAGAAATGAACACCAAAGACATTAAAGATACGGGATATCATGTAAGCCCCTTTGGCCCCTACCTCCGCCCCTCATTCCCCTGACACCCCGTTGCCCCCTTGGGGCAAAGGGATCCTGTACATCTCTTTGCATCCAATGAAAACCACCCATTTTCTGTTTTTTCCTTAGCTCTTCCTGAGCCCTTGACACATCTCCACATTCTCTCATCATCTCCTCACTGCCCAAGTGCCTTTCCTGTAAGTCCTCCTGATAGTCCTTGGGGGAATCGTCTGTCCCCCTGTCCGTTTTTCTTTTTGCTTTCCTAGGCACATAATCTTCAGCTGGGCGCTTTTCGGCAGCCCGCGACGACTCACTCTCAGCCTTTGCCAGGGATTCTGGCTTGCCCTCACTGTGTGGTTTTCCCTCATTTTCAGACTTGCCCTGCTTTTCTTGCTTTCCCTCATCTTCTGCTTGTCCCTCATTATCTGGCTGTCCCTCATTCTGGAGCTTTCCCTCATGCCCTGGCTTCCCCTCCACTTCCAGCTTTTCTTCCTCATCTGATTTTCCTTCATCTTCTGTATCTACTTCATCTTCTGGCGTTCCCTCGATTTCCAGCTTTCCTTCATTTTCATTGTAGAGTTTTTCCATGTTGAGATTTCCCCTTCTTTTCCTGTACTGGGGGGTGTGGTGAGGTGGTAAGGGGAAGAGAAGATAAAGAAGACAAGGGAGACTGAGGGCTTGGAGGTGGAATGCAGGTCCTGATAGTACTTTGACCTGGCCCAGCCCTCCAAGTGTGTCTTCTGCCCACCCTCTACCCCACAATTCATCCCACACTTGAGAGCCAACCATTTCCTTGGCAGGCCCTACCATCTTCTCTACCATCCTAAAGCGTGGTGGGGTGTGTGCAATATATGTGGTGGGGGATGGGCAGTGGGGCTCTCAAATTCTGCCCAAGCTGTGCTTTCTACACCCTCCCCTCACTGTTTCTGTCCAGTGCCCCTCCCTCTTTTCACTCACCCGCAGGGATTCTGAACAGGTTCTTCCTATTTTTCTAGTCTTGCAGAGTGCTGGGGACAGACACACGGACCTGCAGACAGACAGGAGACAGGGGCAGGGCCTGTGCTCTCAGCAAATTGATGTTTCTTTCCTGAATCTGGGCCCTCCTCATACAACATTTCCCTCACTTACCTCCCCCGCATCCCAGCCGCCATTACTTTCCAGGCCTCAGGCTCCAGACCAGGATGCTTTCCAAACTGTTTGGGTCTCTGTGACCCCCTCCCCTGCAGACAAGCCGCCCGCCCTCACCCTCTTTTTGCGGAGGTCAGTATTTCCACTTAGGTGCAGAGTGTGAGAGGGGGTTATTTCTAGAATATGTCTGTCTACATTTCACTGTCGCACTGCGGGGGCGCCCCCCTCCCATTTCAGGTCCAAAAATGTATGGAGAGCGCAGAGGAGCGGCGTCGAGGAGGCGACAGAGCCTGCTGCAAGATGCTCCCTCCTCACCTGCCCACATCCCCGCCGCGTCCCCCTCCTCCCCAACCTCCCGGACCCCTCCCCACCCCGCGCTGCTCCCAGATCCTACTCCCATCCACCTCCACCCCTGCCCGGGGCCGCCGGCAGCACCCACCTTCACACCGACCTGCGGGACCTGCGGGGCCCGGGCCAGGCCTGCGCCTCCTCGGGCTCGCCGAAGCCCGCCGGCCCCTCGCCCGCCGCCCGGGCAGCTCAGGGAGCTGGTTCTGCGCGGGCGACGGGAGCGAACAGCGCAGGCACCGGACCGCAGGGTGGGTGAGCAGGCGGGCGCGGGGGCTGCTGCCCACGTCGGCGCCCGACCGGTCACGTGAGCGCCGCGTCACCCAAGCTCGGTTCCCCACCCCGCTCCGCCCCCTCATCCCCATCCCGTAGGGACCAGCCAGCCACAGACAGTGGGGAGCAGTGTGGCAAAAGGGGGTCACCGAGAGGGCAGCCCAGAGGCTTCTTTACCGCAGGTGCTTTACCTGGCGCGCATCTCAGGTCCTCACACAGCATCCCTCTGAGATGTACGTCATTGCCAGGTGTGACAGCTGATCGCAGGGAGGGTACCTGACTTTGCCGCAGAATCCCACAGGCTGCTTTCAAGACAGGCTCTGCCAGACTCCAGAATTCTGGTGGTAGTGTCCGCCAGAAAGTAGAGTTGCCACCTTGAGTAGCTGTGTTCCTGGGCCTCCTCTCTCCTCAGTCCACACGTTCTCTCTTCCTGAGTTATTTCTGTTCATTTCCCTCTAAACATAGATGATTCTCAAATCTCCAGCACCAGGCTATCCTCTCCCTTGAGTCTTAGACCCGTGTTTTGCTTTCCTACCAGCAGTATAGGAGAGTGCTTGTTTCTTCACACCTCCTCCAACATGTGTTAGAATACTTCTTTTCGCTAACATGATACGTGAGTAGTAGTGTCTCAATGGTATTTTACTTTGCATGTTTATTGAGTTTTAATATCATTGTGAATTGTCTATTCATGTCTTTTCTACATTTTTCTATTGGGTTGTTGGTCCTTCTCCCCTCAGGTTTCAGTATTCTTTTTACATCAATCATCAATTAGATTATGCCTTTATGTTATATATGTTGCAAATATTTACTTCGAGCTTGTGAGTTGCTTTTCTTCTTTGTATATATCTCTGCCATGCATAAAAAAGTCAAATTTATCAAACTTTTCTTTTATTGAATCTAGATTTTTTTTTTCAACGTTTTTTTTTTTTTTAATTTATTTTGGGACAGAGAGAGACAGAGCATGAACGGGGGAGGGGCAGAGAGAGAGGGAGACACAGAATCGGAAACAGGCTCCAGGCTCCGAGCCATCAGCCCAGAGCCTGACGCGGGGCTCGAACTCACGGACCGCGAGATCGTGACCTGGCTGAAGTCGGACGCTTAACCGACTGCGCCACCCAGGCGCCCCTATTGAATCTAGATTTTGATTCATAGTTAAGAATTCATTTCCTACATGAAGTCAGAGAAGAATTCACCCATGTTTTCTTTTAGTACTCATTCGGTTAACTTTGTCTTGAGAGCATCTTTGGTTAAGAATAGAAGTTAAGTGATACAACAGTGCCAAAATGAGTTGAATCTACTGCTGACTCAAGACACTAGAGTAACAAAAATCAAACCCAAGGATTATTACAAGGGGAGGAGTTTCCTAACAAACCATCACCCATATGATGCTAGGAACCTCAAATGTTTCAGTTAAAGAAAGGGTAAGTGTAAATTGGAAATAAACTAGCTCTCATAAAGTCTTTTAGTTTGGCTTTGCAACATCTAGGTGGACTAGTAAACTTTAAGCTTTGAATAGATTATGGAGGTTCCAGCCAAGAAGAACCCTTATAAGCCCTGACCAAGGAAAACAAAATCTCTGGAGTAAGCATACATCATCCTAGGCCCCAAATTATTTCAACCAACAATTGTTCATGTACAATGTCCACAGAGAGAGATGACCAGGGATATAAATAAAAAGAGGACATTATAAGTAAGAAGCAGTAGAGACAACAGCCAACACAAATCCGTTGGCCTTCAATTATCTGAATCATCAGATAAAGATTATTAAACCACAATGCTTAGTGAATTCAGATTAAAAAAAATCGAATCTTGAAAATTCAACAGGAAACTAGAAATCAGAAAAAGTGAAAAAAAGGGAATTCTAAAACTACAAAAACACTTAGCTGAAATTAGAATCTCAATGGATGGCTTTAGTATCACATTAGATGTGGCTCAAAAGAGAAAGAACTAGAAATTATTTCTGAAGAAACTATCCATAAAACTGCACAGGTATTCAAAAAGATGGAAAACACAGATGGGAGGGCATGATCAAGATCTAACAAATGTTTACTTGGAGTTCCAGAAGGAAAAGAGAAACGGAAGTGTTCAGAGGCAACTCTTGAGAATACAACTGAGGATTTTTCAGAACTGATGAAAGACATTGATCCATAGATCTAAGTCCAAGAAATCCCAAACAGGATAAAAAGAAACTCACACATAGATGCATAATAGTGAACTTGCAGAGAATCAAAGAAAATCATAAAAGTAGCCAGAAAAAAATAGAGTATGCCTTGAAAGGAACAAAATTTAGGCTGATTGATAGCTTCTCATTAGCAACAATGGAGGTATGAAAATGGTAGAATGATGGCTTTAGTGACTTGAAAGAAATGCCAGCCAAAAAATTGATAACCAGCAAAAATACCTTCAAAATTGAAGGTGAAATGAAGACCTTTACAAATAAATAAAAACAGGGTTTGCCATTGGCAGGCATGAACCAAAGAAAATATTGAATGATACAAGGCATTTTTCAAGTAACAGGAAAGTGATCCCAGATGGAATACTGGAGATAAGAAAGAGAAAAGAGAAAGATAAAATGACAGATATGTATGTAAATTTAAATCAATACTACATAAAAATAGTAATATCTTGTTAATTCATATCAACAAATAACATATGAGTCAAGAGAGCTGGAGTAAATGTATTTAAAATTCTGGCATTATTTGGGGAGTCTATTAAAAGTAAAAAATTAGTATTAGACTTTGATAAGCCAAGACTGTAGGCTATAATTGCCAGAAAACCATTAAGGAAGAGTAAAAGTGTAAAACTTCTAAGCTAATAGAGGGGCAAAAAATAAGAAAATAATCCTAAAGGAGAGAAAACTAACATAGGTCAGACAGGACACAGAGATGGAACTTGGTACAATGGTTAACTTATACCTATTAATATCAGTAAGTACATTAAATGTAAGTGGTTTATATGATGCAATTAAAAGAAAGATTTTCAGACTGGAAAAAACACAATAATATACCGTTTAAAAAAGACATTTGAAATATAAAAGTACATAGAGACTGAAAGTAAAAGTAGAAAAAAATTATAACATGAAAACACTAACCAAAAGAAAGTCATTGTAGTTAAATAACAAAATAGACTTTAAAGCAAAAAGCATTACAAAAGTGTTACTTTATGATATTAAAAAAAAAATTAAGGTTTTTTTAAATGTTTATTTATATTTGAGAGACAGAGAGAGACACAGCATGAATGGGAGAGAGGCAGAGAGGGAGGGAGACACAGAATCTGAAGTAGGCTCCAGGCTCACAGAGCCCAATGCGGGGCTTGAACTCACTAACTGTGAGATCATGAACCGAGCCAAAGTCGGATGCTTAACTGACTGAGCCACCCAGGCGCCTGTAAAAAAAAAAAAAAAAAATGTTTATTTACTTTTGAGACAGAAAGAGAATGAGAGCGGGGGAGGGGCAGAGAGAGAGTGAGACAGAGGATCCGAAGCAGGCTCCACGCTGACAGCAGAGAGCCCAGTGTGGGGCTCGAACCAACGAACCATGAGATCATGACCTGAGTTGAAGTTGGACACTAAACCGATTGAGCCACCCAGGTGCCCTGATATTTTAAAACTTGTATGCACTTGGGAATGCAAACTGGTGCAGCCACTCTGGAAAACAGTATGGAGGTTCCTCAAAAGGTTAAAAATAGAACTACCTATGACCCAGCGATTGCCCCAGTAGGTAGTTACCCAAAGGATACAAAAATACAGATTTAAAGGGATACATGCATCCCGATGTTTATAGCAGCATTATCAACAATAGCTGAAACTTAAGGAAAAAGCCCAAACGTCCACTGACTGATGAATGGATCAAGAAGATATGGTAAACACACACACACACACACAATGGAATATTACCCAGCCATCAAAAAGAATGAAATCTTGCCATTTGCAATGATGTGGATGGAGCTAGAGTATATTATGCTAAGCAAAGTCAGTCAGAGAAAGAAAAATAATGTATGATTAACTCATATGTGGAATTTAAGAAATGGAACAGATGAACATAGGGGAAGGGGGAAAAAGAGGGAGGCAAACCATAAGAGACTCTTCACTAGAGAGAACAAACAGGGTTGCTGGACGAGAGGTGGGCAGGGGATGGGCTAAATGGGTGATGGGCACTGGGTATTATATGTAAGTGATGAATCACTAACTTCTACTCCTGAAAAGAAATAATAAAATAAAAAATAAAACTTGTATACTTATTAAATTGACCTGAAAATAAATAAATCAAAATTTTACAGAACTACAAGGAGAAATAAATCTTCCATTTTAGCATTAACACTCCTATCTCTGTAACTGTTGAAATATTTAAAGTGTTGAAAGAAAAAACCCACCAAACTAAAATTCTATGTCCAACAAAATTATCCTTCAAAAGTGAAGGAGAAATAAAGACTTTCTCAAACAAAAACTGATGATCAGCAAACCTTCCCTTAAAGAAATGTAAAAGACTTTCTCCAGGCAGAAGAAAATTGATATAGGTCAGCAACTCAACTCTTCCTAAAAAGCAGTTGAAGTGGAATAAATGATAGTAAAATGAAATAGTTTTTTTTAATTCTTAAATAATTTAAAAGATAAATGTCTAAAGTAATAATATTAACAATATATTGAGTGATTATACCATATGGATAAGTGAAATGAATGATGAACACCCTGTAATAAGGTGCCTATACAACATATAAATGAGGCAGAAGAATGTTCTTTGAAAGTGATCCTACTTAAAAATGTATTTTGTAAACTTGAGGGAAATCACTAAAAACATTTTTTAAAGAAATATAATTGATACACTAAGAGAGAAGACAAATGGAATTATGTAAAATACTCAAAACTAGAGAAGGCAGAAGAAGAAACCTCAGAAATAAACAGAAAACAGTTATAAACATGGTTGATATTAATCCAATTATATATTATTTATTTATTTATGTATTTATTGAGAGATCGCGTGGGAGGGGCAAAGAGAGAAAATCTTAAGCAGACTCCACGCTCAGCACAGAGCCTGACACGGGGCTCAATCTAACAATTGTGAGATCATGAACTGAGCCAAAATCAAGAACCAGACACTTAACCGAGCCAACCAGGCACCCTTGGACCTGTTTTTAAAAGTAAACTCTAGGGGCGCCTGGGTGGCGCAGTCGGTTAAGCGTCCGACTTCAGCCAGGTCACGATCTCGCGGTCCGTGAGTTCGAGCCCCGCGTCAGGCTCTGGGCTGATGGCTCGGAGCCTGGAGCCTGTTTCCGATTCTGTGTCTCCCTCTCTCTCTGCCCCTCCCCCGTTCATGCTCTGTCTCTCTCTGTCCCCAAAATAAATAAAAAAACGTTGAAAAAAAAAATTAAAAAAAAAAAAAAAAAGTAAACTCTATGCCCAACGTGAGGCTTGAACTCATGACCCCAAGATCAAGAATCTCATGTGCTACCAACTCAGCCAGCAAGGCACCCTAATATCATGTACCCTTTATATGATGTGGTGAGTATGGCACTTACCTCTGTGGTCCTCTTCCCAAAAGCACTTAATCCATGTGTAACAAGAAAAACAAAATCAAACTTACTTAAATTGTGGGACATTATACAAAATACCTGACCAGTACTTCTCAAAAGTGTCAAGGGCATCAAAAACAGGGAAAGTCGGAGAAACTGTCACAGCCAAAAGGAGCGTATGGAGACATGTCTAAATGTAAGTGGTAACCTGGATAGGATCCTGGAACAGAACAAGGACATTAGGGGAAAACTGAGGGAATTTGAATAAAGTATGTACTTTGGTAAATAATGTATCAATATTGGTTTATTGAGACAAATGCACCATACTAAGGTAAGATGTTAATCGAGGATACTGGGTATGGGGTATACAGAAACTCCATACTATCTTTGCAATAATTCTGTAAATCTACAATTGTCCTAAAGATTAAAATTTATTTAAAAAACACTAAAGACAAATAAAAGGCTAATGAAGAACCAAGGGGGTAAATCACATAGTTAGATGGATATGTTCAAATGTAAGGCAGGGCTTAACAGGAATTCCCTGAGAGACAATTCCACCTAATAAAAAAGTGTCAGCAGACAAGAGATTAATAGGTGAGGACAGCACAGCATCTAGGCGCTCAGATTTTCCTGGCTCAATCTACAGTATCTAAATCCAGTGGAGATGGCTGTATGCAGAAACACACACAAACCAACAAAAGTTCTGTAAAGGAATGTTTTATAAAAATCTTTATAAAATATCAAGGCCCAAGTAACAATTGGGTACTACCCACCTGAATTAGGATAACTATTGTAGGTAAAGAAGAATTCTCCACCTTTCTGTTGAGACAGTGTTGCCTTAGTCCATCATGGTCTCCAGCCCACCAGTAGCAATGGGGGCTTCAGAAGGGTACAGAGCCCCTCAGAAGGGGCACAGTGCCCAAGAAACATGGCATTACCCAGAGGAGAGTGGCCCCCACCTTTTACCTGTCTGAAATTATTCCTGGATGCAAGTGAGACCTCCCTCATCCCTTTCCCAAACATCTGACAGAGTTTTCGTTCCGCTACTGCAGGGCAAACGGTAGGAGTCAGCTCCACACAGCTCACACACTCATTACTTCATCTGATCTTCTCCACAGCCTTAGAAGGCAAGTTTTACCCCACTTGACGATGACAAGACTGTCTTTTACAGCAATGGATCTGTAGTAACAGCCAGGTTGAGTATTCCAACTTCCAGTGCCAAATGTAATAGGAGTTTTACAAAACATTTTACATCCTGACCACGAATTTTAGGTGTCTCCACTGCATTCATAAGCTAACTCAACAGTGATTTTGGTTGCTGGGTATACATTGTTTTCCTACTTTTTATGTTTCATTGTTTTCATGATGAAAGTAACCTATGTTTTTTAGGAGAAAATATACAAAGGATAAAAAAAAAAACCCAGAAAACAAAATCACCCACAGATAACCAGGACACAGCTTTCAGAGCTTTCTCTGTACACAGATCACTAGGTAAATACCTTTGTAGTTTTACAAAAATGGACTGATGGCATATATATGGTTCATCAAACTTTTTCTTTTTAATTTTACAATGTGCCATAAACATTTTTCCATGCAATGGACAAAAATCTACTACTGAAACATCGAGGACTAATAGTGATCGCTAAAGCAAGTATTAGCGTAAGGTTAAAGCACATGGCCTGACAAATGCCTGCCAGGGGCACTACACAAAAGGAATGTCTTCAAAGCCCCTTTGTGGGGCCCTGCAGCCACCCCTGAGTTCCCTTGGGCCCCTCGGGTGGAAGGGGTCCTGTAAACTTTTTTGCATCCACATAAACCCCCCCAATTTCTGCCTGGTTTTCTTCACCTCATCCTCCACCCTGGCCATCTCATCAAATTCTCTAATCATCTCCTCATTGCTCAAATGCATATCATGTATGGCCTCCTTATATTCCTTGAGGCACTGAGCCAGCCCCTTGTTGGTTTTTCTTTTGGCCTTCCTGGGTACATCATCCCCAGCTGGGCGCTTTCCTGCAGCCCTTGGTTCACTGGCTGGTTTTTCTTCTTTTGGCTTTTCCTCACTCTCTGGTTTTTCTTCTTTTGGCTTTCCCTCGCTCACTGGTTTTCCTTCTTTTGGCCCTCCCTCGCTCACTGGCTTTTCCTCGCTCACTGGCTGTCCCTCGCTCTCTGGCTTTCCCTCACTCTCTGGCTTTCCATTTTTTGGCTTTGTCATACTCTCTGGCTTTTCCTTATCCTTTAGTATTTCCTCATCTTCTGTCTTTCTCTCGTTTTCTAACTTTTCCTTGTCTTCCAAAGTACAAGCTACTTCTGGCTTTCCCACATCCTGTGGCTGTTCTTTACATTCCATCTCTCCTTGGTTCTCAGACATTCCTTCATTTTCATTGCAGAGTTTTTCCATGTTGAGATTTCCCCTCCTTTTCCTGTCCTGGGGTGGGGAGGAAAAGGAGACAAAGAGGAGACAAGGGAGACTGAGGGCTTGGGGGTGGAATGCACATCAGAATACTACTGGCACGCTCCCCTTGTCAGGGTTCCCTGACCTGGCCCGGCCCCTAAGTGTGCTTTCTGCCCACCCTCTCCCCTCACACACGTGAGCCAGACTATTTCTCTGGCAGGCCCTGCCATTTTCTCTATGTTTGCTCAGCACCGCAGAGTGTGTATAAATGTGTTAGGAGGTGGGAAGTGGCGCCCCATATTCTGCTGGTGCTGTACCCTCCATACTACCCACCCCTCTAGGTCCCTATCCACAGACCCCCTTCCTTTACTGACCTGCAGGGATTCTGAATAGATTCCTCCTCCTTTTCTAGCCTTGCAAAGTGCTGAGAAAAGACACGCAGACCTGCAGACAGACAGGAGACAGGGCCTGCGCGTTTGGTGGATGCTTAGGGACTCGAGTCCCTTTCCTGAATCCCGGCCCTCCTCATCCGACATTTCCCTCCCCCACCTCCTCCGCCACCCCCCCCCCTCACGTACTCCAGCCGCCATTTCTTTTCACGCCTTGGGCACCAGACCAGGACGTTTTCCAAACTAATTTTGGATCTCTGTGTCCTTGTTCCGGGGAGACAATTCGCCTCCCCACCCTCGAGGTTAACTTTTTTTCTCTACACATGGACTGGTAGAAGGGGTTTATTTCCACTGTCTCACTGCGGGGGGGGGGGGCAGCTCACCAGCTCCAATTCCAAAATGGACGGAGGGCAACGAGAAGGAGGTGCAGAGAAACGGGACACGGGTACTAGGGGTGAACGCTGTCCCCACCCTCTGCCAATTGGCCGTTAGCTCCCCCTTGGCCATTTTCCCACCGCCATCTCTACACTCTCCGGCCAGCTTCCCTCGACCTGGGCCCCATCCCCACTCTTTTTCCTCTGGGTGTTCCTGCCTCGGCCCCCCCCCCCCGCCCCCGCGCCCCACTCCCGCTCATTCCAGGGTTCCGCAGGCAGCGACGAAGGGCCTCACACTGACCTGAAAGAACCTGCAGCAACAATTAGGAGCTCACAGATAGCTCCGGACCCGACCGCAGGGGAAGAGGGCGGGCTCCAGTTCTGGTGCCCACATCTGTGCCGGGGCGGTCATGTGAGCATCACGTCACCCGAGCTCGCCCCCGCCCACCATCCGCGTCTGCCAGTCACCGCACCATCTCTCTGGACAGCGTGCCCTCTCATCTCTCTGCGTAGGGCGGGGGAAGGCTTTTGTCCTTTTTAACTCTTAGAGGCGGTCGAAGGAGTTTTAATAAAAACCACAGAGGCTTTTAAAAAATGGATTGGGCAGTTCAGGGAAGGAGTCTTGATCATGTTGCTCTTAATTTCCTTTGATAGAATGTAGAGCCAACCAATGAAATCCTATCAATGTGAACTTTAATGTCTTCCATAGAATACTGCACTTTAGGAAAAGTTACGAAAAATATTCCCCTCAAAATGAAATTATCCCTTTTCCTAACGTGCGCGCAAACATATTTTTTTTTCTTTTTAGCATCTCACAAAAAAGAAGGTGAATACAGTATGAGATATTTTGAGAGACAACATTACATTCACATTAACTTTATGACAGTACATTGTTATAATTGTTCTATTTTATTATTAGTTAATGTTGTTATTCTCTTACACTGCTTAATTTAGAAATTGAACTTTACCATAGGTATGTATGTATAGGAAAGAACATAGAATATATATAGGATTCCATACTATCTGTGGTTTCAGGCATCCACTGGAGGTCTTGGAACGTAATCCGCTTCAGATAAGGGAGACTACTGTAGCTGCATTCCATTTTATTTTATTGACATTTGTATCTATTTTTAACCTTTTTTTTTGGTTAATTTATTCTTTTTTAAATTTTATATCCAAGTTAGTTAACATATAGTGCAATAATGATTTTAGGAATAGAATCCAGTGGTTCATAACCTACATATAACACCCAGTGCTCATCCCAAGTGTCCTCCTTAAAGCCCCTTGCCCAATTAGCCCAACTCCCTACCCAAAACCCCTCCAGAAATTCTGTTTTTTCTCTGTATTTAAGAGTCTCTTATGGTTCCCCCCCCATGTTTTTATATTATTTTTGCTTCCCTTCCCTTATGTTCACCTGTTTTGTATCTTAAATTCCATATATGAGTGAAGTCATATGATATTTGTCTTTCTCTGACTAATTTCACTTACATAATACACTCTAGTTCTATCCACCTTGTTGCAAATGCAAGATTTCATTCTTTTTGATCACTGAATAGTATTCCATCGTGCTCTTATGTATCCATTCATCAATCAATGGACATTTGGACTCTTTCTATACTTTGGCTATTGTTGATAGCGTGGCTATAAACATTGGGGTGCATGTGCCCATTCAAGATAGCACTCCTCTATTCTTTGGGTAAATACCTAGTGGTGCAATTGATGGGTTGTAGGGTAGTTCTATTTTTAATTTTTTGAGGAACCTCAATACTGTTCACCAAAGTGGCTGCACCAGTTTGCATTCCCACCAGTAATGCAAAAGGGTTCCTCTTTCTCCACATTCTAGCCAACATCTGTTGTTGCCTGAGTTGTTAATTTTAGCAATTCTAACTGGTGTGAGGTAGTATCTCATTGTGGTTTTGATTTGTATTTCCCTGATGATAAGTGAAAACATAAATTTTCTAATTAATTATTTAAATCTAAAAATAAAACTATCTTAGAAACAGAATAAAAGAACAATTATTTTTTTATAAGTGAGAAACTGAATATTCAACGGACAATGACCTGACCATACATGACAATAGAACTGGGACCCACAACCTTACAGCAAAAAGCCCAGGAAGCCAAACCACAACTTCCAAAGCAATCTTCAGGATTTGATCAATGACTGCCAGCCTCCCTATTTTTTGCGCCCCCCCATTCAAATATGCTCCCCAAACCAATCAAATAAGATGCCCTGATTTTCATTAACCTGCTTCCAGCTTCCCTATGCCAACAATCTCCAATCAGAGAATACCTAAAGTCTTCCCTTTTGTTCACTGTAATGCTTTTCCACTCCTTAGAGACTTTTAGTTTCTGCCAAACACAAGTAATGGTGGCTGACTCACTTGTTATAACAAGCTCTGAGTAAGTAACCTCTATTTCCATTTAAGCTTTTTGTGTGTAAGGCCTTTAAAAATATAATAACAGTGGCATCTGGGTGGCTCAGTTGGTTAAGCGTCTGGTTCTTGATTTTGGCTCAGGTCATGGTCTCATGGCTCCTGGTATCTAGCCCCATGTCGGGCTGACAGTGAAGAGCCTGCTTGGGATTCTCTCTCTCCCTCTCTCTCTGCCCATTCCCCCTCAAAATAAATAAATAAACTTAAAAAATAAAAAAATATATAATAACAAAGACATAAACAATTAAGGAAAACATTGATAGGTTTGACCACATGAAAATGTGCAATAATTTCGTGAGGGCTTGGGGACACACGCACTCTTCCTTGCCCTTGTTGAGTGTAATGGTAAAAAGTGTTCTGAGGAGCAATTTGGTAAATTGTTTAAAAATAAAAAATGTTTGTGGCACCTGGGTGGCTCAGTCAGTTGAGGGTCCGAATTTGGCTTAGATCATAATCTTGAGGTTCATGGGTTTGAGCCCCACATCAGGCTCTGTGCTGACAGCTCAGGCCCTGGAGCCTGCTTCAGATTCTATGTCTCTGTGCCCCTTCTCCTCTTGTGCCCTGTCTCTCTCAAAAGTATATAAACATTAACAAAATTTTAAAAATAAAAATGTTTGAAGGGAGCTTGGGTGGCTCAGTTGGTTAAGAGCCCAACTTTGGCTCACGTCATGATCTGGCTCATGAGTTCGAGCTCCCCCACCCTCCTTCGGGCTTTGTGCTGTCAGCTCAGAACCTGGAGCCTGCTTCTGATTCTATATCTCTGTCTCTCTCTGTCCCTCCCCCACTCATGCTCTGTCTCTTCCTCTCTCAAAAATACACATTAAAAAAATTAAAAAAAATAAAAATGATATTTTCGCTCAGTAATTCCACTTCTAATATTTACCCATAGAGATAATTAATAAAGTGCAAAAATATAATCTTACGTTTTAAAAATGCTTTATACTTTAAAAATTCCCATAAAAACTGTTTATTATGCATTTATTCTTTGCTGGAACTGGGGCTACAGTATTAATTATGTGGGCCTTGTTTATAATGTAAAAAATGGAATATCACAATTGTCCATCAGTACAGATTTAGTTACATAATCTTCTTAGTACATTTGTTTTCCTTGGTTATCTTTGGATGTTTGGTTTAGAAAAATAATTAAAATGTTGGGTTCTCAATACACAGTAAAAATAATTATTTATAATCCCCAATTGCTATGGGTGGTGAGGCACAAAGGATAACCACAAGATGTGGTATTGCCCTCTAGAGAATTCCACCTATGTGCCAGGCACTGTGTTAGCTACTTCATTTTATCTGGTGTGGATTTCATTTATACCTGACAAAGGAACTCACACTTCAAGGAAGCAGAATGATTTATAAAGCTACAAGCTTAACTTAGTGTGGTACTACAATAAGCATAGCAGGAGGAATAAAACACAGAAAGCCCACTAACATACCCAAGTGTAAAAGCTTTTAGTATGTGATAAGAATCCATTTCTGGTCAGTAGTGAAAAATAGGTTATTATGTAAATTACATTTGTATAATTGGATAAATAGTTAAAAAATGAAGATCCTCATTTTCTGACGTACAATCAAGTTCTTATAAGCAAGTGTCATGAAATAAAAGGCATCCGGATTGTAAGGAAAGAAATAAAACTTCCTTTATTTGCATATGACATGATTTGTATATAGAAAATTCCAAGAAATCCACTAAAGAACTATGAGAACTAACAAATGAGTTCAGATCAATATATAAAAATCCATTGTATTTCTATGTGCTAGCATTGAACAATTTGAAATGGAAAGTAAGAAAACTTTTCCATTTAAAATGGCATCAAAAATGCAAGAAAAAAACATTTGACAAAATTCAGCATCCTTTCTTAATAAAAACCCTCGAGAAAGTCGGGATAGAAGGGATATACTTAAACATCATAAAAGCCATTTATGAAAAGCCCACAGCTAATATCATCCTCAATGGGGAAAATCTGAGGGCTTTCCCCCATGAGATCAGGAACACGACAGAGATGTCCACTCTCATCGCTGTTGTTTAACATAGAGTTGGAAGTGCTAGCATCAGCAATCAGACAACAAAAGGAAATCAAAGGCATCAAAATTGGCATTGATGATGTCAAGCTTTCACTTTTTGCAGATGACATGATACTCTACATGGAAAACCCGACAGACTCCACCAAAAGTCTGCTAGAACTGATACGTGAATTCAGCAAAGTTGCAGGATACAAAATCAATGTACAGAAATCAGTTGCATTCTTATACACTAATAATGAAGCAACAAAAAGACAAATAAAGAAACGGGTCCCATTCACAATTGCACCAAGAAGCATAAAATACCTAGGAATAAACCTAACCAAAGATGGCAAAGATCTGTATGCTGTAAACTATAGAAAGCTTATGAGGGAAATTGAAGAAGACACAAAGAAATGGGAAAACATTCCGTGCTCATGGATTGGAAGAATACATATTGTTAAAATGTCAATACTACCCAAAGCTATCTACACATTCAATGCAATCCCAATCAAAATTGCACCAGCATTCTTCCCCAAGCTAGAACAAGCAATCCTAAAATTTGTATGGAATCACAAAAGGCCCAGAATAACCAAAGTAATTTTGAAGAAGAAGACCAAAGCAGGAGGCATCACAATCCCAGACTTTAGCCTCAACTACAAAGCTGTGATCATCAAGACAGCATGGTATTGGCACAAAAACAGACACAGAGACCAATGGAAGAGAATAAAAAACCCAGAATTAGACCCACAAAAGTATGGCCAACTCATCTTTGACAGAGCAGGAAAGAATATCCCATGAAAAAAAGACAGTCTCTTTAACAAATGGTGCTGGGAGAACTGGACAGCAACATGCAGAAAGATGAAACTAGACCACTTTCTTACACCATTCACAAAAATAAACTCAAAATGGATAAAGGACCTGAATGTAAGACAGGAAACCATCAAAACCCTAGAGGAGAAAGCAGGAAAAAACCTCTCTGACCTCAGCCACAGCAATTTCTTACTTGACCCATCCCCAAAGGCAAGGGAATTAAAAGCAAAAATGAACTATTGGGACCTCATGAAGATAAAAAGCTTCTGCACAGTAAAGGAAACAACCAACAAAACTAAAAGGCAACCAACGGAATGGGAAAAGATATTTGCAAATGACATATCAGACAAATGGCTAGTATCCAAACTCTATAAAGAGCTCACCAAACTCCACACCCGAAAAACAAATAATCCGGTGAAGAAATGGGCAGAAGACATGAACAGACACTTCTCTAAAGAAGACATCCAGATGGCCAGCAGGCACATAAAAAGATGCTCAACATACCTCTCAGAAGGGAAATACAAATCAAAACCACACTGAGATACCAGCTCATGCCAGTCAGAGTGGCTAAAGTGAACAAATCAGGAGACTATAGATGCTGGCGAGGATGTGGAGAAATGGGAAACCTCTTGTACTATTGGTGGGAATGCAAACTGATGCAGCCACTCTGGAAAACAGTGTGGAGGTTCCTCAAAAAATTAAAAATAGATCTACCCTATGACCTAGCAATAGCAATGGATTTACCCAAGGGATACAGGAGTGCTGATGCATAGGGGCACTTGTACCCCATTGTTTATAGCAGCCCTTTCAACAATAGCCAAATTATGGAAAGAGCCTTAATATCCATCAACTGATGAATGGATAAAGAAATTGTGGTTTATATACACAACGGAATACTACATGGCAATGAGAAAGAATGAAATATGGCCTTTTGTAGCAACGTGGATGGAACTGGAGAATGTTATGCTAAGTGAAATAAGTCATACAGAAAAAGACAGATACCATATGTTTTCACACATATGTGGATCCTGAGAAACTTAACAGAAGACCATGGGGGAGGGGGAGGAAAAAAAAAAGGTTAGAGAGGGAGGGAGCCAAAACATAAGAGACTCTTATAAACTGAGAGCAAACTGAATGTTGATGGGGCGTGGGAGGGAGGGCAGGGTGGGTGATGGGTATTGAGGAGGGCACCTGTTGGGATGAGCACTGGGTGTTGTATGGAAACCAATTTGACAATAAATTTCATATTAAAAAAATAAAGTTACTCAACGCAAAAAATAAAATAAAATAGCATCAAAAAGAATAAAATACTTAGAAATAAATTTATTAAAAAAGTCTAAGACATGTACAGTGTAAGGTATAAAATACCGTTGAAAGAAATTAAAGAATGCTTAAATAAATGTAAAGACATCTTATATTCATAGATTGGAAGACCTAATATTGTTATGATGGGTAACACTTCTCAAACTGATCTACAGATTCAACACAATCTGTCAAAATCTCAGCTGCCTTGTTTGCAGAAATTTACAAGCTGATCTCAAAATGTATATGGAAATGCAAACAACCCAGAATAGACAAAACAGTCTTGAAAAAGATGGACAAAGTTGGAGGCCTCACACTTTCAGATTTCAAAACTTACTGTAAAGCTATAGGAATCAAGACCATGTGGTACTAGCATAAGGACATATAAACCAATGAAATAGAATTTAGAGTCCAGACATAAACACTCACATTTAGTCAATGGATTGTCATCCAGAGGCCAAAGAAAAATCAATGGTGAAAGAAAGTTCTTTTCAACAAGTGATGCTGAGACAACTAGATATCCACATGCAGAAATGAATTTGGACCTCCACCTCACACTATATACAAAACTTAGTTTAAAAATATATCAAAGTCATAGGGGCACCTGGCTGTCTCAGTTAGCAGAGCATACAATTCTTGATCTCAGGATTGTGAGTTCAAGTGTCATTTTGGGCGTACAGCTTAAATTTTTTTTAACGTTTATTCATTTTTGAGACAGAGGGAAACAGAGCATGAACGGGGGAAGGTCAGAGAGAGGGAGACACAGACTCTGAAACAGGCTCCAGGCTCTGAGGTGTCAGCACAGAGCCCGACATGGTGCTTGAACTCATGGACAGCAAGATCATGACCTGAGCCGAAGTCGGCCGCCCAACCGACTGAGCCACCCAGGCACCCCCAGCTTACTTAAAAAAATAATAATAATAAAATAAAAATAAATCAAAGTCCAAAATGTAAAAGCTAAAACTATTAAGTTCATAGAAGAAAATATAGATGTAAGTCATGACCTTGGCTTAGGCAATGGTTTCTTAGATATGACACCAAAATAATATAGATAAATAAGTGTAGATAAATAGATAATAGGTATAGATAAATAGATAAATAATATGGATAAATATGACTCTATCAATATGTAAAACTTTTTTTGGGCACCTGGGTGGCTCAGTCGGTTGTGTCCGACTTCAGCTCAGGTCATAATCTCACAGTTCGTGAGCTCGAGCACCGTGTCAGGGTCTGTACTGATAGCTCAGAGCCTGGAGCCTGCTTCAGATTCTGTGTCTCCTCCTCCCTCTATGCCCTTTCCAGCTCACGCTGTCTCTGTCTCTCAAAAATAAACAAACATAAAAAAAAAATGTAAAACTTTTGTGATTCGAATGACAACATCAAGAAATTGAAAAGACAACTCACAGAATGGAAGACAATTATTGAAAGTAATATAACTGATAAGGGACTTATATCTAGAATATATAAAGACTTGTTGCAACTCAATAAAAAAAAACAAACTAGATAACCCAATTTTACTTTGGGGGTTTTGAGGGTTTTTAAAATTGAAATATATTTGGGGTGATTGGGTGGCTCAAAAGTTACGAAAATATTAAGGTTTCTTGATACACATAAGCTAAAAGTTAACTATGTTCTTGATTATAAAAATTTCAGAAAAACATAAACATAAACATATATAATGTAGAAAATAGATCTGTATGCTGAATATTATTAATTTTTTTCTATGCTTATTTCATATGCACAGTTTCTATTTTTAATGAAATTATACCATATATATTATTCTGCTACTTGATTCTTCCACTTAAAAGTATATTCCCAAGCACATAACCATGTCATGGTTGTACCATGATTTACTTATCCAGAATATTATATTGATGAATATTTGAGTTATTTTCAGATTTGTGCTTTTAAATAGTGGTGCAGAGGTCTTTCCTATACAGGCCTCTTTGTTTTTTGTTTTTTTTTTTTTTTTTAATTTATTTTTGGACAGAGAGAGACAGAGCATGAACGGGGGAGGGGCAGAGAGAGAGGGAGACACAGAATCGGAAACAGGCTCCAGGCTCGGAGCCATCAGCCCAGAGCCTATACAGGCCTCTTTGAACACACCTGATAGTGGTTCTGGGTATATACTTGTGGGTCCATTTGAGGTGTCATCAGATAGGCACAATCTGTTACATATGACCTAATTGCTCTGTAAGTTGATGTAAAGTTACAATCCAACAAATTGTGTATGAGAGTCCCCATTGCTCTGCATAGTCCATCTAAAGAGGAGGTGGAATGCCTGGTCTGAAACACAGGGCTTTGAATCAAGCACATAGGGATTATGATAGCATCATCTCTTTATCTTAGTACTTGTGTGACCCTGGCACATGTATTTAACCTGTCTGAGCCTCACTCTTATAATCTGTAGAAGGATATCCTGATACCAAACAGAATTATCTAGAATGTATAGAATAGACTGGCAGCAAATGTTTGTTTCCTGCTAATTCCATCTTTTCCCCTCTTAAGAGAGATTTCATTTTTCTCAAGATCATCACTATGTCTTAGAGAGCATTTGAGCATGTTAAAAGAAGAAGGAAAACAAACACCCTCAGGTACATTAAGTAACAGATTTAGGGTAATTTCTGTGCTAAAGAATGCTATAGAATCCCTATGAAGCCAGCATTACCTTGGTTCCAAAACCAGGAAAAGACCCCACAGAAAAGGAGAATTACAGGTCAATATCATTCAACAGTACATTAAAAGAATTATTCACCATGATCAATTGGGATTTATTCCTGGGGTGCAGGGCTGGTTCAATATTTGCAAATCAATCAATGTGATAGACCACATTAAAAAAAAGAAAGCTTGAGAACCATATGATCCTTTCAATAGATGCAGAAAAAGCTTTTGACAAAATACAGCATCCTTTTTTAAATGTTTATTTATTTATTTTGAGAGAGGGAGCACCAGCATAGAAGTGGCAGAGAGAGAAAGACTCCCTTCTGCACTGTCCGCATGGAGTCTGACATGGGGCTTGAACTCATGAACGCCATGAAATTATGACCTGAGGCTAATTCAAGAAGTGGACGCTTCACTGAGTAAGCCACCCAGGCACCCCTACAGCATTCTTTCTTGATAAAACCTCTTAAGAAAGTAGGGATAGAAAGAACATACCTCAACATCATAAAAGCCATACATGAAAGGCCCACAGCTAATATTATCTTCAATGGGTAAAAACTGAGAGCTTTACCCCTAAAGTCAGGAACACAACAGGTATGTCTACTCTCACCATTACTATATAACATAGTAACGTTATAGATTGGAAGACCTAATATTGTTATGGCTCAACAATCCTAGCCTCAACAATCATACAACAAAAAGAAATAAAAGGCATCCAAATTGGCAAAGAAGTCAAACTTTCACTCTTTGTAGATGACATGATAGTCTACATGGAAAACCTGAAAGACGCCACAAAAAACTGCTAGAACTGATATGTGAATTCAGCAGAGTCCAGGATATAAAATCAATGTACGGAAATTGGTTGCATTTCTATACACAAATAATGAAGCAGCAGAAAGAGAAATGGAGGAATCAATCTGATTTAGAATTGCACCAAAGTCCATAAGACACCTAGGAATAAACCTAACCAAAAAGGTAAAAGATCTGTATGCTGAAAACTATAGAAAAGTTATGAAAGAAATTGAAGAAGACACAAAGAAATAGAAAAACATTCCATGCTCATGGATTGGAAGAACAAATACTGTTAAAATGTTTATACTAATCAAAGCAATCTACACATTTAATGAAATCCTTATAAAAATTATACCATCATTCTTCACAGAGCTAGAATAAACAATCTTAAAACTTGTATAGAACCTGAAAAGACTCCAAACAGACAAAATAATGTTGAAAACAAAAAGCAAAGCTGGAGGCATCACAATTCCAAACTTGAAGCTGTATTACAAAGCTGTAATCATCAAGACAGTATGGTACTGGTACAAAAACAGACACATAGATCAATGGAACAGAACAGAAAACCCAGAAATGGACCCACAAATATATGGCCAAATAATCTTTTTTTTTTTTTTTAATTTTTTTTTTCAACGTTTTTTTTTTTTATTTATTTTTGGGACAGAGAGAGACAGAGCATGAATGGGGGAGGGGCAGAGAGAGAGGGAGACACAGAATCGGAAACAGGCTCCAGGCTCCGAGCCATCAGCCCAGAGCCTGACGCGGGGCTCGAACTCACGGACCGCGAGATTGTGACCTGGCTGAAGTCGGACGCTTAACCGACTGCGCCACCCAGGCGCCCCGATGGCCAAATAATCTTTAACAAAGCATTTAAGAGTATCCAGTGGAAAAAAGAGAGTCCCTTTAGCAAATGGTGATGGAAGAACTGGACAGCAACATGCAGAAGAGTGAACCTGGACCACTTTCTTACACTATACACAAAAATAAATTCAAAAGGGATAAAAGACATAAATGTGAGACACAGAACCATCAAAATTCTAGAGGAGAAAACAGGCAACAACATCTTTGACCTAGGCCACAGTAACTTCTTACATGACATGTCTCTGGAGGCAAGTGAAACAAAAGTAAAAATGAACTATTGAGACCTCATCAAGATAAAATTCTTCTGCACAGTGAAGGAAACAATGAAGAAAACTAAAAGGCAACTGACGGAATGGGAAAAGATATTTGCAAATGACATATCAGATAGAGGGTTAGCATCCAAAATCTATAAAGGACTTAACAAAATTCAACACCCAAAAACCAAATAATCCTGTGAAGAAATGGGCAGAAGACCTGAACAGACACTTTTCCAAAGAACATATCCAGATGGCTAACAGACACATGAAAAGATGTTCAAACATCCCTCATCATCAGGGAAATACAAATCAAAACCACAATGAGATATGACCTCACTCCTTTCAGAATGGCTAAAATTAACAATTCAGGAAGCAACAGATGTTTATGAGGATGCAGAGAAAGGGGAACCCTTTTGCATTGTTGGTGGAAATGCAAACTGGTGCAGCCACTCTGGTGAAAAGTATGGAGGTTCCTCAAAAAATTAAAAATAGAACTTCTCTATGACCCAGCAATTACATTACTAGGTATTTATCCAAAGGAAACAAAAATTCTGATTCTAAAGGGCGCATGCACCCCAATGTTTATAGCAGCATTATCAACAATAGCCAAATTATGGAAAGAGCCCAAATGTCCATTGACTTATGAATGGATAAAGAAGAGGTGGTATAATATATACAATGGAATACTACTCAATAATCAAAAACAATGAAATCGACTGGGGATAGAAGATGGTGGAGTAGGAGGACCCTGGACTCACCTCGTCTTGCATATCACTTAGATTCCACCCACATCTGCCTAAATAACTCAGAAAACCTCCAGAAGACTAGCAGAATGGACTCTCCGGAGCCAAGCATAGACAAGAGGCCCATGGAAGAAGGTAGGAAGGGTGGAGAGGTGGTGCGTGGTACACGGACTGGTGGGAGGGAGGTGGGGTGGTGGAGGGGCAGCCTGCCCAGCAAGGCAGAGCCCCCGAAGTCTGGCTTGCAAAAGTGGAGGGGCCAGACTCCGGGAGTTCTGACAGCCAGGGAGACTTAACATCTGGAATGTTAAAAGTCAACAGCTCGAGGCACCTGGGTGGCTCAGTTGGTTGAGTGTCTGACTTTGGCTCAGGTCATGATCTCACGGCTTGTGAGTTCGAGCTCTGCATCGGGCTCTGTGCTAGCATTTAGGAGCCTGGAGCCTGCTTTGGGTTCTGTGTCTCCCTCTCTCTCTGCTCCTCCCCTGCTGGTGCCCTGTCTCTCTCTCTGTCTCAAAAATAAATAAACATTTAAAAAAATTTTTTTAAAAAGTCAACAGCTCTGCTCTCAGGGAGTGGGGAAGGTGAGAGGACACCGGGAGGGAGGGTTGTTGAGCCCGGGAAGACAGAGGTTAGCTCAGTGGGGGAACAAAGGCACTGGCAAGCACCATCTCTCTCTCCCATTTCCCAGCCAAAATTCCAAAGGGAACCAGTTCCCATCAGCGAACTTGCTTGCACCATGCAAACACCCAACACTGTGCTTCTGTGGATCCATCCCTCTGCCAGGTCTGCCACCCTCCAGTGCTGTAGGGCCCCTCCCACAGGGGACCACTGCCAGCAAAGCGAGCTAAGCCTGCCCCTCCCATCACTGTGTACCTGGTAGATCCACCTTGGCTAATATGCCAGATTCCATCGAAGCAGCACCATAAGTAGCCCAGAAAGGGGCCACACCACTCCAAGGTGAGTCCTGCCCCTGGGAGAGAGGAAGATAACTTACACACCAGCTGACTGTGGCCCCAGTGGTGGGCTGGGGGCAGACATCACGTCTGATTGTAGCCCCGCCCACCAACACAAGTTACTCCGGACAGCACAGGGGAAGTGCCCTGCAGTTGGGAGCCACCCCAGGGACTACCCAAAATGACAAAACAGAAGAATTCTCCTCAAAAGAAACTCCAAGAAGCAGCGACAGCTAACGAACTGATCAAAAATGATTTAAGCAAAATAACAGAACAAGAATTTAGAATAATAGTCATAAAATTAATCTCTGAGCTTGAAAAAGGCATAGAGAACAGCAGAGAATCTATTGCTACAGAGATCAAGGGACTAAGACATAGTCATGAGGAGCTAAAAAATACTATAAACGAGGTGCAAAATAAAATGGAGGCGACCACAGCACGGATTGAAGAGGCAGAGGAGAGAATAAGTGAATTAGAAGGTAAAATTATGGCAAAAGAGGAAGCTGAGAAAAAGAGAGATTAAAAAATCCAGGAGTATTAGGGGACAATTAGAGAACTAAGTGATGCAATCAAACAAAACAATATCCGTATCATAGGAATTCCAGAAGACTAAGAGTGACAGAAAGGGGCAGAAGGTGTAGTTGAACAAATCATAGCTGAGAACTTCCCTGATCTGGGGAAGGAAAAAGGCATTGAAATCCAAGAGGCACAGAGAACTCCCTTCAGATGTAACTTGAATCGATCTTCTGCATGACATATCATAGGGAAACTGGAAAAATACAAGGATAAAGAGAAAATTCTGAAAGTATCTAGGGATAAACAGGCTCTAACTTACAAAGGGACACCCATAAGACTAGTGGCAGACCTATCTACTGAAACTTGGCAGGCCAGAAAGGAATGGCAGGAAATCTTCAATGTGATGAACAGAAAAAAAATACTTTATCCAGCAAGTCTGTCATTCAGAATAGAAGGAGAGATAAAGATCTTCCCAAACAAACAAAAACAGAAGGAATTCATCATCACCAACCAGCCCTACAAGAGATCCTAAGGGATGATTCTGTGAGTGAAATGTTGCAAGGACTGCAAAGTCCCAGAGACATCACTACAAGCATGAAAACTAGACATCACAGTGACTCTAAATCCATATCTTTCCATAAGAACATTGAATGTAAATGGACTAAATGCTCCAACCAAAAGATATAGGGTATTAGAATGGATAAAAACAAAAACAAAAACAAAAACAAGACCCATCTATTTACTGTCTACAAGAGACTCATTTTAGACCTGAGGACACCTTCAGATTGAAAGTGAGGGGATGGAGACCTATCTATCATGCTATTTACCAGAAGTCAAAAGAAAGCTGGAGTAGCCATACTTATATCAGACAAACTAGACTTTAAATTAAAGGCTGTAACAAGAGATGAAGAGGGGCATTATATAATAATTATAGGGTCTATCCATCAGGAAGAGATAACAATTACAAACGTCTATGCAGAATAGAAGCCCCCAAATATATAAAACAATCACAAACATAAGCAACCTTATTGATAAGAATTTGGTAATTGTAGAGGACTTTAATACCCCACTTACAACAATGGATAGATCATCGAGACACAGGATCAATAAAGAAACAAGGGTCCGGAATGATATATCGGATCAGATGGACTTGACAGATATGTTTAGAACTCGGCATCCCAAAGCAACAGAATATACTTTCTTCTCTAGTGCACATGGAACATTCTCCAAGATAGTTCACACACTGGGTCACAAAACAGCCCTTCATAAGTATAAAAGAATTGAGATCATACCATGCACACTTTCAGACCACAATGCTGTGAAACTTGAAATCAATCACAAGAAAAAGTCTGGAAAACCTCCAAAAGCATGGAGGTTAAAGAACACCCTACTAAAGAATGAGTGGGTCAACCAGGCAATTAGAGAAGAAATTTAAAAATATATGGAAACAAATGAAAATGAAAAGACAATGATCCAAATGTTTTGGGATGCAGCAAAGGCAGTCCTGAGAGGAAAATGCATTGCAAGCCAGGCCTCTCAAGAAACAAGAAAAATCCCAAATACAAAATCTAACAGCACACCTAAGGGAATGAGAAGTAGAACAGCAGAGACACCCCAAACCCAACAGAAGAAGAGAAATAATAAAGATCAGAGCAGAAATAAACAATATAGAATCTAAAAAACTGTAGAGCAGATCAATGAAACCAAAAGTTGGTTTTTTGAAAAAATAAACAAAATTGATAAACCTCTATCCAGGCTTCTCAAAAAGAATAGGGAGATGACCCAAATATATAAAATTATGAATGAAAATGGAATTATTGCAACCAATCCCTCAGAAATACAAGCAATTATCAGGGAATACTATGAAAAATTATATACCAACAAACTGGACAACCTGGAAGAAATGGACAAATTCATAAGCACCCACAATCTTCCAAAACTCAAACAGGAAGAAATAGAAAACGTGAACAGACCCATAACCAGTGAAGAAATTGAATCAGTTATCCAAAGTCTCCCAACAAATAAGAGTACAGGCCCAGATGGCTTCCCTGGGCAATTCTACCAGACATTTAAAGCAGAGATAATACCTATCCTTCTCAAGCTGTTCCAAAAAATAGGGAAGGAAATTTCCAGATTCAGTCTATGAAGCCAGCATTACTTTGATTCCTAAACCAGACAGAGACCCAGCAAAAAACAGAACTACAGGCCAATATCCCTGAATGAATATGGATGCAAAAATTCTCAAGAAGACACTAGCAAATCAAATTCAACAGCATATAAAAAGAATTATTCACCATGATCAAGTGGGATTCATTCCTGGGCTGCAGGTCTGGTTAAATATTGGCAAATCAATCAATGTGATACATCACATTAATAAAAGAAAAGAAAAGAACCATATGATCCTGTCTATCGATGCAGAAAAAGCATTTGACAAAATTCAGCATTCTTTCTTAATAAACCCCCTCCCGAGAAAGTGGGGATAGAAGGAACATACTTAAACCTCATAAAGCCATTTATGGAAAGCCCATAGCTAATATCATCCTCAATGGGGAAAAACTGAGAGCTTTCCCCCTGATATCAGGAACATGGCAGGGATGTCCACTCTCATCGCTATTGTTACACAGTGTTGGAAGTTCTAGCATAACCAGACAACAAAAGGAAATCAGAGACATCAAAATAAAAGGCAAAAACAAAAGAAAAATACAAAGAATGAAATCTTACCATTTGCAACAACATGGGTGGAACTAGAGTTTATTATGCTAAGAGAATTAAGTCAGGCAGATAAAGACAAATATCATATGATTTCACTCATATGTGGAATTTAAGAAACACAACAGATGAACATGGGGTATGGGAAGGAAAAATAGGATAAAAACAGAGAGGGAAAGAAACGATAAGAGATTCTTAAATACAGAGGACAGACTGGGGGTTACTTGACAGGAGGTGGGTAGGGAGATGGGCTTCGTGGGTGATGAGAATTGGGGAGTGCATTTGTTGGGATGAGCACTGGGTGTTGTATGTAAGTGATGAATCACCAGGTTCTACTCCTAGAGCCAATACTGCAGTGTATGTTGGCTAACTTGTGTTTAAATAAATAAATAAAAAATAAAAAAAACATGCTATAGAATGAGTTGTCTGATTGAGTGGGGTGGGAGAAAAAGATTTAATATATTCCATTGAATGATAAGGCTTTGCTGTGGCCTTTTTGGGTCCAGTAGGTTCAGTTCAGGTGTATTCATGAGTTGGGAGGCTGGGTCCTTCTTGGAGCTCCAGAAAGATGAAGCATTTTGTGTGGATCTGCAGGGAGGGACACTGGAGCAAGAGTTATAAGCATTGCCTGAGTCTCAATGCCTGAGTCTTCACTGTTGAAAGGACCTTGGGTGAGTTGTCTCCTCTCTTTTCTCCTGTCTCCTCAGCTACCAAAGTGAATTATACCATGGAGCAGGTCAATTAAGGTATGGTACTTGATTGAGTAATTACTATGTTCCAGGCACTGTGCTATCTACTTTACTTGCATCTTTCCCTTTTTGTGAAGTACTTTTGCTCAAGTGGCCTTCATGGGGCAAAGTCCAGAATTCTGTGAAGGAACAATATTGGGGATCTAATTTAGATGGTAAGGAGGTACAGAAATCCTCCGTGAGAAATTACATTTAAAGGGCAACCTGCACTCTCAACAATAGCCAAATTATGGAAAGAGCCTAAATGTCCATCAACTGATGAATGGATAAAGAAATTGTGGTTTATATACACAATGGAGTACTATGTGGCAATGAGAAAGCATGAAATATGGCCCTTTGTAGCAACGTGGATGGAACTGGAGAGTGTGATGCTAAGTGAAATAAGCCATACAGAGAAAGACAGATACCATATGTTTTCACTCTTATGTGGATCCTGAGAAACTTAACAGAAACCCATGGGGGAGGGGAAGGAAAGAAAAAAGAGGTTAGAGTGGGAGAGAGCCAAAGCATAAGAGACTTAAAAACTGAGAATAAACTGAGGGCTGATGGGGGGTGGGAGGGAGGGGAGGGTGGGTGATGGGTATTGAAGAGGGCATCTTTTGGGATGAGCACTGGGTGTTGTATGGAAACCAATTTGACAATAAATTTCATATATTTTAAAAATAAATAAGTAAAGGGCAACCTGAGCGATACCCGGGTGGCTCAGTTGGTTAAGTGTCCGACTTTGGCTCAGGCCATGATGTCACAGTTTGTGGGTTCAAGCCCCACATTGGGCTCTGTGCTGACAGCGTGGAGCCTGCTTGGGATTCTCTCTCTCTCTCTCTCTCTCTCTCTCTCTCTCTCTCTCTCTCTCTCTCTCTTTCTCTCCCTCTCTCTCTGCTTCTTCCTGATGCATGCTTTCTCTCTTTCTCTCTCAAAATAAATAAATAAACTTAAAAAGGAAAGTGTAACCTGAAGTGTGAGCAGGAGAGAGCTAGGGTCAGAGAGATTCCTAGGCAGGGGGAGAAGCATGTGTAAAGGCCTTGGGGTGGGAAGTAGTTTGGCCCTTTTGAAATGGAATGAGGCCAATGTATCAGAGTTAGTGTGAGAGAGGGAGTGGCCCCAGATAGGACTAGTAAGGAAGGCAGGGGCCAGAGCACACAGGGCCCTATTGGCCCTGGTCAGGACTTTGCATTCTACCTGCAGAGTACTAGCAAGGTGCTGGAGAGTTTGTAAACACGTGAGAGCCCACTTGCTATTGGCAGTCAAGAAGGTGTTGGACCCTGAGATTAGAAACAATACCATTTCTTGCAAACAGAACAGAGCATTCAGGAAGAGCAGCCTTATGGATGGAGCCTCTGTTGCTGAGGTAACAGGACTGTGTCCCTGTTACTATGAAAAACTGATGTACGGCTAGTGGCTGGTGAGAGTGGTGACGACATGTCACAGGCTTTGGTCTTATAAGTGAGACTCTTAATTCTCCCACCTCAGTGAATGTATTGCACAAGGTAAAGAGGGTTGGGAGGCAGCTGATCCTTCATGGGGTTCAGGCCAACCTATAAGCCTTTCTAAGGTAAGACAGAGGTCACTGAGAAACACAGCCCACTTTCCTTGTCTGGGTCTGAAACACCTAGAAACTCTTATGTTCATGACAAGAGGCCTGTATTCCTCCGTGACACTTTTTTTCTATTATAATAATACTTGGCTATAGTTCCTGATCACTTAATGTTATTTAAAAGATAATATTATTACTCACCCAGGGCATAAAATTTTCCTTTAATGAACCCAAATTCAGAAGGAATATGGATCACATTTATTTAAATTTTAGCTGCATCCACTGAACATGTTATTTTTGCATTTTTATATCATAAATCATATGAGCTAGTTATCATTACTACATTAATTTTAGTGGAACAAAGACAAATATGTTTTAAGTATATATTGAAAATAATTTTTTAAATTTTTATTATTTATTTTGAGAGAGAGAGAACATGAGTTAGGTAGAGGCAGAGAAAGAGAGAGAGGAGAGAGAGAATCCCAAGCAGGCTCTGCACTGTCAGCACAGAGCCTGATGTGGGGCTTGAATCCATGAACTGTGAGATCATGACCTGAGACAAAACCAAGAGTCAGATGCTTAACCCCCTGAGCCACCCAGGCACTCCTACTGAAAATCATTTTTATATTTCTCCTCAGTACCCTTACCCGCTATCAGATCATCTTCCATACATGCTATTTCATAATGAATTATAAATAAAAATAATTTATGTGCAGTTTAAAATGCCTCACAACCAAAGTAAAAGTCTCTTTCCTGAACAATATGCCTCCATCCTGTTCCCCAAAGGTAACCAGTACCATCATTTGATCTTACCTGGCATTCATTTTTCTGTACATATTGAAATATACATACATGACTGGATACATCGGTCTTTTCATCAACTGATTTATTTGGTTTTTAGATATGAAATTAGAATCACAAAATAACAGTGATCTACTTATGTTCTTCATTTAACAACATAAATGTTTTAAAACTTATTCTCATTAAAGTATGATTTAGGGAAAATAAAATTCACTCCCTTAGTATACAGTTCCATGAGTCTTGAAAAATGCATACAGTTGTGTATCCACTACTACAAAGATATATGAGTTCCATTTTGCCCCCAAATTCCCCTGCTCTCTTTGTAGTCACCCATTCTCAACCCTGACAACAAACTGTTTTCTGACCCCAAAATTTTGATAGCTGTAGTTTTTTGTTTTGTATTTTCATTTAAATTGTATTCAATACATTTTGTCTTTAAATTTTTATTTGAATTCTAGTTAGTCAACATACAGTGCAATATTGGTTTCAGGAGTAGAATTCAGTGATTCATCACTTACATACAACACCCAGTGCTCATCACAAAAAGGGCCCGCCTTAATACCCATCACCCATCTAATCCCACCCCCACCCATCTCCTTCCATTATCCCTCAGTTTGTTATCTATCTTTAAAATTCTCTTAAGGTTTGTTTCCCTCTAACTTTTGTCCTCCTCCCATATATTCATCTGTTTTATTTCTTAAATTCCACATGTGAATGAAATCATATGGTATTTGTCTTTCTCTGATTGACTTATTTCACTTAGCTCCATCCATGTCATTGCAAATGGCCAGATTAATTCTTTTTGATGGCTGAATATCATTCCATTGTATAGATATACCACATCTTCTTTACCCATTCTTCAGTCGATGGACATTTGGGTTCTCTCCATAGCTTGGCTATTGTTAATAATGCTGCTCTAAACATTGGGGTGCATGTACCCCTTTGAATCTGTATTTTTGTATCCTCTTGATAAAAACCAATAGTGCAATTGCTGGATCATAGGGCAGTTATATTTTTAACTTTTTGAGGAACCTCCATATGGTTCTCCAGAGTGGCTGCACCAGTTTGCATTCCCACCGACAGTGCAAGAGTGTTCCCCTTTCTCTGCATCCTTGCCAATGCCTGTTGTTTCTTGCATTGTTAATTTTAGCCATTCTGACAGGTGTGAGGTGATATCTCTTTGTAGTTTTGATCTGTATTTTCCTGATGATGAGTAATGTTGAGTATCTTTTCATGTGTCTGTTAGCCATATGGATATCTTCCTTGGAAAAGTGTCTATTTATTTCTTCTACCTATTTCTTAACTAGATTATTTGTTTTTTGGGTGTTTAGTTTAATAAGTTCTTTATAGACTTTGGATACTAACCCTTTATTCGATATGTCATTTGCATATATCTTCTCCCTTTCTATAAGGTGTCTTATTGTTTTGTTGATTGTTTCCTTTGCTGTGCAGAAATTTTATCTTGATGAGGTCTGAATAGATCTTTTTTTGCTTTTGTTTTTCTTGCCTTTGGTGATGTGTCTAGTAAGAAGTTGCTTCAGCTGAGGTCAAAGAGGTTACTGCCTGTGTTCTCCTCTAGGATTTTGATGATTTCCTGTCTCACATTAAGTCTTTCATCCATTGTGCATTTATTTTTGTGGACAGTGTAAGAAGTGGTCCAGTTTCATTCTTCTGCATGTTGCTGTCCAGTTTTTCCAACACCATTTGTTGAAGAGACTGTTTTCTTTTTCTATTAGTTATTCTTTCCTGCTTTGTTGAAGATGAGTTGACCATATAAGTTGTGGTTCTATTTCTAAGTTTGTATTCTGTTCCATTGATCTGTGTGTCTGTTTTTGTGCCAGTACCATACTGTCTGATGACAACAGCTTTACAATAGAGCTTGAAATCCAGAATTGTGGTGCCTCCAGTTTTGTCTTTATTTTTCAGTATTGCTTTAGATATTCAGAATCTTTTGTGGTTCCATACAAATGTTAGGATTGTTTGTTCTAGCTCTGTGAAAAATGCTGGGGGTATTTTGATAGGGATTGCATTAAATGTGTAGATTGCTTTGGGTACTATAGACATTTTAGCACTGTTTTTTCTTCCAATCCATGAGCATAGAATGCTTTTCCATTTCTGTGTTCTCTTCAATTTCTTTCCGTCAGTTGTTTTCAGAGTATAGATCTTTTACCTCTTTGGTTAAGTTTAGTCTTAGGCATCTAATTGCTTTTGGTGCAATTGCAAATGGGATCAGTTCCTTGGTTTCTTTTTCTGATGCTTAGTTATTTGTGTACAGAAATGCAACAGACTTCTATATGTCCATTTTATATCCTGCCACTTTGCTGAATCCATATATTACTTCTAGTAATTTTTTAGTGGAGTCTTTTGGGTTTTCTACATAGAGTAGAATATGGTGAAAATTTGAAAATTGTTAAAGTTTGATTTCTTCCTTGCCAATTTGGATGCATTTTATTTCTTTTTGTTTTCTGATTTCTGAGGCTGAGACTTCCAGTACTATGTTAGATGGTAATGGTGAGAGTGGACATCCTTGTCTTGTTCCTGACCATAGGGGAAAGGCTCTCAGTTGTTTCCCATTGAGGATGATATTAGCTGTATGTCTTTCATATATTGTCCTTGTGATGTTGAGGTATGTTCCATCTATCCCTACTTTGTTGAGAGTTTTTATCAAGAATGGATGCTGTATTTTGTTAAATGCTTTCTCTACATTTATTGGCTTTTTCTGCATTTATTGGAAGGATCATATCATTCTTATCTTTTTTTTTATTAATGTGGTGTATCACATTGATTGATTTACAAATAATTGAACCAGCCATGCAGCACAGGAATAAATCCCACTTGATCATGGTGAATACTTCTTTTAATGTACTGTTGAATTCAATTTGCTAGTATCTTGTTGAAAATTTTTGCATTCATGTTTATTGGGGATTTGGACTTGTATTTCTTTTTAGTGGGGTCTTTGGTTTTGGAATCAAGGTAATGCTGGCCTCATAGAATGATATTGGAAGTTTTCCTTCCATTTCTATTTTTTGAAACAGTTTGAGAATAATAGGTATTAACTGTTCTTTAAATGTCTGGTAGAATTCTGGGAAGCCATCTGGCCCTGGACTTTTGTTGGGAGATTTTTGGTAACATATTCCATTTCTTTGCTCGTTATGGGTCTGTTCAAATTTTCTATTTCTTCCTGTTTCAGTTTTGGTAGTTTGTAAGTTTCTTAGAATTTATCCATTTCTTCGAGATTGCCCAGTCTGTTGCCATGTAATTTTTAAATAATGTTCTCTTATAATTGTTTGTATTACAGTGGTGTTGGTTGTGATCTCTCCTCTTTGATTTGTGATTTTATTTATTTGGGCTCTCTCTCTCTCTCTCTCTCTCTCTCTCTCTTTCTCCCTCTCTCGATAAGCCTGGCTAGGGGTTTATCAATTTTGTTTATTCTTTTAAAGAATCAGCTGTTAGTTTCATTGATCTGTTCTACAGGGGTTTTTTGTTTGTTTGTTTCTACATTGTTTATTTCTGCTCTAATCTTTATTATTTCCCTTCTTCTGCTGCCTTTAGGCTTTATTTGCTGTTCCTTTTCTAGCACCTTTAGGTGTAAGGTTAGGTTGTGTATTTGAGACCTTTCTTTCTTCTTCAAGTAGGCTTGTACTACAATATACTTCCCTCTTAGCACTGTCTTGGATGTATCCCAGAAGTTTTGGACTGTCTTGTTTTCATTTTCATTTGCTTCCATGTCCTTAAATTGTGGTTTATAAACACAATGGAATACTACTTGGCAATGAGAAAGAATGAAATATGGCCTTTTGTAGCAACGTGGATGGAACTGGAGAGTGTTATGCTAAGTGAAATAAGTCATAGACAGAAAGACAGATACCATATGTTTTCACTCTTATGTGGATCCTGAGTAACTTAACCCTAACCCTAACCCTAACCCTAACTTAACAGAAGACCATGGGTGAGGGGAAGGAAAAAAAAAGTTAAAGAGGGAAGGAGCCAAATCATAAGAGACTCTTAAAAACTGAGAATAAACTGAGGGTTGATGGGGGGTGGGAGGGAGGGTGGGTGGGTGATGGGCACTGAGGAGGGCATCTGTTGGGAGGAGCACTGGGTGTTGTATGGAAACCAATTTGACAATAAATTTCATATTAAAAAATTAAAAAAAAAATCCTGGTTAACCCATTCATTCCTTAGTAGGATGTTCTTAGTAGGTCTTTGCAAATTTTTTCTTGTGGTTGACTTCAAATTTCATAGTGTTGTGGTCTGAAAATATACACGGTATGATCTCAATTTTTTTTTTTTGTACTTGTTAAGGGATGATTTGTGACCCAGTATGTAATCTATTCTGGAGAATGCACTCAAAAAAAGAATGTGTATTCCATTGCTTTGGGATGGAATGTTCTGAGTATATTTGTTAAGTCCATCTGGCCATTCAAAGCCATTGTTTCCTACTCCATTTTCTGCTTAAATGATCTGTCCATTGCTGAAAGTGTGGTTTTAAAGTCCCCATCGATTTTCCTCATATATATATCGATTCCCCATCGATTCCTCATATATATAGATTTTTTTTTGATGGATAGACCCCTTAATTATGATATGTTGCCCTTCTTCATCTTACAATCTTTGGTTTAAAATCTAGCTTGTCTGATATAAGTATGGCTACTCTGGCTTTCTTTTGGCACCTATTAGCATGATAGATGGATCTCCATTTCCTCACTTTCAACTGCCAATGTTTTTAGGTCTAAAATGGGTCTCCTGTAGGCAGCATAGTTGGGTCTTGTTTCTTATTTTTTGTTTGAATCCATTCTGATACCCTATGTCTTAAAAAATATTTTTTTTTAATTTTTTTTTTCAACGTTTTTTATTTATTTTTGGGACAGAGAGAGACAGAGCATGAACGGGGGAGGGGCAGAGAGAGAGGGAGGCACAGAAGCGGAAACAGGCTCCAGGCTCTGAGCCATCAGCCCAGAGCCTGACGCGGGGCTCGAACTCACGGACCGCGAGATCGTGACCTGGCTGAAGTCGGACGCTTAACCGACTGCGCCACCCAGGCGCCCCTTAAAAAATATTTTTTAATGTTTATTTATTTTTGAGAGAGGGACAGAGTAGAAGCAGGGGAGGGTTAGAGAGAGAGAGGGAGACACAGAATCCGAAACAGGCTCCAGGCTCTGAGGTGTCAGCACAGAGCCTGACGCGGGGCTAGAACTTGGGAACAGCCAGATCATGACCTCAGCCGAAGTCGGATGCCCAGCCGACTGAGCCACCCAGGAGTCCCAATACCCTATGTCTTTTGATTAGAACATTTAGTCCATTTACATTGAGTCATTAGTAAAGGATATGAATTTGTGCTATTGTTTTGCCTGTAGAGTTTGTGTCTGGTGATGTTCTCTGGTCTTTTCTAGTCTTTGTTGCTTTTGGTCTTTTGTCTCCCCACTCAAAGAATCCCCCTTAATATTTCTTAAGGGCTGGTTTAGTGGTCAAGAACTCCTTTGGTGTTTTTCTGGGAAACTCTTTATCTTTCCTTCTATTCTGAATGACAACCTTGCTGGATAAAGTATTCTTGCTTGTATATTTTTCCCTTTCAGCACATTGTATATATACTGACATTCCCTTCTGGCCTGCCAAGTTTCTGTGGACAGATTGGCTGCAAATGTGATCTGTCTTCGCTTGTAGGTTAAGGACTTTTTTTCCCTGCTGCCTTCAGGATTCTTTCCTTGTCTGTGTATTTTGTGAATCTGACCATGATATGCCTTGACAATGGTTGGCTTTCGTTGAATCTAATGGGAGTTCTCTGTGCTTCTTGGATTTTGATGTCTGTGTCCTTCCCCAGATTAGGGAAGTTTTCAGCTATAATTTTCTCACATAAACCTTCTCACCCTTTTTCTCTTTCTTCATCTTCTGTGACTTCTATGATATGAATGTTATTCCATTTTGATAAGTCTCTGAGTTCCCTAAGTCTATATCCATGATCCATTTTCCTTCTTTTTTCAGCTTCATTATCTTCCATAATTTTATCTTCTATATCACTAATTCATTTCTCTGCTTTGTCCATACTCACTGTTATGATATCCATTGGGATTTGCATTTCGGTTATAGCCTTTTTAATTTTGGCTTGACTAGATTTTAACTCTTTTATCTTTTATCTCTGCTTTTTTCAAGCCCAGGTAGTATCCTTATAATTGTTTGAAATCCTAGTCCAAACATCTTACTTATAACTGTATTGATTAAATCCCTGGCCATAACTTCTTCCTGTTCTTTCTTTTGGGGTGAAGTCCTCTGTCTTGTCCTTTTGGAGGAAAAAAATAATAAAATAAAATTAAAATTAAAAAAAAAATAATAAGCTGGATCCTATGTGTGTTTTGGTCTGGTTGTTGTTGTTTGTTGTCATTGTTTTTAATGTGTATCAGATCTTCGGCCCATATTTTATTCATTTTTAAAAATGTTTATTTATTTATTTTGAGAGAGAGTGAGAGAGAGAGAGAGAGAGAGAGAGAGAGAGAGGAGGAGAAAGAGAGAGAGAGTGAGTGAGAGAATCCTAAGCAGGCTCCACGCCCAGTGCAGAGCCCAATGTGGGATGTGATCTCATGACCATGATATCACGACCTGAGCTAGTATCAAGAGTTGGTCATTCAACTGACTGAGCTACCCAGGTGCCCCCAGTCTGCTTGTTAAGACAAGTTTTCACCCATTGTTTTTTCTGTTTGTGTAGATGTGCAGTTTTGTTCTCTAAGGCTTCTAATTAACTTCTTGGTTCTTCAGAATGTTTCAATATTTATCTGTCTGTATGGGGGGAGGAGGCAAGCTTAGGGTTACCTTACTCCTCCACCATTGTAACCCTTTCTCTGTGTTCTGTACATTTTTTATTTTTCTTGAGACTACCTCTTTGATTCATGAATTAATTAGATATGTATTGTTTAGTTTCCAAGTTCTTGGAGATTTTCCTGTGATCTCTCTATTATTGATTTCTAGAGTTTTCATTATTGTCAGAGAACACATTCTGTTTGGTTTCAATTCTTTAAATTTGTTAAGGTTTGTTTTATGACCCAGGGTGTAATTGATCTTGCCTAATGTTACATATGCATTTGAAAAGAGTGTGTATTCTGCTGCTTTGGGGTGAAGTGTTCTATAAATGTCAATTAGATCCAGTTGGTTGATGGTGGTGTTCAGTTTATCTATAACCTTGCTGATTCTTTGTCCACTAATTCTGAGAAAGGAGTGTCGAAGACTTCAATTATAATTGTGGATTTATTTATCTTATCACTTTTGCTGCATGTATTTGAGATTGCTGTTAGATATAATACAGTACACATTTAAAATTATTATATCTTTTTGGCTAATTGACTAACCCTCTTTATCTCTGTTAGCTGTGTATGCTTTCAAGTCTAAATTGTTTGATAATGCATATGTTTCTGCTTTTTTTTAATCAGTGTTTGCATGGTATATTTGCATTCATCCTTTTACTTTTAAGCTACCTGTATCATATTTGAAGGGAGTTTCTTGTAGACAACATAGAGTTGGGAACTTTTTGTTTTATTTTGATTTTTAAATCCACTTTGACAATCTCAGTCATTTGGTTATGTATTTAGACCACTGACAAATAATGTAATTATTGATGTTTCAATTCAGATCTACTACTTTATTATTTTTTTGTCCCCTCTATTTTTCATTATTCCTTTTCCCTTTTCTTGACTTTCTTTGTCTCATTTGAATGCTTTCTCGTACTTTACTTTAATTTTTCTATTGTGGTTTTGAATATATCTTTGTATAACATTTTTATGGCCATTCTATGGATTACAAACTACCTACTTAATTTTTCACAGTCCATTTAAATTTTTTTCAATGCTTACTTTATTTTTGAGAGAGAGAGAGAGACCGAGACAGAGCATGAGCGGGGGAGGGGCAGAGAGAGACCAAGACACAGAATCTGAAGCAGGCTCCAAGCTCTGAGCTGTCAGCACGGAGCCCAACATGGGCGTTGAACCCACGAATCATGAGATCATGTCCTGAGCGAAAGTCGGACACTTAACCGACTGAGGCACCCAGGCACCCCTTCACAGTCCACTTAAAATCAGTACTTTACCACTTCCATTAATATGTAGAAACCTCACCTTAATAGGGTCCCTTATCCTCCTCCCCCCCTTTCTGGTATGTTGGCTTTATATATTATACTTACAGTGAAATCCACACAGATATAAACTATATTTACATTATTGAAAACTCTTCAGTCAGTGTTATATTTTGCTATGATTTTCTAATATTTACCATGCTTTCTGAAGCCCTTTCAGCAGTATCTTCATATTCACTTCCTCTCTAGATCTCCAAGAGACCCAAATTGGGGTAGAAAACAATGGGAATAAAAAATTGCCTTTCACAGTGGTTTAAAATTCACAATAATATTATAATTTAAAAGTTACAGAGATTATTGTTAATAAGTTAAACAACACTTTGGGTAGCATTGAATGTCAATGCCCAGAAGTATTTAGAACATCAGAGGCTTGGCATCTCCAGGACACAATGGGAAAATCTTTAGAATAATTCCAGGTTCCTCCACTGAGTGGGCTTTCAAAGCAGTTTTCCTGATATTCTTAACCTCTCCTAACTTCCTACACTGATCTGAACTATGGGATTAAATAAGTAACTTGAATAAGTGTTAGGATAAGGTGAGCCTGGCTGGCTCAGTCAGTGGAGCATGTGACTCTTGATCTTGGGGTCTTGAGCTCAAGCCCCATTTTGACGATGGAGCCTACTTAAAAAAAAGATTAAAGGAGATTACAATTTAGAATACCACTTGTTTACACTAATTTTGTAAACATTAATTTCCTACCCTCTATATCATCTTTCCCAGAGGAAATACCTATTCTGACTGATCCTTTTCGATCATCTTAAAAACCAACAACAATTCACATACACAATTCTCTTTACCTTAGGGGCAGGATTTCATTTTTGTAATCATCATCATCATCACCATCACCATCACCATCACTGTCACCACCTGGAGTGATTGTTGAGTGTGTATCCATGGGGAAGTTTAAATAACCTGTACATAACTCCTGATGGGCCATTACATACATAAAAGGTCACTGTGTACACGACGTGTTTGTTAACCTTTTTTCATTATCACCCCCTCCAAGGATCCTTTTCAAACATTTTTGGCTGAATCATCTGCAACCCCACTCCCCAATGGAATATGACATTAAAAAATGCTTATTTATTTATTTTTGAGGGAGAAAGAGAAAGAGAGGTAGAGAGAGAGAGAAATATAAAGGGGGCAAGGGAGAGAGAGAGAGAGAGAGAGAGAGGGAGAGAGAGAGAGAGAACATCCCCAATCAGGCTCCACACTCTCAGTGCAGAGCCTGATGTGAGGCTCAAACCCATGAGCCATGAGATCATAATTTGAGCCAAAACCACGAGTCAGACACTTAACCAACTGAGGACCAAATGAGAAATATGACATTTTTAATATCACAAATGTATTTTATTTGTTTTTATACTGTGGTCCTTTGAAGGTTCACCAACCATTTTAATATCTATGAAAACTCTACCCCCAAGAATCAATCTTCAGCCCTCTGGTGTAATGGCAACTTTGTTGAGAATGCATGATGTATTGTAATTAGGAAAAAAGCTGGAATGTCATTCTTGCTTCATCCATATCTGTGTCCATACTAGAAAATCCATTACAACTAGATGCCCAGCCTTGATGGATCATCCACGGAGATACCCCCAGTTTTTATGAAGCCCAGTGTTTATGAAGTTTATGAAAGTCCCTACTCCTGAAGAGACCTGTAGACCTCCAACCTAATTCATTCTCTGTGTCCTCAGAGGCTTTTTCCTACCTACCAGGTACAAGCATCCAAATCATTTCCATAAATTTAACTTCCAAACGCAGGCTTCAGACAGCTTCTGCTTCCAGGCCCCTCCCCAACTCCCCCTGAGGCCGGGCCAGGGGGGAACCAAGCCTGGCACCCTACAGCAAGGAGTGTAAACACCAGAAGAACAGAGATTAACCACCTCAATAGAATGTGTCCTGATACCTTTGCTAAAACTTGCCATTAGTAACTAATGGTGCCCAGACTGTCATGTCCCATTCCTGGCTCTGGCAGTCGGCATGGGGAGCAACCTTTTTGTCATTTGTGTCTGTGCCCAGGAGCATGTGCTTTGGAGTAACATACATCTATGAAGAGAGAATAGTGATACCTCACTAGCAGGGCTATTGTGAGATTAAATCCCACCACTAAGATGAAGAACCTGATCTAGGCACATCAAAACAATCTGCTCCATAAATATTAGCTATTTTTCCTCTTTCAATCAGAGAATTGATGTGGTCCTGAACTTCCCTGTCACCCAAGGCCCCTTAACCAGATTGCAGCTCAGAATCACTTTGGGGATCCTTTTCTAAACCCTCCTCTGAATTTCCGTTCTTGGTAGAAATAAGACTTCCATTTCAAGGCCATTCAAATCATTAAGGCATGATAATATGGACCTCAGGAAATGAATATGTTCATTTAACACTTAGTATATGCCAGTGTCCACTTCCCCTTCATTCCATCAGCATCAGGTATTAACAGCTTTTTTTCTTTATTGCCAATTCTGATCTGCTCATTTTTCCCAAACTAGGCACATTGGAAAAGTCATCTCAGTCAGTTGTTAAACTTAGATTCATAGGCTCCTCTCCTAGGGTTGCTAGATCTAGCAACTACATGTACAGGATGCCCAGTTGAACTTGAATTTCAGACAGCCATATTGCATGTGAAATACTTACACTAATAATTATTTGTTAGTTATCTGTAATTCAAATTTAACTTGGTGTCCTGATTTTATCTGGCTACCCTACACAAGTAAGGCTCTGTGGAGGAGAACCAAGGTGCATAGGTGAACAGCTACAGCTGACTCCCCAGTAACAATGTACAACAATGACCCACGTGAGTGATTGGATGTTCCAGGTGATTGGAGCCTCCAGATGACTGCAGCTCCAGGTGACAAATATCACATGGAGCAGAAAACTAGCTGAGCCCAGTCAGCGCACAGAATGCTGAGGGATTAAAAACTGGCTATTGGTGATGTTTGTTAAACAGAAATGGATATCCAAAACATGTGCTTTTGGTGAACTCTCTTTTTCTGTGGTCTGTAATCATTGGATAAGATAGGGATTTTGCTTATTCTTGAAGGTTTTGTAGGACTTAATAATAATTTTGGCTATGGTTAGTGTGAGCTTAAGTGTGGGTATCGATTTTGAACATTTCTTCAATTCCTTTTTGAAAAGATTTCCAACTAAAATTTTCATGATGTATGATTTTCATCCTACTCTTGGAATTTAGAAATTTATTCCATTCCCCTTCTGCAAGGAGAGAGTTCCGTGAAATCATACTTGTCATGGAAATGATAGGGTAAATGCTTCAAGCTGCTCCCTGAGACACATGGAAAACCATATCCTCAGAAGGTGGCTTGGTAAATACATAATCAGAAAAGGACTATTTAGTCATCTTGAGAACTTTTCTCAGAGAAATTGTCCTGAAATACTTTTTCCTGCTACAGAGATAGCCTTGCAAGGAAGCCACTCTTCTTGAATACACATAGAATTCTTTCAAGAGACAGCAGATACATATGCATTGTAGTCCTTGATTTTTCTGACTGCCCCTGTGCAGCACTGATGGATAGAAATGTCTGTCCAATTCTGGGGTTCACTAATAGGAAACCTAATTCCCTTGTGGCAAATCTAAGCCACATTCTCCAATATTACCTGTATAAAAAATAAAGTAGATACACTTTTCCTTTATTCCTTTTTCATATTTTTAGGTGTTTTAAGAGCCCAGATGTGGAGAAGGGGTGTATTTTGGGTGTTTCTTAAAGGCCCACACATTTTGGAACAAGACCATAAGAACACTTGGGGAGACAGCAAGACACAGAAAAGGGAAGAAGACCTGTAAGTCTATTTTTAGAATCATCCCTGAGGGCAGAGGAAAACGTGCTCCATAAGGGCAGCTTGCTACAGTTTTGAAGGGAGAGGGCTTGAGCCATGCAAGTCATTTGTCCTTCCAACCTCATTAATCAGGTAAGTGATTCTTTTGGGAGTGAGTGTATAGAGATGTTAAATGTGTTTGGTTGTAGATGTCCCTATACCTGTAAGAAAATATGGGAAATGGAGGATAAGAATTCCCCAGGAAAAAAACAATGTGTGGTTCAACTGTCTAGGTGTCTGCCTACTAACTGACTGTAACAGTATAGGCCTGAATCCCTGAAATTACTCTGAGATTTCTGAAATGACATTATTTGTGTATGTATCTAGATCAGTCAGTGACATTGTTTTTTGTTCAGTCACATTGTTCTAGACAATCTTTCAGTTTTCTGCCACAGATAGCTACTTGCTTAGCATGGCCTTGAATTTTATGTTTACCCTCCGAGGGCTAGCTTACCTTCCAGAATCCTAAGATATCTCCCTGGGGCTCTGCATATTGATGATACTCTCCTAGTGTCTCTTCAAAGGAAGCAAAATTCTTGAAGACAGGGACATGTTTTGTTCCTTCAACACGGGGAGAGTTCCATAAATTGCTCAATCCCAGTCTGGTGCCTCTAATTACTATGATTTCTCACGTGATGGCCTGAAAAGTCAGGTGCTTTGCTTGCAACTATGGGTGACCAGGTAGAGGAGTGTGAAGAGGCATTATGGGTGTGGAGGTCTGGCCCACGCTTCGTGGTTGCCATAGAAACCTGACGTCACATGGCGACCGTGACGACTTTTTAATAGAGACAGAAGTGCCCTCCATAGCAGAGCAGGGGCCCGCCTTCAGGTGTTTGGGGGCGTTGTTGAGGGTGTGGGTCTCCGCGGTCGGGGATGAACCGCCCTGGGGTGGAAGGAGACAAAAGGATTCGGATCCAAGTTGCTTCGTTCTTGCCTTGGGAGTCGGCACGGCCGCTGTCTCGTAGGTAAAACCATTGGGAATCTCTCGCCGGACGCAGTTAGTGTGGGTCCTGCCCCAGGGGTGTCCTGGAGATGCTTTCCTTTAAAGACAGAGGCGCGGGAGTTAAGACAGATAAGGACTCTGAGCCCGAGCCCTCTATAAAATGGGGATGAGAATGCTTCACCCACAGGATTGCTGAAAACAGCCAGTGATACAAATGAGCGAGCTCATAGCCCTGTGGTTACTGTGTGCTCATGAATGTCTGTATGAATTCAGGCCATTTCTTACTTCTTTTCAACTTTGTTTTTGGAGGATAAATGAGAAAGGAGGAAAAAAAGGCTCCGTGAGAAGCCCATTAAAACATGTGGTTGTTACAATCACGACCCAGTTGTATCAGTGTAATTGCCACTAACCCAGTGTCTGGCATGGTGCTGAGCCCATAGTGATTGCTGGATCTGTTTCTCCCTGTGCAGCTCTTCATGCCGGTGGCCCAGCTCATATCAGGTGCGTGAAGAGGGCAGGTTCTGAGGATGTGTGTCCTGATGGCTGCTGAAGCTTCTACTCCAGGTTCAAGGTCAGCAGTTCTCAGGAGACCCCAACACTTCACACCCCTGGTGGAAATTGATGCCTGGCTCAAGTGAGTTAATAGTTCTGAGCAAAAAGTATGATGTGGAATAGCTCTTGTGAGATTCACAAAGTGGTCTAATGGGAGAAGAGTTTAGCAGGTGGAATTTCATTCCTTCAGCAGCTATATGATTTGTAGTAGCCCTTGAGGTCCATCTTAGAGAAACCCTTTTTTGCTGAAAAATAATTGTCTAGTTGGTGAAGGAAGTTTGTCTTTACCATGCATTTACAATAAATATACTTAAAATTTTCTCACCATATAAATAATAGGCAATTCTCATGTACCTCATAGATGGGTGTGGAAATATGCAGTTGTTAGATACTCATAGCAATTTGATATTGTAATATAGACTTCCCCCTGGTGATCAGAGTTTTCTTCCATTATATAATGACATTTTTAAAATTTAAATTAAATTAAATTAATTTCTATTTAATTTTATATTAAATATAATTTATTGTCAAATTGGTTTCCATACAACACCCAGTGCTCATCCCAACAGGTGCCTTCTTCAAATGCCCATTACCCACTTTCCCCTCTACCCTATCCCCAATCAACCCTCAGTTTCTTCTCAGTGTTCAAGAGTCTCTTATGGTTTGCCTCCATGACATTTTTTTAAAGAGCCAGAAATTTTCCAAGTATTAGTTTAAAATGTCAGTAACTAGAATGTACTATTTATTTTATTATTTCATTTTGTTTTGTTTTGCTTTTTAAATAGATTTCACACCCAGTGTGGGGCTCTAACTCATGAACTCGAGATCAAGTCACATGCTCCACCAACTGAGCCAGCCAGGTGCCCCTAGAACTTAATAATTTAAAAATCATTTGTTACCCTAGAGTTTGCCCTATTATAATGATACTCAACCACACCATGTTCCCTAAAATAACCAGTTACTCACTGATATCATTATGACTATTTTCTTAATAGTTTTTCTGTACTTTGGAAGGAAATGGACATTAGCTTTCCCTAAATATCTGGATATATTTCATTGGAAATGATTATTTCTGTTTTGGTTCTATGTACCATGGATCAATTTCACAAGATGTATAGGGTGGATCTGTTAATACTATAAGAACATAATCGTGGGAATCTTTCATTTAATTGCATCACAGAATTATGAATATATAAATACAAATATTTTATTCAGGTATGATTAATGTCAATATACTATACACATTTAAAGTTTTTGCTTTAATAATTTTTGATATGTATGCACTTGTGAATCCAATACTGCAGTCAAGATAATGAAAATAACCACCTCAAAAAACTTCTTCATATCCCTTTGTGCTCCCATCTACCTCCCTCCAGTCTTTCTCTTCCTTGTCACTCTTACCCCATTCTCAGGCAACCATGATATTCTGTCACTATGGATTAGGGTCATTTCCTATAATTTTATGTGAATGGAACCATACAATGTGTATTCTGTTTTGCCAATCTTCTTTCCTTCAACCTAATTATTTGTAGATTTATCCATTTGTTACATGCGTTAATATTTCCTTCCTTTTATTGCCTAATATTCCATTTTATGGATATACCACAATTTGTTCTTTCTGTTCACTTGGTAATAGGTGTTTGGGTTGTTTTCAATCTTATAAATGAAGCTGCTATGAACATTTAGACATGTCTTTGCTTGGACATATGCTTTCTCTCTCTAATGCTGAAGTGTATTTATTAAGAGGATTTGTAGGAACGCCTGGGTGGGTCAGTCGGTTAAGCATCTGCCTTCAGCTCAAGTCATGATCTCTCAGTTTGAGAGTTCGAGCCCCATGTCAGGCTCTGTGCTGACAGCTCAGAGCCCAGAGCCTGCTTCGGGTTTTGTCTCCCTCTCTCTCTGCCCCTTCCCTGTGCTCTCTCTCAAAAGAAAGAAATAAACATTAAAAAAAAAATAAGAAGATTTGTAAAATTAACTTTGTAAGAAAGTGTTAAACTGTTTTCCAACACGGTTGTACAATGTTTCATTGTCACCAGTAGCGTATGAGAGTTCCATCCTCCACAACTCTGTCAGGACTTGGTATGGTCAGTGTTTTTATTTTAGCCATTCTCAGAGGCATATAGTGGGATTACATTTTCCTAATGACTAATGATGTTCAGCATCTTTTCATTTGCTTACTTGACATTTGCATTCCTTCTTTGGTAGAGCATCTTTTCAAATCTTTTGCCCACTTATTTATTTGGTGTTGGTTTTCTTTGTATTGACTTTGCAAGGTTTTTTATTCTGGATACAAGTTCTTTATCAGACATAAGATTTGCAAATTTTTTTTTTGCAGTCAGAAGCTTGCCTTTTAATTCTTTCAGCAGTGTCTTTGAAAGAACAGAAGTTTTTATTTTATTTTATTTTATTTTTTATTTATTTATTTTTTTAAATTTTTTTTTTCAACGTTTTTTTTAATTTATTTTTGGGACAGAGAGAGACAGAGCATGAACGGGGGAGGGGCAGAGAGAGAGGGAGACACAGAATCAGAAACAGGCTCCAGGCTCCGGGCCATCAGGCCAGAGCCTGATGCGGGGCTCGAACTCACGGACCGCGAGATCGTGACCTGGCTGAAGTCGGACGCTTAACCGACTGCGCCACCCAGGCGCCCCAAAAGAACAGAAGTTTTTAATTTTGAGGACATATAAATTTTAATTTGTTCATTTTTGGTTTTTATATTGCTTTTGGTGTCATATCTAGGAAATTTTCACCTCACTTAAGGCCACAAGATTTTTTTCTTGTGTTTTCTTCTAGAATTTTTATAGTTTTAGCCCTTATACTTTTGTTAGTGATTCATTTTGAGTTGACTTTTGCATATGGTACAATATATGGATCACAGTTTATGTTTGTGTATATGGATACACACTTGTCTTGGAAGTATTAGTTGAGAAGGCTATCCTTTCTTCACTGAATTGACTTTGTAGGTTTGTCAAAAACCAGTTATCTATATATGTGTGGGTATTTGTAGACTCTTCATTTTGTTCCTTTGATATACATTTCTACATTTGTCCCAATAGCACATTGTATTGATTACTGTAGATTTATAATGAGTCTTAAAATAAGGTAATGCTTATTTTCCAATTGTCTTCTTCTTTTTCAAAGTTGTTTTCATAGTCTAGGCCCTTTGTATTTACACATGACTTTTAGAAAAAGCCTGTTAATTTCTTCTCAAAAAAAATGTATGCTAGGATTTTTTGGAATTGCATTTCATCTATGATCACCGTGGGGTGAACAGACATCTTAATGATATTGAAGGTTTTTTATAAAGGTTTATTTATTTATTTTGAGAGACAGGGTAGGGGCAGAGAGAGAGAGGGAGAGAGAGAATCCCAAGCAGACTCTGTGCTGTCAACGCAGAGCCTGAAGTGGTGCTCAATCTCACAAATGACCTGAGCTGAAATCAAGAGTCAGATGCTTAACTGACTGAGCCACCCAAGGCGCCTCATGATACTGAGTCTTCTGACCCCTGAAGATGATATGTCCCTCCTTTATTTAGGCCTTGTCTAATTTGTCTCAGCAATGTTTTGCACTGTTTAGAGTATAGTCCTTGCACATCAGTGGACATAATTATCTTACATAGATTACCTCTGTGTAGTTCATACTTTCTGATGCTGCTGTCAGCGGCAGTATTTTTTTTGCCCAGTTTTGCCTATCCCCTCATCCCTCTCCCCTCTGGCAACCACCATTTTTTTCTGTGTATTTATGAGTCTGTTTCTGCTTTTTTTGTTTGTTCATTTGTTTTATTTTTCATATTCCACATATAAGTGAAATCATATCATATTTGTATTTCTCTGACTTATTTCACTTAGCTTAATACTCTAGGTCCATCCATGTTGTGACACATAGCAAGATCTTATTCTTTTTTGTAGTTGAGTAATATTACTGTGTGTGTGTGGGTGTGTGTGCGTGTGAGTGTATAGCACATTTCTTTATCCATTCACCTATCATGGACACTTAGGTTGCTTTCATATCTTGACTGTTGTAGATAATGCTGCAGTAAATGTAGGGTTATTTACATCTCTTTAAACTAGTGTTTTCTTTTGGGGGGTGTAAATATCCAGTAGTGAAATTACTGAGTTGTATGGCAGTTCCATTTTTAATTTTTTGAAGAATGTCCATACTTTTTTCCACAGTTGCTGTACCAATTTACGTTCCCACCAACAGTTAACAAAGGTTCCCTTTTCTTCATATCCTTGACAGCACTTGTTATTTCTTGTCTTTTTAATATTAGGCATTCTGATGGATGTGAGGTGATATCGCATTGTGGTTTTGATTTGCATTTTCCTGATGATTAATGATGTTGAGTATCTTTTCATGTGTCTGTTGGCCATCTCTATGCCTTCTTTGGAAAAATGTCTTTTCAGGTCCTCTGCCCATTTTTTAAATCAAATTATTTGTGGGGTTTTTTTTTTTTGCTGTTGAATTGTATATGTTCTTTATATATTTTGGATATTAACCCTTTACCAGATATATTATTCACAAATATATTCTTCCATTCAGTAGGTTCCCTCAATGGTAGTATTTTTATTACATTTCCCAGGTATTACATTTTCACTGCACTGTCAGTAGCCAATTATTGCCAGGAATCTTTTTGGTTGAAAGCACAAGTTACTCTAAGTCAGAAAAGATACTTGATGCTTAACACCTGTATTAGTCATACTTCTCCAGAAGAACAGGATGATAGCATGTTTATATATAGATAGAGATTTATTTTAAGTAACTGACTCATGAGATTGTGGAGGGTTGGCAGGTCCAAAATCTGATAAGGAAGGCTGGCAGGCTGGAGACTGAGGAGTGAGTTACAGTTGGAGTCTGAAGGCTGTCTGCTAGAGAACCACAAGGTGCTGGTGTTGAGGATGAATTCCAAAGGCAGTTTCCTGGCAGAATCCCTTCTGGCTCAGGGGAAATCAGCTCTTTAGGCTGTTCAGGCCTTCAAGTGATTGGATGAGGACCACTCACCTTATGGCAGACTGCTTGACTCACAGATGATCCGTTTAAATGTATATCTTCTTCAAAAGTAGTCTCACAGAAACATCCAGAATGTTTGATCAAATATTTGGACATTGTGGCCCTGCCAAGTCGACACATAAAATTTATCCTCACAATATTCATTTGCCTAGATTTCTATATTAGCTTTTAGATGTTATTAGCAAAGTACTTAAACATAGGGAGAAAAATGTTCCAGAAAAAATTCTATAGGTCACCTCGAGAAAAATCAGTCACTAAAATGAAATAGATTAGTAGTGTTCAACCTTATATGTGTGGTTAAAATTGAATTGTGGAGTTTTCCTTATTTATCCCCAAATAAATCCACCTTGATGAATTTCTGGGTTCTTGGGTGATAAGAAAAGGAGGAGAGATTATGTATAAATGTGTGTGTGTGTGTGTGTGTGTGTGTGTGTGTGTGTGTATTGTTGAAGCTGTGAGGAATATGTATTATGAGGAATATGTGTGGTGAGTTACTGTGAGTTATGTCAGTTCTCCTCAGTTGCTAGCATGTAAGGAGACAAGTCAGGATGGTTGCTGTATGTTTTTTTTTTTTTTGAGCTTTTCTTGGCCAGCATGGTTACCATTGTGGCTCTGTGACTCCTGTGGGACTTGGTACAGCCTGAAAATGCATTTATGATTCTTATCTGAATCACCCATTACTATGATAGTTGTTAAGTGTTGCTTTTATAATTCTGTCATTCCTTCTAGATATATTAATTGACATTCAAATGTTGGGTAGAGCGTCCCATTGTCCCCTTTTATTTATCTATTTATTTATTTATTTATTCATTCATTCATTCATTCATTCCTTCATCCATTTATTTAACTATTATGCCTCATAGATTCTTATTTTGCTGAAAGGGTTACCATCTAGCATTATAATTATTTGTTTTGTTGGTCACATTGTCACAGAATTGGCCAGTTTTTCCCCTTCAAGTTAGCTTCTGTGTCCACTTGTTTCCTCCATAGAATTCTTTGAGCATAGATTTTGTTCTTTGAGCCTGAGTATCTCCCAATCTGTAGAAAGGAAGTAATAATGTCCATCTCAGATCATCACTTTAAGGATTTAAAGAAAAAAATCTGAAAATAACTTGAAAATAACAACCTATAGCATGGGGCATGTAGGAGGACCTCAAAATATTAGTTCCTCATTCTAATTTGCCTCCTTCATTCTGTCAACGTGATGCCCTGACATGAACATTATAGCATCACTACCAGAGAGAATACTTGGACATGAAACAGCAAGCAGGGATGAACCCACATTTCCATGATGTGAAGACTTCAGTGTCACTGATGTGTGCAGGGAGGGGGCTGTGGGATGGAGCTGCGGAAGAGGCACAGCATCTCTACATAGCTTCCAGTGACCTGAGTGGGGGCAGGTGAGAACATGCTCATACCTTTCCTCTGTGTTTCATATGCTTTCCCTTCCTCTAGCTTTCCTTTCTACCCCATGTGCTGTCAGGTGTTGTCAGCCTGATCCATCCTTTATTAAATTTTCAATCCACCTGTAAACTCAGGTTTTTTGTAGCTTAAAGATAATTGCTTAGATTTAAATTAATTTAACAGATATAAGGAGTGATGTTTTAATTCTATAATTTCTTCTGCATTTATTAGTTAGGATTCTATAAAACAAAACTCCTTTTGTCAACTACATGGTTACACTGTGGTATGGTCCACACAGAAGGTAAGGATGAATGCTTACTTCTTTTGCGCTGTGTCCACTTTTAATTTTTAAAAATTTTTAAAAATGTTTATTTATTGATTTTGAGAGAGAGAAAGCGAGTGAGCAGGGGAGGGGCAGAGAGAGAGGAAGAGAGAATTCCAGGCAGGTTCTGTGCTGTCAGCACAGTGCTCATTCTCACGAACCGTGAGTCAACACTTAACCGATTGAGCCACCCAGGCGCCCCCTATGTCCACTTTTTAAAATAATGGGTTGTTTTCCTTGGATCCTCGAAAGGTGAACAATGAGTTTGTTTTGTGTGTTGTTTCTTTTTCTTTAAGAATGTCATCATGAACTCTAGATGTTATATACTTGAGGTTTCAGTCTTTAGTCATTAATGTTTTTGATGTTCAATTGTTCTATCTTAGGCCTGTGGGAGCCTCTTTGGGTTGGCTTTTGTGTCTATGATATGCTTTCTGATATGAGCTGTTTGGTCCAGGGTCATCTGGAATCAGTTATTTCTTCAAGGAAACCTGGTTCTTTTAGGGGAAAATATTTTAGAGGATTAAGTCTGGGAACTAGAGATGCTCATTGCTACTGGCTTGGTCACTATTGATTGTCCTTTTTACTACATGGAGCCTGTAAATATGTATTATATTTTTGTGGTAATATACATCATCTCCTTCCATCCTGGGCTTATAGGTTCCTCTGTCACCTTATAGGTAATCATTTTTATCAGTTGATTTTTTTTTTTTTAATTTACGTCAAGTTAGCTTATAGTGCAACAATGATTTCAGGAGTATATTCCTTAATGCCCCTTACCCATTTAGCTCATCCCCCCTCCCACAACCCCTCCAGTAACTCTCTGTTTGTTCTCCATATTTAAGAGTCTGTTTTGTTTTGTACCCCTCCCTGTTTTTATAACATTTTTGCTTCCCTTCCCTTACATTCATCTGTTTTGTATCTTAAAGTCCTCATATGAGTGAAGTCATATGATATTTGTCTTTCTCTGACTAGTGACTAATTTTGCTTAGCATAATACCCTCTAGTTCCATCCACGTAGTTGCAAATGGCAGGATTTCATTCTTTTTGATTGTCGAGTAATACTCCATTGTATATATAAACCACATCTTCTTTATCAGTTGGGTTTTAACATTCCAGTTTTAAAAGATATAATTTGCAATATACATATATTAGTTTTCTCCCCTGCTCATTTTTTTAAATTTTTTAACGTTTATTTATTTTTGAGACAGAGAGAGACATAGCATGAGCAGAAGAAGAGCAGAGAGAGAGAGAGACACAGAATCCAAAACAGGCTCCAGGCTCTGAGCTGTCAGCACAGAGCCCGATGCGGGACTCGAACTCACGGACCGTGAGATCGTGACCTGAGCTGAAGTCAGACGCTTAACCGACTGAGCCACCCAGGCGCCCCCTCCCCTGTTCATTTGTAAAAGGTGCCATATTATACACCAGTGTTGTGCAATAAAAATTTCTGCAGAAATGAAAATATTCTGTATGTGTGCTATCCAACTTGGTAGCCGCTAGCTGCATGTGGGTGTACAGTGTCTAAAATGTGGTTATTGCAACTAAGGAACTGATTTTTTTAATTACACTTATTGTAACTAATTTAAATTTAAATAGACCTGTGTGGCTATGATTACTGTATTGGACAGAAACAGCTCTAAACATTTTTCTGCACCTTGCCTTTTTCACCAAACAATATATCCATAGCAGTACAGAGAGGGAGTCCTCATTGCTTTTCTTTCTTTTTCTTTTTTCTTTTCTCATTGCTTTTCTAGCTGCATAGTATGCCAGGATGTAGATGTGCCATAGCTTATTCATACAACTCACTATTGGTGAACAGCTGTTTGTTTCTAGTTTTCTGCTGTTATGAATTTTTCTTTAAGGGATAAACTTGTACGTATGCCTTTTCATTTTTTGTATTATTTCTTTAGGATAGATTCTTAAAAGAGAGATTAGTGGTTCTAAGAGGAAATACATATGTAATTTTACTAGAGAGCTCAAATTCCATCCACAGGGTTTGTACCATTTTATATTACCTTTAGTGATGCATGGGAATGCTGATTTCCTCACAGACTATCTAATTGGTGAGAAGAGGTAGGTTTTTTTCCCCCCTTTGAATGTCTTATCTTGAGTTAGGTTGGGCAATTTTAGATGTTTAGGGACTTTTTTGGTGAAATACTTGTTTGTGTGTATTGCTCCTTTGTTCTTTCCTGGTGTGTGTGTGTGTGTGTGTGTGTGTGTGTATGGATATTTCTCTCTTCATTTTTTCATGACTATCTATATATTTTTAACATAACCATTTGTGATGTAAGTTGTAAATATTTTTCCCAATTTTATTTTGATGAGGCCCCAATAGTTCATTTCTGCTTTTGTTTCCTTTGCCTCTGGAGACATGTTGAGTAAGAAGTTGCTGTGGCCGAGGTCAAAGAGGTTTTTGCCTGCTTTCTCCTCGAGGATTTTGATGTCTCCCTGTCTTACGTTTACATCTTTCATCCACTTTGAGTTTATTTTTGTGTATGGTGTAAGAAAGTGGTCCAGGTTCATTTTTCTGCATGTCGCTGTCCAGTTTTCGCAACACCACTTGCTGAAGAGACTGTCTTTATGCCCTTGGATATTCTTTCCTGCTTTGTCAAAGATTAGTTGGCCATATGTTTGTGGGTCCATTTCTGGGTTCTCTATTCTGTTCCATTGATCTAAGTGTCTGTTTTGTGGGGCACCTGGGTGGCTTGGTCGGTTGGGCATCCGACTTCAGCTCAGGTCACGATCTCACGGTCCGTGAGTTCGAGCCCCGCGTCGGGCTCTGTGCTGACAGCTCAGAGCCTGGAGCCTGTTTCGGATTCTGTGTCTCCCTCTCTCTCTGCTCCTCCCCAGTTCATGCTCTGTCTCTCTCTGTTCAAAAATAAATAAAAGTTAAAAAAAAATTTAAGTGTCTGTTTTGTGCCAGTACCATACTGTCTTGATGATTACAACTTTGTAATTAATACATCTTGAAGTCTGGGATTGTGAAGCCTCCAGCTTTGGTTTTCGTTTTCAGGATTGCTTTTGGTATTCGAGGTGTTTTCTGGTTCCATACAAATTTTAGCATTGTTTGTTCTAGCTCTGTGAAGAATGCTGGTGTTATTTTGATAGGGATTGCATTGAATATGTAGATTGCTTTGGGTAGTATCGACATTTTAACAATATTTTTTCTTCCAATCCATGAACATGGATTTTGCTGTGGTTTTTCCATTGCTTTGTGTATTCTTCAGTTTCTTTCATAAGCTATCTATAGTTTTGAGTGTATAGATTTTTCACCTCTTTGGTTAGATTTATTCCTAGGTATGTTATGGTTTTTGGTGCAATTGTAAATGGGATCAATTCCTTGATTTCTCTTTCTGTTGCTTCTTATTGGTGTATAGAAATGCAACCAATTTCTGTGCATTGATTTTATATCCTGCGCCTTTGCTGAATTCATGGATCAGTTCTTGCAGTTTTTTGGTGGAATCTTTTGGGATTTCCATATAGAGTATCGTGTCGTGTGTGAGGAGTGAAATTTTGACTTCCTCCTTGCCGATTTGGATGCGTTTTATTCCTTTGTGTTGTCTGATTGCTGAGGCTAGGACTTCCAATACTATGTTGAGTAACAGTGGTGAGAGCGGATATCTCTGCTGTGTTCCCAACCTTAGGGAGCAAGCTCTCAGTTTTTCCCTATTGAGGATGACATTAGCTGTGGGTCTTTCATATATGGCTTTTATGAGCTTGAGGTATGATCCTTTTATCCCTACTTTCTTGAGGTTTTTTTTTTTTTTTTTTTTTATCAAATAGGATCCTGTATTTTGTCAAATGCTTTCTCTGCATCTACTGAGAGGGTCATGTAGTTCTTGTCTTTCTTTTATTGATGTGATGTATCACATTTATTATTTTGGGGATATTGAATCAGTCCTGCATCTTAGGTATAAATCCCACTTGGTCGTGGTGAATAATTCTTTTAATGTATTGTTGGATCAGGTTGGCTAGTATCTTGTTGAGAATTTTTGTATCCATGTTCATCAGAGAAATTGGTCTGTAGTTCTTCTTTTTAGTGGGGTCTTTGTCTGGTTTTGGAATCAAGGTAATGCTGGCTTCATAGAAAGAGTTTGGAAGTTTTCCTTCCATTTCTGTTTTTTGGAACAGCTTCAAAAGAATAGGTGTTGATTCTTCTTTAAATGTTTGGTGGAATTCCCTTGGAAGGGCATCTGGCCCTGGACTCTTGTTTTTTGGGAGATTTTTGATTACTAATTTGATTTCTTTTTTTTTTTTTTTTTTATTTATTTTTTTGGGACAGAGAGAGACAGAGCATGAACGGGGGAGGGGCAGAGAGAGGGAGACACAGAATCGGAAACAGGCTCCAGGCTCCGAGCCATCAGCCCAGAGCCTGACGCGGGGCTCGAACTCACGGACCGCAAGATCGTGACCTGGCTGAAGTCGGCCGCTTAACCGACTGCGCCACCCAGGCGCCCCTAATTTGATTTCTTTACTGGTTATGGGTCTGTTTAAATTTTGTATTTCTTCTTGTTTCAGTTTTGGTAGTTTATATGTTTCTAGGAATTTGTCCATTTCTTCCAGATTGCCCAATTTACTAGCATATAATTGCTCATAATATTCTTTTATTATTGTTTGTATTACTGCAGTGTTGGTTACGATCTCTCTGCTTTAATTCTTGATTTTTTCTTTGGGTCCTTTCCTTTTTCTTTTTGATCAGTATGGCTAGGGGTTTATCAATTTTGTTTTCTTTCAAAGAACCAGCTCCTGGTTTCATTGACCTGTTCGACTGTTTTTTTTTTTTTTTAATTTCAATAGCATTGATTTCTGCTCTAATCCTTATTATTTCCCGTCTTCTGCTGTTTTGGGATTTTATTTGGTGTTCGTTTTCAAGCTCCTTAAGGCATAATGTTAGCTTGTGTATCTGAGACCTTTCTTCCTTCTTTAGGAAGGCCTGGATTGCTATATACTTCCCTCTTATGACCGCCTTTGCTGCATCCCAGAGGTTTTGGGCTGTGGTGTTATCATTTTCATTGGCTTCCATGTACTCTTTAATTTCTTCTTTAACTTCTTGGTAAGCCCATTCATTCTTTAGTAGGATGTTCTTTAGTCCCCACGTGTTTGTTGTCTTTCTAAATTAAAAAAAAAAATAACGCTTATTTAGTATCAAGAGACAGAGAGAGAGAGAGAGCATGAGCATGGGAGGGTCAGCGAGAGAGGGAGACACAGAATCCAAAGCAGGATCCAGGCTCTGAGCTGTTAGCACAAAGCCCGATGCAGGGCTCGAACCCACAAACCTTGAGATCATGGCCTGAGCCGAAGTTGGATACCCAACCGACTGAGCCACCCAGGCGCCCTTCTAAATTTTTTCTTGTGGTTGATTTTGTGTTTCATGGTTTTGCGGTCTGAAGATATGCACGGTATGATCTCAATCTTTTTGTACTTGTTGAGGGCTGATTTATATCCCAAATATGTGATCATTCTGGAGAAGTTTCCATGTGCACTCGAGAAGAATGTGTATTCTTCTGTTTTAGGATAAAATGTTCTGAATATATCTGTTAAGTGCATCCAGTCCAGTGTGTCATTCAAAGCCATTGTTTCCTTGCTGATTTTCTATTTAGATGATCTGTCCATGGCTGTAAGTGGGGTGTTGAAGTCCCCTGAGAATGTAAGGTTTATTTGAGCAACATGCTTGCACTTCCCTTAGGCATCTATTTTGTCCCTGACACTGTCATATAGATTCAAAAATTAGTTCTGGGGCCACCTAGTATTTAATTCCCTGGGTTTAGGGATGTTCCCCATTCTGATGTTGAGCCACTTCCCTATGGGTAGGTTTAGGGATATTTACTCATTATTATTATTTTTCCACCTTCAAAACCAAGACACTTTTATTATAGCTAAAAAAGGATAATGCACAAAAGGAAAAAAAATACCCTTGAAAGTCTATTTCCTATGGATAAGCACTGTGATCATTTATATTGAAAGGAACAGCTTTGAATCCAAATGACAGCCCTGCCTTAGTTTAAAGCTAGGTTCTCTTTTCTGCTTATTATGGATCTTTGATAAGAAATACAATTGCTGAGAAGTCTGTTTTGCTTGCTGTTTGCTATGAGCATTGTGAGACCTTTCCTGATTGTAACCCACTGTAGAATGGGCTGTAAAACTTCCTAAATGTAGTCTGATATGTAATGAAATGAGTGATTGTATACAAACTAACCGGCATTTCTCGCTTCTGTAAACCTGCTTGCTTAGCACATTCCTCACCTACCCCCTTCCCCCTTTCTTCCTCCCGCCACAAGTAAAAACCTCCCCTGTGCTATTTGTCTCTGTCTATAAAAACGCTATACCAACCCTAATCGTGGCCTCTTGTGTCACCAGCGACGAGTGCGCAGAGGACCAGGTTCGAACCTGCAATAAACGACCCTTGCCGCTTGGCTTTGACTTACGACTCTGGTGGTCTTTTGTGGGAGGTTTTGGAACTTCAGGCATTACAATATATTTTTCTATTCCTCTATGCAGATATAATTACACATTTTTAAGATTATGATTGCTTCATCTATTTATAGTTTTATAAATTCCTTTTACATGATAAACACATTCAATTCAATTCAATTCAAGCCATCAATATAAGCCCTCAGGGAACTGAGACAAAGTGAGAGCAGAGCTAGGAAGAAAGCGTAGTTTCCTGTGTTAAAGAGAAAGCTCCATGTTAGTGGAAGAAAAAAGATCCTTTTAATTTTATTGGCCCATGAATTGACAGAAAGATTAATGTAACAATGGAAAATAGTGACATAGGCCCAATTACATTAAAAAAAAAAAACCTAGAGGATGACTAAAATAGCATTTCACACCAGTGGAGATACAATGCACGATTAAGAAGTAGTATTAAGATAGATAACCATAAGTTTAAAAAGTAAATAGGGGCCCATTTATCTTTTCTTAATAGCAGGATAGATTCCAATTGGTTCTGAAAGAAATGTAAAAAAAATCCATATGAATATTAGAAAAAAACCTACGCGAATTATTCTATAAACTGGAAGTGGAGGAAAATTTCCTCAATATAAATCAATATCCAGGAGCATTAAGGAAAAAATATTGCTATATTTGACAACATAAAAATAACATGACAATTCTGCATGGCAAAAACATGCTAGCCAATTAAAGACATTGGGAGACACATTCAGCTAACATCTCTAACAAAGCGTTGATATCCCTGCTATATAAATGCTTATCAGTACAGGCATCATAAAACAACAGCCCTATCAAAGACATGTAAGAAATATAGCCTGTTAACAGAAAAAAAAGTTTTCTTTAAATGTATGAAAAGTCTCCAGCTTGCTTTAATTTAGAGAGATGCAATGAAAAACTACACTAAGATACTGTTTTTCAACTATTAGATTGCCAACGATCCAAATGTTTGTCAATACACTCAGTTGGTAGGAATGTGGGAAAACATGTCCTTTCTTACCCTGCTCACAGGGGTGCAAAATGGTACAATCACTGGAGTAGGTCTATGTTTTACTTTTTTGTAATTTAATTTATTATTTTTTAAAATTCACATCCAAATTAGTTAGCGTATAGTGCAACAATGATTTCAGGAGTAGATTCCTTAGTGCCCCTTACCCATTTAGCCCATCCTTCCTCCCACAACCCCTCAGTAACCCTCAGTTTGTTCTCCATATTTATGAGTCTTTTATGTTTCATCCCCTTCCCTGTTTTTATATTATTTTTGTTTCCCTTCCCTTATGTTCATCTGTTTTGTCTCTTAAAGTCCTCATATGAGTGAAGTCATACGATATTAGTCTTTCTTTGACTGACTAATTTCACTTAGCATAATACCCTCCAGCTCCATCCACGTAGTTGCAAATGGCAAGATTTCATTCTTTTTGATTGCCAAGTACTACTCCATTGTATGTATATACCACATCTTCTTTACCCATTCATCCATCGATGGACATTTGGGCTCTTTCCATACTTTGGCTATTGTTGATAGTGCTGCTATAAACATGGCGATGCATGTGTCCCTTCGAAACAGCACACCTGTAATCCCTTGGATAAATACCTAGTAGTGCAATTGCTACCTAGTAGTGCAATTGCTGGCTCATAGGGTAGTTCTATTTTTATTTTTTTGAGGAACATCCATATTGTTTTCCAGAGTGGCTGCACCAGCTTGCATTCCCACCAACAATGCAAAAGAGATCCTCTTTCTCTGCATCCTCCCCAACATCTGTTGTTGCCTGAGTTGTTAATGTTAGCCATTCTAACAGGTGTAAGGTGGTATCTCATTGTGGTTTTGATTTGTATTTCTCTGATGATGAGTGATGTTGAGCATTTTTTCATGTGTTGGTTGGCCATCTGGAAGTCTTCCTTGGAGAAGTGTCTATTCATATCTTTTGCCCATTTCTTCACTGGATTATTTGTCTTTTGGGTGTTGAGTTTGATAAGTTCTTTATAGATTTTGGATCTAACCCTTTATCTGATATGTCATTTGCAAATATGTTCTCCCATTCTGTCGGTTGCCTTTTAGTTTTGCTGATTGTTTCCTTTGCTGCCCAGAAGCTTTTTATTTTGTTGAGGTCCCAGTAATTCATTTTTGCTTTTGTTTCCCTTGCCTCTGGAGACATGTTGAGTAAGAAGTTATGCGGCCAAGAGGTTTTTTCCTGCTTTCTCCTCGAGGATTTTGATGGCTTCCTGTCTTACATTGAGGTCTTTCAACCATTTTGAGTTTATTTTTGTGTATGGTGTAAGAAAGTGGTCCAGCTTCATTCTTCTTCATGTCGCTGTCCAGTACTCTCAGCACCACTTGCTGAAGAGACTGTCTTTATGCCCTTGGATATTCTTTCCTGCTTTGTCAAAGATTAGTTGGCCATATGTTTGTGGGTCCATTTCTGGGTCCTCTATTCTGTTCCATTGTTCTGAGTGTCTGTTTTTGTGCCAGTACCATACTGTCTTGATGATTACAGCTTTGTAGTATAGCTTGAAGTCTGGGATTGTGATGCCTCCTGCTTTGGTTTTCTTTTTCAAGATTGCTTTGGCTATTCAGGGTCTTTTCTGGTTTCATACACATTTTAGGATTATTTGTTCTAGCTCTGTGAAGAATGCTGGTGTTATTCTGATAGGGATTGCATTGAATGTGTAGATTGCTTTGGGTAGTATTGACATTTTAACAATATTTGTTCTTCCTATCCAGGAGCATGGAATCTTTTCCCATTTTTTTGTCTTCTTCAATTTCTTTCATAAGTTTTCAATAGTTTTCAGTGTATAGATTTTTCACCTCTTTGGTTAGATTTATTACTAGGTATTTTATGGTTTTTTGTGCAACTGTAAATGGGATCGATTCCTTGATTTCTCTTTCTGCCGCTTCATTATTGGTGTATAGGAATGCAACCGATTTCTGTGCATTGATTTTATATCCTGCGACTTTGCTGAATTCATGGATAAGTTCTAGCAGTTTTTTGGTGGAATCTTTTGGGATTTCCATATAGAGTATCATGTCATCTGAGAATAGTGAAAGTTTAACCTCCTCCTGGCTGATTTGGATGCCTTTTATTTCTTTGTGTTGTCTGATTGCAGAGGCTAAGACTTCCAATACTATGTTGAATAACAGTGGCAAGAGTGGATATCCTTGTCTTTTCCTGACCTGAGGGGGAAAGCTTTCAGTTTTTCCCCATTGAGGATGATATTAACATTGGGTCGTTCATATATGGATTTTATGATCTCGAGGTATGCTGCTTCTATCCCTACCTTCTTGAGGTTTTTTTATCAAGAAAGGATGTTGTATTTTGTCAAATGCTTTCTCTGCATCTATTGAGAGGATCATATGGTTCTTGTCCTTTATTGATGTGATGAATTACATTATGTTTTGTGGATATTGAGTCAGGTCTGCATCCCTGGTATGAATCTCACTTGGTCTTGGTGAATAATTATTTTAATGTATTATTGGATCCAGTTGGCTAATATCTTGTTGAGGATTTTTGCATCCATGTTCATCAGGGAAATTGGTCTATAGTTCTCCTTTTACTGGGGTCTTTGTCTGGTTTTGTAATGAAGGTAATGCTTGGCTTCATGGAATGAATTTGGGAGTTTTCTTTCCATTTTTATTTTTTGGAACAGCTTCAAAATAATCAGTGTTAACTCTTCTTGAAATGTTTGGTAGAATTCCCCTGGAAAGCCAGCTGGCCCTGGACTCTTGTTTTTTGGGAGATTTTTGATTACTAATTCGATTTCCTTAATGGTTATGCGTCTGTCCAAATTTTCTATTTTTTCCTGTTTCAGAGTTGGTAGTATATTTCTCTAAGAATTTGTCCATTTCTTCCAGTTTGCCCATTTTATTGGCATATAATTGTTCAAAATATTCTCTTTTTATTGTTTTTATTTCTGCTGTGTTGGTTGTGATCTCTCATCCTTCATTCTTGATTTTTTTTATTGGGGTCATTTCCTTTTTCTTTTTGATCAAACTGGCTAGTGGTTTATCAATTTTGTTAATTCTTTCAAAGAACCAGCTTCTGGTTTCATTGATCTATTCTACTGTTTTATTTCATTTCAATAGCATTAATTTCTGCTCTAATCTTTGCTATCCTGTCTGCTGCTGGTTTGGGGTTTTACTTGCTGTTCTTTTTCCAGCTCCTTATGGCATAAGGTTAGGTTGTGTATCTGAGATCTTTCTTCCTTCTTTAGGAAGGCCTGGATTGCTATATACTTTCCTCTTATGACCTCCTTTGCTGTATCTCAGAAGTTTTGGGTTGTGGTGTTATAATTTTCAGTGGCTTCCATGTACTCTTTAATTTCATCTTTAACTTCTTGGTAAGCCCTTTCATTCTTTAGTAGGATGTTCTTCAGTCTCCAAGTATTTGTTAGATTTCCAAATTTTTTCTTGTGGTTGATTTCAAGTTTCATGGCGTTGTGGTCTGAAAATATGCACAGTATGATCTCAATGTTTTTGTACTTACTTAGGGCTGATTTGTGTCCCAGTATATGGTCTATTCTGGAGAACATTCCATGTGCACTGGAGAAGAATGTATATTCTGCTGCTTTAGGATGAAATGTTCTGAATATATCTGTTAAGTCCATGTGGCCCAGTGTGTCATTCAAAGCCATTGTTTCCTTGTTGATTTTTTGATTAGATGATCTGTCCATTGCTGTGAGTGGGGTGTTGAAGTCTCCTACTATTATGGTATTACTATCGATGAGTTTCTTTATGTTTGTGATTAATTGATTTATAAATTTGGGTGTTTCCACATTTGGCGCATAAATGTTTACAATTGTTAGGTCTTCTTGGTGGATAGACCCCTTGATTATGATATAATGCCCTTCTGCATCTCTTGATACAGTCTTTATTTTAAAGTCTAGATTGTCTGATGTAAGTATGGTTACTCTGGCTTTCCTTTGTTGACCATTAGCATGATAAATGGTATTCCATCCCCTTATTTTCAATCTGAAGGTGTCTTTAGGTCTAAAGTATGTCTCTTGTAAACAGCATACTCATGGATCTTATTTTCTTATCCATTCTGTTATCCTGTGTCTTTTGATTGGAGCATTGAGTCCATTGATGTTTAGAGTGAGTACTGAAAGATATGAATTTGAGTTGGAGTTTCTGGTGGTGTTCTCTGGTACTTTCTAATCTTTGTTGCTTTTGGTATATATGTGTGTGTGTGTGTGTGTGTGTGTGTGTGTGTATTTTCATCTTTACTCCCCTCAAAGAGTCCTCCTTCAAATTTTCTTGCAGGGCTGGTTTAGTGGTAACAAACTCCTTTAATTTTTGTTTGTCTGGGAAACTTTATCTCTCCGTCTATTTTGAATGACAGCCTTTGTAGATAAAGAATTCTTGGCTGCATGTTTTTCTGATTCAGCACACTGAATATATCCTGCCACTCCTTTCTGGCCTGCCAAGTTTCTGTGGATAGGTCTGCTGCAAACCTGCTCTGTCTTCCCTTTTAGTTTAGGGACCTTTTCCCCCTTTCTGCTTCATTATTCTCTCCTTGCCTGAGTATTTTGTGAATTTGACTATGATATGCCTTGTTGATGGTCGGTTTTTGTTGAATCTAGTGGGGGTCCTCTCTGCTTCCTGGATTTTGATGTCTGTGTCTTTCCCCAGGTTAGGAAAGTTTTCTGCTATGATTTGCTCACATAATCTTTCTACCTCTGTCTCTCTCTTCCTCTTCTGGGACCCCTATGATTCTGATATTGTTCCTTTTTAATGAGCCACTGAGATCTCTAATTCTTAAATAGTGCTCTTTTGCCTTAATCTCCTTCTTTTTTTCTGCTTCATTATTCTCTATAATTTTGTCCTCTATATCGCTGATTCTCTGTTCTTCCTCATCCATCCTTGCTGCCGCTGCATTCATCCATGATTGCAGCTCAGTTATAGCATTTTTTATTTCATTCTGGCTATTTTTATTTTATCTCTGCAGAAAGGGATTCTAATCTGTTTTTGGCTCCAGCTAGTATCCTTATTATCGTGATTCTAAATGGTGGTTCAGACATCTTGCTTGTATCTGTGTTGGTTAAATCCCTGGCTGTCGTTTTTTCGTGCTCTTTCTTTTGGGGTGAATTCCTTCGTTTTGTCATTTTGAAGGGAGAAAAGGAGTTAATGAGGTAGAAAAATTAAAGTTAAAAAATCAAAATTAAAAAAATTTTAAAATTAAAAAATTAAACACACACACACAAAATCGGATAAATGATGCTAGATCCTAGGTGTGTTTTGGTCTGGGTGTTGAAAATGTTTTGACAGATTAGAGAAAAAAAGGGGGGGGAGAAAAAAAAGGAAATCCTTTGAGAATTTGAAAAAATGAATACACTGAGGTAGACTAAAATGAGATTATGGAAGTAAAATAGAAATTGAAAAAATATACACAAAAGTTAAGAATATAGTAGAAAAAATTAAAGAAAAATATTTTTAATAACAATTAAAAATAAAAATGATTTTTTCTTTTTCTATATTCAAGAAAAAGAAAAGAAACCAAAAAGCGAAGAAAGAGAAAAAAAGAAAAAAGAAAATAAAAGGAAATCGTTCAAAAATTGAAAAAGTGAATACTCTGTAGTAGACTAAAATAAAATGATTGAGGTAAAATAGAATTTGAAAAAAAATTACTCAAAAGTAAAAAAATATAGTAATAAAAATTACAGAATAATATTTTTAAAAATTTAAAATAAAAATGAATTTTTTCTTTCTGTATTCAAGAAAAGGAAGTGTGAAAGTGAAAAAAGAAAAAAAAAGAAAGGAAGAAAATTGAATAGATGGACCTGCTAACAGAGTAAAGTAGGACTGAAATTACTTTGTTTTCCCCTGGAAGTCAGTCTATGTAGTGCTTCATAGTCCATAAACTAAGCTGGTGGTGAGACTTGTGTTCTTGAAGAAGGAAGTTGGGCCAGTTGGGTGGGGCTCAGTGTACTGGCTCCTCTCTCTACTAGATGGCGCTGCTAGACTACTGGGGTGCAGTATTGTGGTGCTTGTAGGTGTGCATGCGCATGTGTGAGAGCGGTGAAAATGGTGCCACCCAGCTATCCAATCTGTTTTACTGGATCAGCAATCGTGCACCTGTCCTCTGTCTTCAGCTTTCGTCCACTCCAGGCTTTTTCACTCTCCGTGACCAGGCCCCAGGCAGTACCTCTCTCCCTAGTTTTGTCTCAGATGTGGCTGTTTTGCCTGGCCCCTTATTTCTGAAGGACTGTGGCTTTGACCTGTTCTGCCCATCTGCAGGAGTTTCTCACTGAGCAATGGCTGAATGAGCAATGGTTGAATGTTGGCAACCAGGAACGCTTGCTGGACCCTGCTGCTGCTGATGCCTGAGACTGCGGCCAGGTGCCAGCCCACCCCAGAAAAAGTTCGCGAGATAGTGTAGCAGCAGTGTTTCAGTGATTATGGAAAATCACAACACACATCTGGCACCAGGCTTCACCCTTAATGACCTTGTTCCCGCACCAGCGAATGTGGCCATTTTCTGGGTTCTGCTGGGTCCAGGTGGCCCCAACAGTCTCCACCAAATGTGGTTCCAACAGTGGAACCACCTTTCTCCATGTGGCCTGAGGACCTCCCAGACCCCACTCCATTCCTGGGGATTCGCCCTTCCCACCAGAACACTGCCAGGTATTGAGCTGCAGAGTTGCAGCCTTTGCGCTCCCCTTGTTTACAGTCTTAATGGAATTTAAATACTTTCCTTTCTCCTTTCTCCCTTTTTAGTTTAGTCCCTGCAGCTGTTTCTAATTTTCCACTTTCTCTCCAGCTGCTTTTGGGGAGGGGTTCTTTTCCCATATTCTCCACCCCCTCTAGTCTCCATCCTCTCTCCACTCACAAAAACACCTCCCTTTCTACTCCTCGCTCCCCAAGTTCACTTCTCTGTGCTGCGTACGTGTTGAATTCTGTGGTTCAGATGGTGCAGTTTGTTGTGTTAATCCTCCAGTCAGTTTTCTAGGTGTGTTGGATGGTTTAGAGTTGGTCTGGCAGTATTTCATGAACGCGAGACACACAAAAAACTTCCATGCTGTTCCGCCATCTTCCACTGGAGTAGGTCTAATAGTGGTCCCCAAAGATACTGGGTCCTAATTCCTGGAACGTATAAATATTGCCTCTATGGGAAAGGGTCTTTGCAGATGTGATTGGCTTGATGAGTTTAGATATACAATAATAAATACAGGTATTCATGCTGGCACTATTTGAATAGCAAAAGAATGGGAACAACCTAAATATTCATCAATTGTGTAATGGATGAATAAACTATCACACAATCACGCAAAAATTGACACTGAATATGGTATAAAGGAAAATGATGAAATTTTCCACATAGGGCTGTCGAGGGATCTCCAGAATGTTAAGTGGAAAAGTCAGCATACATGAAGATATAAATAGTAAGGTATTTTTTATCTAGGGAAGAAGGGAATGTAAATATAAAAATATTTTCTTGTATTAAATGTAAAAGGAAAGGACTTTATTTGGGGGACTAGAAGAGGTAGGTACACTTCTCCCTGTTGCTCCTGCTAGGTGCAGCTGAAATCTCTGGATATTACATGTGCAACAAATATAAGACTCTGAAAGGTGGAGATGAAAAAGGCAGCCTGGCTTGGGACTTTGGGACTCGAGTAATGACACACAGTGAATTCCCTTGGTTGTATTTTGCCTCATATTTCCCAGACTGGGTGCTGGAGGAGTAGGGGACCAAAAAATGCCAACAGGAAAAGTCAAGAAAAGCCCCAAGAAAATATCTTTTCTGGACAAAGAACCATTAAAGGGGAGACTTAGCAAGACAGTTTTTAGACTATGACTGCTCTACCACCACAGAATGAAGCAGAGCTCTACCTGCAGCATGCCAGCAAAGGCTGAGTGGGGAGTGTGGATTCTACACTCGATTGGAATAAGGCACCCATCCTCACCCTCTGAAGGATTATGAGAGAAGACTGCATGTGGAACAATGACTTTAATCCCAACCTGGGGGAAATGAGCACCTCTCCTCATGGTGTCAGTGGAGACCATTCAGGGAGCCTGCCTTCCACCCATATTAAGTGATGCTGAGGCACCTTGCCTTCTTTGGGCTGATGTCAGGAAGCTGAATAGCACGATGGAAGTTTCATGGGCATCCAGTGATGAGGATGCCTCCTCCCTTCCACAGTGTCAGGGGAGACCACATAGAGGGCAGTAAGGAAGTGTCTTCCTCACCTGCCAGGGTGGTGTCAGTGGAGGCCTGGTGGGAAATGAAATCCTGCTTCTACCAAGCAGTAACAAGGCACCCCTTCCCTTCCCTTCCGTTCTCATGCCCACTCCACCTTCCCCATGTCAGTGGAGGCTGAGTGGGGAACCTGGACTTCTTTGCCATCTGTCTCTGGTTAGGAACACATGCGTGGAGTTGCAAACATCCATGAAGTGATAGTAATACCTCATAGCAAGTTTGTGGTGAAGACTAAATCCAGCCAACAACATGAAGAACCTATCCATAGGCCCTACTTAACTAAATGTTATGTTAATGTTAGCTGTCTGTGCCCTCAGATCAGATAACTTATATAGCTCCTTTATCTGCCCCCTTTGGATAGGGTCTGACACAGCATCACCTTGGAATCCTTTTCTAAACCCTCACCTGAAACTCTCTTGGGGAAAATGGGACTTCTGTGTCAAAGGCCATTCATGTTATTCAGCTGCAATAACACGGGCCTTCGAAAACAGATATTCCCGTTTGACATAATAACGTATGCAAGAGTCTATTTCCCCTTCATTCCTCCAACCCCAGGTATTACCATCTTATGTTTTTATTGCTAATATGGTTGCTCATTTCCCCAGACTTGCCCCATTGGAAGGGTGATTGCAGGCAGCTAGTGATGGTGGTCTGATGAGTCAAGGTGTTTTGCTTTTGATGAAAGGGAACATAGTATTGTATTGGGCACACAGTTACTCCAGTAAAACGCACTGATTGCTGGATCTGTCTCTGTTCGGCTCCTCATGGCAGTGGCCGAGTTCATATCAGGTGCCCGAAGGAAACAGGTTATGGTGATCTCTGTCCTGATGGCTCGTGAAGCTTCTACTCCAGATTCAAGGACAGCAGTCCTCAGGAGAGCCCATCACTTCACATCCCTGGTGGGATACGATGCCTGGCTCAAGTGAGTGCATAGATCTGAACAAAAACATGTTGTGAAATAACTCCTGTGAGGTTCACAAACTAGCCTAAAAGTAAAGAAGTTGCTTTAATCTCACCATGGGAGAAGAGGTTTAGCAGGTGGAATTTTATTTCATCAGCAGCTACACACTGTGTAGTAGCCCTTGAGGCACATCCTAGAGATGCTTTTTTTCCCCCTGAGAAGCAATGGGTTGTCAAGTTTAAGAAAGAACTTATTTGGTCTTTACCATACATTTGCAATAAATATACCTAAGTTGTTCTCACCATATAAATAATAATCAGCAATTCCCAAGTCTCTCCTATGGGTGTGGAAATGTGCAGTCATTAGATCTTCCTAGCAATTTGACATTGTAACATAGATTCTTCCCTGGTGCCCATGGTTATTTTTTTTTCCATTATATAATGTATGTATAAGTTTTTTAAAGATCTAGAAAATTTCCAAGTGTTAAAGATATCAGTGACTAGAAGTTAATATTAAAAAAAAATAATTATTATCCCAGAGTTTGCCCTCTTATAATGTACTGAGCCACATTCCCTAAAATAACCAGTTAGTCTTAAATATCATTACGATTTGTTTCCTAGAATAGAATTTATTTTATGTATTTTAGAAGGAAATGGACATCATCTTTCCCTAAATATTTGGATACATTTCATTGGAAATTATTATTTCTATTTTGGTTGAATGCAGCATGGACCAATTTGATAAGACATAGTATGGGTCTGTTAATGCTACAAGAACACAATTATGGAAATCTTTTGCCTGATTTAATTGCATTGGATAATTATGAATATATAAATATATGTAACATACTTTGTTGAGATGTGGTTGACATACAATACACTGTGTATTTAAAGTATATGTTTTAATAACTTTGGATATATGTATGCACCTGTGAATCCAATACTACAGTCAAGGTAATGAACATATCCATCATCTTAAAAACCTTTTTTGTGCCCCTTGGTAATGCTTCCATCTGCCTCTCTCCAGCCTCTTTCTCTTCATATCACCCTACTCCATTCCAGGCAACTACTGATCTTCTGCCAGTGTGGGTTGGTTTTCTTTTCTTATAATTCTATGTGAATTGAATATACAATGTATATTTTTGTGTCTTGTTTCCTGCAACCTAATTATTTCTAGATTTATCCACTTGTTCCATGTATGAATAGTTCTTCTTTTATGATTAATATTCCATTATATGGATATACCACAATTTGTTCTATCAATTTACCTGGTCATGGATATTTGGGTTCTTTCCAATTTGGGGCTCTTATAAATAAAGCTGCTGTGAATATTTGTGCATGAGTCTTTGCTTGAACATATGTTTTCTTTCTGTAGGGCAAATACTTAGGAGTGCAATGGCTGGATCATATAATAGTTGTAAGACTGACATTTTAGGAAACTGCTAAACTGTTTTCCAAGGTGTTGGCGTCATTTTTCATTGCCACTAGCAATGTACGAGAGTTCCATGCTCTGAGGCATGCTCTACAACCCTGCCAGGTCTTGTTATGGTCAGTCTTTTTTAATGTTGGCTATTCTCAGAGGGTTATAGTGGTATCTTGTATTTTAATTTACATATCCCTAAAGATTTTGAATATTTGAGGAAAGGTGTTTAGCTTCTTTTCATGTGCTTATTTGACATTTATATATATTTTAATGGAGTATCTATTCAAATTTTTTCCCCATTTATTTATTGGAGTATCTGCTTTCTTCTTATTGACCTTTGAGATTTTCTGTATTCTAGATACAAGTCCTTTAACAGAGTTCTGATTTACAAATATTTTCTCCTAGTTGGTGGCTTGTCTTTTAATTATCTCAACAATGTCTGGAAGAGCAGGACTTTTTAACTCTGAGGAAGTCCAGTTTATTGATTTGTTCACTTATCAGTTGTAGTTTTGATTTTGCATCTATGAAATCTTCACCTAACCCAAGGTCACAAGGATTTTCTCCTGTGTTTTCTTTCAGAAGTTTTAGATTTTACATTTAGGTCTATGATCCATTTGGAGTTGACTTTTGTATATGGTATGATCACAGTTGATGTTTGTGCATATGGAGACTCACTTGTCTCAGCACTATTTGTTGAAAAGACTATCCTTTCTTCACCAAATTGCCTTTGCAATCAGTTGTTCATATAAGTGTGATTATTTCTGGTCTTTTTATTCTGTTCCTTTGATCTGCTGTGTACCTTGATGCCAATACCAAACTGTTTTGATTACTTAAGGTTTATCATAACTCTTGAAATCAGGTGCTTTTGATCCTCGAACTTTGTTCTTTTTTTAAAAAAAATGTATTTGAGTAGTTGAGACACAATGTTACATTAGTTTAAGGTGTACAACACAGTGATTTGAGAAGTTTATACATTATACTATGCTCATCACAAGTGTAGCTACTGTCACCATACAACACCATTACAAAGCCATTGACTCAATTTCCTATGCTGTGCCTTTTATTCCCATGACTTATTCACTCCATAACTAGAAGCCTCTATTTCCCACTCCCCTTCACTCCTCTCCTCTGGCAACCATCAGTTTGTCCTTTGTATTTATAGGTCTGTCTTTGCTTTTTGTTTATTCATTTGGTTTTTTAGATTCCACATATGAGTGAAATCATATGATATTTGTTTTTCTCGGTCTGATTTATTTCACTTAGCATAATACCCTCTGGGCCCATCTATGTTGTTGCAAATAGCATAACTAACTTTGTTCTTTTTCAAAGTTGTTTTTCATAGTCTAAGTCCTTTCCATTTTAACATGAATTTTAAAATTAGCCAGCCAGTTTCTTTTTTTTTAAGTTTATTTGTTTATTTTGAGAGAGAGAGAGCAGGGTAGGGTCAGACAGAGAGGGAGAGAGAGAATCCCAAGCAGGCTCTGCACAGAGCCTGACATGGGGCTTGAATTCAATAACTGTGAGATTGTGACCTGAGCCAAAACCAAGAGTCAGACATTTAATCGACTGAGCCATCCAGGCACTCCAGTTTCTAAAAAAAACCCCAAAATGTAAACTAGGATTTTTATTAGGATTGCACTGAATCTATAGATCAGTTTTAGGAGAACAGATATCTTAATACTAGTGTTCTGACACATGAAGATGGTATGTCCCTTCATTTAGTTAGATCTTTAACTTCTGTCAGCAGTGTTTTGTAGTGTACAGTGTACATACATTGTACACATGGGTAAATATTTTATACTTTTTGGTGCTATAATGAATGACAGTATTTTTAAATTGCAATTTTCACATATATTTTCACTAAACAGTTAGCAGCCAAAATGTCAAAAAAAAAAGCCATCGAAGAGTCTTTTGGCTGAAAGCTCAGGCTACTTACTGTACAATGGAAAAGGTACTTGATTTAAACATTCATTCATTTATATTTCTATATCAGATTTTAGAGGTTATTGGCAATATGTTGACTAGGGAGAAGAGTGTCCCAGAGATAAATCTATAGCTCATTTCCAAAAAAAATCCATCACTAAAAATAGTTTAGTAGTTTTCAACTAAAATTGTTAGTGTTTAGAATTGAATCCATTGAATTGTAGTATTTTTCTTTTTTACTCCCCAGCTATTCCTGGGATCTTGAGTGGGGAGAGAAGGGAAGAAACATGTATGAATAGATTGGTAAAGCTGCCAGGAATATATTGTCAGGAATACTTGAGGTTAATTACTGTGTGTTATGCCAGTGTCCTGTTCAGTTCCTAGCACATTTTGGGAACCAAATCCCAGTGGTTGCTGTTTGTTTTCTTCCTAGCTTTCCTTGGCCAGTATGGTATCATGGTGACTCAATGACAGCTGTGGGATTTGGTGCAGATTGAGCATCCACTCAGGCCTGTTGCCCAAATCATTTGTTAGTATGATAGTTATCAAGTGTTGCTTTTCTTTTTTTATGACCTAAATTTTATTAATTTCATACTTTTTAAAAGATGTATGTATTTTATAATTTTATTTTTCCATCTAATAAGTATACTCTTTAGTCCTTATCCTCTATTTCCCCCATCCCCCCACCAACCTCCCCTCTGGTAACCATCGGATTATTTTCTATACTTACAAGTATGTTTCCTGGTTTGTGTCTCCCTTTTTTTTTTCCTTTGCTCCTTTGTTTTATTTCTTAAATTCCACATATGAGTGAAATTAGATGGTATTTGTCTTTCTCTGACTAACTTCACTTAGCATTATACTCTCTAGCTCCATCCATGTTGTTGCAAATGCCAAGATTTCATTCTTTTTTATGGCTGAATAATGTTCCATTGCATATATATAAATACATACACACAGACAGACCATCTTCTTTATCCATTCATCAGTTGATGGACACAGGCAGCTTTTGTAATTTGGCTATTGTAAATAGTGCTGCTATAAACATAGGGGTGCATGTGTCCCTTTAGATTAGTGTTTTTGTATTCTTTGGGTAAATACTCATAGTGCAATTGATATATCATAAGGTAGTTCTATTTTCAACTTTTTGAGGAACATTAATACTGTTTTCCACAGTGGCTGCACCAGTTTGCATTCCCACCAACATTGCAAGAGGTTTCCTTTTTCTCCACATGGTCACCAATACCTGTTGTTTCTTGTGTTGTTGATTTTAGCCATTCTCACAAGTACGACGTGATATTGTAGTTTTTATTTACATTTCCCTGATGGTAAGTGACGATGAGCATCTTTTCATGTGTGTGTTGCCATCTGGATGTCTTCTTTGGAGAAATGTCTGTTCATGTCTTCTGATCATTTTTAATTGGATTATTTTGTTTTTGAGTTTTGAGTTTTATATGTTCTTTATATATTTTGGACACTAACCCTTTATCAGAAACGTCATTTGCAAATATCTTCTCCCATTCCATTGGTTGCCTTTTAGTTTTGTTGACTGTTTCCTTCAATGTGCAGAAGCTTTTTATTTTGATGTAGTCCCAGTAGTTTATTTTTACTTTTATTCCCTTGCCTCAGGAGACATATCTAGGAAGATGTTGCTACAGCTATTTCAGAGGAATTACTGCCTATGTTCTCTTTAGAAATTTTATGGTTTCAGGTCTCACATTTAGGTCTTTAATCCATTTTGAACTTATTTTTGTGTATAATGTAAAAAAGTAGTCCATTTTCATTCTTTTGCATGTTGCTGTCCAGTTTTCCTAACACCATTTGTTGAAGAGACTGTCTTTTGCCTGTTGGATATTCTTTCCTGCTTTGTCAAAGATTAATTGGCCATATAATTGTGGGTTTGTTTCTAGGTTTTCTATTCTGTTCCTTTGGTCTATGTATCTATTTTTGTACTAGTAACACTTTTTTTTAAAGTAGGCTTTCTGCCCATCATGAGGCTTGAACTCATGACCCTGAGATCAAGAGTCACATTCTTCGCTGACAGAGCCAGCCAGGTGCTCCTCAGTACCATACTGTTTTGATTACTATAACTTTGTAATATAGCTTGAAGTCTGGAATTGTGATGCCTCCAGCTTTGCTCTTCTTTTTCAAGATTGCTTTGGCTATTCAGGGTCTTTTGTAGTTCCATGCAAATTTTAGGATTGTTTGTTGTACTTCTGTGAAAAATACTGTTGGTATTTTGATAAGGATTACATTAAAAGTGTAGATTGCTTGGGGTAGTACAGACACTTTAAACAATATTTGTTATTCCAATTCATTAGCACAGAATGTCTTTCCATTTCTTTGTGTCATCTTCAATTTCTTTCATCAGAATTTTATAGTTTTCAGAGTACAGATCTTTTACCTGTTTGATTAGGTTTATTCCTAGGTATTGTATTATTTTGGGTACAGTTGTAAATAGGATTATTTTCTTAATTTCTCTTTCTGCTGCATCATTATTGGTATATAGAAATGCAGCATATTTCTGTACATTGATTTTGTATCCTGCAAGTTAACTGAATTTGTTTATCAGTTCCAGTAGTTTTTGGTAAAGTGTTTCGGGTTTTTTATAAATAGTATCATGTCATCTGTGAATAGTGAAAGTTTTACTTCTTCCTTACCAACTTGGATGCCTTTTATTTCTTTTTGTTGTCTGATTGCACTGGCTGGGACTTCCAGTACTATGTTGAATAAAAGTGGTGAGAGTAGACATCCTTGTCTTTTTGCTGACCTTAGGGGAAAACCTCTCAGTTTTTCCCCATTAAGTATGATGTTAGACTTTTGTTTTACATAGATGACCTTTATGATGTTAAGGTATGTTTCCTATAAACCTACTTTGTTGAGAGTTGTTATCGTGAATGATATTGTACTTTCTCAAATGCTTTTTCTGTGTCTCTTGAAATGATCATATGGTTTTTATCCTTTCTATTATTGATGTGATGTATCATGTTGATTGATTTGCAAATGCTGAAACCCCCCTTGCAGCCCAGGAATAAATCCCACTTGGTTGTGGTGAATGATTTTTTTTAATGTAATGTTGGATTTGGTTTGCTAGTATGTTGTTGAAGATTTTTGCATCTGTATTCATCAGAGATATTGGCTTGTAGTTCTCCTTTTTTGTCTCTATCTGGTGTTTGGTATCAGGGTAATTATTGCCTCATAGAATGAGTTTGGAAGTTTTTCTTCCTTTTCTAAGTTTTGGAAGAGTTTGAGAAGAATGAGTAGTAACTCTTCTTTAAATGTTTGGTAGAATTCACTTATAAACCATCTGGTTCTGGACTTTTGTTTGTTGGGAATTTTTTGATTACTGATTCAGTTTTTTTAGTTCAAAGTTTCTATTTGTTCCTGTTTTAGTTTTGGTAGGTTATATGTTTCTTGGAATTTATCCATTTCTTCAAAATTGTCCAATTTGTTGGCGTATCAGTTTTCATAATATTATGTCACAGTTGTTTGTATTTCTGTGTTGTTGGTTGTTATTTCTCCTCTTTCATTAGTAATTTATGTTTATTTGAGTCCTCTCTTTTTTTTAAATGGTGCTTGCTAGAGGTTTCTCAATTTTGTTGATTTTCTCAGAGAACCAGCTCCTAGTTTCATTGATTTGTTCTATTTTCTTTACTTTCTTTTTTAAATTTTTTATATTTGAGAGAGAGAAAGAGAGAGAGAGCACACATGAGAATGGGAGGGGCAGAGGGAGAGGGAGACAGAGGATCTGAAGTGGGCTCTGCACTGACTGCAGAGAGTTTGATGCAGAGCTTGAACTCATGACCTGAGCTGAAGTCAGACACTCAACTGACTAAGCCAACCAGGTATGCCATCCCTCTGCCTTTTTTAGTTTTTATATCATTTATTTCTGTTCTGATCTTTACTATTTCTTTCCTTTTGCTGGTTATGGGTTTTGTTTGTTCTTTTTCTAGCTTCTTTAGGCATAAGGTTAGGTTGTTTATTTGAGAATTGAAAAAAAATATGTGTATTTATTTTTGAGAGAAAGAGACAGAGTATGAGTGGGGGAGGGGCATAAAGCGAGGGAAACACAGAATCCAAAGCAGGCTCCAGGCTCTGAACTCTCAGCACAGAGCCCAATGTGGGACTCAAACTCAAAAACTTTGAGATCATGACCTCAGCCAAAGTCGGACACTCTTACCGACTGAGCCATGCAGGACCCCCATCCCTCTTTTTTTAGTTTCTATATCATTTAATGTTGCTCTCATCTTTATTATTTCCTTTCTTTTGCTTGTTTGGTGTTTTGTTTGTTCTTTTTCTAGCTCCTTTACGTGTAAGGTTAGGTTGTTTATTTGAGAGTTTTCATGCTTCTTGAGATAGCCCTGTGTTGCTATAAACTTCCCTATTAGAGCTACTTTTGCTTCATCCCAAAGATTTTGGACCATTGTGTTTGCATTTTCATTTGTTTTCATGTAAATTTTCGTTTCTCCTTTGGTTTCTTGGTTGACCTATTCATTGTTTTATAGGATGTACTTAACCTCCATATATTTATGCTCTTTCCAGATTTTTTCTTGTGGTTGATGTCTAGTTTCATGGTCAGAAAAAAAATGCGTGTTTTGACTTCAGTTTATTTGTATTTGTTGAGACTTGTTTTGTGGTCTAATATGTGATCTATTCTGGAGAATGTTCCGCATGCATTTGAAAAGAATGTATATTCTGTTTTAGGATGGTATGTTCTGAATATGTCTGGTGCAGTGTGTCATTCAAAGCCACTGTTTCTTGGAGATTTCATGTTTTGGATGTTCTATCCCTTGATGTAAGTCAGGTGTTAAAGTCCTTTATGACTGTTGTATGACTACTGATTATTTATTTAAAATAATTTTTAATGTTTTATTTAGTTTTGAGAGAGAGAGAGAGAGAGAGAGAGAGAGAGAGAGGCAGGCAGTGCGAGCGGGGAAGGGGCAGAGAGACAGGATGACACAGAATCTGAAGCACGCTTCAGGCTCTGAGCTGTCAGCACAGAGCCCAACACTGGGCTTGAACTCATGGATTGTGAGATTATGACCTGAGCCAAAGTCAGATGCCCAACTGACTGAGCTACCCAGGCACCCTTGATTATTTCTTTTTTGTTTGTTATTAACTGTTTTATGTATTTGGGTACTTCCATGTTGGGCGCATAAATGTTTACAATTGTTATATTCTCTTGTTGGTTTGTCCCCTTTGCTATTATATAGTGTATTTCTTTGTCTCTTATTACAGATTGTATTTTAAAGCCTGTTTTTTTCCTGATATAAGTATCGCTACCCTGGCTTTCTTTTGGCATCCATTTTCATGATAGATGCTTCTCCATCCCCTCATTTTTAGACCGTAGGTGTTTTGGGTCTGAAATGAGTTTCTTGTAGAAAGAATATAGATGGGTCTTGTTTTTTTATCCACTCTGTCACACTGTGTCTTTTGATTGGAGTGTTTAGTCCATTTATGTTCAAAGTAGTTATCGATAGATAATTTTTTGCCATTTTGTTACTTGTTTTGTGGTTGTGATTTTTTCTGATTCTTTTCTTGCTCTCTTTCATGGGTTGTTGGCTTTCTTTACTGATATACTTGGATTCCTTTCTCTTCATTTTTTGCATATCTATTGCTGGTTTTTGATTTGTGTCTGCCATTTAGGTTTGCATATAACATGTCTGCATATAGCGGTCTGTATTAAGTTGATGGTTGCTTAAACCCATTCTTTACTCCTTTCCCTCCTATGTTTTAGGTATATGGTGTCACATTTTACATCCTTTATTTTATGAATTCCTTGACTGATTTTTACAGAAATATTTATTTTTATGGCTTTTTTTTCTTTTACTTTTCATACTGTAATTTATGGTCTTCTTTTCTACTCAGAGAGTCTCCTTTAATGTTTCTTATAGGGTTGGTTTAGTGCTCATGAACTCCTTTAGTTTTTGTTTGTCTGAGAAACTATCTCTCCTTCTATTCCAAATGATAGTGTTGCTGGATGGAATATTCTTGGTTGCAGATTTTTTCCTATTCATCACTTTGAATATATCATGCCACTCCCTTCTGGCTTGGAAAATTTCTACTGAAAAATCCACTAATAGACTTATGGGATTTTTCCCTATATGTAACTGTCTTCTTTTCTCTTGTTGCCTTAAACTTTTTTCTTTATTGTTCTTTTTTGACATTTTAATTAATATATATCTTGATGTGGACCTCCTGGGGTTGAATTTTTTTGGGGAATCTCTGTGCCTCCTGGATATGGATATTTGTTTCCTTCCCCAGATTAGTGAAGTTTTCAGCTATTTTTTCTTCAAATAAAATTTCTGCCCCTTACTTCTCTCTTTCTGAAATCCTAACAATGAGGATGTGATTATGCTTGATTGAGTCACTGAGTTCCACAAGACCGTTCTCAATTTACATAATTTTCTTTCTTCTCCTTTGCTCAGCTTGGTTACTTTCCATTACTTTGTCTTCCATGTCATTAATTTGTTCCTCTGCTTCTACTTGCTTGCTATTTATTCCATCAAGTGTATTTTAAATTTCATTTATTGTGTACTTGGTCTTTGATTGGTTCTTTTTTATCGCTGAGTTAAGGGTCTTACTGATGTTTCCATTCTTTTTTCCAGTCCAATGAGTATCTTTATGATCATTACTTTAAAATCTCTATCAGGCATATTACTTGTTTCACTTTTGTCTCTTGCTGTATTTTGCTCTTGTTCTTTCATTTGAGAGATGTTTTTCTATCTCCTCATTCTGTCTGACTTTCTGTGTCTGTTTGTCTTTGTTAGGAAAGTCCACTAATTCTCTTGGTCTGAATGATAATAGCTTTAAGAAGAAGAGGTCCCATAATGCCCTGCAGTGTAGTGTCCCCTGTTCCCTAGGGCCTGGTGCTTCAGCGAGTGTCTCCTATGTGTGTTGCGTCTGCTGTGCTGATGAGTCTTGGCCTCTTTTTCCTCCAGTCCAGTTTTCTGCAGAGGCTGTCTTTGCCTATTATGGGCAGCACTATGTGCGGTTGTCTACTTGCAAAATGAGACTTACCCCCGCTGCTGCTTAAGCTGAGGTCATGCCATTAGAAGCTCCTTCAAGTTGACTTCTGTGTCCATTTGTCATCTCCCTAGAATTATTTGAGTATGGACTTTTTATTTTCTGAGTCTGAGTATTTCCCAAACTGTAGAGAGAGGGTAATGTTGCCCACATTAGTGCAATGCTTTGAGCCTTTAAAGAAAAAAAAACTCTGAAAATAACTTACACTGTGTGGCATTTAGTAGGCCTTCAAAATGTTAGTTGTCTGTTCCAACTTCGCCTCCTTAATTCTGTCAATGTGATGCTTCTTACATGAACATGATAGCAGGACTACCAGAGAGAATACTTGGACATGGAACAGCAAGCAAGGATGAGCCCACATTTCTATGATATGTGAGCTTCAGTGTCACTGCTATATGTAGGAGAGTGCTGTGGGATGTAGCTAGGGAAGAGGCACAGTGCCATTGCATGGTTTCCTGTGAACAGAGTGGGGACAAGCAAGTACATGCTTCTCCCTTTTCTCTGCATTTCATGTGCTTTCCCTCTTGCTTTCCTCTATATTCTACTGTCTGATCCCTAGATTTTCCCTTCTAGTCGATCATGAGAGAAAGGTGTGGAATGTGAGCCCCTAAAACAGGAGCTGATAGAGAAGAACCAAGAATAATGTCCAGTGTGCTAGACAATTTCCTGGAACAAGAGTGAAGAGGTCAGGTTCTCATCATTGGGAAACATTAAGTATATCACTACCCTTCCATCAGCCTCATCTATACGATAGTAAAGTGATACCAAATTCCTTTCACCACTCAGGAATATTGTTGAGTTTAAGTGTGATTCCATGCGGGAGAGCAATCTGTAACTGTATGTAGGAGGGAAGAGCTAGTGCCCCTTTGAGTAATTATTTTAATGGAAATGCCCTTCATATCACAGAACTCTGCATGGTAAGCATGAAATTAATGTTACACAAATGTCAGATGTTTAGGTCAGGAGTTTTCCAAGTCTGGTTCATGGACTACTTTATGAAAATCACCAAGGAGTGCTTATGGAAATTGCAAATTCTTGGGCTCACCCTAGGTCTGCTGTATCCAAAACAGGGAGATATGTGGGAAGTGTCTACATTTTGAATAATTTGATTCAAATGATTGGTTCTGGCTCTTTCCAGTTTGAGAAGAATTGCTGTAGATTTGCACCAAAGTGTTCTTAAATTTTGAATCTTTGGCATCTAATTTCTTTGTCAAGTATCTCTGTCTGCTCCTGTGTGTCAAATAGGTAATAATTCCTTCATTTAGGGCATACATTTTTAGTGATTTGTATGTGAGGTTCTGAACTAGGCACTAAACATAGCACAGCGAATTAGACAGGCAGAGTCCCTGGAGCTTTCATGTAAGTTTGGGAAAACTGGCAATAAAGAGGTAAATTATAAGTGGTTCAATTCCATATGGGGATGAGTGCTTTAGGAAAATAAACACATAAATAGAATAGAAAATGATGGGTCAGGGATTACTTAGATTGGGTTGTCAATAAGGTCTTTCTCAGGAAATGACATTGGAGATGAGTCCTGAAGAACAAGTGGTAATTAGGCCTGGGCTGGCATTTTGATCTGTGATGTGTGTGGCATCAATTGTTCCAGGAGCAGATGATGAGCTCTAGTGGCTGGAGCCTGGTAGACAAAGTACAGATGGTAAGAAATGAGGTCTAAAGGGCAGACAGAAGCCAAGTGGCTATAAGGAAAAGTAAAATATTCACACTCATACAGTTTATAAGTGGCAAAATTAGGGTATGGCCCTAGACTGTCTCCAGAGGCCACATTCTAAACCAGTACACTTAGGAATAATTAAAAAACATGTGTTTAATTATGTCAGCCCACAGTGGGTGATGTTAGGCTGGAGCCACATATTTTTTAAAGTTTATTTATTTATTATTTTAGTAATCTCTACACCTGATGTGGGGCTTGAACTCACGACCCCAAGTTCAAGAGTTGCATGCTCTATCGACTTAGCAGACCAGGTGCACCCTGGGGCCATATCTTTTTGGGTGAAAGCTGTGCTTGAATATGCATTTAAAAAAGTTTTGGGGGGGCACCTGGGTGGCTCAGTTGGTTAAGTGTCCCACTTCAGCTCGTGTCATGATCTCATGGTCGTGGATTTGAGCCCTGCGTTGGGCTCTGTGCTGACAGTTTGAAGCCTGGAGCCTGCTTCAGATTCTGTGTCTTCCTCTCTCGTTGCCCCACTGCCACTTACGCTCTATCTAAACATTTTTTAATGTTTATTTATTTTTGAGAGAGAGGCAGAGTGTGAGCACAAGAGGAGCAGAGAAAGAGGGAGACACAGAATCTTAAGTAGGCTCCAGACCACAAGCTGTCAGTGCAGAGCCCCCATGCAGGTCTCAAACTTGCTAACTGCAAGATCATGACCTAAGCCGAAGTCGGATGCTTAACTGACTGAGCCACCCAGGTGCCCCTATGCTTGAGTACGCATTTTTTTTTTTTTTAATTTTTTTTTTTTCAACATTTTTTTTTTATTTATTTTTGGGACAGAGAGAGACAGAGCATGAACGGGGGAGGGGCAGAGAGAGAGGGAGACACAGAATCGGAAACAGGCTCCAGGCTCCGAGCCATCAGCCCAGAGCCTGACGCGGGGCTCGAACTCACGCACCGCGAGATCGTGACCTGGCTGAAGTCGGACGCTTAACCGACTGCGCCACCCAGGCGCCCCCGCATTTTTTTAATATATACAGAGGGTATTTATTTAAGAAAAATGAAAAGGTAATAATTATAAAAACAAAAAAGTAATAATTATCACAGTTACTATGCATTAGACAACTTGTCTGTTAAAATAATTACTTGGACTTCCACTTTGAATTCTTTTGTTTTATAAACTTAGAGTGCTCTTTGGATGAGAATCACATTATTTTGTGTCTGAGGCCTCACTGGTTGGGTGGCAGGTATGATCTGACCCCTTTTTAAAGGTGAGGCAAGCAGAGGTGTGGTGACTTACCCAGGGTCACCTAGAGTTAGTGGGTTAGGTCTAGTGCAGGACCACGTATATCTCCTGTCTCATACTCAGTTTTTTTGTCCATCAGACATGGCACTGTATGTAGTGAACCACTTTTCAAGGGCTCAGAGGATATGTGCTTCTCTGAGGTTATTCTGAAGGTAATATAAGAGGACACTAAATATCTTCAAATGAAAGGAAATGAGGTGTTTATTTTCCTCTTCTTTCTTAAACTCAGTTGGGAGATTAGAAGAAAAATTTTCTGGAATCATGCAACATGTACTTTTTTGTGTCTGGATCCTTCCAATGAACATAATATGTATCTGTGAGTGTGTGCGTGTGTTTGTGTGATTTACATTATCATTGTCTATAGTTGCAGATCATTCTCATTGGTGTATGGTATTACATTGTAGATATTTTAATATATTTATTAGGATTTGACTATTTTCTAGTTTTTTTAATTTATTAATAATGTTGCTATGAATGTTCATACCTTGTACATACCTTTTGGATGGGGTACTTATTTTCCTTTCTCTTGAGCACATGCCTAAGAGAGGCATTTCTGAGTCATAGGATGTGTGTATGCTGAGCTCAGTAGATATTGCCAACACTTTTTCAAAGTGGTTGTTCCACTCCCTCTCTCTCTCTCTCAAAAAAAAAAAAACTTAAAAAAAGGGGGCACCTGGGTGGCTCAGTCATTTGAGAATCTAACTCTTGATTTTGGCTCAGGTCATGATCTCGTGGTACATGGGATCAAGCCCCGCATCAGGCTCCATGCTGCCAGTGCAGAGCCTGCTTGGGATTCACACTCTCTCTCTCTGCCCCTTCCCCACTCATGCCACACTCTCTCCCTCTCTCTTAAAAATAAATAAACTAAAAAAATGCACAAAGTGGTTGTTCCAGGCTATATTCCCAATCTCACCAACACTTGATATCTTCCGTCTTTTTCATTTTTGTTGTTCAGGTAAGCATGTGGTAGTATCTCATTGTGGTTTATTTTTTAATTTATTTTTTTAAATTTACATCCAAGTTAGTTAGCATATAGTGCCACAATGATTTCAGGAGTAGATTCCTTAATGCCCCTTACCCATTTACCCATACCCCTTCCCACAACCCCTCCAGTAACCCTCTGTTTGTTCTCCATATTTAAGAGTCTCTTGTGTTTTGTCCCCCTCCCTGTTTTTATATATTATTTTTGCTTCCCTTACCTTAGGTTCATCTGTTTTGTATCTTAATATCTTCATATGAGTGAAGTCATATGATATTTGTCTTTCTCTGACTGACTAATTACGCTTCACATAATACCCCGTAGTTCCACCACGTAGTTGCAAATGGCAAGATTTCATTCTTTTTGATTGCCAAATTATACTCCATTGTGTGTGTGTGTGTGTGTGTGTGTGTGTGTGTATATATATATATATATATATATATATTGTGATATATATATATATATATATATATATATATATATCACATCTTCTTGTATATATATACCACATCTCTATCCATTCATCCATCGATGGGCATTTGGGCTCTTTCCATACTTTGGCTATTGTTGATAGCACTGCTATAAACATTGGGGTACATGTGCCACTTTGAAACAGCATACCCGTATCCCTTGGATAAATACCTAGTAGTGCAATTCCTGGATCATAGGGTAGTTCTATTTTTTATTTTTTGAGGAAACTTCATACTGTTTTCCAGAGTAGGTGCACCAGTTTGCATTCCCACCAGCAGTGCAAGAGATCCTCTTTCTCTGCATCCTTGCCAAGATCTGTTGTTGCCTGAGTTGTTAATTTTAACCATTCTGACAGGTGTGAAGTGATATCTCATTGTGGTTTTGAGTTGTATTTCCCTGATGATGAGTGATGTTCAGCATTTTTTCATGTGTCAGTTGGCCATCTGGGTGTCTTCTTTGGAGTGTCTATATCTGTCATTATAGGCTGATGGAACATTGTAAAATTGGTAATGTCATCTTCATTCCTAAATGACCCATTTTTATGGGCAGTAGAAATATTATTATAATTAATAATAATAATTTATTAGAAATTCAATTTTAAATTTCATCTAAATTCAATTAACTATAGTTTAAGTGACCATGAGTGGCTGCTGCCTACTGTATGGGACAGCAGCACATTTTTCTGCACCTTGCTTTTTCACTGAACAATATATCCTGGACATCACTCCATAGCAATATAGGGAGAGAGTCCTCTCTGTGACAATATTCAACTCCATATGCTTTTATATAAATGTATGCTGATATATTCTTATGTGTAGTTGAAATGAAATGAATAACAGCAATGATACAAGGGATGGAGGAAGGAATTAGGATTATTTTATTATTGTGAGGTACTTGCTCTCCCTGTGAAGCAGTAGAGTATTAGTTGAAAGTACAGTTGGATTAGTAAATGTATACTGCAAACTCTAGGGCAGCTAAAAGGAACAGCTTTGAATCCAAATGACAGCCCTGCCTTAGTTTAAAGCTAGGTTCTCTTTTCTGCTTATTATGGATCTTTGATAAGAAATACAATTGCTGAGAAGTCTGTTTTGCTTGCTGTTTGCTATGAGCATTGTGAAACCTTTCCTGATTGTAACCCACTGTAGAATGGGCTGTAAAACTTCCTAAATGTAGTCTGATATGTAATGAAATGAGTGATTGTATACAAACTAACCGGCATTTCTCGCTTCTGTAAACCTGCTTGCTTAGCACGTTCCTCACCTACCCCCTTCCCCCTTTCTTCCTCCCGCCACAAGTAAAAACCTCCCCTGTGCTATTTGTCTCTGTCTATAAAAACGCTATACCAACCCTAATCGTGGCCTCTTGTGTCACCAGCGACGAGTGCGCAGAGGACCAGGTTCGAACCTGCAATAAACGACCCTTGCCGCTTGGCTTTGACTTACGACTCTGGTGGTCTTTTGTGGGAGGTTTTGGAACTTCAGGCATTACACAGCCACTAAAATGAAAAAAATATAAAGAGTACTGAAGCACATGGGTGGCTCAGTTGGTTCGGCTCAGGTCATGATCTTGCGGTTCATGGGTTTGTGCCCTGTGTTGGGCTCTGTGCTGACAGCTCAGAGCCTGGAGCCTGCTTCAGATTCTGTCTCTTCCTCTCTCTCCGCCCCTCCCCTGCTCCTGTTCTGTCTCTCTCTCTCTCAAAATTAAATAAACATTAAAAAAAAATTTAAAAAGCCCTAAAAAAATAAAGAGTATAATTGATATCCTATGAAAGTAGAGAAAATAGAACCATATAAAATGTGAACTGATGGGGTCTCCAGAGAACTGCTGCCCTTGAATCTGGAGTAGAAGCTTCAACAGCCATCAGGACACATATCCTCAGAAACTGACTCATTCAGCCACCTGATATGAGCTCAGACACTGGCAAGAAGAGCTGCACAGGGAAAGACAGATCCATAAATCACTAAGATTTACTGTTCTATGTTCCCTTACCATGCCAGCCACTAAATTAGTGATGGCTCTAATAGAATTGGTTCGTGATCATAATAGCTACATGATATAATGGACTTCTCACAGGGCCTTTTTCTTCTCCTTTCCTCATCTATCTCCTAACAACAAAGTTGAAAATGAGTAAGAAGTGGTCTGAATTCTTGCAGGCATTCGTGATCCTGCAGGAACTGATGTGGGAAACAAAGGCAGAAGGAAATGTCAGATAAAATTAAATTTCCTTATAAGCTTCAGCCCATTGACAAGTACTTGAGGCAGGCAGAGCAAAATGTTTCTCCAGGAACTCCCTAATGTCTTAAGGTTAATGCTTTGCTAGAGGGAGAAAACAACCTCAGCTTGACAATAGCTAGACCTCCAGGATCTTGAGTCTTCTTTAGCATATGACAATCTCATTGGAAACTTCCCCTGGACTTTACCTCCCCCAACTCCATAGTATGTAGTCTCTCCTCATGGTCCTGGGCAGCTCTTTCGGCTCATGGGTCCTGTCTCCATGCTTTAATAAAATCACCTTTTTGCACCGAAGTAATCTCCAAGAATTCTTTCTTGTTGTTGGCTCTGGGCCCACCACAATCACAAACCTCTCAGGAACCACAGGGCCATGAGCTTGCTCATGTGTTACATTGAGTGTTCTCAGCAATCCTGTGGGTGAAGCATTCTCATCTCCATTTTACTCAGAGTACTTACTTGTCTTCCCTCCTGCATCCCTGCCTTCAGAGGAACACAGCTCAGAACACCCCTGGAGCAGTCCACACTCAGAGTCTGAGCGGGACCCCAATGGGTTTATCTACTACACAGCAACACAGCTGAGGCACCGAGTCCCCAAACAGGAAACAGGTGAGTTGGATCTAAATCCCTTTTTCTCTCCACACCCCAGAGTGGATCAGCGCCCATGGTGGTGGTGGGAGGAACCTATGCCTTCAGCTGAGTCCCAAACACCTAGAGGCAGAACCTAGCAATGCCTGTCAAGATCTTTGTGTCTTTATAAAAAGTCTCATCACAATTGCCCTGTTGAAGTCAGGTTTCTATGGCAACCAGGAGTGGTAAGCTGATCTTCCTCACTGGAAATGCCTCCTCACACTCATCGATCCCTGCTCTTCCACTGAAAGCAAAACAGCTTTGCTCTTTGGGCCTCCACGTAAGAAAGGATAGTAACTAGAGGCGCTAGAGTGGGACTGCAGCAATTGGCAAATTATGCCCAACTTGATGGAAGGAAGAATGTCCCTGATCTCAGGAATTTTGTTTGCCTTAAAGAGACAGACAGTAGGGGAAAATTATAAATGCACACAACCCCAGGGAGGTTTCTTAGGGTTCTTGAGATGAGGTAGCTCTTGGAGGAGGAATATGTGAAATCAAAACATGCTAAGGAGTTAGCCTTCTGTAGCAGAAAACTAAGAGATTGTCTATAATCACCTGACTGAGTCACGTAGATGCATACAGAAAAAATGTCATTTAAGAAGTCGCAGAGTTACTTCAAAGAGGCAGGCCTAAAATATTACCAACAGTTAAGAGGCAGAAACCTAGTCAGTTGAACCATATCCTGGTTTTCCCTGCAAATTCTTATCTTCCATTCCTGATAATTTCTTCAAAAGAGGCACATCCACAAGGAAACACATTTAACCTTTCTATAAACTCACTCCACTATCAAGAGAATCATTTATCAGATTCGTGTGGTTGAAAGGACAAATAAGTTGCAAAATCCAGGCCTGTCCCTTCAAACCTCTTGTTGCAGCTGCGCAGCTGCCCATATGAAACAAGTTTTCTCTGCCCTCAAGGATGGGTCATAAAATCCACAGCTCGTCTCCACTTTTCTGTGTCTTGCTGGCTCCCAAGCTATTCCTATAGTTGCTGGAAGCCGAGCTATCCCAGCCTGAGTGGCAAGGCCCGGGCTGTGGAAGGATTGGTGACTGCAAGGCGGCCCACTGACAGTGAAGCTTCTTGTACTCCCGCTTTTAGGTAATTTGGCCTTAAAACTACCTGGGGTATTGTCTGTTGGGGAATTGCTCTTGACAGGCCCTCTGGGAAAAGAACCATTAGGGAAGAAAATAAGGTTCCACAAGAAATTGTGCGGCCTTACGTTAGCTCTTGCCATCCCCTATGGAGACTCCTCTACTTACAGGAAGGATAGCCTCATACCTTTGCCAGCAGAGGGGGCCTGTAAAGGAGAGACATATGGATTTGAAAGCCTCACTCCAGCAACTAAGGAGTGTATCTCTGGGCACAGGTGACGTCAACCCCTAGGCCCACCTGCTCCCCCCACCAGGCATTCCAGATGATGACTGAACCTAGTCGGTTAAGGTACAGAATGGTTCATTGGTTCCTAGGTGCATTGTCTCTCTGAGAATGTATGGGACATGGGTTTCTAAGGCTTTCTCAGCCCCTTCCTGGCACCTCGGACTGAGGAAAACACATTGTTCTCCTGGCTCATGTGGTTAGGTCATGTCCCTGTAACTGTTCCACTTGAGGTGTTGAGAAATGGAGGGCCTTTCACGAGAGCAGCAAAGCAAATGCTTTGTAGATTATAGATAAACGCAGATGCATAATGGAATAATGTAAGACATTAATCAATAATCAAAGGGTATGTGAGAAACTTAGGGGAAAATCACCATGTTATTTCTTAAAGGTTTTTTACACATAGGAACATTTTCAAAATTAGGTAATGTTAGGAAAACATAGATGACGTATGCTACAAGGAAATCACTAGCAAATATAATGCCATGTTTACTACAATAAATCGGCCAGTTCAACACACTGCTGTTGTCTGTGTCCATTTTTATTTTTTTGTTTTTATTTCAGTTTTTTTATTTTAGTTTTGTTTTATTTTCACTTTTTCGCTGATGCTGTTCATCCTTCGGGAACCCCTGGACCTGCTGGAGCTGGACTCCGGCATATAGTCTTGCTCCAAAATGTTTGGCCCATTAAAAGCGCCCAAAATGCTTTCCTTCTCAATATCTGGGCTATGAACCAACTAAGAAATAGGACAAAAGAATAAAAAGAAAACTACATTGACTTTATTTCTTATGAAGTTGATATTGGAGAATGTGGCTTTGATTTTCCACAAGGCAGGTGGACTTCCTATGAATGAACCCCAGAACTGGATAAAAGATGCATTTAGTAGTTCTGCACATGGACAGTCAGAAAGGTCAAGGACTGCAATGCATATGCTTCTGCTCTCTGATAAGTGTGCTCAAAAACAGTGGCTATCCCTGCAGCAGAAAAAAGTACTTCAGGACACTTTTCAAAGAAAATTTCTCAGAATAAATAACATCCCTTGTGATTGCACTCACCCAGACATTTTTAAAATTTTTTAAAAAATGTTTATTTATTTACTTTTGAGAGAAAGAGCATAAGCAGGGGAGGGACAGAGAGAGAGAAGGAGACATAGAGTCTGAGGCAAGCTCCAGGCTCTGAGCTGTCTGCACAGAGCCCGAAGTGTGGCTTGAACTTCCCAACAGTGAGATCATGACCTGAACCAAAGTTGGACACTTAACCAGCTGAGCCACCCAGGTGCTCCTACCCAGACATGTTCTGCGGAGATGGTCTTCCATGTGTTTCAGGGAGCAACTTGAAGGAATACCCACTCATTAAAAATAACACAGGGGCACCTGTGTGGCTCAGTTGGTTGACCGTCTGACTCTTGATTTTGGCTCGGGTCATGATCTCACGGTTCCTGGGATCGAGCCCTGCATCAGGCTCTGCACTTGCAGCACAGGGTCTGCTTGGGATTCTCTCTCACTTGTTCTTGCTCTGCCCCTCCCCTGCTTGCTTTCTCTCTATCTGTCATAAATAAATAAACATTTACAAATAACAAAAACATGATTGCTGTGGAAGGTTATCTTCTGGAAGATTATTGGAGTAAATTTATAAATTCCGGAAATAGGATGAAATTGATACATCATTTAAATTTCTCCAGAATTCCATTCAGGAAACGAGTAAGTGTTCAAAATCTATATCTACTCATAAACCCACATGTAGACAATACCCTCTATAGATAGATAAAACTGCAGTTAGGACATACAAGAAAATAATACCCTATTTCATATATATGTAACAAAACTATAAAGAAATATATTAAGAACAAAAATTCAGATTTTTATGAGGGATGTGCCCTGGATAAGGAGGTTAGTGCAGTCAGAAAAGTTCAAATGACTTACAGTTATATGAAATATTTTATTATTTAATAGGAAGATATAGCAGTATGTTCTATCATTTTTATGATTTCTGTGTAAAATGTTTTATAAGAAGCAACTTTTTTATTAGATTTCATTATGATTTTTAAAATGATTCCTATTAATTTAGAAATCATGGAGAAAATAGTTCAGTTCATCATTAGACATATAATTAATCTGCAATTTTAACATTCATTATTTTTTAAAAAAAGTATCACATTTGTGTATTTCTTCCAATTACATTCTCTGTGCATGCATGTATAATGTATATTCATTATGATTGGTTTCACATATGACATAACATTTGCTAAAGGTCATGAAACCTGAGATTAAATTTTTCCAAGTTGGCAAGCAATGCTGAGTTCAAAGTCCCTGTCTCTAACCATTAGGTTTACAATCCTTTCCTGTGTTAGGTCTGATGCCAGCACAGGAGACATGACTATCCATGGTACTATAGTCATGGACTGATCTGGTATTTGGGACCTAGGTCTCCTGGTTTTAGTCAGTTGTATGGCAGACTCATCTTGATATTCTGTTATTCTGTACTGTATCCTTTCTGCCCTCAAAGTAAGGTTGTTATTCCAGTGTCAAAGTGGAAGGTAAACAGAACAGAAAACATAAAAAGAAAAGGTCATGATTTGCTTCTTCATTTCCACCATCTTCAGGTAATTCATCCTATAAAGAAATATCACCAAAGTTTACCCATCAAGACATCTTTTTGTGGGTGAAAGAATACAGTGAGGACCATACATATATTTGCCTAAATGTTATGTATCAGATGCTTTCTTTTTGTAATTTTTAAATATTTCTGAGACAGCACAAGCGGGGGAGGGTCAGAGAGAGAGGGATACAGAAGATCTGAAGCAGGCTCCACGCTGACAGCAGCTTCAGCTCAGCAAGCTCCATGTGGGGCTCGAACTCATGAACTATGAGATCATTACCTGAGCTGAAGTCAGAAGCTCACTTGGGATACAACTTGGCCACCCAAATGCCCCTGTATCAGATGTTTTCTAAAGGTTTGTTCATTTCTCATAACAGCTCTCTGAGTTAAATATCAATATGCTTATTTTACAGAGGAGCTAGTTCAAGCTCACAAAGAGTAACTTGCTACTTCAGTGCCACACATATCTTTAGAGGCAGGAGTGTAGCTCTACAAAATATGTTCATCTACATATATTCCTTCCCTCAAATTATTACATTATATATACTTTTATCCAACTCGTCTTTTACACTCAGCATGATAGCCCAGGATATTAATTTGTATTCTTTAATTTATTTTAACTTGGCATATTTTTACAGATTAATGAGCACATATATTGCATGTTATGTGAATTATCTGTTCTTATCACTGTACATTTCTATATTCATTAGTAAGTCTTCATTCCATATGAAGGGTATTAAGTAGGGTATGTAAAAATTTAATATAAAAATACCAGGAACAAAACAATAACCATTCTAAAGATTAAATAAAAACAGACAAAATGAAACTCACTCTCTAGTCTAAGAGTGTATATTTTCATGAGTTTATAAACAATTTGTTTCAACTGAAAACAAATGATAAGACATTTGATTATATCATTAAATGCAAATGCACTTACTCACCTGGTAATAGTAAAAGTTTTCAAATTGCCTAATGTAGGAAAATCCAAAACTATACTTTTTTCCAGAGACATATATATCAGGCAGTGGCCAAAAATAAGAAACAAGGAGTTATTAGAGAGAGTAGATATGTGATCAATATGGACTTAAAAAGACAAATAAAGCAGTTTCTAATGCTAAAGACTAACATTCACAAGAAAGATGTGCAAAATTGCTACACATATACCCAATCACACAGAAAAATATTCATAAAAAACTACAGTAGGGACAAGGGAAAAAATAAGAAGCACACTAATAATAAATGATTCTAAGACATGTCCCTTAATTCAAATATGGTCAAGTGGAGAAATATTTAGTCGTTTTAGAGAAGACCTAATGAGACAAGACCCTTATTTTTCAGAAGAATATGGATAATTCATGAAAATGTATTCTGTCTGAGGCTGTTAAATCTTGAGCTCAAATGGAAATACAAATTAAAGTTGCTGAATATCAATGCAATCCCTATCAAAATAACACCAACATTCTTCACAGAGCTAGAACAATCCTAAAATTTGTATGGAACCAGAAAAGACCCTGAATAGCCAAAGCAATCTTGAAAAAGAAAACCAAAGCAGGAGGCATCACAATCCCAGACTTCAAGCTGTATTACAAAGCTGTAATCATCAAGACAGTATGGTACTGGCACAAAAACAGACATTCAGATCAATGGAACAGAATAGAGAACCCAGAAATGGACCCACAAACGTATGGCCAACTAATCTTTGACAAAGCAGGAAAGACTATCCAGTGGAATAAAGACGGTCTCTTCAGCAAGTGGTGCTGGGAAAACTGGACAGCGACATGAAGAAGAATGAAGCTGGACCACTTTCTTACACCATGCACAAAAATAAACTCAAAAAGGATGAAAGACCTCAATGTAAGACAGGAAGCCATCAAAATCCTTGAGGAGAAAGCAGGCAGAAACCTCTTTGATCTTGGCCACAGGAACTTCTTATTCAACATTTCTCTGGAGGCAAAGGAAACAAAAGCAAAAATGAACTACTGGGACCTCATCAAAATAAAAAGCTTCTACACAGATAAGGAAACAATCAGCAAAACTAAAAGGCAACTGACAGAATGGGAGTAGATATTTGCAAATGACATATCAGATAAAGGGGTAGATCCAAAATCTATAAAGAACTTATCAAACTCAACACCCAAAAGACAAATAATCCAGTGAAGAAATGGGCAAAAGACATGAATAGACACTTCTCCAAGGAAGACATCCAGATGGCCAACCAACACATGAAAAAATGCTCAACATCACTCATCATCAGGGAAATACAAATCAAAACCACAATGAGATACTACCTCACACCTGTCAGAATGGCTAACATTAACAACTCAGGCAACAACAGATATCATTGAGGATGCAGAGAAAGATGATCTCTTTTGCATTGTTGGTGGGAATGCAAGCTGGTGCAGCCACTCTGGAAAACAGTGTGGAGGTTCCTCAAAAAATCGAAAATAGAGCTACCCTGTGACCTAGCAATTGCACCACTAGGTATTTATCCACAGGATACAGGTATGCTTTCTCGAGGGGACACATGTGCTCCAATGTTTATAGCAGCACTATCAACAATGGCCAAGGTATGGAAAGAGCCCAAATGTCCATCGATGATGAATGGATAAAGAAGATGTGCCACACATATACCTACAATGGAGTATTACTCAGCAATCAAAAATAATGAAATCTTGCCATTTGCAACTACATGGATGGAACTAGAAGGTATTATGTGAAGTGAAATTAGTCAGTCAGAGAAAGACAAATGTCATATGACTTCACTCATATGAGGACTTTAAGAACACAGAACATAAGGGAAGGGAAGCAAAAATAATATAAAAACAGGGAGAGGGACAAAACATGAGACTCTTAAAATATGGAGAACAAACAGAAGGTTACTGGAGGGGTTTTGGGAGGGGGGATAGGCTAAATAGGTAAGGGGCATTAAGGAATCTACTCCTGAAATCATTGTTGCACTATATGCTAACTAATTTGGATGTAAATTTTAAAAAAAGAAAAAAACCCTGCTGAATATGATGAGGATAATGATAATGAAAATACAACATACCAGAATCTACCTAAAGCAAATGTCAAGGGATGTTTGACACATTAAATATCTATATGAGGGGTGGTAAGTAGGCAAAAGGGTAAAGGGGTCTAAAGGTACAAATGTGACTTAAAAATAAATAAGTCATGCAGATTAATGTTAGATATGGTGACTATTATTAATAATACTGCTTGCATATCTGGAAGCTACTAAGACAGTGGATCTTAAAATTCATATCACAGTACAAATTTTGTATCAATGTACAGTGAGAGATGTTAACTGGACTTATTATGGTGATTATTTAGCAAAATATACAATTGTATATACAATATACATTTGTATATACATTATACTGTACACCTGAAACTAATATAATGTTATATGTCAATTATACCTCAGTGAAGAAACGAGAAATGGGTACAGGTGGTCAAATGCTACAGGCATTCAGTTATAAGATAAATAAGTTCTGGAGATGTAATGTATAGTATGGTAACTACAGTTAACACCTGGTGGCTGTGACTTGCCTTGACAGTCAATGGTGGGTGTGCAAAGGGCAGTGCAGGGCAGAACAGGGGGTAAGTGACTGGGAGAAAATGAGGTAGGGTCTACACAGCTGTGCAGGAAGGAGGTGGGAGAAGGTCCGGGCAGCCTACAAATGGGTAGGGTAATGGAGGGTAAATGCCCTATTATCTGATAGGGACCCTCTGTGTAGTCTTCAGTGCACATCAGCTGACAGTGATGGGGAATAGATAAATCAATTAGCACGGTGTAGTTGGGTCAGCATATAATATCTCTGCTTTATTATACAGAGGAATCTTCCAATTATAATTGGTAAAATAGTAAAGAAACCATTTCATATTTTTTATTCTTTGTATAATGTACGTCTTTCCATTAAAGAACAAAAACAAACAAAAACGAAAATGGAGATAAATGTGATGTGACCTGGTGGTCAGAGCCAGGATGAAAGATCTGAGTGCCTCAGACCTGGGGCTCCACAACGTGGAGTGAGGATGGGGATTGAGAGTTTGTCTTTATGGGATTAGCCAGTTTTTAGATTTTCACTTACCTGGAACAATGCTCTGTATCCATCACTCTTCTAGGATATTTTAAAAAAAACATTTTTATATCCTGGGATATATATACAATTGAGATTGGAGGCCCAGATCCAATCTGATTAGAGAGTAAGTCTACAACTGTGACCACGTATTGGATGTAGTAGAGCTGGAGAGCACATAGAAACATACACACGTACACACAAACACACAAGCACTCACACAGAGTCATCTCACATTTTTAAAAAGAGAATACAGGATGGTTTAAAAAATCAAGTGTTCTTTTTGTTGATTACATCATTCAAGTCGAAAATTATATGCCCCTCTTGATATGAAATGACACCCTGACACTTCCAGGGGCAGTTGATCCAGATAAAATTATTTCTTGGAAACCCTTAACTATGTGTCTACCAGCAACCGTCTTCTCTCCCTTGCATAGATATGTAAACTGTCTTATCCTGAATAACTTGGAAATTGACCATATAACTCAACTGAGTAGCCATATATACCACACCACTATGTTTTGTCAATAGATTTGGTGTATTCTGATCTCCAGATTGAGACCTAGGATTATTATTTTTTTATTATTAAAATTTTTTTTTAAGTTTTTATTTAAGTTCCAGTATGTTAACATACAGTGTAATATTAGTTTCAGGTGCACATATAGTGATTCAATATCTACATAAAACATCCGGTGTTCATGACAAGTACACACCTTAATCCTCTACCTATTTAACCCATACAATCACCCACATCCCCTCTGGTAAACCATCAGTTTGTTCTCCATAGTTAAGAGTCTCTTTCTTGGTTTGCCCCTCAATATCTTTTTTTTTTTTAATATTAGCTCATTTGTTTTGTATCTTAAATGACACATATCAGTGAAATCATATGGTATTTGTCTTTCTCTGACATATTTCGCTTAGATCAATACTATCTAGTGCCATCCTTGTTGGAAATGGCAAGATTTCATTCTATTTGATGGCCGAGTAATATTCCATTGTAGATATATAGCACACCTTCTTTATCCATTTATCAGTCAGTGGACATTTGGGCTCTTTCCATAATTTGGCTACTGTAGAGAATGCTGCTATAAACGTCAGGGTTCATCTATCCCTTTGGATCCATATTTTTGTAATCTTTGAGTAAATACCTAATAATGAGATTGTTGGATTGTAAGGTAGTTCTATTTTTAACATTTTGAGGAAACTCCATACTATTTTCCAGAGTGGCTGCACCAAGTTTGCATTCCCACTAACAGTACAGGAGGGTTGCCCCTTTCTCGGCATCCCCCTTCAACACCTGTTTTTTTCCTGTATTGTTAATTTTAGCCATTCTGACTGGTGGGAGGTGATATCTCATTATTGTTTTGATTTGCATTTCCCTGATGATGAGTGATGTTGAGCAACTTTTCATGTGTCTGTTAGCCATCACAATATCTTCTTTGGAAAAAAATAGCTATTGAAGGCTTCTGCCTCTTTTTCAAACTGGATTATTTATTAAGTGTTGAGGTTTATAAGCTCTTTATATATATATTGGATACTAACCTCATCAGATATGTCATTTGCAAATATTTTCTATTTTGTAAGCTGCTTTATAGTTTTGTTGATTGTTTCCTTTGCTGTGCAGAAAAAGTTTTATTTTCATGACATCCCAATAGATTATTTTTGCTTTTGTTTCCCTTGCCTCAGGAGTCATATCTAGCAGGAAGTTGCTATGGCCAATGTCAAAGAGGTTACTAGGTCTTTCATCCATTTTGACGTTATTTTTGTGTAGGGGGTAAGAAAATGGACCAGTTTCACTCTTTTGCTGTTCAATCTTCCCAACACTATTTGTTGAAGAGGCTGTCTTTTTCCCATTGGATGGTCTTTCCTGCTTTGCTGAAGATTAATTGACCATATAGTTGCGGTTTCATTTCTGGGTTTTCTATTCTGTTATACCGATCTATGTGTCTATTTTTGTGCCAGTACCACACCGTCTTGATCACTACAGCTTTGCAATATAATATAATTTGAAGTCTGGAATTGTGATGCCTCCAGCTTTGTTTTTCTTTTTCAAGGTTGCTTTGGTTATTTGGGCATTTTGTGCTTCCATACAAATGTTAGGATTGTTTGTTCTAGCTCTGTGAAAAATGCTGGTGGGATTTTGATAGGAATTTCATTAAACATGTAGATTGCTTTGGGTAGTGTAAATATTTTAAAATATATTAGACACAACAGGATATATATATATATATATATATATATATATATATATATTTGTCAGTCCTTGACATTTATGACTGTCCCTCTGCTGCACTGATTGGTGGAAAGGTCTGCTTAATTCTGGGATTCACTAATAGGAAGCTCTCCCACCTTGTGACAAATCCAAGCCACATTCTCCAACATCACCTTTATAAGGTACAAAATCAATGCATTTCCTTCTTAGTCTTTTATCCTACCTCTTAGTTGGTTTAGAAACCACATGTGGAAAAAGGATGCATTTTGGAGGCCCTAGAGGCCCAAGCATTTTGGAGGAGAACATAAGAATAGGTTGGGATCCAACAAGACATAGATAAGGGGGGGAAAGAGCTGTGGATGTATTTTTAGATGCACTCCTGAGAGACGAGGAAACATTTTGCCCAATAAGGGCAGTTTGTTACAAGAGTTTTGAAGGAAGAGGCCTGAGCTGTGCAATCCATTTGTCCTTCCAACCTCACTAATCAGGTAGATAATTCTCCAGATAGAGAAGTGAGTGTATAGAGAAGTTAGATGTGTTTGATCATAGATGTCCCTACAACTGGAAGAAATTACTGGGGATAGAGGATAAGATTTCACCAGTAAAGTCAATATATGGTTCATTTGACTATGTTGCTGCCTCCTTAACTGACGGTAATAGTTTAGTCCTGCCTGTCTGAAATACCTGTACCTCTTAAATGACATTTTTTTGTGTGTATGCATCTAGATCATTCAGTCATGATTACAGACAGTCTCTTAGTTTCCTGCTACAGATGGCTAACCACTTAACGTGGTCTTGATTTTACTTGTTCACCCTCCAAGGGCTACCTCATCTCCAAGAATCCTAGGATAACTCCCAGGGTCTCTGTGTACTGATAATACTCCCTTACTCTCCTTTTGAAACAATCAGGCAAAATTGCTGACAACAGGGACATGCTTTGTGCCATTAATGTGGGCAGATTACCCCAAATTAACTGAGTCCCAGTCTAGTGTGTCTAATTAATATGTTTTGTAACATGGTGACCTAAAGTGTCTTAATTTCCTTTCAGTGATTCCAGAAAACTCTGGTGGGTTTGTGTCACAAAACCTCCCTCCTGATTTCTTTTTCTTTTTCGTTTACATAGGCTTTACACCCATTGTGGCGTTTGAACTCATGATCCTGAGATCAAGAGTTGCATGCTTTATCAATTGAACCAGCCAGGCACCTCCCAATTTCCTTTTCTTATATTTCAAGCAAGAGTTCAGGCTTTTGTCACAAGGTGGCACCAAGGTACCACCATCATCAAACCGCACTCCCAAGAACTGTCTGCAAGGTGTGAAAAAAAAATATTTCTCTTAAAACCAGGGTTTGTACTTATGAAGAATGATTCAAATTCTGTGTGAAGTAACTGCTAGATGTAAAAGATTATGAAAACATCTACTCCAGGGCCTGCAGACCATGAAATACCTGGTGGCACTGGCATGCATTGGCAGTCTGTGGCAGATGTGCAAAGGACAGTGCAGGGCAAGACTGGGAGTAGGTGACTAAGAGAAGATGGGGTGTCAGAACAGGGTCTGGATAGCTGTGTCCTGTGTCATGGACAGGGGATGGCAGGGTGGGAGGAGATTTGGGCAGTCTGTACAAGGGTGGAGTAATGGAAGGTAAGCACCCCGTTCTCTGGTAGGGAACCTGTGTACAGTCCACATTGCACATCAGCTGACATTGATAAGGGAAAAGATAAATCAATGAATATGACATAGTTTAGGGTCAATAGCAAATGGAACTGCTTTAATATACATATGAATTTCCAACAGAATTGGTACCATGGTAAATAAACTGTTTCATGATTTTTTAAATTCTTTGTAAACAGTAGTTATTTCAATTAAAATGGAACAACAAAAATGATAAATGTGATGTCACCTGGTGATGAGATCCACAATGACAGATCTCAGAGTCTCAGACCAGGGGCCTCTACAAAAGAGAGCAGGGTTGGAGGCTGGGAGCTTGAGTTCATGAAATTAACCAGCTTAGTGGAGATTTTCACTTAACTGGAACAATCCTTCTGTATCTATTTCTTTTCTAGGACATAAAAAAACACTTCCCTGGTATATTTAAACCTGAGATTGGATGTCCAATACCCATCTGAACTGAGCACAAAGTTGAAACTGTTGTTGTATATGAAGGTGGTAGAGCTAGAGGGGACACAACACACACACAGACACAGAGAGTAAAATCAAAAGTTTTTATAGGAAAACAGACTGGTTTAATTTATAGAGTCAAGAGTTGTTTGTTCTTGATTACAGCATTCAACAGGAAATTACATTCACCTCTTGATACAGAAATGGCACCCTGTCTCTTCCTTGGGATAGTTGATCCAGGTGTAATTATTCCTGGGAAACTCTTAACTGTGTCAGCCACCGATTACTCTTTCTTATTTCTTAAGTAGATATGTAAACTCTCTCTTATCCAGAATAACTTGGAAATGAAGTATCATCTTCAACTGGGTAGCTATATACAGTATAGCACCACTGATCTCTCAATGGATTTGATATATTCTGAGAATGAGATCAAAACCTTGAATTATTTAACCTGTATTTGATAATCCCCAAAGCATTTCAGCTTCTGGCAAGGTCTAAGTGTCACTGATTTTTCTGAACAGTATTAAGTAATAGAAAACCTGTGCTAATTCTGTTTTGGATCTAGGTATTCACTCTGAAAACAGTATTATTATGATAAGGTTTTGACATATTTACTCTGAATGTCATTCCGTAGGCTTAAAATGAATAGCACAGGGAACTTGAGTTTGCTTATCCATAGTTGCTTCATTTTTGGTAATGATAATGTATTATTTGTGTAAAGAACATCATAAAACACTATGAAAAAATTAAAGGTAAAATACAGGGTGTTTTGTTCCCAAGAAAAAAAGTTTACCGTGGCTAGAAGTCAGGTTGCCTGCACATAACAAGTAGGTATGATTTATAATGCTTTTTACACAGACTGAATTTTTGCTAAGTATTCTATAATTTCACTGGCTTCAGTTTCCCACCTTTTTCTGATTTCACTACTGGAATCACCAGTCTTCAGCCATGAGTTCCTATTCAACATCATCTAGTGTCCACTGGCCCACTAGTGCCCAACTGTCAGCTATGAATCTTCCCCTCTGTCTTTGAAGCTTTGTTGGTGCCTGTGGGCATAACCATGGTGATTCCAGTCATCTGCCTCTACATCGTTTGTGATTCATTGGTGGCATTATCTTGACCTAAAAATCAGACTAAATGCTCTGAAGACCACAGGCATTGAGGAAGTACTGGGATTCTGAACTCACACAGGATGCATCTAATGTGAGTAGATAGAATACTTGTTGTAGCACAGCTTTAAAAGGGAGAAACACTGAAAAACCCTCAACAAAGTAGGTTTAGTGGGAACATACCTCAAAATAGTAAAGGCTATATGTGAAGAACCAACAACTAACACCATCCTCATTTGGAAAAAGCTGACAACTTTTACTCTAAGGTAAGGAATAAGACAAGGATGTCCACCCTTACCACTTTTATTCAACAGAGTACATGAAGTCCTAGACATAGCAATCAGACAACAAAAAGAAATTAAAAAAAAACACCCAAAAAGAATGAAGGAAAATGTTCACTCTTTGCAGATGACATGATACCATATATAGAAAACCTAAAATACTCCACTAAAAAATTGCTAGAGTTGTTAAATGAATTCAGCAAAGTCACAGGATAAAAGTCAACGTACAGAAATCTGTTGCATTCCTATATGCTAATAATGAAGCCACAGAAAAAGAAACAAAGCAATCCCATTTATAATTGCACCCAAAATAATAAGATAGCTAGGAAGAAACCTAAGCAAAGAAGTGAAAGACCTGTACTCTGAAAACTATAAAACTGATGAAAGAAATTGAAGATGACACAAAGAAATGGAAATACATTCCATGCTTATTCTTTGGAAGAACAAAGAGGTAATAAGTGTTGTATAGCCTGTAGACTAAATGAAACCCTTGTGTACTGTTGGTGGGAATGTAATTTGGTGCAACCACTATGGAAGGAGCTCAAAAAATTAAAAATAGAGCACCATACAATCTAGGAATCCTACTTTTGAGCATTTTTTTCCAATGATAACAAAACACTAACTTTGAAAGATATATGAATTCCAAGTTTATTGCAGTATTATTTACAATAGCCAAGATATGAAAACAATGTATGTGTCCATTGATGGGTGAGTGGATAAACAAAGTGGTATATATTCCGTATATACAATGGAATGTTATTTAGCCATAAAAGAATGAAATCCTGCAATTTTTGACAACATGATTGTAACTTATGGGCATTACACTAAGTGAAATAAGTCAAACAGAGGAAGACAAACACCATATGATCTCACTTACATGTGTAATATAAGAAAACAAACAAAAACAACTAAGCAAAAAAAAAATCCCCTGAGCTCATGTATATAAACAACACACTGGTCGTTGCCTGAGGTGGTGGTTGAGGGCTGTGTGAAATGGGGACGAGGTCAAAAAGTACATACTTCTAGTTATAAAATTAGTAAGTCATGGTGTTATTATGTACAGCATACTGACATAGTTAATACTCTTTTGTACATTTGAAAGTGTCTATGAGTGTAACTTCTAGTTATAAAATTAGTAAGTCATGGTGGTATTATGTACAGCATACTGACATAGTTAATAATACTCTTTTGTACATTTGAAAGTGTCTATGAGTGTAGATCTTGAATGTTCTCATCACACAAAAAGTCTATAACTATGTAGAGTAATGGATATTAACCAGACTTTTGTGGTGATCACTTTATTACAGAGATATAATTATCAAACTATTATGTTTTACAGACAAATTAAAAGTAATGAGAGGGTGATTTGTCTTCTCTTTCTCACCATAATCAATAATAATCTACAAAGAAATGGCATCACAGCTAATCCAGCATATCCATTTGTAGACATTTCCTTACCTGCTGTGTCAAATCCCAATGACTCCTATGAGTTGGTCATAGTTAAGTCATTTCTTTTGTTGACAGGAGAACACAGGAAACACCATAAATATATTTGCTGAAATTTCACGGTATTACTTGTCAGATACTTTCTATTGTTGTTGTTGTTGTTTTTTCATTTCTTTTGTTGACGGGAGAACACAGGAAACACCATAAATATATTTACTGAAATTTCACAGTATTACTCATCAAATATTATAAAAATATTTGATGTTTTTTTTTTCATTTCTCTTCACAACAGCCCTATGAGGGAAGTATCAAACTGCCCATTTACAGATGACCCACTACAGTGACACACATATCTATGTAGAGGCATCTTTTTCATTTTCTACAGGTTATTTTTCCTAATGAAAAGGCATAATTTCAGATACAGAAACAAAAACTTTTCTTCAAACCTATTATGAAACAGTAACAATAGTGTGATCCCAATGCTCTTTGAAAAGTTCCTATGTGTATAAAAAAGAAGAAAGGAACATATACATAGTTTCATTTCCTACTTATGGCTACATTACATCACATGTTTATTAAATGTGAATACATATCTACTGTATGGCAGGCACTGTCAGTCCAATTCCACATCTGCATTCACATTTTCCCTCTCTTGATATGTAGACTGGATAAGTGGAAATGTCCACAAGCAGCAAGATAAATGTTAGTGTCCACCCAAACGAGTGGTGAGGTTTGGTTTCAAACGGATTCCATTTCAAGCAAATTTAGCCTAAGTTTCACCCTGAGTCCTGGAAAATTATCATCTAAACAGGAAATAACAATGTTGGGCAATGGGAGGTTGTGCTTTGGGAAACTGAGGCAAATTGTAACCGGGACCTCCTGTCCTCTTGAATAACACCAACAGGCTATGACTTTCTCCTGAGGAAACCTCACTGTGAAATACAGAATCAAGGATGAGTAACACTTGTGTGGTTTTAGTCTTGTTTCTCTTATGGGTGCAAACCACAGGTTTTACTCTCTATTCCATGGCCAGTTTGTATGGTAGAGTTTGGAAATGATGTTGTATCTGTCTTATGTCTAGGAGATTGGTCCCTCTCAATTAGTCCTCTGAGGGGTCCATCTGAGGTGACATGCAGTTTCTGCTTCATTTAAGACATCTCCCAGTATGGGGAGTCTAGACCCAGATCCACAGGAGGAAGAGGAGAAACCAGGTTCTCAACTATAAGAAGAAAACCAGGACCTTGACTTCGTCATCTAGTTCTCTTGACTCAGTGACATAGCTTTCACAGACTTCTCACAAGAAGTCACCTCCCCAACTATTCCTCTTATGCCTGACACCACAATATGATCCATGTCTCTTTCATCTGTCTCCTGTCCACAGAAGTACACTCAGTGAAATTCTTCTCTAAACCCGTGGTGCAAGAAACTTTTCCAGCTATGTCTAAAAACCCAGAAGCAACTAGGGAAAGACTGATGTATTTAAGTTAATTTAAACATTATGTGGCAAAAACAAAAAGCATCAGAAAACTGAATTGAAAAATTACAAATTGTGAAAAATATATATAATTTATATCACAAAACGTTTTATCCATAATACATAAAGAGTCATGAAAAAGTGACAGCAAAAATATATTCAAAACACACCAGGAGAGAAATAGAGGCAACAGATACAAATGGGTTTTACCAAAAAAAAAAATGTCTTTAACTGTGTAAAAATTCCTCAAGTTAACTCATGATAAGACATGCAAGGAAAAGAAAATCATTATCTCTTCTTACCAATATGATATTCTGTAAGGAAATAACCATTCTCATGCATCATGAAATAATGTAAAATGGTACAAACCCTGTGGATGGGATTTGTAACATCTAGTGAAATTACATTATTTCTTCTTTGAACCAGTAACCTGGATTAACCAGTAATCCTTTAGGATTATAAAAATACATCTTATAAAAAACAATGGAGGGGCGCCTGGGTGGCTCAGTCGGTTAAGCGTCTGACTTCAGCTCAGGTCACGATCTCACGGTCCGTGAGTTCGAGCCCCGCGTCGGGCTCTGGGCTGATGGCTCAGAGCCTGGAGCCTGCTTCTGATTCTGTGTCTCCCTCTCTTTCTGCCCCTCCCCCGTTCATGCTCTGTCTCTCTCTGTCTCAAAAATAAATAAACGTTAAAAAAATTTTTTTAAAAAACAATGGAAAATACAAAAATACACAAATACAGGGATATTCCTTATAGAAAACATTGTAACAGCAAAAACCTAAAAATAAGACAGATATCCACCAATAGAGGGCTGGTTAAATAAGATATGACACATCTACATACTGGCATACTATGCAACTAGAAAAACAATGAGGGTTCCCTCTCTGTACTGCTGTGAAGTAATCTCCAGGATATATTGTTTGGTGAAAAAAGTAAGGTAGAGCTGCTGCTGTCCAATACAGTAGCCACAACCACACAGGGTTATTTCCACTTGAATGAAAAAAATTAGTTCCTTAGTCAAAGTTGCCATATTTTAGGTGCTGAACACATGCACGTAGCTAGTGATTACCATGTGGGACAGCACAGACACAGAGTATTTTCATTTCTGCAGAAATGTTTATTGCATAGCACTGGTGTAGAATATGCTGCCTTTTACTCATAAATGGGGGAGAAAACTAATATACATATTATAATTGATTATATTCTTTAAATCTGGAAGGTTAAAATAGAAGCATTTATAAAAATGATCACCTATGAGGTGATAAAAGAGCAGCCCAAGATGTAAGGAGATGATGTAGATTATCTTAAAATTTATAATACCTGTATAAAGGTTCCATGCACTGAAAGGCACAAGAAATAATGACCAACCCAGTAAAATGACCAACTCCAGTTTTCCTGTGACATAGTACCTTATTGGTGCTGACCAGGAAATTCCTGACTCATAAGATAACATTTCTGGGGAAGGTTGACAGTATGATTAGGTTGGGTATCAAGCTGCACTTTGAAGACTTGGCTTGGTGTAAGTGACTCCATGTTAGGCCTGTAGTTTTCTTTTTGACACCACATAAAGAGATACGGGCCAGGACTAACATCACCCACTGTGGGATGGCACAATTCAACAAATGTCTCTTTCTTTTTCCTGAGTATATCGGTTATGAGTGTGCGTTCTTTTTTAAAAGTTTTGTTTTTGGAGCGCCTGGGTGGCTCAGTTGATTAAGCGACCGACTTCGGCTCAGGTCATGATCTCACAGTCTGTGAGTTCGAGCCCCGCATCGGGCTCTGTGCTGACCACTCAGAGCCTGGAGCCTGTTTCAGATTCTGTGTCTCCCTCTCTCTCTGACCCTCCCTTGTTCATGCTCTGTCTCTCTCTGTCTCAAAAATAAATAAACGTTAAAAAAAATTTAAAAAAAAGTTTTGTTTTTAATGCTTATTTATTTTTGAGAGAGAGAGAGAAACAAAACGTGAACAGGGGAGGGGTAGAGAGAAAGATGGAGACAGAATCTGAAGCAGGCTCCAGGCTCTGAGCTGTCAGCACAGAGCCTAACGCGAGGCTTGAACCCACAAACTATGATATCATGACCTGAACAGACGTCAGACGCTTAACCAACTGATCCACCCAGGTACCCCCTGAGTATGAGTTCTTGAGACAGGCTAGGTTTAAACCCTACTTCTGCACTTACAAACACTGTGAATTTAATGACTTTCACTTCACCTTACACTCACTCATTTGTCTCATCTGCAAAATTGGATTATACAGTACTGACCATAGAAGAAAAAGGTTAAAACAAAATATATCATATTTTGATTTTTATAAGAATGAATAATGAAGAATCACATCACTTTTAAAATTTCCCTGCAGAAACATTGGGATATAGGCTCTCTTGGGACAATGACAAAGTCAAAGAACATCTTTGTGCCTGTTTCCTGTTCTGTAAAATGGGGGAAAGAATTGGACCTTTTTCATGAGTTGCCATCTTGAAAATTGATCAATTATTGCTATATACTGAGAAAATGGCAAGGCACAAAGTACCAATTCAATAAATTCAAGATATTTTTATAAATACATGCAAATTCAGTTCTTACAATTTTAATAGATTTAAAAAGGTCTGTAACATTGCTTAATAATCTTATAACTGAATCCTATGTACCAACTGATGCACACATTACTCATATTTCAAGTTTTCCTTAATCCCCATATCCTATTTAACCCATCCCACCACCCACCACACCTCTGGTAACCATCAATTCGTTTTCTGTAGGTGAGAGTCTGTTTATTGGTTTTCCTCTCTATTCTGTTGCCCTATGATCATTTGTTTTGTTTCTCAAATTCCACAGTTAAATCATATGGTTTTGTCTTTCTCTATTTCCTTAGCATAATGCACTCTAGTTCCAACCATATCCTTGCAAATGGCAAGATTTAATTCTTTTTGATGGCTGAATAATATTTTTATATACATATATACATATCCATTCATCAGTCGATGGGTGCTTGGGCTGTTTCCATAATTTGGCTGTTGTAGATAATGCTGCTATAAACATCGAGGTGCACGTATCCCTTTGAATCAGCATTTTTGTATCTTTTGAGTAAAAATATACTCGTGCAGTTGCTAGATTATAGGATATTTCCATTTTTAACTTTTTGAGGAACTTCCATACTGTTTTCCAGAGTGGTGTCACCAGTTTGCATACCCATCAATAGTGTAAGAGGGTACCCCTTTTCTGCATCCTTGCCAACACCTGTTGTGTTCTGTGTTGTTAATTTTAGCCATTCAGACTGGTGTGAAGTGGTATCTCATTGTATTTTTGATTTGCTTTTTCCTGATGACCAGTGATGTTGAGTATGTTTTCATGTGTCAGTTGGCCATCTCTATATCTTCTTTGGAAAAATGTCTATTCATGTCTTCTGTCCATTTTTAAACTAGATTATTTGTTTTGGGAGTGTTGAGTGTTATGTTCTTTATAGATTTTGTATACTAACCCGTTATCAGATATGTTATTTGCAAATATCTTATCCCATTCTGTAAGTTGCCTTTGGTTTTATTGATTGTTTTCTTCATTGTGCAGAAAGTTATTTTGTTGATGAAGTCTCAGTAGCTTATTTTTGCTTGTTTCTTTTGCCTCAGTAGAAATATCTAGTAAGAAGTTGTCACAGTCGATGTCAGAGAGGTATTGCCTGTGTTGTCCTCTAGAATTTTAATGACTTCCTGTCTCACATTTACATCTTTTATCCATTCTGAATTTATTTTTGTGTATGGTGTAAGAAAGTGGACCAGTTTCATTATTTTGCATTTTGATGTCCAGTTTTCTCAACACCATTTGTTGATGAGACTGTCTTTATATTATACCATTGGATATTTTTTCCTGCTTTGTCAAAGATCAATTGGCTATATTGTTCTGGGTTTATTCCTGGGTTTTCTATCTTATTCTAAGGATCTATGTTCCTGTTTTTGTGCCAGTACCATACTGTCTGGATGACTACAGCTTTGTGATATAACTTGAAGTCCAGAAGTGTGATGCCTCCAGCTTTGCTTTTCCTTTTCAAGATTGCTTTGGCTATTTGGGAGCTTTTGTGGTTTCATACAAATTTTAGGATTATTCTAGCTCTGTGGAAAAAGATGGTGGTATTTTGATAGGGATTGCAATAAATATATAAATTGCTTTGGGTAATATAGACATTTTAACAATATTTGTTCTAGCATACCATGAACATGGAATGTTTTTCCATGTCTTTGTGTCATTTTCAACTTCTTTCATCATTGTTTTAGTTTTCAGAGTACAGATTTTTTACCTCTATGGTTAGGTTAATTCTTAGTTATCTTATGGTTTTTTGTGCAATTGTAAATCATACCTATTCCTTGATTTCTCTTTCTGCTGCTTCACTACTGATATATAGAAATGAAAGATTTCTGTACATCGAGTTTGTATCCTGTGATTTTACTGAATTTGTGCATCAGGTCTAACAATTTTTTGGTGGAATCTTTCAGATTTTCTATATAGAATATCACATCATTTGCAAACAGTGAAAGTTTTACTTCCTCCTTGCTTATTTGAATGCCACATTTTTCTCTTTCTTGCTGATTGCTGTGGCTAGGACTTCTAGTATTATGTTAAAGACAAGTGGCAAGAGTGAACATCCTTGTCTTGCTCCTGACTGTAGAGGAAGAGATCTCAGTTTTTCCCCATTGGGGATGATATTAGCTGTGGGCTTTCCATTTATGGCCTTAATTATATGTGGAGCTATATTTTCTCTAACCTTACTTTTTTGAGGGCTTTATAATGAATGGATGTTGTACATTGTCAAATGCTTTTTCTGCATCTATTGGAAAGATCATATGATTCTTATCCTTTCTTTATTAATGTGGTGTATCATGTTGATTGATTTGTAAATATCGAACCATGCTTGCAGCCCAAGAATAAATCCAACTTGATCATGGTAATGGTTTTTTTAATGTACTGTCGGATTTGGTTTCCTACTATTTTATTGAGGATTTTTGCATCTATGTTCATCAGGGATATTGTCCTGTAGTTCTTTTTTTTTAGTCGAGTCTTTATCCAGTTTTGCTATCAGGGTAATGCTGGCCTCATAGAATGAATTTGGAAGTATTCCTTCCTTTTTTTTTTTTTTTTTGGAATAGTTTGAGAAGAATAGGTATTCACTCCTCTTTATATGTTTGGTACAATTTGATTGTGAACCCATCTGGTCCTGGACTTTTGTTTATTGGGAGTTTTTTGATTACTAATTCAATTTCTTCACTGGTTATGGGTCTGTTCATTTTCTATTTCTTGCTATTTCAGTTTTTGGTAGTTTGTAGGTTTCTAAGAATTTATCCATTTCTTGTAGGTTGTGTAATTTTTGGCATAAAGTTTTTCATAATATACTTTATAATTGTATTTCTTTGGTGTTGATTGTTATTTCTCCTCTCTCATTTGTGACTGTATTTATTTACATCCTTTCTCTTTATAATAAGTCTGGCTAGATGTTTATCAATTTTATCAGTTTGTAAAACAACCAGCTCCTGGTTTCATTGATCTGTTCTATTTTTATTTTAGTTTCTATATTATTTATTTCTTCTTTAATCTTTAGTAGTTCCCTATTTTTGCTGCCTTTAGATTTAATTTGCTTTTATTTTTCTAGATCTTTTTCATGTAAGGTTAGGTTGCTTACTTTAGATTTTTCTTGCTTCTTGAGGTAACCCTCTATTGCTATATACTTCTTAGGATTGCTTTGTTTCATCCCAAAGGTTTTGGACCATTGAGTTTTCATTTTAATTTTTCCACACATTCTTCTCCTTCTTTTATTTCCTAGTTGACCCATATATTCCTTAGCAGCATGTTTTTTAACCCACATGTATTTGTGTCTATCCATTTTTTTTTTGTGGTTGACATCTAGTTGCATAATGTGGTCAGAAAAGTTGTATGGTATGATTTCAATCATTTTGCATTTGTTAAGACCATCTAATATACAATATATTCTGGAGAGTGTTCTGTGTGAACTTGAAAACAATGTGTATTCTGCTGTTTCAGGATGGAATGTTCTGAATATATCTGTTACATCCACCTCGTGAAGTATGTCCTTCAAAGACATTGTTTCCTTTTTTTATTTTCTGTCTGGATGATCTGTTTATTGATGCAACTGGGGTATTAGTATTATTGTTTTATTATAAACTTTTTTATGTTTATTATTAATTGTTTTGTATATTTAGATGCTCCCAGTGGATGCATAAATATTTACAATTTTTATATCTTATTGTAGGAATGTCCCCTTTTATGATATAGTGACCTTCCTTTTGTAACAGTCTATGGAATATTACTCAGCCATCAAAAAGAATGAAATCTTGGGGCGCCTGGGTGGCGCAGTCGGTTAAGCGTCCGACTTCAGCCAGGTCACGATCTCGCAGTCCGTGAGTTCGAGCCCCGCGTCAGGCTCTGGGCTGATGGCTCAGAGCCTGGAGCCTGTTTCCGCTTCTGTGTCTCCCTCTCTCTCTGCCCCTCCCCCGTTCATGCTCTGTCTCTCTCTGTCCCAAAAATAAATAAAAAACGTTGAAAAAAAAAAAAGAATGAAATCTTGCCATTTGCAATGACATTGATGGAGCAAGCAAAATATATCACATAATTTCCCTCATGTGGAGTTTAGGAAACTAAAGAGATGAACATATGGGTAGGGAAAAAAGAGAAAGGGAAGGAAACCATAAAAGACTCTTATCAATAGAAAACAAACTGAGGGTTGATAAAAGGAGGTGGGTAGGGGGTGGACTAAATGGGTGATGCATATTAAGGAGGGCACTTGGATGACCACTGGGTGTTATATGTGAGTGATGAATCACTAAATTCTATTCCTGAAACCAATATTACACTATATGTTAACTATGATTTAAATAAAAATTTATAAAAATAAATAGTTAGAAAAAAAATTCTCATTTGCCCAATATAAGTATTGGTACTCCAGCTTTCTTTTGACACCCTTTTGTGTGATAAAATTTTCTCTATCCCTTCATTTTCAATCTGGTGGTGTCTTTAGGTATAAAATGAATCTCTTGTAGCAAGCATATGGATGGGTCTTGTTGTTTTTTTTTTAATTCATTCTGGCACCCTATCTTTTGATTGAAGCATTAAGTCCATTTGCAATCAAAGTAATTGTTGATAGATGTAATTATTGCCATTGTATTACTTGTTTTGTTTTTGTTTCTGGAGATTTTCCCTGATCCTTTCTTGCCTTTCTCTCTTTTATGTTTTGCTGATTTTCCTTAGTGATATATTTGGATTTCTTTGTCTTTATTCTTTGCATGTTTATTTGTGTTTTTGGATATATGATTACTACGGTTTATATATAACCTCTTCTGCAAATAACAATCTATATTAAATTGATGGTCCTTGAAGGTTGAACCCATTCTTCTCTCCTCTAGTCTCCATGTTTTAAGTGTATGCTTTTTAATATTTTATATCCTTCTATTGTGTGAAGTTGTTTTTTTTTTTTTTACTGGTTTTACATAAATATTCACTTTCACTCCTTTGTGTTTCCTGCCTTTATGCTGTCACTTTTGGTCTGACCTTTTCACTTAAAAGAGTCCCCTTTAATATTTCTTGCAGGGCTGGTTTAGTGATCATAAAATCCATTAGTTTTTGTTTTTGGGAAGCTATCTTTTCTTCTGTTCTGAATGACAGCCTTACTGGATAGAGCATTCTTGGCTGAAGACTTTTCCCTTTCAGCAGTTTGCATATATCATGCCACTCCCTTCTGGCTTGCCATTCCTGTTGAAAAATCTATTAGCTTTATGGGTTTTCATGGTAATTTTCTATGATTTTTTTGTCCTGCTGCTTTTAAGATTTTTTTATCACTATATTTTGAAAATTTAATTAAAATATGTCTTGGTGTTGGTCTGCTTTTAATGATTTTGATGGGAATTCTCTTTGACACCTGTATCCATACTTTTGCTTCCTTACCTACATTAAGGAAATTTTCCGCTATTATTTCTTCTAATAAGTTTTCTGCCCCTTCTTTCTCTTCTTCTGTGACTCTTATAATATGAATGTTATTACATTTGATGGAGTCACTGAGTTCCCTAAGACTATTCTTATTTTGCATTATTTTTTTTCTCTTTTGTTCACCTTAATTGAATTCCATTACTTTGTCTTCTAGGTTATTAATTAATTTCTCTGCTTCCTCCAACCTGCTATTCATTGCATCAAACATGTTTCTAATCTCATTTATTGCATTTTTCATCTCTGATTGATTCTTTATTAACTCTTTCCTTGTGGTAAGGTTTTTCTGTGGTAAGGGTCTCACTGATGTCTTCTCTTCCTTTCTCAAACCCAGTGAGTATCCTTTTGATCATTACTTTAAATTCTCCATCAGGCATATTACTTATATCTGTTTCACTTAGATATTGGCCATAGCCTTATCTTAATCTTTCATTTTGGATAAATTCTTCCATCTTCACATTTTGTATAAATAGCTGCCTTCTTCTGTGTGTTAAAAAAGCTTGTTATGTTTCCTACTCCTGAAAGCCTGTCCTTGTAAAGAAGAGGTCATGTAGTGTCCAGGGCCTGCTGCTTCACGGAATGCCTCTGGTGTGTTATGAATGTGTTCTGCTGTTATATGGCTGCTCTGTCCTTCAAGTCAGTTGTCTGCAGAGGCTCTCCTTGTCTGCAGTGGGTAGTGTTTGGTCTCTGTCCTGAATGTGTTGAGGTTTATTTAGGTGTGCTCTGGTCTGCTTGTGAAATGATTACTGTCAAAACCTCCACCAGCACTGAGGTCCTGCAAAATTCTCTGATTGGGATACATTGGTGATGTACAGGTTTGTGCTGGTCTTCTGGTGGAGGGGCCTTGCCACATTGGGGCTGAGGCAAGCGTGATAAAGGACAGTTCCACCAGAGGGCAGGGTTTTGGACTTGGTGTAAGCAAGTTAGGCAACCGGTATCAGTGCTGTGCTGCTTCCCACAGGTGGCCCTGTGTTTACATTGAAGGTTGGGGGAGGGAAGTGGCTCCAGCCACTCCTTTGTTCCTGGAGAGGCATCTCTGGTGAACACCACCACTCAGGGATGCACTCCAAGAAGGGCAAATAATCTCTGTTCTGTGTGCCCCAGACACAGTTCAGATTGCTGTTTCCACACTGTCTACCACCAGGTAGTTTGCCTGCCTTCTTCCTAGGAGCAGTGCAGTGCCCTCTGGTCTCTTTCCCAGCCAAGGCTGCTGACATTTTAAACTCCAGTCTTCAAGTCCCACTGGTTGTGAGAACTCATGAAATCACCCGTTCTCCTTTTCCAAGCCAATGACTTTGGGTTAACCCTCTCCTTGTGTGTTCCCCTGTGTGCTCCTCTCTGTTTCACCCTTCTCTGTTTCACCATGGCCCCCTCCTATCCTCAGCAACTGTGATCCATTTCTCCCCTAAACCAGCGTCTCCACACTTCCTACCTTCTTTGATATGGCTTCTTTTCTGCCTTTAGTTGTGGAGATTTTTTTTTCTGTCAGTTTTCAGGTCAATTTCTGGGGTATTTGGGTATTTGGATGATTTGATAGTTATATAGTTGTATTTGTAGGGTGAGATGAGCCTAGTATTCTCCTACTCTGCCACCATCTTTCTGTTCCCCATTGATGGACAATCCATTTTTTTTAATTTTTTTTATCTATTAATGTTTATTTATTTGGAGAGAGTGAGTGGAGGAGAGGGGCAGAAGGATAGAGAAAGGAATCCCAAGCAGGCTGTGGCTGTCAGCACAGAGCCCAACCCAGGGCCAATCTTATGAACCATGAGGTCATGACCTGAGCTTATATCAAGAGTTGGATGCTTAACTGAATGAGCCACCCAGGCACCCCATTTGTGGGACATTTTACATCAATATCACTATAATCACCTTTGGATATGAACTAATTTTCAGCAGAATGTCTCAAAAGCACTTGGAACAACTGATATCAGGAAACAGAACCACCGTTTCTGCACCTGACTAAACAAGGAGTCAAGGGCTCATCCTGGATTCACTCCATTATCACAAACCCCCACCATCTAACACTGCTGTTCTTAGTATCCTTCCTGCATTGTGTTTAGTCCAGGGCCACTTCTGTCCCCTGCACACTGTTGTGGCACTGGGACAATCAACCCCCATCCTTCCCTTGATTTCTGCCAGATTCTCCTAATAGTTATCCCTATAGCCATCTTGTCCCTGTCCAGTCCATTCTCCAAACAGTGGCTAGAGTCACCTTCTGAGCACATGAATAAGATCATGTCTCTCTCATACTGTAACTCTCCACCCTCAGAATTACTACAGAATGATGTGGTTCCTGTCTGCCTTTTTGACCTCATCTCCTAACACCTGCACTTTGTCTGCCAGGCAGACCAGAGCCATCTGCTCTTGGAACAAATGGTACCAAGCACATCACAAACCAAAGGCCAGACCACACCCGATTTCCTCTTGATCTTCAGGACTCAGCTGAAAGGTCACTTCCTGAGAAGAAGCTTCACTGACAATCCCACCTATAATAATCTTGTCCCCATTATTTCCTACTCAGTGGATTTGTTTATTTTTTATAACACTTAATATATAGTTGTTCTGCCTACTGACTTGCTTATGTGTTTTTTGCCAGTTTTCCCAAGCTAGAAACAAAGTGGCATGGATACTGCCTTGTCTTGTTCACTGTGTTGCATCTCCAGGAACTAGTTCACTGTTATAGGTTGACTTGCATCACTGCAAAGAAGATACCTTGCAGTCTTATCCCCAAGTACATCAGAAACATGTGGTTACTGCAGATATAATTAGTTAGTATAAGGGCATACTGAAGTATTTGTGTCACTAAACAAATGTGGCTGGTGTCCTTATAAGACACCATGTGAAATCAAGAAGGATAATACTATGTGATGATGAAGGCATACATTGGAATCAAACATCTGTAAGCCAAGAAATTCAAACATTGTCGGCCAACCACCAGAAGCTAGGGAGAAGTGTGATTAGATATCCCAAGAGTTCTGAGAGAAGATGTCCCTGGCAACACCTTGATTTCAGGTTTCTAGCTTCCAGAAATATGAGAAAATAAATTTCTATTCTTTAAGCCAACTAGTTTGTGGTACTTTGTATGGGATTCTTAGAAAATTACTGTGCTCTCTTCCCGTCAAACACTCAATATGTTTGACTGAAGGTAAAGAATTATTCCCTTTTTGATCTATGGGGAATAGACACAGATATTTAAAGCTCAGTTTCAGGACAAATTGACACCAAAAATAAGACATTAAATGATTCAAAACAGTAAGAAGAGCTTATTGCAAATTCATAGCAGTGCTTTTCAAACTTGCATGAATAGCATCATACACCGAGAAATTATTCAAAATGTAGATACCTCCCACTGGACCTCCCAGTTTTGGGCATGACAGTTCTAGTGTGGGCCCATGTACCTGCAATTTTAAGAAGCACTCCCTACTGATTTTGACAAGGTGTTCCTTGAACCACAATTGGAAAACTCCTGCCCTAAACATCTGTAGTTTGTGCACCATAAATTTAATGTCTACCATGCAGAGTTCTGTGATATGTGAGATGTCTCTGTTAATATAATTAATCAAAAGGTCACATGCTCTAACCTCCCCACTATGACCAGATTGCTTTCCTATGTGGATTCACACTTAAAGTCCACAATATCCCTGTTTTGTTAGGGAATTCAGCATTGTTTTATTTTTATTTTTTTTAACGTTTATTTATTTTTGAGAGAGAGAGAGAGAGACAGAGCATGAACGGGGGAGGGTCAGAGAGAGGGAGACACAGAATCTGAAACAGGCTCCAGGCTCTGAGCTGTCAGCACAGAGCCCGATGCGGGGCTCGAACTCACGGACCTCGAGATCATGACTGAAGTCGGCCGCTTAACTGACTGAGCCACCCAGGCGTCCAGAGAATTCAGCATTGTTATCCCCTTATATAGAATACACTGGAAAAAGGGCAGTGACTTAACTAAAGAGTTAAATGATGAGACCCTGATCTCTTCATTCTTGCTCAATGAAGCTGTCTAGCACAGAGGACATTACACGTGGTTCTCTGTTGGCTCCTTTCTGGGGCTCAGGATGCACACTTTCCCTACTGGTCCATTACAAGGGAGAGTCAGAAGTTCAGACACCACATGGGATAGAGAGAAATGTGAGAGGAAGGGAAACACATGAAACACAGGGGAAAGGGGTGAGCATGTGCTTACCTGTCCCCATTCAGGTCACTGGAAACTGTGCAAGACGCAGTGCCTCTTCCCCAGCCCCTCCCCCAGTCCCCTCCTGCACATAGCAGTGACACCGAAGCTTTCACATTGTGTAAATGGGTGCTCATCTCAGCTTGTTCCATGTCTTAGTATTCTCTCTGCTATTCATGCTATGATATTCATGTCAGAGGCATCATATTCACAGAATGAAGGAGAAAAAGCACAAATGGGCAGCTAACAGTTTGAGGGCTTTCCAGATGCCACACAGTGTACTTTGCTATTTTCAGACTTTTAAATTTTAAATCCTCAAAGCATTGCTCTGAAGTTCACAACATTGTTTTCTTTATACAGTTTGGGGGATATGCAGGCTCACGGAGCAAAGTACATGCTCACGGAATTTTAGAGACCTGACCATGGACACAAAAGCCAATTTGAAGGGCCTAACACTGGCCAATTCTGTGACAATTTGAGCGTCAAAATCCATAATTATAATGTCATAACTATTTGAGCACAATAAGAATCCATGAATCATACTACTAAAAGAAATACATAGAATTTACAAAGAAAAACAAATGAGCAAAGGAAAAAAAAGGGAGAAATGAAGAATTAGACTCTTAACTGCAGAGAACAAACTGATGGTTACCAGAGGGGTGGTGGGTGAAGGGATGTGTTAAACAGGTGATTTGGAATAAGGAGTGCACTTGTTGTGATGACTACTGGGTGCTGTATGGACGTGTTGAAACACTAAATTGTACACCTCAAACTAATATTACACTGTATGTTAACTAACTGGAATTTAAATAATAAAAGAAATACATGAAGAAATAAATAAATGATAAGGGAGAAGAAAAATCTCTACCCAATAATTCAGTGTCAGTTTACAAATCTAGAAGGAATGGAAGCATTATAAAAGAAATGCTTAACAATTATCAGAGTAATTGGTGATTCAGGGAAAAATCGTAAATGGATTTTCAGGCTGCACCAAATTCCACAGCTGTCTCTGAGTCACATGGTAACCATGGTCAAGGAAAACTGGGGAGAAGCAAACAGCAAACATCCTGACTTGTCTCCTAATATGTTCTAGTAACTGAGTAGGACTTACATAACTCACAGTAATTCACCTCTCATATTCCTCACAATAAACAGTCCTCCCAGCTTCACACACACACACACACACACACACTCATAAATGCTCTCTCAATCTTTCTTACCACCAAAAAAATCCAAGAATTCACTGACGTGCATTTGTTTAAGGATAAAGAAGAAAAATCTGTAGTTGGATTCTAATCACATAAATAAGATTGAAAGCTACTAAACTCTTATGTGTTAGTCATTGGTTTTATGAAAATGACCTATAGAGTTTTCTGTAGGTCATTTTCCCCTTAGTATAGTGCCCAATATATCTAAAATCTAATATGAAAATCTAGGTAAGTGAATATGGTGATGATAAATTATATGTGTCTTTTTGGTGAGGCCACAGTGCCCAGATATTTGATCAAACATTATTCTGGATGTTTCTGTGAGAATGAGACACTCAAATGTGTATACATTGAGTAAATGAGACTTAAACTCAAATGTGTATACATTGAGTAAAGCCGTTAGTTCTCTATAATATTGGTGGGCCTCATACAATCAGGTAAAGATCTCATTAGAAGGGAAGGATTATCTCCCCTGTGCCAAATGGAATTTTTCAAGTAGATTGCTTTTGACTCCACTATGTCAGCCACTTTGGTTGTCTAGCAAAAGCTTTCATAGTCTAACTCTTTCCTGAATCTTCAAAAAAATTTTTTTAACGTTTTATTTATTTTTGAGACAGGGAGAGACAGAGCATGAACAGGGGAGGGTCAGAGAGAGGGAGACACAGAATCTGAAACAGGCTCCAGGCTCTGAGCTGTCAGCACAGAGCCCGACGCGGGGCTCGAACTCACGGACCGCGAGATCATGACCTGAGCCGAAGTCGGACGCTTAACCAACTGAGCCACCCAGGCGCCCCTTTCCTGAATATGCCAGCCTCCACTATCAGATTTTGCCAACCCTCCACAATCTCAAGAGTTAAATAAATCTCTATCTACAGGCCAACATCCTATTGATTCTGTGTCTCTGGAGAACACTGATTAATGCAGCTGTTAAGTAGCAATTATCTTTGCCATCTTAGAGTACTTGTGTTTTCAAACAAAAAGATTCCCTACCAACATTTGGTTACTGATGGTTCCGTGAAAATATAATGCCTGGAAATTATAATAAAAGTTATTGTCATCGACAATAGCATACAAAGTATGAACTACACAGTGGTAATCTATGTAGCACATCTGTGTCCACAGATATGCAACACCTGCATTCTGAACACTGCAAAACATTGCTGAGAGAAATTTAAAAAGCCTAAAAAATACCATTTTCAAGGGGTCAGAAGATTTTGTTAAGATGTCAACTCTCTCCAAACCGATCTATAGATTCAACACCAACCCAGAAAAGAAACCTACCACATATTTAAAAAAATAATTTGACAGGTTTATTATAAAAGTCATGTGAAAATGCAAAGGGCTAGAGTATGAAAAAAAATTGAAAAACAAGAATAAAGTTGGAGGATAAGCAGTACCTTTTTCAAGACTAATTATAAATTCACAGCAACCAAAACAGTGTGGTATTAGGATGAAACTATAAATGTATATCAAAGGAACAAAATGAAGAGTCCAGACACAGACCTACACATATATGGACAACTGGGTCTTGACAAAGGTACAAAGACAATGCAGTGCAGAAATGATAGTCTTTTCAACAAATGGTGCTGGGACAAGTGGTTCTCCATATGCACAAATACCATTTGTGATCGATGTATTGCATCATATAAAAAAGTCAAGTAAATATGAATCACAGACCTAAATATAAGGCTAAAAGTATGAAACTTCCAGAGGAAAATCCAGGAAAAAGTCCCTTGTGACCTCGAGTTAGCTGAATATTTTGTAGATATGGTATCAATGTCAAAGTCAAACCATAAAAAAACAAAATGAAAAAATAGATACTCTAAAAAGTAAAAACAAAACAAAACAAAACAAAACCTGTTTTTCCAAAAATAACTGTTGAGAGAATTAAAATGCAAACCACTGACTTGGAGAATATATTTACATATCATACATCTGATAAAGGATTTGTAACCAGAATGAAAAATCTCACAAAGGTTAATCAAAAGAAAACAAACACTCCAATAAATAAGTGGGCAATATATTTGAGAAGATGTTTCACTACACATCTGACCATATCAAGACATGGCAGGGTGTAGAATATGGAACTCTCATACAGTGTTTATGGTAATGAAAAATGGTGTGACTGTTGAGGAAAAGTTTGTCAGTTTCTAACAAGATTACATTTATAACTCTTGTAAGTAAATATAGTTAAGTTTAGAGAAAGAAAGCATAAGTCCAAGCAAAAACTTATATCTAATTGTTTGTAGCAGCTGTAGTTATAGGACCTCTAAGTTGGAAACAACCCAAGTATCCATTATCAGGTGAATGAAAGATGAAATAGTGGTGTACCTATATAATGTAATATTAGTCAACAATAAAAAAGAAAATTTATACATGCACACAATGATATATCTATAGATAATTAGGTGAAAGGAAAGAGGACTGACAAAAAGACATATATAATTCCATTAAAATAAATTTATAAGAATGGAACTTTATCCATAGTGACAGAAGAACAGTGTTTACCTGGGGATAGAGGAGCGTGAGATGGAGCAGAGGCTGGAAAGAGGCAGATGAAGGCATTATCAATAGGCAAAGAAGCTTTTTGAAGTGATGGATATGGTCTACCTTGACTGTAGTACTAGATTCACAGGAAGATAGATATATCAAAACTTCCGAGAGCATATATTTTATATATGTAGTATATGTATATCAACCATACCTCAATGAAATGTTTGACATATATTTATATATTTATAATTCTCTGATGTTTTTAAATAAATTGGGTTAAATATTCCCATGACTATGTTCTTATAGTATTACCAGACCCACACTACATTTATCAAACTGGTCCACAGTACATACAATCAAAGTAGAAACAATCATTTCCAATTAAATTTATCCAAATGTATAGAGAAAGTTGAGGTTCCTTTCCTTTTCAAGTACAGAAATAAAAATATGTTTTAGAAAGATAATGATATTCAAGGGAACTGGATATTTTATGGGAAGGGGCTGAGTAGCATTGCAATTGTCCAAACTCTATGGTAATAAATATATTTTTTAAATATTAAAGTTTAGGGGCGCCTGGGTGGCTCAGTCAAAGTTAAAGCGCCCGACTTTGGCTCAGGTCATTATCTCTCTGTTCATGAGTTCAAGCCCCGCATCGGGCTCTGTGCTGACAGCTCAGAGCCTGGAGCCTGCTTTGGATTTTGTGTCTCCCTCTCTCTCTGCCCCTGCCCCACTCACATTCTCTCTCTCTCAAAAATAAATAAACATTTAAAAGAAAAATTAAAAAAATATATTAAAGTTTAAGGGGAGTAAGAGGAATAGGCTTTCAGTTTAGGAATGAATAAGACATGAGGATAAAAGTACAGCATAGGCAATATGGTATGGTAACAGTGTTGTATGTTGAAAGATTGTAGCTACACATGTGGTGAGCATAATTTATACAGTTGCCAAATCTCTATCCTGTACACCTGAAATTAATGTAACATTGTGTGTCAAGTATATTTCTATAAAAAATATATTAAATTCTAGTCATTGCCATTCCAAACTAACATATGGAGAGTTTCTGGCCCTTTAAATTTTTTATCATGTGGTTGAAAAATTGGGGCACCAGAGAAAAATCTACCTTGCAATGTTAAATTACTAAGAAGATTTAACAACTACACATTTCCAACCCATCTATGAGATATATGGTAATTGATAATTATTATTTATATGGTAAGGACAACTTAATTTTATTTATTGCAAATGCATATTAAAGACCTATGCTTTGTCCAACAGGACATTTTATTACTTTTCAGCAATAAAAGACATCTCTAAGATGGGCCTCAGGGCAACTAAACAGCATGTAGCTTCTGATGGAAGGAAATTCCATCTGCTAAGCCTCTTCTCCCATGATGAGATCAAAGCTGCTACTCTAATTTCAGACTAGTATTGAATGTCACAGGAGCTATTCACCATCATGTTTTTGTTCACATCTATGAACTCACTTGAGCCTGAGTTCATATACAACAAGAAATATGAAGTATTGGGCTCTCCTGAGGATTGTTGCCCTTGAATCTGGAGTAGAGGCTTCAGCCGTCAGGGCAGAGATCCCCAGAACTTGCGGCATTCAGGCACCTGACTGATGAGGGAAATAAAGGCAAGAGAAATGTTGCTTAAATTAAATCTACTTACTGCTTGCAGCCCACTGATAGTTACCTAAAACAGCATGACCTTCCTCAAGGAATTCATGGCTGCATTAGTGCCTTAATGTTTATGTTTTATTAAGACTGAATGTAATCTCATCTTAACAGCAGCTAGTCCCTCAAGGTCCTGAAAGTCTTGCTTCCAAATACCTTAGAGACTTACCCTAACTAAAAAATATATAAGTCATTTCTCACAATCCCAAAGCAGCTCTTTCTGTCCATGGGTCTTGTCCCCGTGCTATAATAAAATCACCTTTTTGCACCAAAAATGTCTCAAGAATTTTTTCTTAGCCATTCTCTCAAGAACCCCAAATTTCATAATTTCATCACTGATGAGCTCGGCCATTATCAAGAAAAGCTTCACAGGGAGAGACATATCCAGATATCACTATGCTTTACTAGTGTAACTATGTTCCCAAAACTATGCTAGGCTCTAGGTAGTGACAGTGACACAGTTACAATTGGTCCTAAGGACCACATGTTATAATGGACTTCTGATCAGTCCTTTTGCTTCTCTTTTCCTCACCTATCCATTAATAACAAAGTTGAAAATGAGTAAGAAGTGGCCTGAATTCATACATGATCTCGCAGTAACCACAGGGCCATGGGCTTGCTCCTGTGTATCACTATCCTCAAGAGATCCTGTGGGTAAAGCATTCTCATCACTGTTTTGCAGAGGGAGAATCTGGGTCTCAGAGTGGTTACTTGTCTTACCTCCCATGCTCTTACCTTTAGAGGACAGTACCTCCAGGACACCACTGGAGTAGGACCCACACTCACTGGGGCCAGGTGAGATCCCAATGGGTTTACCTATGAGATAGCTTAAGCATCAAGCCCCCAAACAGGAAAGAGGACCAAGGGTCTAGACCCTTTGTCTCCTTATACCCCAGGGTGGATCAGTCCCTTTGGCAGGAACCCACACCTTTAGCTGAGTACCAAACACCTGAGGGCTGGTCCCTGCAAGCTCCATCAGGCAAGCCTGTATCCTAAAAAGTCATCACAATTGCCATGTTGATGTCAGGTTTCTACGGCAACCATGGAGCACACAGTGCCTCTCCATTTGGGAAATGCCTCGCACAATCATTCCTGCCTTGGCCTTTCTCTGAAAGCAGAACACCTTTAGTCTTTGTTATGCCCACAATTCATGATCCCCAAATACCGCCAGGGAGCCGAGTCCGATGTAAAAGTAAAAGAGCCTTTATTCGAGCTAGCTTGAGCTCAATCCCCTACCTGCACCAATGCAGCGGTGAGATACCAGGGGGGGGGGGAGAGCAAGTTTCAAAAGGACAAAGGTTTTATTGGGGCCTGGGGGCAGTTGGTGAGGTAATGGCTGTGGCCTCAGCTGATTGGCTGGGGAAGGGTCCGAGTCCTGTTAGGCAGGTGAGCGGGAGGTTACTCAAGGGGAGGAGGCGTGGTCAAGGTGAAGGACACAGAACAACATGGAGTTGGCCGGCGTAGGCCCGCCCTTTCATTCCCCCCTTGTCATGTAGCTTACGGACCCAATCATGGGACCAGCTGCATTTATGGTGACAAGGGGAACAGAGTTTGGAGGTTTACGCAAAGTTCTGGGAACCAAGTGTCCCTGGGGTGGCTTAACAGAGTTACCAATGTTAGGTGGGTGAGCTTGAGCGGGTCGTGTTGGTCCCGATTGACAGCTCATCGCGTGACAAAGTCCTTTCGGATCGAGGAGGGGTCCGCTGGCCGAACGTGGGTGTGATGGACCCAGGTCGTGATGCCGTCTACTTTGAGAGCGGTGGGGGTTGTCAGCACCACGATGTAGGGTCCTTTCCAGCGTGGCTCGAGGGTCTCTCGGTGGTGCCTCTTGACGTAGACTCAGTCTCCCGGCCTGTACTGATGAGGTGTCGGGGTCGGGCCAGCCTCGTAGATGGCACGGAGGCACAGCCAAATGTCCTCATGCGCCCTCTGGAGCCCTCTCAAGGAAAGAAAAAGTTCTTGATCTTTAAACTCAGCAATAAGTTCAGCTCGAAGGCTGGGAATAACAGGGGGTGGCCTGCCAAACATGATCTCGTAGGGAGTAAAACCCAGAGTGTAAGGAGTGTTTCTAACCTGGTAAAGGGCGTACGGTAGGAGAGTCACCCAGTCCCCACCAGTCTCCATGGTTAATTTGGTAAGGGTCTCTTTCAGGGTTCTATCCATTCTTTCTACCTGTCCTGAGCTCTGGGGCCTATAAGCACAATGTAATTTCCAGTTTGCCCTCACTGCCTTGGCTACTGCTACTGCCTGTGTTACCTGGGGGATAAAAGCTGGTCCACTGTCTGATCCTACCATGGCAGGAAAACCATACCTGGGTAAGATGTCTTCTAGTAGCTTCTTAGCCACCGTCTGAGCCGTTTCATGCTTGGTTGGGTATGCCTCCACCCAGCCAGAGAAGGTGTCTGTAAATACTAAAAGATATTTATAACCATACTTTCCTGGTTTGACTTCAGTGAAGTCGACTTCCCATTGGGCTCCCGGTCTGGTGCCTCTGAGCCTGGTTCCTTTTTTATTTGATGTGGCCCTCGCGTTGGTGAGTTGGCAGGTCTTGCAGGCAGATACAACTTGCTCTATTTTGGTGTCCTGTTGGTGAATCTTGATTCTGGCATGTCGGATTAAGTCTTTTAATTTTCGGGCCCCCATGTGAGTAGACCGATGCATGTGCTCTAATATTGAGACTCCGAGCCGGTCTGGCAGCACGAGCTCCTTGTTAGGTGTATACCACCATCCCTTTATCTCCTGGGCCATGGGGAGTTTCTTGATCTGCTGTAACTCCTCCTGGGAGTATTTGGGCTGGTCTGGTAAAACTGGGTCTCCTGGGTCCGGCAGTTGTATGGTCACGGTGGGAACTGAAGTTAAGAGCTACTGCCTTGGCTGCCTGGTCAGCCTTTTGATTACTTCTAGCTACCGGGTTATCAGCTTTTTGGTGCCCTTGGCAGTGGGTAATGGCTACCTTGGCAGGAAGCCATAAGGCCGTAAGCAGGTCAAGTATCTCCTGCTTATTTTTTATAGTCCATCCTTCTGCCGTCAGTAACCCCCTCTCCTGATAAATTGCCTCATGAATATGAGCTGTGGCAAACGCATGATGGCTGTCTGTGTAGATGTTAAGCTGTTTTCCAGCTCCCAGCATCAGCGCCTTGGTGAGGGCTATGAGCTCTGCTCACTGGGCTGACGTTCCGGAGGGTAGAGCCTCCGCCCATACGGTGTCCGTTTCAGTGACCACCGCTGCACCTGCATACCTATGTCCGTCTCGCACAAAGCTGCTGCCATCAGTGAACCAAGTAGCCTCGGCATCGGGGAGGGGCCGGTCGGTCAGGTCCGTCCGGAATCCATGTACTTGTTCCAGGATTCCCGCACAGTTACGTAGTAGAGCACCTAGGTCAGGGTCGGGCAGCAGGGTTGCAGGATTGAGGGCTGCACTGGGGTGGAACCGCACTCGTGGAGGGTTGAGTAGGAGGCTCTGGTAATGAGTCATACGTGTGTTGCTCATCCGTATATCAGGAGGCTGTTTCAGGACCCCTTCAATGGCGTGTGGGGTCGTGATCCAGATCTCCTGTCCTAGGGTCAGTTTGTCTGCGTCCTTGACTAGGAGTGCTGTCGCCACAATAATTTTTAGGCATGGCGGCCAGCCGGCAGCCACTGTGTCTAGTTTCTTGGACAGGTAAGCCACCGGGCGGTTCCAAGGGACTAAGGCTTGAGTTAGAACCCCTTTTGCTATTCCCTTATGTTTGTCTACAAAGAGTTGGAAGGGCTTCGTAATGTCTGGTAGGCCCAGGGCTGGGGCACTTAGGAGGGCCTTTTTTAACTGATTAAAGGCAGTTTCTTCTTTTTTAGGCCATTTAAATGTTTTCCCCTCTTTGGTAGCTTCATATAGGGGCCTGGTGATTGCAGCAAAACCTGGAACCCAGAGGCGGCGGTAGCCGGCTGATCCTAAGAATTCCCTTACTTCTCCTCGGGAGGTGGGAGTAGGGATCTTTAGGACAGTTTCTTTTCTGGCATCTGATAACCGCTGCTGTCCACCCTCCAGGATATATCCCAGGTAACTTACCCTCTCCCTGCATATCTGAGCCTTCTTCATGGGTGCCTGTTACCCTAAGGCCCCCAGGGTAGCCAGCAGGTCCTGGGTCCCTCGCTCACAGTCTTTGGCCATGTCGGCAGCAATCAGGATGTCATCTATGTACTGTAGAAGGGGGAGGCCAGGGTGCTCCCTTCTGTACTCACCCAGGTCCTCGTGTAGTGCCTCGTCGAAGATGGTGGGCGAATTTTTGAATCCCTGAGGTAGCCGTGTCCAGGTGAGTTGCCCACTGTAGCCCTCCTCCGGATCATGCCACTCAAAGGCGAACAAGGGTTGGCTCTGGGGTGCCAGCGGCAGACTGAAGAAGGCATCCTTTAAATCTAGTACAGTATACCAGACCCTGGAGGGTGCCAAGGAGCTCAAGAGAGTATATGGGTTGGGAACAGTTGGGTGTATGTCCGCGACCCCCTTATTTACTTCCTGGAGGTCTTGTACCAGTCGGTAGTCATCTGTGTGAGGCTTTTTGACCGGCAGTAAGGGGGTGTTCCAGGCAGACTGGCAAGGAACTAGTACCCCTAGGCTTCATAGTCTCCGGATGTGTGGCTGGATCCCCTTCCGGGCCTCCTGAGACATGGGGTATTGTTTGATCCTTACCAGACTTTCTCCTGGCTTGAGCTCTACCAGGACCAGGGTCCTGTGAGTGGCTAGTCCTATCCCCCCTGTCTCTGCCCAAACCCGGGGGAATTCTTGTAGCCATCTGTCTATATTATCCTCTCTCAGGAGCGCCTCCTGGTGGAGGCGGTATTCATCCTCCAGTTTCAGGGTCAGGACCTGGATGGGGTGGCCCTTGCCATCAGTGACCTGAGGCCCCCCTTGTCTGAAAGTTTTCTGAGCTCCAATCTTGGTAAGTCCCGTCCTAACAGCAGGTAGGGGCATTCTGGTATTACCATAAAGGAGTGGGACACCCGGCCCGTCCCCAAATCTACTGTTCTTCGGGTAGTCCATGAATACTGGCTCATACCAGTTGCCCCTTGTACCCAGGACTTCTTGCTGGCTGGTTTTCCTTGTGGGGTGCGGAGGACCGAATGTTGTGCTCCGGTGTTGACAAGGAAGTCAACAGGGGTCCCCTCTACTTTAAGAGTTACCCTAGGTTCAGGGAGAAGGTCCGAACCCCGACTCCCCTAATCACTTAGTTCATCTAGCTCTAGGACTTTTACTGGATCAGTCTTGCTTCCTTTCCCACCGGCCCTTTTCAGACAATCTCGGGCCCAATGCCCTATCTCCTTGCAGTATGTGCACTGATCTTTCTGCAGCCTCTGCTTCCACCCCTTGGTGGTTCCTTTACCTTTTCTTGCGTCGTCTGCCAGTTGCCGGAGACGGCAGTCTTGTTCCTCGGGGAAGTCAGCAGTGGTAGCTAGTAGTATTCTGGCCAGGTCTTGAGTCTGCTTACTGCTGGCAGCGCCATGGCGAGAGCCTGCTTGTCCTCAGGAGGCTCCCGGTTATTATATACCTTTTCCGCTACCACCAGTAAGTCCTGCAGACTTTTTTTCTCCTAGTCTATCTATTTTTTGTAATTTTCTCCTAATGTCTATGGCCGATTGGTTTACAAAGGCCATGATAACAGCTGCCTTGCTTTCTGGAGCCTCTGGATCCATGGGGGTATAGGTACGGAATGCCTCCATGATCCATTCTAAAAAGGCAGCCGGAGATTCATCTTTTCCCTGTGGTACATTTCCTACCTTGGCCAAATTGGTTGGCTTTCTAGCAGCCATTCGGAGACCCCCCCCATTAGAGTCTGGCGGTAGATCCGGAGCCTCTCTTTACCTTCTGCCATATTGAAATCCCACTGGGGCCGAGTTAAGAGGAAGGAGGCATCTATCTGAGCCTGGTTGGTGGTGGGATTCCTGTCTGCACCCGGAACTAGTTTTCGGGCCTCATTGAGGATTCTTTCTCTTTCTTCGGTTGTGAACAAGACCTGCAAAAGCTGCTGGCAATCGTCCCACGTGGGCTGATGGGTAAAAAGAACAGAGTCTAATAAATCAATAAGCCCTGCCAGTTTCTCGGAAAACTTAGGCTTCTGAGCTTTCCAATTGTAGAGGTCACTAGTGGCGAAAGGCTAATAGTGATGGGGCTGATTCCCCTCCGCGTCTCGGGGGCCGGTGGCTCGCAGGGGCAGAATAGTGGAGTGGGCGGCGGCGGTGGCAGATTGCTCCCTCTGAGCCCTTTGTCTGGTAAAGGGCGGGCTTCCCACTGGAGCGTTTCTGCCTCCCGCTCTCGGAACAGTGTCTGCCTCCCCCGGAGGGGAAGGATGGTGTTCTTCCGGCATCCTAGAGGGGTTATACGGGGGAGGAAAAATTAATTCTTCTTCAGTACCCCCCTGTAGGACAGGGTAGAGGGGTGCTGAAGGCTAGGTAAGACTTTTCTTGTTTTCCTTCTTCTTTGTCCCCTGCAAAGCAAGAATGGGCTTTGGCTCCAGAGGGAGCAGGGCTAGGAAGGGCTTAAGCCAAGAGGGTGGGTAGAGGGGTAGTCTGAGTCTGTCCCATAACGTCCGTCCAGTAAGTCCACAGAACAAAACAGAGAAACACAGAAACAGACAAACAGAGGGCCCTTAGAAAGTCTTCCAACTCCATGGAAGCAAAACTGAAAGCTAGCTTAGACCTTTGAGGGGATTCCACGTCCCTCCAAAACTGATGAGGAGATTCCATGTCCCTCCAAAACTGAAAGCTAAACGATGGCCTCACGCCGACCAGCGGGAGCGACCCGCTTCGTCTCGGACCTTTGAGGGGATTCCATGTCCCTCCAAAACCGATGAGGGGATTCCACGTCCCTCCAGAAGGGAGGATTGGAACGTCTCCCGAAACTCCCGGCCCGTGGTCCTCCAGTGCGTCCACTTAGACTGCGTCGGGCACTACCAGAATTTCAGAAATGAGCTCACACAGAAAAGACGGAACGAACAGACACTAACCGTGGCCAGTCAGGCTCTCCGGGTCAGGGGTCCCTTGGGGGTCTTGGGGATCCCGGGCCGAGCCCCCAAATGTTATGCCCAGAATTTGTGATCCCCAAATACCGCCAGAGAGCCGAGTCCGATGCAAAAGCAAAAGAGCCTTTATTCGAGCTAGCTCGAGCTCAATCCCCAACCTGCACCGACGCAGCGGTGAGATACCAGAGAGAGAAAACGAGTTTCAAAAGCACAAAGGTTTTATTGGGGCCTAGGGGCAGTTGGTGAGGTAATGGCTGTGGCCTCAGCTGATTGGCTGGGGAAGGGTCCGAGTCCTGTTAGGCAGGCGAGCAGGAGGTTACTCAAGGGGAGGAGGCGTGGTCAAGGTGAAGGACACAGAACAAGATAGAGTTGGCCGGTGTAGGCCCGCCCTTTCAGTCTTCAGGCCACTGCATTAGAAAGTATGGTAATTTAGAGGCTCTAGTCAATGACTTGGGAAGTTGGAACAAAGAAAGCCCTCAATGTCACGAATTTTGTTTACCTTATAAAGACAGTAGAGGAGTATTTCCAGTACACAGAGCTCTAAGGAAATATCCTAGGTTCTGGGAGATGAGGTAGCTCTTGGAGGGAGAACATGGAAAATCAATGTCAAGCTGAGAAGTTATCCATCTGTGGCAGAAAACTAAAAGATTGTCTAGAGTCATGTCACTGAATCATCTAGATAAATAAACAATATATTGATATACATCATTTAAGAAGGCTCAAGACACCTGAGGTAGGCAGGTCTAAACTATTACAATCAGTTAGTATGCCGAAACCTAGCCAATTAAACCGTACCTTGGTTTTTCCTTAGAAATCGTTATCCTTTTCTGATATTTTCATCAGATCTAGGTGCTTCCATATCCAGACATATCTAACTTCTATACACTTGCTTCTTTATCTAGAGGACCACTTGCTTGATTAATGAGGTTGGAAGGACAAATGGGTTGCACAACCAAGGTGTGTGTTGGATGCTGGTTTGTGGAAACACACCCTTAATGCCCCTGTTAATCACTACTTTAAGAATATACAAATCTTGACCTACCTGTATATTCCCATCAAGCAGTATATGTAGAGAAGCGTGTTGTTCAGTGTTCAAGGTCAGGGTCTCTGTGCATGTTCAGCACCATACATCTCCTTTGCAATGAAGAATTTCCACGTGGCTGGTCTTGATCTTGTAATATTGATCGTGCAAGGAGGGAAAAGGCTATGGATCATTGATAGGCTAGTTGCTACACTATAAAAGTTTGCTGCATGTAGATCGCAACAATGTATGCTTTATCCAGTCGGCCACTTCTGGATTCCTTGTACTAAAGTCGCCCCCAGATTTGTCTCAATTGCTATCTGTGAGTCATTTTTTAAGTCTCACTGAGCCATCACCAACCCTTGGCTTAGAGTCTGTTGGGGTGTGATGAAGCATCAGGCTCTGTCCCTTCAAAATACTTCTAGCAACCTGCCCTTATGGAGCATTTTTATTCTTCTCCCTCAGGGATGGGTCTAAAAATACATCTGTGGGAGATGCAGGAGAGAAGTATCAAAGGAAAAGACTTCAAAAGGGAAAGGCAGGAAGAAGGTGCAAGATCTTAGAACATGTTTACATAGCTGAATGCCACTGCTGCTTGTAAGGAATGCCTAGAGCCATTAACATCGGTGGGATCATCCTTCACATCTGACCCTTCCTAGTGATACAGAAACCAATTAACTCAAAATTCAAACTTGAAAAGCTAAACCATTAGATTGATTAACACACTTGCTTAGCTGATTTTATGCACATAGTCTTTAGCAATTATCCTAATGAAAAGAACCTTCATTCTGGAATCGGGGCTTCCTTCCGACTGGAGTATGAGGACTTTCACTTAACTGCACTTTGCTGACTTATCTTTTGCAATTCCTGCATACTCCCTGCAACATTTGTCACAGAGAGCAGGGTGTGGCGCGGCAGTCTTCGAGACTACTTCAGTTTCTAGTTGCAGAGGATGAAAACGGAACGGTAGGACAGGTAAGTCCGGGCTTTGGGATAGTGAAGGATCGGAAACTCCCAGTCTCATGATCATGAAGCTTACTCTAAATTACTTCGTACTTTATTGCAAAGTTCAGGAGTAAAAGTGAAAAGGGGAACTTTTGATGAGCTCTGGTACCTGGTTAAAAAACATTGCTATTAGTTTAACCCTTCTGGAAAAAAAAAATCTTTTAAACCTTAAAAAATGGAGATTAATTATAAAAACGCTTAGACGCGCTCATCAAAATGGACATATCATTTCTTTAAAAGTTTCGTCTATATGCTTTTTAATCGAGATGGCTTTACAGCCTTTACAGTCTGACTAAGAACAAAATGTAAGTTCACCTAAATTAAAAACTCATCAAGAAGAAGGAGATGAGTTGGATTTTACATCTGATAGTTGTGAGGATGAATCTTCTTCTGAAGAAATCAAGGCTATAGCACCTGAGGAAGATACTTTACAAGAATGGCCTCTGTCGCCACCCACAAATGATAACTTGGAGGCTACTGCCCTCCCTTATAATAAAGTATACCCCCCCTTTACCTGAAAATACAAAAATTACTACTTACGTTAAACGAAAGACTGCCTATCCAGTCACTTCCAATCCTTTTTCTAATGACAAGCCTCACATAATAGCTCCTTCCAAGGAACGTGATGGCCCTATCATTCCACCTCTGATGGGAGAGTTGATACAGGCTACAGAGGAAGGAGTTTTAGAATTGACACAACAGGTATCAGAGATATTTCCAGTAACTCTGAATGCTTTTCCACCAAATGCACAATATACTAATGGAGGCTATAATGCTGAATACTCTCAGATCCTTGTAAAATTTTTTGAACCATCTTAAAATGGCATTAACTCTCCTTATACGCAGGGCCTACTTTCAGCATTTGCTGACACTGAACGCTGGATTCCTAAAGGTTGGGAAATGTTGGCTAGAACTGTTTTATCCCATGCTGAATATTTACAATTTATGACTTGGTGGGAAGATCAAGCTAAGATTCAAAGGGAAAGAAACATTCATGATAATATTCCTATTGACAAGGAACAACTTTGTGGACAAGGAGAATATTCTCAACTAAGAGATCGATGTGGTATGAGTGATCAAGCAATACAACAAGTACGAAATTGCTGTAAGATGTCTTGGCAACATATAGCTACCCCAGGGGAGGTTACCCCCTCATTTGCAAATGTTAAACAGGGAAATACTTAACCTTATGTTGACTTTGTAGCAAGATTAAGAGATGTTTTGGCTAAAACAATTCCTCAAGCAGGCCTAAGGGATTTGTTGCTTCCTATTGTGGCTTATGATAATGTTAATTCAGAATGCCAGTGAGCTCTTCATGCTATAAGAGTGGCTGTTGGGTCCATGGCTGACTATGTGAAAGCATGTGCTGATATTGGTACCCCACTTTACAATATGAACCTCCTCGCTGCTGCTATAAGAGGGACTGACCCTTTTAAATCTAACACCAAATGCTTTGGTTGTGGAAAAAGTGGCCACATGAAAAAAAGACTGTCAAAAAATAAAGGACAAATTTTAAAAAAGATAAGCATAATGTTAATAATACCAGTATTAATAATCTATCTAAATTAATGTCTCCAACTGCTTTATGCCCTCATCGTAAAAAAGGATATCATTGGGCCAATCAGTGCCATTCCCAATATCACAAAGATGGACATCCTCTTCCACCTCCTAGTATTGATCAATATCAGGGAAATTTCTCACGGGGCCTATCACATGGCCCAACAAACAAAATGAGCTTTTATCCAGCCAGCAATGGGTCTCAACACCTCAACATCCACAGGTCACAGACCTCCGTCATGCAACAACTGGGAGTGCTGCTTAGATCTCCCTGCTATAGACCCAGTTGTTTTACAGCCTTCTTTGGGTGTCGTTACAGTTAGAACAGGAATCTATGGACCTTTGGGAAAAGGCACAGTAGGCCTTATTTTTGGACGGAGTAGTCTTACACTTAAAGGTATTCATGTGCATCCTGGTGTTACTGACTGTGTTTATGAAAATGAAATTGAAGTTATGATACTGGCCAGTAACCCTTATACTATTCAACCAGGAGATAAAATTGCTCAATTACTTATTCTTCCTTATATAGAGGGCCAAAGCAATCCTGTTATCAGAACTGGAGGTTTTGGCAGTACTGGAAAACAATTATATTGGCAAACTTTTTTGAAAGATCTTTGCCCCAAAATACATCTTAAAATTAATAATAAATCTTTTATAGGATTACTAGACACTGGAGCTGACTTTACCATCATATCTGAAAAGTTTTGGCCTTCATCTTGGCCTGTTGAGAACATACCTGTAATTTTTACAGGACTTGGCTCCTTAGGGGGAATAAAAAGAAGTCAACAGATTATGAGATGTGAAGGACCCGAGGATCAGATAACAACTCTTAAACCCTATGTGGCTAACATTGCCATTAATCTGTGGGGTAGAGATTTACTTCAACAATGGGGTGCATATATTAATATCCCATCTATGTCTACTCAAGATAAAAATATAATGTGTGCCATGGGACATGACCCACTGAAGGAATTAGATAAAACTCAACAAGGCAATAAAACACCCCTCGATATTTTTCCCCAAACACAAAGCCACAAGGCTAGGATATCCAAATGTATCCTAGTGGCCCCTGCCAGAGAACAAAAATATGCGCTGTCTTTAAAATGGTTTATTGATGAGCCCATATGGATAAAGCAGTGGCCGCTTTCTCAAGAAAAACTGGCAGCTTTAAAATCTTTAGCTTCTCAACAATTAGAAGTGAGGCATATTGAACCTTCAACTAGTCCCTGGAATTCTCCCGTTTTTGTCATAGAAAAGAAATCTGGAAAATGGAGAATGCTGACTGATCTCCGAGCCATAAATAAAATCATACAACCTATGGGGGCTCTACAGCCTGGCCTTCTGATGCCTGCTGCTATCCCTCGAGAATGGAAATTTATAATTGTTGATCTTAAGGATTGTTTTTTCTCCATTCCTGTAATTAATCATGAGGAGCCCATAAGCAAATTTCAACGGAAAGTTTTACCCCAAGGAATATTAAATAGTCCCAGTCTTTGTCAGCTTTTTGTTGCAAAACCTCTCCGATATTTACGATCTCAGTTTCCTCATGCTAAGATCATCCATTACATGGATGAAATCCTATTAGCTTTACCCGAACCACATGATTTACATGCACTCTTTTTAGCAGCTCAGGCAACCCTCTCAGAATATGGCCTCCTTATTGCAGAAGACAAAATTCAATTTGAAGATCCCTTGTTCTATTTAGGTCAAAAATTAGTACAAAATTCAATAATGCCTCAAAATGTTCAAATTCGTAGAGATACCTTGCATACTTTGAATGATTTCCAGAAGTTATTAGGAGACATAACTGGTAGCGTCCTACTCTAGGTATACCTACTTATCAACTGACTCATCTCTTTGATGTACTTAAAGGGAATTCCAATTTAAATAGCCCTAGAAACTTAACTCCGGAAGCATCCCAAAAATTACAATGGATTGAACAAAAAATTGCTTCCAATCAGCTTACTTGAATTAACTCCTTGCTACCTGTTTCCTTGTTAATTTTACTGTTACCTCATTCTCCTGCAGGAATACTTTGGCAGGCTAATGGAATCTTAGAACGGATATTTCTTTCCAACAAGCCTTAAAAAAATTATCTACATATTTAGACAAAACAAGAATGTCAATTTTATTTATTTATTTATTTAAATTTTTTTTCAACGTTTTTTATTTATTTTTGGGACAGAGAGGGACAGAGAGAGACAGAGCATGAACGGGGGAGGGGCAGAGAGAGAGGGAGACACAGAATCGGAAACAGGCTCCAGGCTCCGAGCCATCAGCCCAGAGCCTGACGCGGGGCTCGAACTCACAGACCGCGAGATCGTGACCTGGCTGAAGTCAGACGCTTAACCGACTGCGCCACCCAGGCGCCCCAGGAATGTCAATTTTAAAGAGTTGGGAGAGACTTAAGGAAATAACAACCCAAGACCCTGAGACAATTATAGTACCTCTGTCTCATGCACAAATATCCGTGGCATATCGGCAATGCATTTCATGGCAACTTGGAGTTGCAAATTATATAGGTCACATAGACAACCATTATCTTTTTTTTTTTTTTTTAAATTTTTTTCTTAACGTTTATTTATTTTTGAGACAGAGAGAGACAGAGCATGAATGGGGGAGGGTCAGAGAGAGGGAGACACAGAATCCGAAACAGGCTCCGGGCTCTGAGCTGTCAGCACAGGGGCCCGATGCGGGGCTCGAACTCACGGACCGCGAGATCGTGACCTGAGCCGAAGTCGGCGCTCAACCGACTGAGCCACCCAGGCGCCCCGAGACAACCATTATCTTAAATCCAAATTAATTGAATTTATCAAAACCACCTCCTTTATCATGCCTCAAATTGTACAGTCAGTACCTGTAAATGGACCTAATTATTTTACAGATGCCAACTAATCCAGTTATTCTGCATATTATGGTACTACTTCTAAATGTGTAAAATCCCCATATGCTTCAGTACAAAAGGATGAACTCTTGGCCATATTTTTATTACTTAAGGATGTTTCCTCCTTCATCAATATCTTAAAGGATTCAGCCTATTCTAAAAAAGTGATTGAAAACTTGGAAACCGTTAATATTTATTCAGATGTCTCAGAATTGTCTGACTTATTTTTTCAAGTCCAACATTGTCTCCGACACCGATCCCATCCTATATACATTACTCACATATGATCTCATTCTGGCCTCCCTGGCCCCTTAGCAGAAGGGAACGCTACAGTGGATTCTTTATTGGCAACTCCTGTTATTATAGCACAAGATTTTCACAATCTGACTCATATTTTTTTAAATTTTTTTTAATGTTTATTTTATTTTTTGAGACAGAGAGAGACAGAGCATGAACGGGGGAGGGCCAGAGAGGGAGAGGGAGACACAGAACCTGAAATGGGCTCCAGGCTCTGAGCTGTCACCACAGAGCCCGATGTCGGGCTCGAACTCATGGACTGCGAGATCATGACCTGAGCCAAAGTCAGACTCTCAACCTACTGAGCCACCCAGGCACCCCTGCAATCTGACTCATCTTAATGTTAAAGGCTTAAGTAAATGCTTTTCTATTTCCCTTAAACAAGCTAGAGAAATTATCACACACTGTCCCACTTGTGGGCCTATTGTCATTCCTCTGTACTCTCAGGGCATTAATCCCAGAGGTCAACAACCTAATGATTTATGGCAAATGGATGTTAGTCATGTTCCACAATTTGGTCGCCTTGCATATGTACGTGTATCAATAGATAGATATACTGGTTTTATATGGGCTACACCTTTGTCAGGAGAAAAAATGGCCCATGTTATATTCAGCACCTTTTAGAAGCATTTCTCACAATGGGACTCCCCCAGAATCTTAAAACTGACAATGGCCCTGCTCATACTTCTCACACTTTTCTTATATTTTGCCAAGAATGGGGCATTCATCATACTACAGGCATACCTTACAATCCACAAGGTCAAGGTATTATTGAACGTGCTAATCATATATTAAAAACCATGTTACAAAAACAAAAACAGGGGGATATGGCCTTGAATCCAAAGAATCAATTAATGAAAGCATTATTTACACTTGATTTTCTGGATTTAAGAGTTGAACAAGAGCTCACCGCAGCTGTAAAACATCACACAGCCTCTAATACCAGACCCCTTTCACAACCAATATTTTGGAAAATGATAATAACCAATGGTTCCCTGGGTATGTTAAATCGTGGGGTTGAGGATTTGCTCTTGTAGCCACAGATAATGGAGATATCTAGCTCCCAGCCCAGCAATTAAAACCACAATATGAACAGATGGGCGAAGAGAAAAAGAGTCGATAATTTTCAACCAGTGGAGAAAGATAGGGAAGAATTAAGCCTGAAACGAGAAATAAAAAGAAGAACTGAAAAAACAATGAAAGCCAAACCTCTGACATGGGGACAGATGAAGAAGATGACTCTAGAAGCAGAACAGATCCTCCTAAAAAACAGGAACACCTAAGACTTCTACTACTCTGTTTATTGCCATGGTATCAGTTCTTATTTTAACCGTGAGTACTAAAGAGAATCACACATACTGGGCTTATATTCCAAATCCACCTCTTAATAGATTAATTACATGGGATGATCCCTCTTTCCCAGTTTATGTAAGTGATTCAGTCCGGTTGCCTGAACCTATGATAATAGAGGTCCATTTAAACCAGAAGAAGAAGGAAAAATAATCCCTGAATATTCTGTAGGTGCAGATGGGCCACTTATATGCTTTGGAATAGGTGAACACTGTTACATTTTGTTCACAGGCATGGATAGCAAAAATAACCAATGGGACTGATGTCTCTATATTGTATTTACTACAGGGAGTCTCCATGAGAAGTCAGAGAATTACATATGCTCACCCTCCTAAATTGCCTCGATGTCAATTAAGAAAGGTTATAAATCCTGAGGAATGGGCTAATTGGGAGATCTGTAGAGGAGAGGTTGGTAGAGTTCTTCTTAATACTTCCAAAGGAAGCATCCTTAATTGGGCCTCTGTAGGCTCTGCTCAGACCAAATACTCCAAAAGAGAGCTCCGATGGTGTCGATATCAAGACGACATCATTTCAGATGTAACATCTGAACCCATTGTATGGCATGAAGGAGCGATGACTCCCCCCAGCCCACGTTTACCTGATGGACCAATTCATTCAGAACTCTGGAAAATTGGTACTGGATTATTAGGCATGGCCACTTGGAAAGGCCACTTAATGAATATTTCAAATAAATTCTCCATCTCTTTCAGATTAAATGAGACTCATAAAATTCAAGCATGTGTCAGACTTCCTTTTCTGTTTATGTTAGGCATGCTTCATTGGGACCTTGATAACAATCTTCTTACTTGCCATAATCGTTCTTTTTATACTTGTCTTAATTCTACTATTTCTTTTAAATAGTAGGAAAAACAAAGCTTATATATCCCTAAGGCATGTAATGGGGTTTGGATGCTTGTAATCATGGATTGGTCTTGGCAACACTCCCCTGAAATGTATCTCATAGATGAACTATTGAAACGTCTTACACTGCACCTGATGGTTTGTAGCTTTACTGGTAACTGCTGTACTTGGGACTATAGCTATTGCAGCTACAGAAGCAACAGCTGGTTTTGTGCTGCATCAGACTGTACAAACCACTCACTTTGTACAAAATTGGCATCAAGATTCAGAAAGGCTGCGGAACAGTCAACGGCTGATTGATAGCCGAACAGAGAGCTAATTATCTGACTTGTAACAAGCTGTTCTTTTTCTAGGAGATCAATTGATTAGTTTACAACAACAGAGAAAGCTTCAGTGTGATTGGAACATAACCACCTTTTGTGTCACACACCCCCCCCCAAGTATGTAATCAATCTAAAATATATGGGACCTGGTGCATCAACACCTTCTTAAGGTAACACCTCTGCTGATATAGCTCAATTGCAAAAGGAATCTATGAAACATTCAAAAATAAACCTGAGATGATTTCTGGTGCTTCTTCTCTGAGATAAGTAATCAAATCTCGGAATTGAATCAAATGAATTATATAAAACACAAGCTTTTCTGAGTTTTGTATTTTTATATTAATCTTTGTCTTATTACTTTGCATATACCTAGTCTGGAGAAGAGGACAGCAACGAAGCTGAGATTATGCCTCACAAGCCTCTGTCTTTGCCCTCCAACTTTGCCAAATGAAAGAAAAAGGGAGAGATGTGGGAAATGCAGGAGGGAAACATCAAAGGAAAAGACTTCAAAAGGGAAGGGATGAAGCAGGTACAAGGCCTTAGGACATGTTTACACAGCTGAAGGCAGCTGCTGCTAGTAAGGAATACCTAGAGCCATTAACATTGTCCAGGGCTGGATCCTCTTTCACACCTGATCCTTCCTAGTGATATAGAAACCAATTAACTCAAAATTCAACCTTGAAAAGCTAAACCAGGGGCCAACATGGTGGAGAGACAGGGGGATTCATATGTCCCAAGTCTCTCAAAGAAGTGTAGAAGCCAAAGGACTTTAAACACCAGAGCCTTGGAGGAAAAGAAACTGAATCTACTAGGAAGGAAATGGGAAAGCTGGAAGAAAGATAGGTGGGTAACTGCAAACTGGGGGAGATAAAAAAGGCTGCATGGGCATGGAAGGGAGGGACCCCCTTCTTCAGAGAGACAAAGGGAAGAGAAAGAGTCGTTAGGGAAGTGCAGGACCATAACCAGACAGGAGGAAGACCTCGGACTGAGACTGAGAGGGATCCGATCTCTAACAGTGGGTCTTTCTTTGGACTGGGGTTGGCTCCTTGTTCGAGCACCTGGGGAGGAGGGAGCCAGGCCTTGGGTGCAGTTATAGGTCAGAGACTCAGTCTGCAGCTGGAGAAAGTGGTTCCCTCCCTGGAGGGGTGAGTGATAGCACAGAACCTGCCTGTGTCGGCCACCCCCAGGTGCAGTGTCTGGGCAGAGGGCACAGTCTACAGGAGGATAAGGCCGACATTTCCCTGGAGTGCAGTGGGAAAAGACAAAGCCTGCCTCCGTATGCCACCCCAGGGACTCGCAGTGAGGGCAGTCGCTCTCAGTCCGCAAGAGGAGAAGTTGGTCCTCCCTTTAGCGTGACAGCACAAAGCCAGCCAGGACCACATATCGCCACATGGGGAGGTGCTTCCCCAGCACCAGAGTGCATGGAGCGGGACTTTGAATCGTAGCCAAGCACAGAGTCAGGGGAATTGGTGGAGCGAGAAGGACCACCCCCGTCTGCGCCCGTGGCGCAGTCAGGACGACTCAAACAGAGTCCACTGGGTCTGGCTCTGTGGAAGAGAGACAGGGAGATCACCATTCCCCCTGCCACACCAGGACCACCACCAAGGCAGGGCCTCAGGGATCACTCCCAAGGACCATAGTGGAGGTGGGTCCAGAAAACGCCAAACCACGCCCCCTTACCCTGGGTAACTGCATATCTACCAGAGAGACACAGACCCTGAGGACAGCCAGTACCTACAAGTGATGCAGCATTGCCTGGATTAACTCTAGGTCAATTCTGGACATATAGATATATTCTCCCACCCCACACCACGCCCATTTCTCCTCCTTATATCTTCCCTCCCCTAGGCAGGCTACTCTGGTTATTGGACTGTCTGAACAGGCATATTTAATCCATTGTCTTAATACATGTTCTACACCTCCTTCTTTACACTCCATTGTCTCTCTTGAAATAATTAAGCCATATAGTTTCTCTGTCTGGGTAATTTTATCATCATTTGATTTTCATTTCCCCATTTCATTTTCATATTTATTTTCCTTTCTCTCTCTCTGGATTAAGGCTTTTAGACTCTGCCTAATCAACGTTTATCCCCCCCCCCGCCCCACCTTCTGTCATTTCTCTGTATGTGCTCTTCCATCAGCACTACCTCCACCCTATTCTTTACTTGCAGTCGGTGTTTTGGAGTTTTTTGTTTTTAGTCTTTAGGTTTTTGTTTTTGTTTATTTCTTTGTTTGTGTTATTTGTATGTGCATTTTTGTCTCCTGTTTGTCCATCTGTTTTCCTTTACAGGGCTACTCCAAGGAACAAATCAAAGCACACCAGGTGGAGGGTACAAAATATTACTACGAGTAGGGTAATAAAATAACCAAAGTCACAACAAGAGGGAGCAAGGAACAACCCTGAAAAAATACCTCTTGAAGGGCCAGGCCCTGGAAGGTGTATGACCCTCCTTTAAAATAGCAGTGCTCACAGGTGCAGAGCACACAAGCTTTTAAAACGCATAAGGTACAGAAAATTAGCCAAAATGACTAAGTGGAAGATTTCACCTCAAAAGAAACTTCAGGAGTAGCAACAGCTAATGAATTGATCAAGACCGATTTAAGCAATACTCATAAAATTAATCGCTGGGCTTGAAAAACCATAGAGGACAGCAGAGAACCTATTGTTACAGAGATCAAGGGACAAAAGAATAGTCATGATGAATTAAAAAATGGTATAAATGAGGTACAAAATAAAATGAAGGCAGCCATAGCATGGATTAAAGAGGCAGAGGAAAGAATAGGTGAATTAGAAGATAAAATTATGGAAAAAGAAGCTGAAAAAAGAGAGATAAAAAAAAATTCAGGAGTAGGAGGGGAGAATTAGAGAACTAAGTGAAGCAATCAAATGGAACAATATCCGTATGATAGGAATTCCAGAAGCAAAAAAGAGAGAGGAAGGAGCTGAAGGTGTACTCGAACAAATCATACCTGAGTACTTCCCTGACCTGGGGAAGGAAACAGGCATTGAAATCCAAGAGGTACAGAGAACTCCCTTCAGACATAACTTAAATCGATCTTCTGCATGACATATCATAGTGAAACTGATAAAATACAAGGATAAAGAGAGAATTCAGAAAGCAGCTAGGGATAAACAGGCCCTAACTTACAGGGTAGACACATAAGGGTAGTAGCAAACCTATCTACTGAAACTTGGCAGGCCAGAAATGAATGGCAGGAAATCTTCAATGTGATGAACAGAAAAAAATATGCAGCCAAGAATCTTTAACCAGCAAGTCGTTCATTCAGAATAGAAGGACAGATAAAGGATTTCCCAAACAAAAAATCAAGGAATTCATCACTAAACCAGCCATACAAGAGATCCTAAGGGGGATTCTGTGAGTGAAATGTTGCAAGGACCACAAAGTACCAGAGACACCACTACAAGCATGAAACCTATAGATATCACAATGACATTAAACAGATATCTTTCCATAATAACACAGAATGTAAATGAACTAAATGCTCCAACCAAAAGACATAGGGTATCAGAATGGATAAAAAACAAGACCCATCTATTTGCTGTCGACAAGAGACTCATTTTAGACCTGAGGACACCTTCAGATTGAGAGTGAGGGGATGGAGAACTATTTATCATGCCACTGGAAGTCAAAAGAAAGCTGGAGTAGCCATACTTATATCAGACAAACTAGACTTTAAAGGCTATAACAAGAGATGAAGAAGGGCATTATATAATAATTACAGGGTATATCCATCAGGAAGAGCTAACAATTATAAATGTCTATATGCCGAATACAGGAGCCCCCAAATATATAAAACAAGCAATCACAAACATAAGCAACCTTATTTATAAGAATGTGGTAATTGCAGGTGACTTTAATACTCCACTTACACCAATGGATAGAACATCTAGACAGAGAATATATAAAGAAACAAGGGCCCTGAATGATATATTGGATTAGATGGTCTTGACATATATTTAGAACTCTGCATCCCAAAGAACAGAATATACTTTCTTCTCCAGTGCACGTGGAATGTTCTCCAAGATAGATCACATACTGGGTCACAAAAACGCCCTTCATAAGTATAAAAAAATTGAGATCATACCATGCACATTTTCAGACCACAATGCTATGAAACTTGAAATCAACCACAGGAAAAAGTCTGGAAAACCTCCAAAAGCATGGAGGTTGAAGAATACCCTACTAAAGAATGAATGGGTCAACCAGGCAATTAGAGAAGAAATTTAAAAAATGTATATGGAAACAAATGAAAATGAAAAGACAACAATCCAAACACTTTGCGATGCAGCGAAGGCAGGCCTGAAAAGAAAATATATTGCAATCCAGGCCTATCTCAAGAAACAAGAAAAATCCCAAATACAAAATCTAACAGCACACATAAAGGAAATACAAGCAGAACAGCAAAGACACCCCAAACTCAGCAGAAGAAGGGAAATAATAAAGATCAGAGCAGAAATAAACAATATGGAATCTAAAAAAAAAAAAAACAAAACTGTAGAGCAGATCAATGAAACCAAGAGTTGGTTTTTTGAAAAAATAAACAAAATTGATAAACCTCTAGCCATGCTTCTCAAAAAGAAAAGTGAGGTGACCCAAATAGATAAAATCCTGAATGAAAATTGAATTATTACAACCAATCTCTCAGAAATACAAGCAATTTTCAGGGAATACTATGAAAAATTATATGCCAACAAACTGGACAACCTGGAAGAAATGGGCAATTTCCTAAGCACCCACAAACTTCCAAAACTCAAACAGGAAGAAATAGAAAACTTGAACAGACCCATAACCAGCGAATAAAATTGAATCAGTTATCAAAAATGTCCAAACAAATAAGAGTCCAGGACCAGATGCCTTCCCTGGGGAATTCTACCAGACATTTAAAGCAGAGATAATACCTATCCTTCTCAAGCTGTTCCAAAGAACAGAAAGGGAAGGAAAACTCCCAGAATCATTCTATGAAGCCAGCATTTGTTTGATTCCCAAACCAGCCAGAGACCCAGCAAAAAAAGAGAACTACAGGCCAATATCCCTGATGAATATGGATGCAAAAATTCTCAACAAGATACTATCAAATCGAATTCAACAGCATATAAAAAGAATTATTCACCATGATCAAGTGGGATTGATTCCTGCGGTGCAAGACTGGTTCAACATTCTCAAATCAATGTGATACATCACATTAATAAAAGAAAAGATAAGAACCATATGACTCTGTCAATAGATGCACAAAAATTATTTCACAAAATCCAGCATCCTTTCTTAATAAAAACCCTCAAGAAGGACATATAAATTGATCCCATTCACAATTGCACAAAGGATCATAAAATACTCAGGAATAAACCTAAGCAAAGATGTAAAAGATCAGTATGCTGAAAACTATGGAAAGCTTATGAAGGAAATTGAAGAAGATGCAAAGAAATGGAAAAACATTCTGTGCTCATGGATTAGAAGAATAAATATTGTTAAAATATCAATAATACCCATAACAGCCTACACATTCAATGCAATCCCAATCAAAATTGCACTAGCATTCTTCTCAAAGCTAGAACAAACAATCCTAAAATTTCTATGGAACCACAAAAGGCCCCGAATAGCCAAAGTAATTTTGAAGAAGACCAAAGCAGGAGGCAACACAATCCCAGACTTTAGCCTCTACTACAAAGCTGTAATCATCAAGACAGCATGGTATTGGCACAAAAACAGACACATAGACCAATGGAAGAGAATAGAGGCTCCATAATTGCACCCACAAATGTGTGGCCAGCTGATCTTTGACAAAGCAGGAAAGAACATCCAATGGAAAAAAGACACCCTCTTTAACAAATGGTGCTGGGAGAAGTGGACACCAACATGCAGAAGGATGAAACTAGACCACTTTCTCACACCTTTCACAAAAAATAAACTCAAAATGGATGAAATACCTGAACATGAGACAGGAAACCATCAGAATCCTAGAGGAGGATGAAGGAAAAAACCTCTCTGTCCTCATCTGCAGCGATTTTATTTGACACATCTCCAAAGGCAAGAGAATTAAAAGCAAAAATGAACTATTGGGACCTCATGAAGATAAAAAGCTTCTGCACTGCAAAGGAAACAATCAACAAAACTAAAAGGCAACCAATGGAATGGAAAAGATATTTGCAAATGACATATCAGACAAAGCGCTAGTATCCAAAATCTATAAAGAACCCACCAAACTCCACACCCAAAAAACAAATAATCCAGTGAAGAAATGGGCAGAAGACACGAATAGACACTTCTCTAAAGAAGACATCCAGATGGCCAACAGCCACATGAAGAGATGCCCAACGTCACTCCTCATCAGGGAAATACAAATCAAAACCCCACTGAGATATCACCTCATACAAATAAGGAGACTATAGATGCTGGCGAGGATGTGGAGAAACGGGAACCCTCTTGCACTGTTGGTGGGAATGCAAACTGATGCAGCCACTCAGGAAAACAGTGTGGAGTTTCCTCACAAACTTAAAAATAGAACTACCCTAAGACCCAGCAATAGCAGTGCTAGTAATTTACCCAAGGGATACAGGAGTGCTGATGCATAAGGGCACTTGTACTCCAATGTTTATAGCAGCACTTTCAACAATAGCCAAATTATGGAAAGAACCTTAATGTCCATCAAATGATGAATGGATAAAGAAGTTGTGGTTTATATATACAATGGAATACTACTTGGCAATGAGAAAGAATGAAATATGGCCTTTTTTTAGCAACATGGATGGAACTGGAGACTGTTATGCTAAGTGAAATAGGTCATACAGAGAAAGATACCATATGTTTTCACTCTTATGTGGATCCTGAGAAACTTAACAGAAGAACATGGGGGAGGGGAAGGGGAAAAAAAGTTTCATAGAGGGAAGGAGGCAAACCAGAAGAGACTCTTAAAAACTGAGAATAAACTGAGGGTTGATGGGGGGTGGGAGGGAGGGGAAAGTGGGTGATGGGCAGTGAGGAGGGCACCTGTTAGGATGAGCACTGGGTGTTGTATGGAAACAAATTTGACAATAAATTTCATATAAAAATATAAATAAATATAAACCCATGACCAAAAAAGGAAAGAAAAGAAAAGCTAAACCTTTATATTGATTAACACACTTCCTTAGCTGACTTTATGCACGCAGTCTTTAGCAATTATCCTAATAAAAAGAAGCTTCATTCTGGAGTCTGGGCCTCATTCCGACTTGAGTATGAGGACCTTCACTTAACTGCATTTTGTTTGTGGACTCATCTTTTGCGACTCCGGCCATACTCTCTGCAACATAGATCCACTACTCTCTGCAACATACATACACAGCTCTTTTCCCCTTCTATATCTTGCTGGATTCTAAACTACTGTGGTCTTACTCCAAAAGGTTTGGGATTTTAAGAAGTCCAAAAACACATCCTTTCTCCACATCTGGGCTCTGAACCAAGTAAGATATAGGACAAAACAGTAAGGAGAAAATTACATTGACTTTATTCCTTATAAAGGTGATGTTGAACAATGTTGTTTAGATTTTCCACAGGCAGCTGGACTTCCTATTAATGAATTCCACAATGGACAGAACTTTCCACCCAGCAATGCTGTACAGGGACAGTCAGAAAGGTCAAGGGCTGCTATGCATATGTATCTACTCTCTGATGGAGTCCTGGATATGTGTACTCAAGAAAAGTGGCTTCCTTGCAAGGCTACCTGTGTAGCAGGAGAAAGTATTTCAGGACACATTCTGTGAGAAGACTTCTCAAAAATGAATAAATATCCCTTGTTCTGATTGGTATCAAGCCACCTTCTGAGGAACCAGCTTTCCATGTGTTTCAGGGAGTGGTATGTAGCAATACCTCTCACTCCTTGACAAAGTATGATTGCAATGGAGGCTCATTTTGTGGAAGGGGATTGGAAGAAGTTTTTAAATTCCAGAGTAGGATAAAAATGACAAAACATTAAAACTGTTCCTGAAATCTCTTCAATGGAGAATTAAGGAAATGTTCAAAATCTTATACCCACCCTTCTACCCACACATTACCCCCACATACACACTATAACCAGACGACTATAGATAAAACATGCAAGATAATAGTACATTTAATGTAGGTATATATACATATGTAATAAAACTATAAAAATCTATTAATAATGAAAAATCTGAAGTCAATTAGTGGTTATTACCCTAGATAAATATGCAGTGAGAAAAGAACTTCAAGCGAGATACAGCTCTATATGTAATATGTAATATTTTATTATTTAAATGGAAATTATAGAAGTGTGTTACATTATTTTTATACTTTCTATCTAAAATATTTTATAACAAGTAAAGTTCCTATAAGAATTAATTATATTTTAAAATTCATTCATATTAATTTAGAGATTGTGGAAAAAATAGGTCCAAAATGAAATATATAATTAAGAAGCAATCTTACCATTTGTTAATGTTTAAAAAGTGTATCATATTTGTGCATTTCCTCCCATTATATTCTGAATTCATGCATCTATAATGTAAATTCATTACATATGAGCTTCACATGTGACTCAACATTTGCTAAAGATCACAAAACCAGTTATTAGATATTCTGAAGTAGACAAGCAACTGTGGCTTAAAGTCCCCAACCCTAAACATTGGGAAATGCAATCTTTTCTCTGTGTTAGGGTGAGGCTGGCACAGGCGAAGTGACTATCCATGGCACTATAGACAAAGATCCATTTGCGATTCACATCTCCTGATTTTAGTATGTTGTACAGAACATCCATCTTGATATATGATTCTGTACTGTCTCCTTTCTGTGCCTCAAAGTAAGGTTCCTGTCCCCGTGTCAAAATTAAAGGTAAAATGATCAGAAAGAACATTCAAAAAAATAAAGAGGTCATCCTTTGCAACTTCACTTACATTAGCATCATGTATTTCATCCTATGAAGAAATAATCACAAAAGCTTACCTGTTATATATTTCCTTTCCTAAGATTCAATACAAATGGTCTCTGTGAGATGTTAACTTTTAAGACATCTCTTTTGTGGGTGGAGGAATACAGCAAAGACCATACTATATTTCCTGAAATTTTATGTATCAGAGAATTTCTAAAGGTTTGCTCATTTCTCATAACAGCTCTCTAGGTAAATATCAATATGCCCATTTTACAAATGAGCAAGTTCAAGCTCACAAAGGGTAACTCATTACTCCAGTGTCACACATGTTCATTTACATATCTTGCTTTCCCCTAATTAATACATTATGTATATTTTTTGCTACTTGCCTATTTCATTCACTATGATAGCTCCAAATATTAATGTGCATTCTTTTATGTATGTAACTTGGCATAGGTTTAAAATTTTAATTAGCGTGTATATTGGTTATGGTGAGTTTTCTGTTCATATAATTTGACTTTTTATCTATTTATTACTAAGACTTCATTCCGTACCAAGTATATTAAGTAGGTTAGTTAAGGATTTAGTATAAAAATACCACTAGAACAAATCAAGAAAAATTCTGAATACTAAAGAGATAGCAACTGAAACACACAATCTAGTGTAAGAATATATCATTTCATAAGTTTATAAACAATGTGGCAGAATTGAACATGAATGATCAAATACATCGATCATATCAGTTACCATAAATGTTCCTGAATTACTGAGTAAAAGAAAAAAAATTTCAAATTGCCTATTAAAAGAAATTCCAAAAGTATACTTATTTTCAGACATTTGCATAACACAAAATAATTAGGTTAAAATTTTTATAAAAAGGAAATATATCTCAGGCATTTGGGAACAAGAAATGAGGGATTATAACCTTGATATTAGTAAGCAAAATTGAGAACAAAATGAATCTGAAAAGAATAAAACGCAATTTCTTATGCTAAAGGCTAAAATTCTTAATGAGGATATGAGATGTTAATACAGTACTTGTATACCCAATCACACACCGGAAGTATTCATAGAGAAAAAATACATTAGTTACAAGGAAGAAACACACTCATAAAGATGATTCTAACATTGGTACCATAACTAACATTTTTAACTAGCATGTGGAAAATTTTAAGCTCTTAAAAATTTCTCATTATAGAATAAATAACCATGGTTAGCAGAAAAGAATTGATGCTACAATCTCAATTCCTAGGAACTGTCCTAACTACATACTTTCACATCCTTCTGAGGGAATGAAGGAATCATTAATTTCAATTTATGCAGTCAGAAAAATATATGCATATTTATTGCAAATGCACGTTAAAAACCAAGTTTTTGTCAAGCTGATTCATTCCTTCCATTCAGATAAAAAAAAAAAAAGGACTTCTCTAAGATGGACCTCAAGGGCTACTACAGACCATACAGCTGCTGAAGGGATGAAATTCCACCTGCTAAACTACTTGTCCCATGATGAGATCAAGTAGATTCTCTAGGCTATTTTGTGAACATCACATGAGATATTCCACATTATTCTTTTGTTCAGATCTATGAACTCGAGCCAGGCATCGTATCCCACCAGGGATGTGAGGTGCTGGAGTCACCTGAGGACTGCTGCCCTTCAATCTGGAGTAGAAACTTCAAAAACTTTCTCTTTTAGGCACCTGATATAAACTTGGTAACTGACATGAAAAACTGCACAAGGAGAGAGATCCATCAGTTATTATGTTTTACTGGAGTAACTATGTGCCTGGCACCATGCTAGGCACTAGGTTAGTGATAATGATACTGATACAACTGGGTCAGAGTCATAACAACTACATGCTATAATACGCTTCTCAGAGGGTCCTTTTCTTCTCTTTTCCTCTTCTATTGCCTATCAAAAGAATTGGAAAGGAGTAAGAAGTGGCCTGAATTCATATGGGCATTCATGATCCCACAGTAAGCACAGGGCCATGGACTTGCTCATGTGTACCACAGACTGTCCTCAGTCATCCTGTGGGTGAAGCATTCTCATCCCCATTTTACAGAGGGGGAAAGCTGGGTCTCAGAAAGAGTCATTGCATGTCTTTCTGTGCTCCTGCCTTTACAGGAAAGCATTTCCAGGACATCCCTGGAGTAGAAATCACACTCACTGGGGCTCTGTGGAACCTCAATGAATTTACCTATGAGACTTCCAGGGCACTGAACCCCAAAGCAAGAAAGAGGCAACTCGGATTGGGATTCTTTGGTCTTCCCACACCACATGGAGGTTCAGCCCTCACCACAAAGACCCACTGTACTGAGTTGCAAACACCTGAATTTAGGACCTGCTCTTTTCGCCAGGGTGTTTCTGTCTCTATTAAATAGTTCTCAGTGTAGCCACAATGACATCAGGTTTCTATAGCAACTGCACAGGTCAGATAGATCTTCCACCCTTGAAATGCCTCCCATCTTTAATATGCACTTACAACGAATATACATATGCTTCTCTGACTGTATAAATTATAATTAATGGATACTATGTTTTCCCAGAAGGATGTGAAAATATGCAGTTATTTGGAAGGGTTCCTAGTATTTGAGATTTTAACATGGATTCTTTCTGCAATTCTGGTTTTATCCATCCTATAAAGAAAAATTTTAAAAGCCTGAAAATTTTCATGTGTTACTTAAAAATGTCACTTATAAGACTGGAATTTTTATAGTAATAATTATCAGGGGCACCTGGGTGGCTCAGTCAGTTAGGCAGCTGACTTTGGCTCAGGTCATGATCTCGATGGTCTCCATGATCTCCATGGTTTGTAAGTTTGAGCCCCGCATCAGGCTCTGTGCTGACAGCTCAGAGCCTGGAGCCTGATTTTGATTCTGTCTCTCCCTCTCGTTCTGTCCCTTCCCCACTTGTGCTCTCTCTTTAAAAAATAAATAAATAAACATTAAAAAATAATTATCAATGTGTTTTCCCTATTATGATTCCTAGCAATGTCCCTTGTACAAATCAGAAATTGTCAAATATCAGTATGATTATATGCCTGCACCATCACTTTTTCAGTTTTGTACTCTGGACCATTATTTCCCTCCCTGTGCCCTGCCCCCAAACACCACCTCACATTTTCTCAACAGATTAGTTTTGAACTCCTGTAACTTTGTCAGTAGAATCATACAGCTTGCATTTCATATTCATCTGGCTTGTCACGTCCAGCCATTTATTCATTTATTTATATTATAGTTCTAAATTATCTTTTATTTGACATGAATATATGAAACAGAAAAAAATATATATACAAATGAACATATTTTAAAGACCTGCATTCTACCTCTAAAGATGGATGTGAAACTGGAGTAGTGAGTTACCTTTTGTGAGCTTGAACTTATTCATCTCTAAAAAGGGCATAGTGATATTTACCTCAGAGCTGTTATGAGAAATGAACAAACCTTTAAAAAACATCTGATACATAATATTTCAGCAAATATATGTATGGTATCTGCTATATCATAAAGGAGATGTCTTTACAAATGATCACTTTGAAGAGATCCTTTGAATTGTGCAGAAGAAATGAAATGAATACATATTTATGTGATGGATTAGCTTTGGTAATATTTCCTGATAGAATTAATTCCCTGAAAATGGTGGAAAGGAAGAAGCCAGAGATCACCTCTTTCTTTGTTTACATTCTTTGTTCTTTTTACCTTCTATTTTAACCCTAGAATAATAGCAACTTTCCTTTCAGCAACAGAAAAGAGATAGTGCAGAATAGCAGAGTCTCCAGATGGGTCTGCTGTACAACAGACTCTAAAAGAGACATTAATTCCAAATACCAGATTGGTCCTTGACTACAAGACAATGGGTAGTCACTTCCCTTGTGCTGACCTAAGCCCTAATACAGAAATATGATTGTAATCCCAATGGTTAGGTACACAGAGTGGTTTGTCAACTTTGGAAAATGTAATAACAAGTCTCATGATCTTTAGCAAATGTTGAGTCATATGTGAAACCACATGCAATTTATATACATTATAAATATAGATAGAGAATGTAATGGGAGGAAATGGAAAAACATGATACTCTTTTTCTTAAATTAATGAATGGCAGAATTTTTGATTAGTTATATATTTCATTCTGGAGTTAACTATTTTTCTACAATTTCTAAATTAATATGACTCATTTTGAAATCAGAATTAAGCTCATAGAAACATTGCTGGTTATAAAACATTTTAGAAATTCTAAATGTAATAGAACACAGTTCTGTAGTTTCCTATTAAAAAATAAAATATTACATATAGCTGTCAATTGAAGTACTTTTCTGAATGCATTAGCCTCTTTCTTATCTAGGGATTATCATTCACAAAAATTTGAATTTGTCATTCTAATACATTTCTTTATAGTTTTATTCTATATATATCCCTAAATGAAATATGCTAGAATTCTTTTGCATGTTTTATCTATAGTTGCCTGGCTGTAGTTTGTGTTTTTATGCATAGGTAGAGATTTTGAATATTTCCTTACATTTTCTTGACGGGATCTAAAGAGAAATTTTAATGATGCATGAATTTCATCCTATTCCAGAAATTTATAAATGTGTTCCAATCCCCTTTCACAAGATAAGCGTTCACTGCAATCATACTTTTTACAGAAATGAAAGGGTACTCCTTCACACTACTCCCTGAGGAACATGGGAAGCTATTTCCTCAGAAGGTGGCTCAATTAATATGCAATTAGAACAAAAATATTATTCATTTTGAGAAGTTTTCTCAAAAGAAGTATTCTCATCTGCTACAAGGATAGCCTTTTAAGGAAGCCACTTTTTTTGAGCACACATAGAGAGGACTCCATCAGAGATCTGAAACATATGCATTGCAGTTACTTGACTCTTCTAACAGTCCCTGGGCAACAAACACTACTGGGTGGAAAGGTCTGTCCAATTCTGGAGTTCATTAATAGGAAGCCCATCTGTCTTGTGGCAAATCTAAGCCACATTCTCCAACATTACCTTTATAAATAATAAAGTCAATGCATTTTTCTTCTTATTCTTTGGTCCTATTAGTTTTTTCAGAGCTCAGATGTGGAGAAAGGGTGTATGTTGGAGGTTCTTAAAGGTCCAAATATTTTAGAGCAGGGTTATAGGAATAGTTTCAAATACAGCAAGACCTAGAAAGTGGAGAAGAGATGTGGATGTATTTTAGACCCACCTCTGAGGGCAGAGAATAAGAGGTGTTCCTTAAGGGCAGCCAGCTACAAGAGATTTGAAGGGAGAGGCCTGGACCGTGCAGCCCATTTGTCCTTCCAACCTCAGTAATCAGGTATGTGATTCTCCTGAGAGTTGAGTGAGTTTATGGAGACTTAGATGTGCTTGGTCTTGAATGTCCTTACTCCTGGAAGAAAATATTGAGAATGGAGGATAAGAATTACCTATGAAAAATTAACATGTGGTTCAAATGACTACTTTTCTGCTTACTGACTAACTGTAAAAGTTTGTCTGCTTCCTTAAAATAACCCTCAGACTACTTAAATGATATTTTTTGTATGTTATCTAGATCATTCAGTCACTTGATTATAGACAATCTCTTAGTTGTCTACCACAGATGGCTTACTGGTTCAGCATGGCCTTGACTTTCTCTGTTGACTCTCCAAGGGTTAGTTCATCTCCAAGGACCCTAGGATATCTATCTGGGGCTCTGTGTACTGATCATACTTCTACAATGTCTCTTGAAAACAAACAAAATTTGTGACAAGCACATTCTTTGTTTCATCAACCTGGGCAAAGTTCTACCAATTTCCTGGGTCCCAATCTAGTACCTCTAATTACTATGCTTTCTCACATGGTGACCTAAAGGACACTGTTTTGTTTTCAGCAAAAGGGCAAAGAATGTATGAGTATACAGAGGCATTTACAGGTAGAGAAGTAGCCTAAGCATTGTGGTTCCATAGAAACGTGATGTCAACATACCAATTACAGCTTTTTATAGAGACATACATGCCCTGGCAAGGATTGCTAGGTCCAGACCTAGGTGTTTGGGACCTTTCTGGGGAGTAACGAGACCAAAGGAATCCATATCCAAGTCACCATTCTCTTGCTTTGGGGCTTGGTGCCCTATCTGTCCTGTAGGAAAGCCCACTGGGGTCCCACCCAGCTCCAGTGAGTGTGGGTCCTGTTCCAAGCCTGTCCTGAAGTCTCTTTCCTCTAAGGCAGGGGTTACAAAGGTAACAAACATAATGACACTCTCTGAGTCCCAGCTTCCCTCTCTGTAAAATGAGGATAAGGCAGAGAAAGAAGAAAAAACACCTGCAAGAAGTCTGTTATAACATGTGGTTTTTATGATCATGACCCAGTTGTATTACTGTCATTATCATCACTGTCGGCAGATATACAGTGTGAACTGCTCAGAGGATCCTTACCAGAGAACAGGGTGTTCGCCCTCCATCACTCCCTGCCTTGTACAGGCTTCCCAGACTTCCTCCCATTCCTGTCTATAATTCCCTGTCCATGACACAGGACACAATAGCTGCCCAGACCTTGTTCCAGTGCCCTATTTTCTCTCACTCACCTATCCCCTGTCCGACCTGGACCACTTTTGTAATACCTGCCACAGACTGCCAAGACGTGTTTCAATGTCTGAAGGCCATGGAGTATGGTTTTTCACATAGCTGAAACTCTTCCTTTATATCTACAAGGGTTTGTTGTTGTTGTTGTTGTTCAGACAGATTAGAATCATTCTATTTTGGTGCAAAGCCTGGGTTTTGGGGAGATTGTTATTTTTCTAGTCCTTGCAGACTCTTCATAGAAGAGAAGCTTGATGATGGTGATACTTCAGTGTCATCTTTTGTAAAAGCCTGAACTTCTGCTTGAACATTGTGGTGAAAGCAAGTGGGATGAAGGGGATGTGATCCAAACCCACCAGAGAGAGCTTTCTTCAAGTCAGGATGTAAAGGTGAGAATTTTTTTTTTTTTGGTAAAGCATATTGATGGTTTTTTTCTCAATATTTCATAAAAATGGAATGATTCAATATGTGGCATTTGCATATTCTTTTTTTCTGTAGCTTCACATTAGTTATGTTTATACCAAATGTATATACAAACCAAACACTTTCTGCAAATGAACAATTTATTGCTTTTCAGTAAAAAAGCATCACTGAGATGGGTCTCAAGGCCTACTACATAGTGTGTACCTGCTGGTGGAATACAATTCTACTTACTAAACCCCTTCTCCGATGAGATCAAAGTAGCTTCTCATAAATAATGTACTGAAACAGGAAGAAATAGGAAATTTGAATAGACCAATTAATGAGCAAAGAAATTGAATCACTACTCAAAAATCTCCCAACAAACAAGAGTCCTGGGCCAGGTGATTTTCCAGGGGAATTTTTTAAATGATATCTCATGGATATATAAACCACATCTTTATCCATTCATCAGTTGATGGACATTTGGGCTCTTCCCATAATTTGGCTATTGTTGATAGTACTGCCATAAACATTAGGGTACATGTGCTCCTATGAATAGCATTCTTGTATGCTTTGGATAAATTCCTAGTAGTGCTATTGCTGGGTTGTAGGGTAATTTTGTTTTTAATTTTTTGAGGAAACTCCACACTGTTTTCTATATGCTAAGTGAAATAAGTCAGTCAGAGAAAGACCGATATCATATGTTTTCACTCATATGTGGAATTTGAAAAACTTAACAGAGGACCATGGGGGAAGGAAAAGAGAAAAAAATAGTTTCAAACAGAGAGGGAGACAAACCATAAAAGGCTCTTAAATACACAGAACAAACTGAGAGTTGATGAGGGTGGCAGAGGAAAGAGGAAAATGGGTGATGGACATTGAAGAGGGCACTTGTTGGGATGAGCACTGGGTGTTGTATGTAAGCAATTAATCATGGCAATGTACTCCTGAAGCCAAGAACACACTGTATTCACTGCATGTTAGCTAACTTGACAACAAATTATATTTAAAAAAATTTGAAAAAACATGTATCTCATGGACTTAATATTCCCCCCCCCCTTTTTTTTTGTAATTCAAGTTTAAGTTAGGTAACATAGTATACTCTGGGCTTCAAGAATAGAACCCAGTGATTCATCTCTCACATATGACGCCCAGTGCTCATCCCAAAAATTGCCCTCCTTAATGATCACCACCCATTTAACCCACCCCCAACATGCCCTCCAGGAACCCAAGGGAATTCTACCAGACATTTAAAGAACAGTTAATACCTATTCTTCTCAAACGGTTTGAAAAAATAGAAATAGAAGGAAAACTTCCCAAATCATTCTACAAGGCCACCAGAAAAAAAAAAACCTACTAAAAAGGAGATTTACAGGCCAATCTCCCTGATGAACCTGGATGAAAATTCTCAACTAGATACTAGCAAGTCAAATTCAACAGTATATTAAATGAATTATTTACCACGATCATGTGGGATTTATTCCTGGGCAGCAGGGTTTGTTCAATATTTGCAAATCAATCAACATGACATTCCACATTAACGAAGGAGAGGATAAGAACCATATGATTCTCTCAATAGTTGCAGAAAAAGCATTTAACAAAATAAGCATCCATTCTTGATAAAAACCTTCGACAAAATAGGGATACATGGAACATATCTCAACATCATAAAGGCCATATATGAAAGACTCACAGCTAGTACCATCCTCAATGGGGAAAAATAGAAAACCCTTCCCTTATGGCTGGGAATAAGACAAAGATGCCCACTCTCACCATTACTATTTAACATAGTACTAGAAATCTTAGTTTCAGCAATCAGACAACAAAAAGAAATTAAAGTCATGCAAATCACAAAGGAAGAAGTCAAACATTCACTATTTGCAGATGACATGACATTCTGTGTAGAATACCTGAAAGATTCCATCAAAAATTGCTAGAACTGATACGTGAATTCAACAAAGCTGCAGGATATAAATCAACATGCAGCAATCTATTGCATTTCTACATACCAATAATGAAGCAGCAGAAAAATAAATCAAGGAATCAAGTCCTTTTGCAATAGCACCAAAAACTATAAGATACCCAGGAATAAGCCTAACCAAAGATGTAAAATATCTTTACTCTGCAAACTAGAAATCACTTATGAAATAAATTGAAGTCACAAAGAAATTTAAAAGCATCCCACACTCAGGGATTGGAAGAATAAACATTGTTAAAATGTCTATACTACTGAAAGCAATCTACACATTTAATGCAATCCTTATCAAAATCCCCATGAAACCAGAATATTTCAAAGAGGTAGGACAACAATACTAAAATTTTATTGGAGCCACAAAAGACACCAAATAGCCAACATAATACTGAAAAAAAAATACAAAACTGGAAGCATCATGATCCTCATTTTTAGCTATATTACAAAGCTGCAGTCATCAAGACAGTATGGTACAGGCACAAAAAAGGACACATAAATTAATGGAACAAAATAGAAAATCCAGAAATGGTCCCACAACTATATGGTCAACCAAACTTTAACAAAGCAAGAAAGAATATCCAATAGAAAAAAAAGACATCTCTTCAACAAATGATGTTTGTAAAACTGGATGTTGACATGCAGAAGAATAAAACTGTATTATTTTCTTACACCATATACAAAGATAAATTCAAAATGGATGAACGACTCATTTAGGAGAAACACGAAACCATAAAAGTCCTAGAAGAGAACACAGGCACCAACCTCTTTAACCTTGGCCACAGCAACTTCTTACTAGACATATCGCTAAAGGCAAGGGAAACAAAAGCAAATATGAACTATTGGGACTTTACCAAGGTAAAAAAAAACAAAAAAACAAAACAAAACAAAAAAAAACTACTGCACGGTGAAGGAAACAATCAACAAAACTAAAAGGCAGTATATGGAATGGGGGAAGATATTTGTAAAGGACATATCTATAAAAGGTTAGTATCCAAAATCTATAAAGAACATATCAAGCTCAACAAATAGCCCCGAAACAAATAGCCCAGTTAAAAAAAAATGGGCAGAAGACATGAATAGACACTTTTCCAAAGAAGACATCCAAATGGCTAACACATGAAAAGATGTTCAACATCACTCACCATCAGGGAAATAAAAATACAAATCAAAACCGAAATGAGACACCACCTCACATCTGTCAGAATTGTTAAAATTAATAACATAAGAAACAACAAATGTTGGTGAGGATGTGGAGAAAGGGGACCTTTTGAACTGTTGGTGGGAATGCAAACTGATGCAGCCCCTCTGGAGAACAGTATGGAGGTTCCTCAAATAACTAAAAATAGAACTACTCTAGGATCCAGCAATTACACTATTAGGTATTTACCCAAAGGATACAAAAAATAGTTTCAAAGAGGTACATGCACCCCAATGTTTACAGCAGCATTATCAACAATAGCCAAACTATGGAGAGAGCCCAAATGTGCATCGACTGATGAATGCATAAAGAAGATGTGGTATATACAAGTATAGAATGGGAAATTACTCAGCACTCAAAAAGACTGAAATCTTGCCATTTGCAACAACATGGATGGAGCTAGAATGTATTATGCTAAGCAAAATAAGTCAATCAGAGAAAACAAGCATCATATGATTTCACTCATATGTGGAATTAAAGAAACAAAACAGATGAACGTATGGAAATGTGGTGAAAGTGAAGAGATGAAAACAAACCACAGAGACTTAACATTAGCGAACAAACTGAGGGATTGGTGGAAGGAGGTGGGTGGGAGTTGTGCTAGATGGGTGCTGGGTATTAAGGAGAGTACCTGTTGTGATAAGCAGTGGGTCTTGTATGTATTGTGATGAGCACTGGGTCTTGTATGTAAGTGATGAATCACTGACCTCTCCTCTTGAAACCAGTAATGCACTGAATGTTAACTAGCAAATATTTAAATTTAAAAAATCTGGTTATTTCCAAGGTAGTTCACCAGAGTTTAAATGGGAATTTTTCTGGTCATGTTTACCTTACTGTATAGGTAACCTGATTGGTTTTCAAAGGGCCTGAGTTAAATTATCCAATTTCCTTCCCAAAGAACCTAGACTGTATCTATAGCAAATACCTATGAGGAGACTGGTTGATTAGAATTTTGTGAGTAATTGATTGTGTCCACAATATCCTAACATACAGTCTTGCTTTGCTGGTTTTTTTTTTTTTTTAATTTTCAACCTTTTATTTCCACCTTTGGAAAAACTCTAGGTTAGATATCCCTAGATCTAATTGACAAACTGCTACATTTTTGTAAATAGATATTCTAATTTTATGTAAAATCAAGAACAAAAGAAGGAAGATGAATATTATGAGGTCACATATGAGAGTAGAGTTTTGCCTAGTATGACTTTGTAAATTCAGTATTAGATAGTTGAAGGGAATTGAACCTAGAGAAAGTTTTGTAAGCATGTATGATGTGGGTATTATTTTTTGTTTAGATTTTAATAGGCTAACTTACAGTTCACTAATACTTCTAGACACACACCATAGGGATCATCAATTTCTTAATTAGTATTGAGTCCATTTCATTCCAAATCTTTGTATCCTTAGATTAGTGCTAAAAATAAATTAGATTCCCAGTATAAAAAGAGACAGAGAGAGAGAGAGAGAGAGATACATCCAGATTCAGGAGGCACAGGGATCCCCAACAAATTCAATTGAAGGAGGTCCATACCAAGACACATACTTATTAAAATGACAAAACATAATGATAAAAAAATAATTTTAAAAGTCACAACAGGAAAAAAGAGAGTGTCACATACAAAGGAAATCCCATAAGACCATCAACAGATTTTTCATCAGAAACATTGCAGGCTAGAAGGGAGTGGCAGATATTCAAAGTGCTGAAAGGGAAAAGTCTGCAGCCAAGAATATAATACCCAGTAAAACTATCATTAAGAATAGAGAGATAAAAGTTTCAGAGACAAAAAAATGCTAAAGGAGTCCATGACCACTAAACCAGAGCCTAAAAGAAATGATAAAGGAGACTGAATGGAATGGAAAAACCTTAAGTGTATGAAACACACACACACACACACACACACACACATACACACACACACACACACACACACACACACACAAAAGCAGTAAAAATAAATACTTCAGTAAAAATATGTCAAGGGATTCACAAAATAAAAGGATGTAAAATATCACACCAAATATCTGAGTTATTAAGGGGAAAGGAATAAACAATGAGTTCAAAATTCAGTGACAATCAGTTTAATATAAACTCCTATAGGGGCACCTGGGTGGCTCATTTGGATAAATATCTGACTTTGGCACAGGTCATGGCCTCATGGTTCATTTGTTTGAGCCCCGTGTCAGGCTCTGTGCTGACGCTCAAAGCCTGGGGCCTGCTTTGGATTCTGTGCCTCCCTTTCTGTCCCTCCCAGGCTTGCACTCTTTCTTTCTCTCTCTCAAAACTAAATACACCTTAAAAAAATAAATAGACTTCTATATGTAGAAGATGTTATATACAAACCAAATAGCAACCACATATCAAAAAAAGTAGTAGGTATGCAAAAAATTGAGTAAGGAATCCAAGTATATCGTTAAAGAAAACCAATAATCATAAAAGATAAAAAGAGAAAAAAGAATCAGAAAAAGTCTACAAAAACAACTATAACACAAGTAACAAAATGAAAATAAACACTTATTTACCAATAATTCCTTTGAATGAAAATGGACTAAATGCTCCATTCAAAAGACATCAGGTGTCAGAGTGGATAAAAACAAGACCAATCCATATGTTGCCTACAAGAGACTCATTTCAGAATTAAAGACCCATGCAGATTGCAGGTGAAAGCATGGAGAAACATTTATCATGCAAATGATGTTAAAAGAAAGCTGGAGTAGCAATACTTATCCACTTTAAAACAAAGTCTGTGAAAAGAGACAAAGAATGACACTCTATAATAATAAATGGTGTTAATCTGACAGGAAGACATAACCATTGCAAATATTTATGCACCCAAAATAGAAGCACATGAATCCATAAAAGTTAAAAAAACATAATGGAAGTAATCAAAAAGTAATATAATAAGAGCAGGGGGCTTTAACACACATTTACATCCATGGACAGATTATCTAAACAAAATAAACAAGCAAACAATGGTTTTGAACCACACACAGGAATAAAAGGACTTAAGAGATACATTCAGAACATTCCCTCTTAAAATAGAATACACTTTCTGTTCAAGTACACGTGGAATATTCTCCAGAATTGATCATATATTAGGTAACAAAACAAACCTCAACAAATTCACAAAGATCAAAGTCATACCATGCATTTTTTCTGACCTCAACATGATGAAACTAACAATGAACCACAAAAAAATCTGAAAAGGGCACATATATATGGAGGTTAAACATCATGATACAAAACAATGAATGGGTCAACAAAGAACTCAAAGGAGAAATCAACAAGTACATGGAAACAAATGAAAATGAAAACACTGTTGTTTTCAAAAACTGTATCCCAAAATCTTTGGGATACAACAAAGATACAACAAAACCTGTTCTAAGAGGGAACTTAGTAGAAATACAGTCCTATCTCAAGAAGCAAGAAAAGTCTCAAATACAACCTAGCCTTATACCTTAAAGGAGCTAGAAAATGAAGAAAAAACAAAAAACAAAAAACAAAAACAGCAGAAGTAAATAATAAAGATTAGAGCAGACATAAATGATATGGAAACTAGAACAAACAAACAAAAGAGGAAAGGTCCAGGACACCAAGAGCTGGTTCTTCGAAAAGATCAACAAAATTGATAAAACTCGAGGCAGACTCATGAGAGAGAAATAAAGAACTCAAATGAATAAAATCAGAAACAAAAGAGATGTCACAACCAATAACAGAAATAGGGAATTGGTAAGAGATTATGAAAAACTATATGCCAAGAAATAAGACAACATAGAAGAAATGGATAAATTCCTAGCAACGTATAACCTGCCAAAACTGAACAAAAAAAAAATTGAACTGACCAATTAACAGCAAGGAGATTGAATCAATAATCAAAAAGCTCCCACTAACAAAAGTCCAGGAACAGATGCTTCACAGACGAATTCTACCAAACGTTTAAAGAAGAGTTAATACCTGTCCCTCTTAAACTATTCCAAAAAAAAAAAATAGAATAAAAACTTCCAAATCATTCCATAAGGCCAATAACACCCTGACACCAAAACCAGAGAAAGACACCACAAAAAACAAAGAACTACAGGCCGATATCTCTGGTGAACATAGATGTAAAAATTCTGAACAAAATATTAGCAAACCAAACCCAACAATGCATTCAAAAAATCATTTACCACAATCAAGTGGGATTTATTCCTGGGTTGCCAGTGTGGTTCAATATTTGCAAATCAATCAAGCTGGTGCATCACAACAATAAGAGAAAGGATAAAAATGTATAATCATTTCAATACATGCGGAAAAAGCATTGGACAAAGCACAACATCTATTCATGGTTATATTACAAAACTGTAGTAATCAAAACAGGATGGTACTGGCACAAAAATAGACACATAGATCAATAGAACAGAATAGAAAACACAGCAATAAACCCACAATTATATCATCAACTAATCTTTGACAAAGGAGGAAAGAATATCTAATGGGGAAAAAAAGGCAGCCTCTTCAACAAATGGTGTTGGGAATTCTGGTCAGTGACATGCAAAGAATGGAACTGGACCACTTTCTTACACCGTACAAAAAAAAATTCAAAATTGATTAAAGACCTAAATGTGAGACCTGAAACCATAAAAATCCTAGAAGAGAGAACAAGCAATAATGTGTCTGACATCAGCTGCAACAGCATTTTTCTAGATATGTCTCCTGAGGCAAGGGACGTATAAACAAAAATAAACTATTGGGACTAGGTCAACATAAAAAGCTCTCCACAACAAAAAACAACAACAAAAACAATCAACAAAACTAAAAGGCAAGCTATGGAATGGGAGAAGAAATTGGAAATGACATATCTGAATAGTATCCAAAATATACAAAGAACTTATATGAGTCAACACCCAAAAAGAAATAATCCAATTAAAAAATGGGTGTAAGACATGAACAGTCATTTCTCCAAAGAAGACATACAGATGGCCAATAGACACATGCATAGATGCTCAATATCACTCATTATCATGGAAGTGCAAATCAAAAATACAATAAGATATCACTTCATACCTGTAAGAATGGCTAAAAAAAAAAAACAAGATACAATTGTTGGAGAAGAAGTAGAGAGAAAGGAACCCTTCTGAACGGTTATTGGGAATGAAAACTAGTGTAGCCATTGTGGAAAACAGTATGGGGTTTCCTCAAAAAGTTAAAAATAGAACTAACATATGATTCAGTAATCACACTACTGGGTATCTACCCCAAAAATACAAAAAGCACTAATTCAAAGGTATACGTGCATTTGTATGTTTATAGCAGCATTATTTACAATAGCTAAATTATGGAAGCAGTCCAAATATCTATTGATAGAAAAATGGATAAAGCAGATGTGTTATATATACACAATGGAATATTATTCAGCCACAAAAATAATTAAACCTTGCAATGAAATGGATGGAGCTAGAGAGTTACAATGGTAAGCGAAATAAGTCAGTCAGAGAAAGACAAATACCTTATGATTTCAGTTATATGTGGAATTTAAAAAACAAAACAATCAAAGGAAAGGAAAATGAGAGAAACCAAGAAGACACTTTTAACTATTAAGAACAAACTGATGGTTATCAGGGGGGCGGTGGGTGTGGGGTGGGTGAAATACTTATTTTAGTATCAAGGCTTGCACTCGTGATGAGCATTAGGTGATCAAAATAAAAATTTATAGGGGTGCCTGGGTGGCACAGTTAAGCCACCAACTTTGAACTCACAGTTTGTGGGTTCAAGCCCCACGTGTGGCTCTGTGCTGACAGCTCAGAGTCTGGAGCCTGCTTCAGATTCTGCATCTCACTCTCTCTCTCTGCCCCTCCTTCGCTCACGCTGTCTCTCTCTCAAAAATAAATAATAAACATGAAAATAAATAAATGAAACAAACTAAGAAAAAAAAAGCTCATGGATAGAGAAAAGATTGGTGGATGTCTGAGGCAGTTGATGAGGAGCAGGAAACACAGATGATGGAGGTCAAAGGTAAAACTTCTAGGTACTCAATAAATAAGTCATGTGGATGTCATGTGCAACAGGATTACTGCAATAAATAATTCCCTATTGCATATTTAAAAGCTGCTAAAAGCACAGACCCAGACAATCTCCATGACAAGAATAAATAATTTGTAACTATTAAGGTGGTGGATATTTACTAGACTAATTGTGGTGATCATCTTGTAATGTAGATATAAATGTCAAATTATTATGTTGTACACATACATACAAAACATAACGAGTGCTGATTTGCTTTCTCTTACTTATGACCATTACATAACTCATCTACAAAAACTGGCACCAAAGCTAATCCATGAAAAAATATGTATACATGTCCTTTCTTGATGGTTTAAATCCCAATGATTTCTATGCTTTGTTCATGGTCCAGTTACCTCCTTTGTTAGGGGAGAACACAGGAGAGGCTGATACTTGTCAGATACTTTCTGTTGCTTTATTAATTTCTCTTCACAATAGTTCTGTAAGTATCAACACATCCATTGTATAGAACACACTGCAGGAAATGTAGTGACTTAACTACATGGTCCCAATGACGGGACTCTGATCACGTTACTTTTGTTCCAGCAAATTATCTAGCAGACTGAACATCACACCTCATTCTTCTCTTTCAACTCCTGTTTCTTGGGCTGAGAAGCAACACCCTTTGCTCTTGTGTAACTAGAACTGAGAGTCAGAGAATCAGGCAGCATGTGGAGTAGACAGTAAAGTTAGACGAGAGGAAAGCACATGAAATGCAGGGGAAAGCAGTGAACAAGTGTTTGCCTGTCCTCATTCAGGTCACTGGAAGCTGTGAAATGATGCTATGCCTCTTCTCCAGCTTCATCCTACAGTTCCCTCCTGCTCACAGCAGTGACACTGAATTTCTGGATTTGTGGAAGTGTGAGCGCATCATGGCTTGCTGTCCCATATCCAAGTATTCTGTCTGGTAGTCATGCAATGATGTTCATGTCAGAGGCAGCACACTGACAAAATGAAGAAAGCAAAGCTGGAACAGGCAGCTAACATTTTGATGTCTTTCTAAATGCCACATACTGTAGGTTTCTCTTTTCAGACTCCTTCTGCCAGGAGACTGGCTTTCACTTCAACCACAATATCAACAATTGGAGAACAATGATTCTCCAGCTGACTGCCTTCAGACTCCAACTGTAACTCTTTGCTGAGTCTTCAGCCGGCTTGGCCACCCCCCTTCAGATTCTGCCAGGTCTGCAATCTTAGAGTCATTTTTGTAGAATAAATCTCCACCAATATAACAACATCCTATTGATTCTGTTCCTCTGAAGACCACTGACTTCAAGTCTCTATTAGAAGTGCCACACCCAGGCAGGTCTCCAGACCAGAACTGCATCCTCCCAGCCATCCGAACTCTGGCCTTTGCCAAAAGCAAAACATCCTTGCTCTTCAGGACACCACATGAGAAAGAACTGTAATTAAACCCTGTAGACTGGGACCAGGGAAATGGGTGAACCTCTGTCCAGGTTGATGGAACAAAAAATGTCTCTGTCTTCAGGAATTTAATTTGCATTAAAGAGACACTAGGGCCATGTTATCAGTACACAGAACCCCAGGGAGATATCATAGAGTTCTTAGAGAGGAGCTAGGCCTTGGAGGGTGAACATGTAAAATCAAGGCCATGCTAGGCTGTCAGCTATTTGTGGCAGAACACTAAAAACTGCTTCTAAGTAGGTGATTGAATGATCTAGATATGTAAACAAAAATGTCATTTAAGAAGCCTTAAAGCTGTTTTAGGGAGGCAGGCCTAAAGTATTACATTTTCTACTATTTTATTTTACTTTGCTTCTGTTTTGTTTTGATTATTCTTTGGTTTTGCTATGTATTTTTTCCTATAATACAGATATTGTTCCGTTTGATTGCATCACTTAGTTCTGTAATTCTCCCCTCATACTCCTGGATTTTTTTTAACTCTCTTTTTCTCAGCCTCCTCTTTTTCCATAATTTTATATTCTAATTCACCTATTCTCTCCTCTGCCTCTTCAATCCGTGCATTGGCCACCTCCATTTTATTTTGCACCTCATTTATAGCATTTTTTAGCTCCTCATGACTATTTCTTAGTCCCTTGATCTCTGTAGCAATAGATTCTCTGCTGTCCTCTATGTTTTTCTCAAGCCCAACAATTAATTTTATTACTATTATTCTAAATTCTTGTTCCGTTATTTTGCTTAAATCGTTTTGATCAATTTGTTAGCTGTTGCTACTTCCTGGAGTTTCTTTTAAGGAGAATTCTTCCATTTCATCATTTTGGGTAGTCCCTGCAGTAGCTCCAAACTGCAGGGCACTTCCCATGTGCTGTCCAGAGTAACTTGTGTTGGTGCACAGGGCCTCAGTCAGAATTGATGTCTGCCCCCAGCCCACCAATGGGGCCACAGTCAGACTGGTGTGTAATTTATCTTCCTCTCTCCCAGGGGCAGGACTCACTGTGGAGTGGTGTGGCCCCTGTCTGGGCTACTTGCACACTGCCAGGCTTGTGGTGCTACTTCGAGGTGATATGGCCAAGGGCGTATTAGCCAGGGTGGATCTGCAAGGTGCACAGGGGTGGGAGGGGCAGACTTAGCTCGCTTTGCCATCAGTGGCTCCCTGCAGGAGGGGCCCTGCAGCACTGGGAGGGAGGCAGTCCCATTAAGGATGGATCCACAGAAGCTCAGCGTTGGGCATTTGCACAGTGCAAGCAAGTTCGGTGACGGGAACTGGTTCCCTTTGGAATTTTGGCTGGGGGATGGGAGAAGGTAATGGTGCTTTCCAGTGCTTTTGTTCCCCCACTGAGCTCTGTCATTCTGGGACTCAACAACTCTTCCTCCCTGTGTCCTCTCGCCTTCCCCGGTCTCCAAGAGCAGAGCTGTTGACTTTTAACATTCCAGATGTTAAGTCCCGCTGGCTGTCAGAACTCACATAGTCCAGCCCCTCTGTTTTTGCAAACCAGACTTCGGGGCTCTGCTTTTCTGGGTGGGCTGCCCTTCCACCACCCTGGCTCCCTCCCACCAGTCCCTGTAGCATGCACTGCCTTTCCGCCCTTCCTACCCTCTTCCATGGGCCTCTTGTCTAAGCTTGGCTCCAGAGAGTCTGTTCTACTAGTCTTCTGGCAGTTTTCTGGGTTATTTAGGCCAATGTGGGTGGAATCTAAGTGATCAGCAGGACAAGGTGAGCCCAGCATCCTCCTACGCCACCATCTTCCCCATGAAGTTTTCCCTGTCATGTATTTTTTATGTTTATTTTATTTTTTTTTTTGAGAGAGAGGGAGGTGCAGAGAGAGATGGAAATGGAAGATTTGAAGTGGGCTCTGTGCTGTCAGCAGAGAGCCCAACACAAGGCTTGAACTCACGAACCATGAGATCATGACTTGAACTGAAGTCAGACACTTAACCGACTAAGCTACCCAGGTGCCCCATTGCCATGCAATGTTTAAATGAAATTAAACGCATCACTCTTTTCCTAATTGCTGCTGGAGTTTTAGCCATGGCTAAAAAATTATCTTGCACTACTAGGTTACAAGAAAAATTTCACTGGGTGTACTTCTGTGGACAGGAGAGAGACAAGAGAAGGATGGATCATATTGGGGTGTCAGGCATAAGAGGAACAGTTGGAGAAGTGACCATCTTGTAAAAATTCTGTGAATATCATGTGACTAAGTCAAGAGAATTAAATGTTGATCAGGATCCTGGTCCTGTGCTTGTCTTTGAGAACTTTATGTGGGTCCAGGCTCCCACAACTGGGAGATGAGGATTTAAATGAAGTAGAAACTCCATGTCACTTCAGATGGACCACTCATGTAACTAAGTAAGAGAGACCACCCTCTTGGGAATAAGATAAACACAAAATCTATTCCAAAGTTGACCAAATAACCTGGCTGCAGACTATAGAGAATGTAAAACATCTAGTTTGCACAAAAGGTGCAAGAACCAAGACTGAAACCTCACAAGTGTTACCTCATTCTTCACTATGTGGGAGTGAGGTCTCCTCAGGAGAAGGTTATAGCCTCTTAGTGCTCCTCAGAAGGATGCAAGTGAGGGTAAAAGTTGCCTCAGTTTCCCAAGGTAGAACCTCTTCCTGATCTACCACATTATTTCCTGGTTTCCATTATTTGCCAGGTTTGCAAGACACAGGGTGAAGCTTGGGCTAAACTTTCTTGGAATGGAGTCCATTTGAAGTCATATTTCACCACCCCACGGGATGAGCACTAACATCCATCTTACTGCCTGTGGACATTTCCAGATATGCAGTCTAGATATCAAGACAGGAAAGATGTGGATATAGATGTGGATTTAGACTGTGCCTGGCTCACAGTACATATCCAATTCACATTTAATAAACATGTGATATACATGTAGGTATAAATAGGAAGTAAAACTATGTAATATGTGCTGTCATTCATTTATACACATATGAAATTTCAAAGAGATTTAGGATCACACTAAAGTTACTGTTTCATAATCTGCCTTGAAGAAAAGTTTTTGTGTATCTTAAAATTCTGTCTTTTCATGGGAAAAAATAACATGCAGAAAATGAAAACAATGCCCCTATGTAGATATATCTATCCGTGTAGTGGGTCATCTGTCAAATGGGCAGGTTGATATTTATCTCACAGAGCCACTGTGGGGAGAAATGAACAAATAGATCAATAGTATCCTATACATAGTAATGTAATACTTTAACACATATAAAACAATATATAAAATTTTTCATTATGTAGGACAAATATTTACATATTTATCAGCCCATATACATCCAAGAAATTATCCCTAAATTTATGTGTTAAATAACATCCTATAATATAAAAATCTGATATTAAAAATGTTCATGATTATTATTGTCCTACTAGCCTTCCTATTCTTGCAGTTAAATATTTATGTAGGAAACAAAAACAACCCATTTCTATGTTTGGTATTCATCATCATCTAAGCACAAAATTTTGCTTTATAGCAGAGGAAAATACTTATTTATTGTCCTTGTTTGGAGAATTATTAGCTCCAATATATTTTGAAGTATTTATCAAAATGCTAAATTTGGAGATAATTCTGGAAGTTTTTCTATATCAGTATATGCAAAATTAGTAATTTAGTGATCTACAAAAGAACTGGTTGTCTAAATGATTCCCAAACACAAATTTTCTTCTAGAAGATAGTAGGTATTAAATACTCAAAAAAAGTGTTTCCCAAGTGTACATAAAGGATATTTCATATATTCATGTCAAATAAAAGATACTTTAGACCCTTTAAAAGAAGTAAATAAATAAATAAATAATCTGCATGAAACAAGCCAGAAGAAAATAAAATGCAACTATATGATTACTTTTACATTAATTACAGGAAATCATTAACCCATTTACACAAAGATCACTGGGTGCCTGGGGAAAAGACATGGTGAGGGAGTGGGTGGTGGGTGAGTACAGAACTGAAAATATGGTGTCATAAGAATATAATCATAATGGTCTTTAAGAATACTTGCTCATTATCATTGACAATTCTGGGTATCATAATAATAGGGCAAACACATAGGAAGATATTACTGTATAAAATTCTAAATTCTTGAAATTGACATTCTAAACTAACACCATGAAAATGACAGGATTTCATAAAAATTTTCTTTATAGAATGGATAAAACCATGGTTACCAGTAAAAAATCCATTTTAAGATTTCAAATTGCTAGCAATCCTTTTAATTAACTACATATTTCACATCCTTCTGATAGAACATAGGATTCATTCTTTATGGTCAGAAAAATATATGCATATTAATTGCAAGTGTATGTTAAAGATCAAGTTGTTGTCAAGCTGAACAATTGTTGCTTTTAGACAAAGAAAGACTTCTTTAATATGAGCCTCATGGGCTACATAGAGCATGTAGCTTCTGAAGAAATAAAATTTCATGTCCTAAAACCTCTTCTTGCATGATTAAACCAAAACAACTTCTCTACTTTTAGGTTAGTGAACCTCAAGGACCTATTTCACAACATGCTTTTGTTAGATCTCTGACCTTACTTGAGCCAGGCATCATATCTCACAGGGATGTGAACTGTCAGGAACTCCTGAGGACTGCTGCCTTAGAATCTGGAGTAGAAGCTTCAGCGGCCCTCAAGACAGGTCCTCAGAATCTGACTCCTTCCAACACCTGAGAGGAGGTTGGCCACATGCATGAAGACCTGCACAGGGAGAGAGACCTAGATATCAGTATGATTTATGGAGTAATGATGTCCTTGGCACCATGCAAAGTACTAGGTTACAGATAATGACATTCATATAAGTGATTGGTGGTCATAAAAAACAATATATTTTAATGGGCTTCACAAAAGGGCCTTTTTCCTCTTTCCTCATCTCTCCCCTAAGAACAAAGTTGAAAAAAATAAGTGGCCTGAATTCATAAGGCATTCATGACCCCACAGTAACCACAAGTCCATAAGCTTGCTCATGTGTATCAGTGAATTTCCTCAGAGGTCCTGTGGGGGAAGCATTCTCATCTTCATTTTACAGAGGGAAAATCTGGGGCTCAGAAACAGTTGTTACCTATCTTTCTGTTACTTTGTCTTTAGAGGAAAGCATCTCCAGGACACCCCTGGAGCAAGACCCACACTCACTGAGGCAGGACAAAACCCTAATGGCTTTACCTAGGAGAAAGCTTGAGTGCCACATCCCCAAACGAGAAAGAGGCGACTTTGATCTGAGATCCCTTTGTATCCTCACACTCCAGGGTTGTTCAGCGCCTGAAGCATGGGGACTCACTCTACCAACTGAGCGCCAAACACCTGAAAATGGGACCTGCTCTCCTCTCCAGGACACTTTGGTCTCTATTAAAATGGCCTCAGAGTTCACAATGAAGACTTCATGATGAAGTCACCTTTCTCTGACAACAGACACTCTCAAGCCTCTCCTTCACAATGGAACTGCCTCTGATCTTTCAGCCATCAGTTGCAGCATCCTGGGAAACTAAATCCTTTCGGCTACCCAAAACTAAGGTTTCAGTCAGCTGGGTCAAGACCTCTGCCCTGGGACGTGATAATGTATGACTTTAAAGCACATGTTTGACACCTCATGTATCCATCGATCCATCCACTCATCTGTTTAACAGGCATTAAGATCAAACTCTACATTGTCCCTTTGTTTTAAGGCTTTAAGCTTTTGCAGAATGGCAACAAAGTAATGTGTGAAAAGGGTGGTGTGGTAAATTCAGATGTTAAATCTAATAAGAGATGGTCATTCCCACTAAGATTTCAGCCTGCTCATTCAAGTCTCTTATAATTGATAAATTATAATTATGGTTTAATGCCCTGGGCCCCTCTCCACATCTCTAGTTACTCTATCTTTTACATATACTTGCAACAGTATTCTTTGATGAATTCTCGACCCTTAATTCACATTGCCTGCACTTACCACCTTAGTCTCCATCCCTCATCTAAAGGTTGCTATTCCCCCATGCTTCCACAAAAATTACACTTGCCCATTCTACATCCCAGTCTTTGTCACATGCATAGATCAGGAAGATTTAAATGACAGTTCAAATGAAGACAAACATGTATTTCACCCAGAGGATAAGATTTCTTTCTCCCAAAACAGAATAAATTGCCTGGGCATAGTGAAGCATTTTATTGCAGTGAGATCAGTTATGTACAAGCTAGAGTTGTAGTTACTTTCCATAGACAGAGAGTCAGATAACTGAAAGGCTATGATTTAGAAAATGGCCTTTTAAATGAAACACATTTTCTCCAACATAGCTCTACTTTTCCTTCATTAAAAAGGATTTTCCAAATGTGTTTTGTGCATGTTAGCAATAATATTTTCTGTTCACTTCAATAACCTCTTTCAGAACTGATTTTCATTTCTTTGTAGAGAAAACTAGGTATGGAATAAAATTATGTGAAATAACGTTGTTCCACACTCTCTACCCTTGTTAAACATATTTTCTAAAAGCATTGTCTGTGTCATGTTTAGATCATACAGTGGTGATGATATAGGTAGAGTTAGGGAACTCTTGCTGTTACTGAGTGTTAAATTGTTTTCTGTACCATAAAAATCATGCTAGACTTTCTTTTTGAATCTTTCTATTAAAAACCCAACAAAATATGTATACCTGAATCTATACTGATATAAATAAATGAATCAGTTAATTAAAAAAAATCGATCACAGAAGACAAATACTCTTTATCAAATAGGTCCAAATAATATATGTAGATACCTCTTCTCCATGTGCTGAATCTTAATCCTGCTTCTCACTCCTGAGGACCCGATAGACTTAGTGACTCATTTCTTGAGTAGGTGAAAGGAGAATAGTCACTGTATGTATACTGGGGAAACTAGACAAAAACAGCTTTAGTCCTAAAATGAAGGCCAACATCTCTAGTGACTCACTGATGTTAAGTGGGTGTCATGTCTTCCTAAATGTGAGGTGATGAGAAGGGCACTTCAATTCTGTGGTATTCTTTCTTGAAACCCATAACCAAAATGTAACCAGGAGAAAAAATAACACACAATGTCTGCACTCCTCAACACTCTCAGGGTCATAATAACAGTCTGGAAGTTCCCCAAGCAATTCAACACAGAGTTACCTTAAGACCCTGCAATTTCACTACTAGATTCACAGGCAGGATAGATGACCACATATGTCTACATAAAAACTTGGACATTAATATGCGTAGCATCATTACTTGTAATAGCCGAAAGTGGAATCAATCCAAATGTCAACCAATTAATGCATAAATTAAGAAATGAGGTGTTTTATTTGACAAAAAAGGATCCTACATCATCAATGAACCTGGAAAACATCACCAAGTGAAAAAGGCCAAATATGCAAAAGAACACATATTGTATGATTGCATTTATACAAAATATGCAGTGAGAGACCATCACTATAGGTGTACCTAAGGAATTCCCCACTTTCCATCCTGAATTCCAGAAAGCTCTGCCTTGTGGGTTTAAGTCATAGCCTCTCACTCTCAATTTCCTGCTTCACCATGTCCAAGCTGCAGTTCACACTTTCCTCAGAAGGTGACAACAATATACCACCATCATCAAAGTTGGGTATGATGTTCATACTATCATTATTTATATTAGTAAAACAGGAAAGAACCAAAATATTCACCACCCAAATGTTTAATGAATCAAAAAAATAATGGCATATTATATGGCAATTAAAAAGGAATGAAGTACCGATACATGCTATAACATGGATGAACCCTGAAAACGTTAAGCCAAGTGAAAGAAACCGAATATTCTCAAAGCCACATATTATTGGATTCCATTTAAATAAAGAGTCCAGAGACAGCCCATAAATATGCAGTACCAAAAGAATTTTCCTGCTCCATCCTGACTTCCAGAAATCTCAGTCTGGGGGATTTGGGTAACACCTGCTCCCTCCCACTTTTCTGCCTTGTGATATTCAAGCTGCAATTCAGGCTTTGGTCACAAGGTGGCACCAACGCACCACCATCATCAACCTTTGTTCCCAAGAAGTGTCTGCAAGGAGTAAAGACAAATCAATAATTTCTCCCCAAATCCAGAATTTGAACCTATGAAGAATGATTCTAATATTGTCTGGAAAAAAACTGTTAGGTGTCAATGAAAACTGTCATATCACATACACCGCGGCCTGCAGATGAAAAATACCAGGTGGCAAAAGCACTCTTTGGCAGTGAATGGGAGATATGCAAAAGGACAATGTAGAGCAGAACAGAACAGGGGGTAGCTGACAGCATGGGGCTTCAGAGCGGGGTCTGAGCAGCTGTGCCCTGTGTCATGGACAGGGGATGACAGACGAACTGGGAGTAGGTCAGGGCAGCCTGTACAATTGTGGGATAATGGAGATGAACATCCTGTTGTCTGCTAAGGGAAGAACGTACAGTCCACACTGCACATGAGCTGACAGTGATGTGGGAAGAAATAAGTTAACACAGAGAATGTAGCTTGGAGTCAACAAAACACGGACATGCTTTAATATTCTTAGGGATGTTCCAAGCAGAATTGTCAAAATAGTAAATTGTTTCATATTATTTTACTTGTTGCAAAATATATTATTTTTCATTTAAAAAACAAGAAAAATGTAAAGAAATGTGATGTTGCTAGGTGGCGAGATCCAGAATGGCAGCTCTGAGAGTCTCAGACTAGAGGGGATGGGTTGCATAAAAAAAAGCTTCTACACAGTGAGGAAACTAAAAGGCAACTGACAGAATGGGAGAAGATATTTGGAAATGACATGTTGGATAAGGGCTAGTATCCAAAAATTAAAGACCTTATCAAACTCAACACCAAAAAAAACCCAAAACAAAAACAAAAACAAAAAACAAAACCAAAACAAATAATCCATTGAAGAAATAGGCAGAAGACATGAATAGACACTTTTCCAAAGAAGGCATTAAAATGGCTAAAAGACACATGAAAAGATGCTCAACATCACTCATCATCAGGGAAATACAAATCCAAACTATAGTGAGATACCACCTCACACCTCTCAGAATGGTTCAAATAAACAACTCAGGAAACAACAGATATTGAGGATGCAAAAAAAAAAAGGGAACACTTTTCCACTGCTGGAGAGTATGCAAACTGGCATAGCCACTCTGGAGAACAGTATGGAGGTTCCTCAAAAAGTTAAAAATAGAACTACCCTATGACCCAGCAAATGCAATACTAGGTATTTATCCAAAGGATACAAAAATGTTGATTCGAAGGAGCACAAGAACTCCAATGTTTATAGCAGTGCTATCAACAATAACCATCTTATGGAAAGAGCCCAAATGTCCATCGATTGATGAATGAATAAAGAAAATGTGGTGTTATATACAATGGAATATTAGTTAGTGATCAAAAAGAATGAAATCTTGCCATCTGCAATAATGTATGGAACTAAAGTGTATTATGCTATGCTAAATAAGTCAGTCAGAAAAAGACAAATATCATATGACTTCACTCCTTTGTGGAATTTAAGAAACACAATAAATAAACATAGGGGAAGGGAAGGGAAAATAAGATAAAAGCAGAGAGGGATGCAAGCCATAAAAGACTCTTAAATACAGAGACCAAACTGAGAACCCTCAGCTGGAGGGGAGGTGGGTGGGGTGATGGGCTAAATGGGTGATGCGCATTACGTAGGGCACTTGTTGGGGTGAGCATTTCATGTTATATGTAAGTGATGAATCACTGGGTTCTACTCCTCAATCCAGTACTATACTATATGTTAACTAACTTGAATTTAAATAAATAAATTTTAAAAATTGAAAAAAGACTATAAGAAGTAATAAATAAATTCAGTAAAGTTGCAGCATACAAAATTTATGCACAGCAATTCACTGTGTTTCTATACACAAGTAATGAGGCAGATGGAGAAATTAAGAGAAAAGTGCCATTTACAACTGAACCAAAAAAAGAAAAAAAAAACCCTAGGAATAAACTTAACCAAGAAGATGAAAGACCTGTACTGTGAAAGCAATTAAACATTGATGAAATAAATTGAAGATGACACAAAGAAAAGGTAAGATATTTCATATTCATGGATTGTAAAAACCAATATTGTTAAAATGTCCATACTATCCAAAGCAATCTACAAGTTAAATTCAATCCTTATCAAAATACCACCAGCATTTTTCACAGAAAAAGAACCCGTAATACTAAATTTGAATGAAACCAAAGACCCTGAATAGCCAAATCAATCTTGAGAAAGAACAAAGCTGGAGGCATCACGATTCCAGGTTTTGGTATATACTACAAAATTGTAGCAATAAAAACAGTATGGTTCTGGGACAAAAATAGACACATAGATCAATGGAACAGAATAGACAGTGCAGAAATAAACCCATGATTATATGGTCAATAAATCTGTGACAAAGGAGACAAGAATATACAACGGGGAAAAGACAATCTCTTCAAAAAATGGTGCTGGGAAAACTGCACAACTACATGCAGAAGAATGAAACTGGACCGCTTTCTTACACCATCCACCAAAATAAACTGAAAACGGATTAAAGACTTAAATGAGAGACCTGAAACCATAAACATCCTAGAAGAGAACATAGGCAGTAATTTCTCTGACACCAGATGTAGCAAAATTTCTCTAGATGTCTCCTAAGGCAAGGGAAAAAAGCAAAAATAATCTATTGGGATTGCATCAAAATAAAAAGCTTTTTCACAGCAAAAGAAAACATCAACAAAACAAAAATATAACCACTGCGTGGGAGAAGACATTTACAAATGATATATCTAATAAATCTTTATTATCCAAAATATAAAAGAACTTATACAATTCAACACCAAAATACTCCAAACAATCTAATTGAAAAAATGGGCAGAGGACCTAAATAAACATTTTTAAAAATATTTATTTATTTATTTTGAGAGAGACTGGGGAGAGGGGCAGAGAAGAAAGAGAGGATACCAAGCAGGCTCCACACTGTCAGTCCAGAGCCTGACAGGGGGTTTGATCCCACAAAACCATGAGATCATGACCTGAGCCAAAATCAAGATTTGATGCTTAAATGACCAAGCCACCCAGGTGAGACACCCATAGTAGACATTTTTCTAAAAAGACAATGCATATAAAAAGAATTATTCACGATCATCAAGTGGGATTCATTCCTGGGCTTCAGGGCTGGTTCAATATTTGGAAATCAATCAATGTGATACATCACGTTAATAAAAGAAAGGATAAGAACCATATGATCTTGTCAATAAATGCAGGAAAAGCATGTGACAAAATACAACATCCTTTATTAATAAAAACCCTCAAGAAAATTGGGAAAGAAGGAGCATACTTAAACATCATAAAAGCAATTTATGAAAAGTCCACAGCTAATATCATCCTCAGTGGGGAAAAACTGAGAGCCCTCCCCCTGAGATCAGGAATACGATAGGTATGTCCACTCTCACCACTGTTTTTCAACATAGTGTTGGAAGTCGTGGCATCAGTAATCAAACAACAAAATAAAAGGCAACAACATTGGCAAAGAAGAAGTCAAGCTTTCGCTTTTTGCATATGACATGATACTCTACATGGAAAACCTGAAAGACTCCACCAAAAGTCTGCTAGAACTGATACATGAATTCAGCAAAGTTGCAGGATACAAAATCAATGTACAGAAATCAATTGCATTCTTATACACTAATAATGAAGCAACAGAAAGACGAAGAAACTGATCCCATTTACAATTGCACCAACAGCCATAAAATACATAGGAATAAACCTAACCAAAGATGTAAAAGATTTGTAAGCTGAAAACTATAGAAAGCCTATGAAAGAAATTGAAGAAGACACAAAGAAATGGAAAAACATTCCATGCTCATGGATTGGAAGAATAAATATTGTTAAAATGTCAATAATACCCCCAAAAACCTACACATTCAATGCAATCCCAATCAAAATTGCACCAGCATTCTTCTCAAAGCTAGAACAAGCAATCCTAAAATTTGTATGGAATCCCAAGACCCCGAATAGCCAAAGTAATATTGAAGAAGGAAACCAAAGTGGGATGCTTCACAATATCAGACATTAGCCTCTACTACAAAGCTGTAATCATCAAGAAAGTATGGTATTGGCACAAAAACAGACACATAGACCAATGGAATAGAATAGAGACCCCAGAATCAGACCCACAAATGTATGGCCAACTAATCTTTGAGAAAACAGGAAAGAGTATCCAATGGAAACAAGACAGTCTCTTTAGCAAATGGTACTGGGAGAACTGGACAGCAACATGTAGAAGAATGAAACTAGACCACTTTCTTACACCATTCACAAAAGTAAACTCAAAATGGATGAAAGACCTGAATGTGAGACAGGAATCCATCAAAACCCTAAAGGAGAAAGCAGAAAACAACCCCTTTGATCTCAGCCGCAGCAATTTCTTACTTGACACATCTCCAAAGGCAAGGAAATTAAAAGCAAAAATGAACTATTGGACCTCATGAAGATAAAAAGCTTCTGCACTTCAAAGGAAACAATCAACAAAACTAAAATGACCCCGACAGAATAGGAAAAGATATTTGCAAATGAAAGGGATAGTATCCAAAATCTATAAAGAATTCACCAAACTCCACACCTGAAAAACAAATAATCCAGTGAAGAAATGGGCAAAAGACATGAGTAGACACTTTTGTAAAGAGGACATCCAGATGGCCAACAGGCACATGGAAAGATGCTCAACGTCACTCATCAGGGAAATACAAATCAAAGTCACACTGAGATTCCACCTCACACCAGTCGGAGTGGCTAAAATGAACAAATCAGGAGACTATAGATGCTGGCAAGGATGTGGAGGAATGGGAACCCTCTTGGACTGTTGGTGGGAATGCAAACTGGTGCAGCCGCTCTGGAAAACAGTGTGGAGTTTCCTCAAAAACTTAAAATTAGAACTACCCTATGACCCAGAAATAGCAATGCTAGGAATTTACCCAAGGGATACAGGAGTGCTGATGCATAGGGGCACATGCACCCTAATGTTGATAGCAGTGATTTTCAGTAATAGCCAAGTTATGGAAAGATCCTAAATGTCCACCAACTGATGAATGGATAAAGAAATGTGGTTTTTATATACAATGTAATACCACTTGGCAATGAGAAAGAATGAAATCCTGCCATTTGCAGCAACGTGGATGGAACTGGAGGGTATTAGGCTAAGTGAAATAAGCCAGGCAGAGAAAGGCAGATACCATATGTTTTCACTCATATGTGGATCTTGAGAAACTTAACAGAAGACCATGGGGGAAGGAAAGGGGGAAAAAATTAAAAACAGAGAGGGAGGCAAACGATAAGAGACTCTTAAATACAGAGAACAAATTCAGGGTTGATGGGGGGTGTGGGAGAGGGGAAAGTGGGTGATGGGCATTGAGGAGGGCACTTGTTGGGATGAGCACTGGCTGTTGTATGGAAGCCATTTTGACAATAAATTATATTAAAAAAAATAAAAATAAAATAAAATAATAAAAAGGCAATGCAGATGGCTATCAGACACATGAAAAGCTGCTCAACATCACTAATCATCAGGTAAATGCCAATCAAACCCACAATGACATAACACCTTACATCTGTGAGAATGGCTATAATAAAAAAATACAACAAATAACATGTGTTGATGAGGATGTGGAGAAAAAGGAAACCATTACATTGTTGATTGATATGTAAATTGGTACATCCCCTGTGGAAAACAGTATGGAGTTTCCCCCAAAACAAAATTATGAATACCACAAGTTGCAATAATTCCACTCTTGGGTATTTATTCAAAGAATACAAAAACACTAATTCAAAAATATATATGCACCCCTATGTTACTGTAGCATTATTTATAATAGCTAAGATATGGAATTGGAAGAAACCTATGTATCCATCAATAACAAATGATAATGAATATATGTATACATATATATAATGGAATATTATGCATCCACAAAAAGGATGAGATTGTGCCATTTGAGACAAGACAAAGGGACTTAGAGGGTATGAAGCTAAATGAAATAAGTCTGACTAAGACAAACACCATATGATTTCACTCGTAAGTGAAATCTAAACAAAACAAAACAAAAAACAACCAGAGAGTAATGAATTAAAAAAAAAAAAAGGAGAAGTAGACCTATAAATACAAACCACCAGTGGTTGCCAGGATGAAGGCGGGTAGAGAGTTGAGCAAAATGGGTGAGAGAGTGGGAGATACAGAATACTAGTTATGGAATGAATAAGACATTGAAATAAAAGACACAACACAAGGAATATAGTCAATGATATTTTAATAGTGATGTACTGGGGCAGATGGTAGCTACACTTGTGGTGAACATGGTATAGTGCATAAACTTATCACTATTTTGTACACGTGAAACGAATGTAACATGTGCCAATTATACTCAAGAATAAAAATAAAAAATCAATACCCAGGAATCTCGTCATCACTGAAATTAATATTGTGCACTTTCATTCTATTTTTTTTGTTAGTAGATATATGCACGTGTACTACATATGCATTACATGCACAATTCATAGTACTATTATGAGACTATATGTGCAGATTATATCCTGTGGTTTTGTTATATTTGATTTTGCTTTTATCTTACCTTTATCTAAAGTACTAACAAGGGGATGAAGACTTCTGATTAAGTGACAAGGATAATACATGATTTAAATTTGCCTTTTAATAAACTCCTTACCAGCCAACCAAATACAATTCTTGATCAATGCATCTGGTTGGAAATGCCATACCTGTACCATATGAAATAATATTACGTGTATGGGTCTGCTTGTGAGCATTCTATAGAACTCCTTTTATGCATATGTCACTCACTCTACTGAAATTTATAAAATTATATGCTCATGGAATACTGCAATGCCTGGCAATATAATCCTCACTCCTAAATTATACACTTTATAGGAGCATTAGAAATATTATTATAATTAACAAATGATAATAAAAGACAACAATCATTATAGGGCACATAGCAAGTAAATCGCTTGCTCTAGATCATTCAACCGACAAATAATACTACCCAGTGTCATATCTTCATCCTTCTGACCCTAAAGCCCACACTCCTAACAACTGTTTCTATAGTGAATATTCTTCCACGTTACACTGGAGGGAAAGGGAAAGGGAAAAGGGAAGGGACATACCTAATGTTCTCTGGTCAGCTGAAAGTTCTGGCAACTGAAATACAGATTGGATGAGTTTCATCTTCTATCTAGCTGACCCATTCTTATTCTTTGCTCTTCTGAACTCTTTCGTCTTCCTGGAATTCCATAAAAAAACTGTTTCACTCATCGAACTAGAAAGAAAATAAAAGACCAGAAAGTATGTGGAAAGAAAGCAATGATGACATTGGATCAAAGTTCACTTCTTGATGCCACATTTGAAGATGCGTTCAGTGTCAAAATTTTATTTTATGGGACAGAGGAATTTTCTCTTAGAACCCAGAATCTGTCTTGTAAGAATCTATCCAAAAGATACCATATAAAAAGGAAAAAAAGGCAAAAGCATAAAACCAATCCTGACCAAAAAAAATCAGACATGAGACATGAGACAAGACAAGACTAGCCATGAGACAAATGCCCAGCAATAAGATGATTGAATAATAAAAGGACATCTACATCCTAGAGTACTGCTCAGCTATAAGAAGCAATGAGTACTCCCTCCTTATGTTTTCATGAAGTGATCTCCAAGATACATTGTTCAGTGAAGAAACAAGGAGTAGAAAAGTGTGTAGAGCTGCTACTGTCCAATACAGTAGGCAACAGCCACATGTAGCTATTTAAATGTAAGGTAATTAAACTTAGAAGAAATTAAAAGTTTAGTTCCTCAGTCCTACATACCACATTTCAGGTGTTCGACAGCCACAGGTAATTAGTGGCTACTGTGTTGGACAATGAAGACTGACAAAACAAGACCAGAATCTCTAAGCACTATGGGGCAACTGCAAAAGTTGTAACATACATATCATGGGAACACAAGAAAAAGGAATAAGAAAGTAACGGAGGCATATTTTACATGACTATGAATTTCCCTAACTTAATGTCATAAAACAAACCACAGATGCAAGAAAAGCAGAGAAATACAAACTGGATATATATGAAAACATTAGACATTGGCACACCATTTTCAAAGTGCAGAAAAACAAAGATAAAGACAACATCCTGAAAGAAGCCAGTAGGAGGGGAAAACACATTATTCATAGAGAAGCAAAATTAAGACTTATATCTGACTTCTCAGAAGCCATGCAAATAACAAGAGAATAGAATGAAATATTTAAATTGTTGAGAGAAAATCCACCAACCTAGACATCTGTAACCTGCCAAACTGTCTTTCACAACAAAGAAATAAAATTCCTTTAAAAAAGCAAACAAAACTGAAAATTGAGGAAATGTGTTGCAAAAAGTGGTAAGAGAAGTTGTTTAGAGAGAACAACAATGGTATAGGTCAAACTCAAATCCACAAAACAAAGGAAAATCCTTAAAGAAGTTATAAATGAAGGTAAAATAAAAAATTATTTTTCATATTTTTAAATGATCTACTAGATATGTTTGTTCAAAATTAAAACAGCAACACTATATTCAATTTCATATGCTTATATATAAATATATATGCTGATATATTCTTATGTATAGATGAAATGAATAACAGCAGTGACACAAAGGCTGGAGGAAAGAATTAAGCTTATTTTGTGATTATAAGACACTTGCTCTCCCTGTGAAACAGTAGAGTATTAGTTGAAAGTGCACTTGGATTAGTAAATGTATACTGCAAACTCTAGGGCAGCCACTAAAAAGAAAACATAAAGAAGTATAATTGCTATCCTAAGAAAGTAGAGAAAATAGAACCATATAAAATGTGAAATAATGGGGTCTCAGGAGGACTGCTGCCCTTGAATCTGGAGTAGAAGCTTCAGCAGCCATCAGAGCCCAGACCCTCAGAACTTGCCTCCTTCAGGCACCTGATAAGAGCTTGGCCACCAGCATGTACAGGGAAACACAGATCCAGCAATCACTATGATACTAGTGTAACTATGTCCCACCACCATGTCTGGCATGGTATAAGAGTGAAAAACTAATTTGTGGTAACAACCATATGTAATAATTGACTACTCACAGGGACTTTTCTCCTTTTTTCCTCGGCTATCTCATAACAAAATTGGAAAGGAATAAGAAAAGGACTGAATCTCTATACACATTTATGATCCCACAGTAACCACAGGGCCATAGGCTTGCTCATGTGTATCACTGATTGTTCTCAGTGATCCTGTGGGTGAAGTATTCTCATCCACATTTGACACAGAGGGAAGATGGGGCTCAGAGTTGTTCCATCTCTTTCATCCTACAGCCCTGATTTAGAGAAATTCAGCTCCAGAACACCCCTAAAGCAGGACGTACACTCACTGGGGTAAATAAGGACCCCAATAGCTTTACCTACAAGACCCTGGGCATCAAGTACCAAAGTGAGAAATAGGTGACTTGGTTCTGGACCCTCTGTCTCCCAACACCCCAGAGTGGTTCAGCTGCCACCATGAGGACCCACACACTCAGCTGAGTCCCAAACACCTAAAGGTGGGACCTTGTAGTTCCCACCAAGGTATGTGTGTCTCTATAAAAAAGTCATTACAATCACCACATTTACACCAGGTTTCTATGGCAAATGGGATGCATCAATTGGACCTCCACACTGGAGATGTCTCTACACATTCATACAGTCCCACTCATTTACTTGAAAGCAAAACTCTTTAACTCATCAGGTCAACATGTTAGAAAGCATAGTTATTAGAAGTGCTGGCCTGGGACCTAGGCAAATGGAAGAACTCTGCTCAGGTTCATGGAAAAAGAATATCCCTGTCAGCGATTTTGTTTGCTTAAAGGAGACAGTAGGCCAGTTATTATCAATACATAGCGACCCATGGTGATATCCTAGAATTCTTGAAAATGAACTAACCTTCGAAAATGAACTAATCCACTGATTGATAAATGGATAAATTGTGGTATATATGAACAATTAATATTATTCAGCCACAAAAAAAGAGTGAAGTCTTGCCATTTGCAGGGACATGGATGGAGCTAGAAAGCATAATGCTAAGCAAAATAAGTCAGTCAAAATAAAATACCATATGATCTCATTCCTGGATTGAATTTAAAAAACAAAGCAAGCAAAGGGAAAAATAAGAGAAGGATAGAGAGACAAATTAAGAAACACTCTTAATTATGGAGAACAAATTGATGTTTACCAGAGGGTAGGGGGTGGGGGATGCATGAAAGACATGATGGGGATTAAGGAGTGTCCTTGTCGTGATGAGCACTGGATATTGTATGGAAATGTTGAATCACTATATTGTACACCTGAAACTAATATAACACTATATGTTAACTAACTGAAATTAAAATAAAAATTTTAGAAAACAAGGCCATGCTCATGACAGTTAATCATCGGTGGCAGAAAACTAAGAGACTGTCTAATTCTGTGACTGAATCATCTAGGCATATATACAGAACATGTCATTTAAGAAGTCCCAGAGTTATTTCAGTGAGGCAGCCCTAAATGATTACTCAGTTAAGTAAGAAACCTAGTTAATTAAACTACATATTGGTTCTTCCTGGGGAATTCTTATCCTCCACTCCCAGTATTTTCTTCCAAGGGTAGGCATATCCACAACTAAACATGTCTAACCTCTCAACACACTCACTTCCCTATGTAATCACTTAACTGATTAGTGAGTTTGGAAGGACAAATGGATTGCACAGCCCATGCTTCTTCCTCAAAACCCTTATAGCAAGCTGCCCCTTTGAAGCACATATTTTCCTCTGCCCTGAGGTGTGGGTCTAAAAATACATGCACAGCTCTTCACTTTTCTGTCTGGCTCCCAAACTATTGCTATGGTCTTACTCCAAAAAGTCTTTGTCCTTAAGAGCTCCCCAAATATACCCTGTCTCCACATCTAGAATCTGAACCAACTACCAAATAAGACAAAAGAAAAAAGAAGGAAAATGCACCAATTTTTTAATAAAATTGATGCTGGAGAATGTGGCCTAGATTTGTTCCAAAGAAGGTGGGCTTCCTATTACTGAATTCCAGACTTAGACAAATATTTCCACCTAGCAGTGCTGGAGTTTCAGTCACAAAAGTCAAGGACTACAATGTATATGCTGTCTAATGAAGCAGTCCTGTCTAGGTGTCAAGGAAAGTGACTTCCTTGCAAAACTATTTCTGTAGCAAAAGAATGTAATTCATGATACCTTTTTCGAGAACATTTCTGAAAGTGAAAAAAAATATTATTTGCTCTAATTGCATACTCACAAAGCTGAGGAAATAGCTATCTTTGTATATCAGGGAGCAGTTTGAAGGAATACCCTTTCATTCCCTTAAGCACCATGAGTACAATGGAGGCTCATCTTGCGGAGAGGGATTGGAACAGATTTCTAAACTCCAGAAGTAGGATAAAAAAGCTATATCATTAAAATTTCTCCCAAAATCTCTTCATAAAACACTTAAGGAAATGTTCAAAATGTATACCCACACATAAACCCACCTGCAGACTATAGCCAGGCAACTATGAATAAATCATGCAAGAGAATAACAGCATGTTTCATGTAGGGATATATACTATAATGAAATATATTAGAAATTTAAAGATCCAAATTTTTGTGTGTCTGCACCCTGGATAAGCAGGAAGCTAATGCAGTCAGAAAAGTACGTCAAATGAGATACAACTACCTGTAATATTTTATTATTTAATAGAATGATACAGAAGTGTGTTCTATGTTTTATAATTTCTGCTGAAATTATTTTATAACAAGAAATGTTTCTGTAAACTTTAATTTTGTTTTTTAAATGATTCATATTAATTTCAAATTGTGAAAACCATGATAGGGCCAGAGTGAAGTATATAATTGATCAGCAATCCTACCATTCATTAGTTTTTTAAAAAAAAATATCATGGGAGCTTTGGGGAAGATGGCGGCATAGGAGGACGCTGGGCTCACCACGCGTCCTGCTGATCACTTAGATTCCACCTACACCTGCCTAAAGAACCCAGAAAACCGCCAGAGGATTAGCAGAACGGAGTCTCCGGAGCCAAGCGCAGACGAGAGGCCCACGGAAGAGGGTAGGAAGGGCGGCAAGGCGGTGCGCGCTCCACGGACTGGCGGGAGGGAGCCGGGGCGGAGGGGCGGCTCGCCGGCCAAGCAGAGCCCCCGAGTCGGGCTGGCAAAAGCGGAGGGGCCGGACGGACTGTGTTCCGACAGCAAGCGCGACTTAGCGTCTGGGAGGTCAGAAGTTAACAGCTCTGCTCAGAAAGCGGGAAGGCTGGAGGACAAAGGGAGGGAGAGCTGCTGAGCCCCCGGACGGCAGAGCTCAGCTTGTCGGGGAACAAAGGCGCTTGCCAGCGCCATCTCCCCCGCCCATCCCCCAGCCAAAATCCCAAAGAGAACCAGTTCCTGCCAGGGAACTTGCTCGCTCCGCGCAAACACCCAACTCTGTGCTTCTGCGGAGCCAAACCTCCGGCAGCGGATCTGACTCCCTCCCGCTGCCACAGGGCCCCTCCTGAAGCGGATCACCTAAGGAGAAGCGAGCTAAGCCGGCCCCTCCCGCCCCCGTGCACCTTGCCTACCCACCCCAGCTAATACGCCAGATCCCCAGCACCACAAGCCTGGCAGTGTGCAAGTAGACCAGACGGGCCACACCACCCCACAGTGAATCCCGCCCCTAGGAGAGGGGAAGAGAAGGCACACACCAGTCTGACTGTGGCCCCAGCGGGGGGCTGGGGGCAGACATCAGGTCGGACTGCGGCCCCGCCCACCAACTCCAGTTATACACCACAGCACGGGGGAAGTGCCCTGCGGGTCCTCACCACTCCAGGGACTGTCCAAAATGACCAAACGGAAGAATTCCCCTCAGAAGAATCTCCAGGAAATAACAACAGCTAATGAACTGATCAAAAAGGATTTAAATAATATAACAGAAAGTGAATTTAGAATAATAGTCATAAAATTAATCGCTGGGCTTGAAAACAGTATACAGGACAGCAGAGAATCTCTTGCTACAGAGATCAAGGGACTAAGGAACAGTCACGAGGAGCTGAAAAATGCTTTAAACGAAATGCAAAACAAAATGGAAACCACGACGGCTCGGATTGAAGAGGCAGAGGAGAGAATAGGTGAACTAGAAGATAAAGTTATGGAGAAAGAGGAAGCTGAAAGAAAGAGAGATAAAAAAATCCAGGAGTATGAGGGGAAAATTAGAGAACTAAGTGATACACTAAAAAGAAATAATATACGCATAATTGGTATACCAGAGGAGGAAGAGAGAGGGAAAGGTGCTGAAGGGGTACTTGAAGAAATTATAGTTGAGAACTTCCCTGAACTGGGGAAGGAAAAAGGCATTGAAATCCAAGAGGCACAGAGAACTCCCTTCAGACGTAACTTGAATCGATCTTCTGCACGACATATCATAGTGAAACTGGCAAAATACAAGGATAAAGAGAAAATTCTGAAAGCAGCAAGGGATAAACGTGCCCTCACATATAAAGGGAGACCTATAAGACTCGTGACTGATCTCTCCTTTGAAACTTGGCAGGCCAGAAAGGCTTGGCACGATATCTTCAGTGTGCTAAACAGAAAAAATATGCAGCCGAGAATCCTTTATCCAGCAAGTCTGTCATTTAGAATAGAAGGAGAGATAAAGGTCTTCCCAAACAAACAAAAACTGAAGGAATTTGTCACCATGAAACCAGCCCTACAAGAGATCCTAAGGGGGATCCTGTGAGACAAAGTACCAGAGACATCATTACAAACATAAAACATACAGACATCACAATGACTCTAAACCCGTATCTTTCTATAATAACACTGAATGTAAATGGATTAAATGCGCCAACCAAAAGACATAGGGTATCAGAATGGATAAAAAAACAAGACCCATCTATTTGCTGTCTACAAGAGACTCATTTGAGATCTGAGGACACCTTTAGATTGAGAGTGAGGGGATGGAGAACTATTTATCATGCTACTGGAAGCCAAAAGAAAGCTGGAGTAGCCATACTTATATCAGACAAACTAGACTTTAAATTAAAGGCTGTAACAAGAGATGAAGAAGGGCATTATATAATAATTACAGGGTCTATCCATCAGGAAGAGCTAACAATTATAAATGTCTATGCGCCAAATACCGGAGCCCCCAGATATATAAAACAGTTACTCATAAACATAAGCAACCTTATTGATAAGAATGTGGTCATTGCAGGGGACTTTAACACACCACTTACAGAAATGGATAGATCATCTAGACACACAGTCAATAAAGAAACAAGGGCCCTGAATGATACATTGGATCAGATGGACTTGACAGATATATTTAGAACTCTGCATCCCAAAGCAACAGAATATACTTTCTTCTCGAGTGCACATGGAACATTCTCCAAGATAGATCATATACTGGGTCACAAAACAGCCCTTCATAAGTTTACAAGAATTGAAATTATACCATGCATACTTTCAGACCACAATGCTATGAAGCTTGAAATCAACCACAGGAAAAAGTCTGGAAAACCTCCAAAAGCATGGAGGTTAAAGAACACCCTACTAACGAATGAGTGGGTCAACCAGGCAATTAGAGAAGAAATTAAAAAATATATGGAAACAAACGAAAATGAAAATACAACAATCCAAACGCTTTGGGACGCAGCAAAGGCAGTCCTGAGAGGAAAATACATTGCAATCCAGGCCTATCTCAAGAAACAAGAAAAATCCCAAATACAAAATCTAACAGCACACCTAAAGGAAATAGAAGCAGAACAGCAAAGGCAGCCTAAACCCAGCAGAAGAAGAGAAATCATAAAGATCAGAGCAGAAATAAACAATATAGAATCTAAAAAAACTGTAGAGCAGATCAACGAAACCAAGAGTTGGTTTTTTGAAAAAATAAACAAAATTGACAAACCTCTAGCCAGGCTTCTCAAAAAGAAAAGGGAGATGACCCAAATAGATAAAATCATGAATGAAAATGGAATGATTACAACCAATCCCTCAGAGATACAAACAATTATCAGGGAATACTATGAAAAATTATATGCCAACAAATTGGACAACCTGGAAGAAATGGACAAATTCCTAAACACCCACACTCTTCCAAAACTCAATCAGGAGGAAATAGAAAGCTTGAACAGACCCATAACCAGCGAAGAAATTGAATCGGTTATCAAAAATCTCCCAACAAATAAGAGTCCAGGACCAGATGGCTTCCCAGGGGAGTTCTACCAGACGTTTAAAGCAGAGATAATACCTATCCTTCTCAAGCTATTCCAAGAAATAGAAAGGGAAGGAAAACTTCCAGACTCATTCTAGGAAGCCAGTATTACTTTGATTCCTAAACCAGACAGAGACCCAGTAAAAAAAGAGAACTACAGGCCAATATCTCTGATGAATATGGATGCAAAAATTCTCAATAAGATACTAGCAAATCGAATTCAACAGCATATAAAAAGAATTATTCACCATGATCAAGTGGGATTCATTCCTGGGATGCAGGGCTGGTTCAACATTTGCAAATCGATCAACGTGATACATCACATTAACAAAAAAAAAGAGAAGAACCATATGATCCTGTCAATCGATGCAGAAAAGGCCTTTGACAAAATCCAGCACCCTTTCTTAATAAAAACCCTGGAGAAAGTCGGGATAGAAGGAACATACTTAAAGATCATAAAAGCCATTTATGAAAAGCCCACAGCTAACATCATCCTCAATGGGGAAAAACTGAGAGCTTTTTCCCTGAGATCAGGAACACGACAGGGATGCCCACTCTCACCGCTGCTGTTTAATATAGTGCTGGAAGTTCTAGCATCAGCAATCAGACAACAAAAGGAAATCAAAGGCATCAAAATTGGCAAAGATGAAGTCAAGCTTTCGCTTTTTGCAGATGACATGATATTATACATGGAAAATCCGATAGACTCCACCAAAAGTCTGCTAGAACTGATACATGAATTCAGCAAAGTTGCAGGATACAAAATCAATGTACAGAAATCAGTTGCATTCTTATACACGAACAATGAAGCAACAGAAAGACAAATAAAGAAACTGATCCCATTCACAATTGCACCAAGAAGCATAAAATACCTAGGAATAAATCTAACCAAAGATGTAAAAGATCTGTATGCTGAAAACTATAGAAAGCTTATGCAGGTAATTGAAGAAGATATAAAGAAATGGAAAGACATTCCCTGCTCATGGATTGGAAGAATAAATATTGTCAAAATGTCAATACTACCCAAAGCTATCTACACATTCAATGCAATCCCAATCAAAATTGCACCAGCATTCTTCTCGAAACTAGAACAAGCAATCCTAAAATTCATATGGAACCACAAAAGGCCCCGAATAGCCAAAGTAATTTTGAAGAAGAAGACCAAAGCAGGAGGCATCACAATCCCAGACTTTAGCCTCTACTACAAAGCTGTCATCATCAAGACAGCATGGTATTGGCATAAAAACAGACACATAGACCAATGGAATAGAATAGAAACCCCAGAACTAGACCCACAAACGTATGGCCAACTCATTTTTGACAAAGCAGGAAAGAACATCCAATGGAAAAAAGACAGTCTCTTTAACAAATGGTGCTGGGAGAACTGGACAGCAACATGCAGAAGGTTGAAACTAGATCACTTTCTCACACCATTCACAAAAATAAACTCAAAATGGATAAAGGACCTGAATGTGAGACAGGAAACCATCAAAACCTTAGAGGAGAAAGCAGGAAAAGACCTCTCTGACCTCAGCCGTAGCAATCTCTTACTCGGCACATCCCCAAAGGCAAGGGAATTAAAAGCAAAAGTGAATTACTGGGACCTTATGAAGATAAAAAGCTTCTGCACAGCAAAGGAAACAACCAACAAAACTAAAAGGCAACCAACGGAATGGGAAAAGATATTTGCAAATGACACATCGGACAAAGGGCTAGTATCCAAAATCTATAAAGAGCTCATCAAACTCCACACCCGAAAAACAAATAACCCAGTGAAGAAATGGGCAGAAAACATGAATAGACACTTCTCTAAAGAAGACATCCGGATGGCCAACAGGCACATGAAAAGATGTTCAACGTCGCTCCTTATCAGGGAAATACAAATCAAAACCACACTCAGATACCACCTCACGCCAGTCAGAGTGGCCAAAATGAAGAAATCAGGAGACTATAGATGCTGGAGAGGATGTGGAGAGACGGGAACCCTCTTGCACTGTTGGTGGGAATGCAAATTGGTGCAGCCGCTCTGGAAAGCAGTGTGGAGGTTCCTCAGAAAATTAAAAATAGACCTACCCTATGACCCAGCAATAGCACTGCTAGGAATTTATCCAAGGGATACAGGAGTACTGATGCATAGGGGCACTTGTACCCCAATGTTTATAGCAGCACTCTCAACAATCGCCAAATTATGGAAAGAGCCTAAATGTCCATCAACTGATGAATGGATAAAGAAATTGTGGTTTATATACACAATGGAATACTACGTGGCAATGAGAAAGAATGAAATATGGCCTTTTGTAGCAACGTGGATGGAACTGGAGAGTTTGATGCTAAGTGAAATAAGCCATACAGAGAAAGACAGATACCATATGGTTTCACTCTTATGTGGATCCTGAGAAACGTAACAGAAACCCATGGGGGAGGGGAAGGGAAAAAAAAAAAAAGAGGTTAGAGTGGGAGAGAGCCAAAGCATAAGAGACTGTTAAAAACTGAGAACAAACTGAGGGTTGATGGGGGGTGGGAGGGAGGGCAGGGTGGGTGATGGGTATTGAGGAGGGCACCTTTTGGGATGAGCACTGGGTGTTGTAAGGAAACCAATTTGACAGTAAATTTCATATATTAAAAAAATAAATAAATAAATAAATAAATAAATAAAATAAACAACATATTTCCCTTAAAAAAAAAAAATATCATGTTTGTGCATTTCTTCCCATCACACTCTATGTGTGCATCTGTAATGTATATTCATTACTGTGGGTTTCACATATGACTCAACAATTACTAAGAAAATTAAAGAAGTTATTAAATTATTTAATTTTCCCAAGTTGACAAGCAAGTTTGAGTCCAAAGGCCCATCCCTAACCATTGGATTTACAATCTTTGTTCTGTGTTAGGGCTAAGGCCAGCACAGGGGAAGTGACTACCTATAATACTACAGGCAAGGACAGACTTGGGACTCACATCTCCTGATTTCAATCTGTTGTAAGGCAGACCCATATTTATACTCTGTTATTCTGTATTCTCTTTGTCCCTGAAAAGAAAGTTACTATCCCATTGTCAAAATGGAAGGTAAAAAGAACAGAAAATGTAAAAATTAGTTAATCAATTAATTAAAGAGATGATATGATTCATTTTCACCATTTTCAGGTAATTCATCCAATTAATAAATATCACCAAAGCTTATCTGTTATATATATATATAAATAGATATTCATTATATTTTCACTGCTCAGTCTGAAGGATCGCTAGATGTTCATTTTTAAGATAGGTCTTTTGTGGGTGGAAGAACACAGCAAACAGACACTTTTTGCTGAAACATTATGTATCAGATGATATCTAAGGGTTTGCTCATTTCTCATAACAGTTCTCTGAGGTAAATATCAATGTTCCCATTTTATATGGCTAAGTTCAAGCTCACAAAGACTAACTCACTACTCCAGTGTCAGACACATTTTAAAGGCAGGAATGCGGGTCTACAAAATATGTTCATTTACACATATTCTTTTCCCCAACTATTAAATTTACATATTTTTAAGCACATGTCTCTTTCACTCGGCATGATATGTCAGGATACTAGTTTGCATTCTTTATGTATTGTAACTTGGGATACTTTTAAAAGTTTAATGATTATGTACATTGCTTATTATGTGAATTACATGTTCATACCATTGACTATTACTTATTTCTTGACTTATTTCTTGACTATTACTATAACTTACTTCCTTGGTAAGACTTTCTTCCATATCAAGCATATTAAGTACTGTAGTATAAAAATATCACTAGAACAAAACAACAACCATTTTAGGTATTCAATAAAAGGAAACAGGGGAGGGAGCATTTGGCTGGCTCAGTCAATACAGTGTGCAAATCTTTTTTCTTTTTTTAAAATTTTTTAATGTTTATTCATTTTTGAGAGACAGAGAGACAGCATGAGTGGGGGAGAGGCAGAGAGAGAGAGAGGGAGACACAGCATCCAGAGCAGGTTCCAGGCTCCGAGCTGTCAGCACAGAGCTCAATATGGGGCTGGAACCCACAAACTGTGAGATCATGACCTGAGCCGAAGTCAGGTGCTTAATCTACTGAGCAACCCAGGTGCCCTATATAGAGTGTGCAACTCTTGATCTTAGGGTCATGAGTCTGAGCCCCACACTGGGTGTAGGGGTTACTTAAAAAAATGCAAAGGGGTGCCTGGGTGGCTCAGTCAGTTTAAGTGTCAGACTCTTGATTTTGGTCCAGGTCATGATATCACAGTTTGAGATCAAGTTCCACATTGGGCTCTGCTGGCAGAATGGAACCTGCTTGAGATTCTCTCTCTCCCTCTCTCTCTGTCCCTCCCCCAATCACTTTCTCTCTCAAAAACAAATAAACATTTTTTAAAAATAAAAATAATAAAAAAATATTTCAGGTGTTTATAAACAATGTGGCATAACTGAACTCAAATGATTGATGTCATTGATCTTATAAGTAAATGTAAATGTGTTTAACTCACCTAGTAAAAGCATTTTAAAATTGCCTGTTGTAGGAATATATAAAACTGTACTTTTTTTCCAGAGATAAACCTAAAACAAAGGAATTCAGATTGGCTAAAATTTTTTCCAACAAGAAAATATGTATCAGAATTGCCAATAACAGTAAATAAGGGATCTTAATCTTGTTACTAGAGATAGGAGAATTAGGATCAAAATGGATTTAAAAAGGGAAGGAAAGCATAGTTTCCAACGGTAAAGGCTAAAATTCACAAGGAAGATGTGAGATATTAATACATATATATCCAATTACAAAGCAAAATTATTCATAGAACAAAAACTACAGTAGGTACAAGGGGGGGAAAGAATCACACTAATAATAGGTGATTCTAACAGACTTCACTTTATCTAAAAATGATTATGTCGAGAAATATTTAGCCATTGTAGAGAAGATATAACATATCAGTATGTAACTAAAGCAACTGTCAGGGTACATTTTGAAGGATTAAATATTTATATGAGGGATTGGAGAGTGAACAAAATGGCTGACAGGGATCAAAAGGTACAGATGTCTACTTATAAAATAAATAAGTCATAAGGTTTTAATGTTTAGCATGGTAACTACCATTAATAATATTGCATTGCATATTTGAAAGTTACTAAGAGAGTGTATCTTAAAATTCTTATTGAAAAATAGATTTTGTACCTATGGATGGTGACATGTTAACTAGAATTATTTTGGTGATCATTTTGCAAAATATACAAATATAGAATCATTATGGTGTACACTGGAAACTTATATAAGGTTATATGTCAATTACACCTCAATAAAGAAAAAAAGAAATGGGTACAGGTGCTCAAAATGTACAAACCTCCAGCTAAAAGATAAATTGGTTTCATGGATGTAATGTATAGCATGGTGATAACAGTTAACCATAGTGTATTAGATATTTGAAAGTTGCAGTAGATATTAAAGGAACAAAAATAATAACTATGTGGGGAGCAGGAGTGGCTTAGTCCATTGAGCATCTGACTCTTGATTTCAGCTCAGGTTATGATTTCATGATTCATGAAATCAAGCCTCACCCACATCGGGGCTCTGTGCTGACACTGTGGAGCGGGTTTGGGATTCTCTCTCTCCCTCTTTCTCTGGCCCTCCTCTGTTGGCCCACTCTCTCTCAAAATAAAATAATAATAGTGATAATCATCATAATAATAACTATATAAGCCAACAATATTAATTAGTTATGGTATGGGGTGCCTGGTGCCTCAGTCAGTTGAGTGTTGGACTTCAGCTTAAGTAATGATCTTAAGGTTCATGAGTTTGAGCCCTCCATCGGGCTTGCTGCTGTAAGCACAGAGTCCACTTCAGATATTCTAATCTCCCTTCCTCTATGCCCCACGCCAACTCACACTCACTCTTTCAAAAATAAATAAACATTTAAAAAATTATTGTAGTAATCATTTTGCAATAAATACATATATCACATCTTTATGTTGTAGTTTTTATTTTTATTTTTTTTTTTAACGTTTATTTATTTTTGAGAAGAGAGAGACAGAGCATGAGCAGGGGAGGAGAGAGAAAGAGGGAGACACAGAATCTGAAACAGGCTCCAGGCTCTAAGCTGTCAGTACAGAGCCTGACGTGGGGCTCGAACTCACAGACCACAAGATCATGACTTGAGCTGAAGTCAGACGCTCAACCAACTGAGCCACCCAGGCGCCCCTATGTTGTAGTTTTTAAACTTACACAATGCTATATCTCAATTATATCTAAATAAAACTGGAGAAAAAGATTTAAAAACCTATATAAAATATAAATAAAAATAAATGAATTAAACATTCCATTAAAAAACATGACAATGAATCACAACCTAAAAACTATAGTAATAAGATGGAAAGAATAGTTAAAGCAAAAGCAGCAATGAATGAATGAAATAAACAATATGCCTGTTAAAGCTCAGAGCTTTTGCAATGAAAGGCAGCAAACTTTGCTATTGTTGGTGATGCAGCAAGCACTGTGCTAGGATCTAGAGGGAAGTTTCCCCTTGAACTCCTCACAGTCCTCCCTTGAGGGTAAGGATTAAGCTTTCCTGTATATGTGTGTGCACATACATGCTATACATATACATATTACACATATGCACTATATATATATATATATATATATATATATTGTACATGCACATATACTATTTATGTGAATAGATGCATGCATATGCAATGTTAAATTAGAAACTTGGAGGATGAGCACACCACTGTGTTTATGTGTATGTGTGTGTCTATGTGTACTGAAAACATAAAAAACAATCCTATATTGTGTTTAGGGAAACTCACATTTGAAGTAAAAGAAATGTGTAGGAATGATCATAATTTCATTCTAGATAGTGAATATCTTGAGGGGAGAAAGGAGGAAGTGTAAAGATTTTTCTTACTCCAGATTAATTTGATAGCTCACCATGCTTTTGAAATTATTTCATAAGTAGTAGAGTTTTTAGGGGATACAATTTCTACCATAAACAAAATTCACACTCATTTTAGTAAAAATGTTTAATTAGCATTGAGCCAAGTGCGAATGTTTAATATCAATACTCAACCACCCCATCATCACTGACATTCACATTGTGCACACTTAGCGTTTCACTTCTAGAGAATAGAGTAGGTGAAAGGAAAGTAGAAACTATACACTGTAGAAAACTAGACAAACATCACCTTAACCCTAAATGAAGATCAACATCTCCTGTGACCCACTGATGTCACATAGATATCATGCCCTCCGAGATATGACCTGATGAGAAGGGCACACCAACTCTGTGGTTTTCTTTCTCAAAATGCATAGTCACAGTCTAATCAGGAGAAAAATAACAGTCCATGTCTGCACTCCTCAACACTTTCAGAGTTATAATTCTCTGATGCAGTTTTATCAGGTGAAAAATCTCCATGATTATGTTCTTCTAGTGTTAACAGACACACACTATGTCTTATCAAATAACCAAAATACAAATAATCTTTTGCAAAGAAATGTATCTGAATATTTAGAAAAAGTTGGTGCCTATTTTCCCCTGCAGTACAGAAATAAAAATACCATATATTAGGAAATGATCATAATGATATTTAGGACTAACTGCTTATGTTATGGAAAATAGCATGATAATTTTTTTTCTGACCATGTTTACTTGTTTCAATGCCCTTTGGTGGTACAATTATAATTCTAATACATGCGTTGTTGGTACATATAGCCAGATGTAATTTCCAAAGCTAATTTATTGATCCTAAACAGAAAGCAATATAAAATATAAAATTTAAATTCATTTGTTACCAGAATGCCTTAGACTATAATGTAAAAAGTTAAAAATCCATTGAAATAACTATTCAATTTTATGTATGTGTGCTCTTAAAGATTCTTCTAAGAGAGATAAGCAAGGAAAAATGTTACTATAATACAGTGATCAAGAAATTATATGCTTATTAGGTATATTTTGTATTATATCAGTTATGATATTTGCTAAAACAAATAGAAAACATGATGGGGGGGTAAAAATCCTCAGAAAATAACTTTAAAATGGTTTTCCAAAATGTTAGGTTTGATAGGCAGTGGTTCAAGAAAACATCTTTAAAAGCAATTCTGAAGGAAAATGGAGCTGGGTTAGTAACCATTTTCATTAGCTCAGTAGATTTCAAGGATCCAAAGTGGCCAACAATACTCTGTACTTTCCCTCACTTTTCTTCCCTCTCATTTAGAATGAAGTTAGCTTTTAGCAGACATAGAAAATGTGGAAATTAATTAATCCCACATCCTTCTAAATCAGGTATTGTGATTAGTCTCCAAATGTCCTTACATTTATTTCAACTATTATTTTTTTAATTTACATTGAAGTTAGCATATAGTGCAACAATGATTTCAGAAGTAGATTCCTTAATGCCCTTTACCCATTTAGCCCATCCACCCTCCCACAACCACTCCAGTAACTATCTGCTTATTCTGCATATTTAAGAGTCTATGTTTTGTCCCCCTCCCTGTTTTTATATTGTTTTTGCTTCCCTTCCCTTACGTTCATCTGTTCTGTCTCAAAGCCCTCATAGTGAAGTCATATGATATTTGTCTTTCTCTGACTAATTTCGCTTACCATAATACCCTCTAGTTCCATCCATGTAGTTGCAAATGGCAAGATTTCATTCTTTTTGATTGCTGAATTATACTCTCTATATATACATATACATATATACCACATCTTCTTTATCCATTCATTCATCAATGAACATTTGGACTCTTTCCATACTTTGGCTATTGTTGATAGTGCTGCTAAAAACATTGGGGTGCATGTGTCCCTTTGAAACAACATACCTGTATCCCTTGGATAAATACCTAATAGTGCAATTGGGTCGTAAGGTAGTTCTATTTTTAATTTTTTGAGAAACTTCCATACCGTTTTCCAGATTGGCTGCACCAGCTTGCATTCCCACCTTCAATGCAAAAGACATTCTCTTTCTCTACATCCTTGCCAACATCTGTTGTTGCCTGAGTTGTTAATGTTAGCTATTCTGACAAGTATCTCATTGTGGTTTTGATTTGTATTTCCCTGATGATGAGTGATGTTGAGCATTTTTCATGTGTCTGTTGGCCATCTGGATGTCTTCTTTGGAGAAGTGTCTATTCATGTCTTTTGCCCATTTCTTCACTGTATTACTTATTTTTCGGGTGTTCAGTTTGGTCAGTTCTCTATAGATTCTGGATGCTAACCCTTTAGCTGATATGTCATTTGCAAATATCTCTTCCCATTTCGTGGGTTGCCTTTTAGTTTTGCTGATTGTTTCCTTCACTGTGCAAAAGCTTTTTACCTTGATTATGTCCCAATAGTTCATTTCTGCTTTTGTTTCCCTTGCTTCCAGAGATGTGTTGAGTAAGAAGTTGCTGTGGCCAAGATCAAACAGGCTTTTGCCTACTTTCTCCTCAAGGATTTTGATGGCTTCCTGTCTTACATTTAGGTCTTTCATCGAATTTGAGTTTATTTTTGTGTATGGTGTAGGAAAGTAGTCCAGATTCATTTTTATGCATGTCACTGTGCAGTTTTCCCAGCACCACTTGCTGAAGAGACTGTCTTTATTCCATTGGCTATTCTTTCCTGCTTTATCAAAGATTAGTTTGCCATATGTTTGTGGGTCCATTTCTGGGTTCTCTATTCTGTTCCATTGATCTGAGTGTTTTTGTGCCAAGCATGATAAATATTTTTAATGTTTATTTATTTTTAAGAGAGGGGAGGGGCAGAGACAGAGGGAGACACAGAATCTGAAGCAGGCTCCAGGCTCTGATCTGTCAGCACAGAGCTGGACATGGGCCTCGAACCCACAAGCAGTGAAATGATGACTTGAACCAGAGTCAGATGCTTAACTGTCTGAGCCACCCAGGTGCCAATAGCATGATATATATTTTTTTATATTAACTTCTAGGCACTGAAATCCTTTTTTTTTCAATATATGAAATTTATTGTCAAATTGGTTTCCATACAACACCCAGTGCTCATCCCAAAAGGTGCCCTCCTCAATACCCATCACCCACCCACCCCTCCCTCCCAACCCCCATCGACCCTCAGTTTGTTCTTAGTTTTTAAGAGTCTCTTATGCTTTGGCTCTCTCCCACTCTAACGCCTTTTTTTTTTCCTTCCCTTCCTCCATGGGTTTCTGTTAAGTTTCTCAGGATCCACATAAGAGTGAAAACATATTGTATCTGTCTTTCTCTGTATGGCTTATTTCACTTAGCATAACACTCTCCAATTCCATCCACGTTGCTACAAAAGGCCATATTTCATTCTTTCTCATTGCCACGTAGTATTCCATTGTGTATATAAGCCACAATTTCTAGATCCATTTATCAGTTGATGGACATTTAGGCTCTTTCCATAATTTGACTATTGTTGAGAGTGCTGCTATAAACATTAGGGTACAAGTGCCCCTATGCATCAGTACTCCTGTATCCCTTGGGTAAATTCCTAGCAGTGCTATTGCTGGCTCATAGGGTAGGTCTATTTTTAATTTTCTGAGGAACCTCCACACTGTTTTCCCTAGTGGCTGCACCAATTTGCATTCCCATCAACAGTGCAAGAGGGTTCCCATTTCTCCACATCCTCTCCAGCATCTATAGTTTCCTGATTTGTTCATTTTGGCCACTCTGACTGGTGTGAGGTGATATCTGAGTGTGGTTTTGATTTGTATTTCCCTGATGAGGAGCGACGTTGAGCATCTTTTCATGTGCCTGTTGGCCATCCGGATGTCTTCTTGAGAGAAGTGTCTATTCATGCTTTCTGCCCATTTCTTCACTGGGTTATTTGTTTTTTGGGTGTGGAGTTTGGTGAGCTCTTTATAGATTTTGGATACTAGCCCTTTGTCCGATATGTCATTTGCAAATATCTTTTCCCATTCCGTTGGTTGCCTTTTAGTTTTGTTGGTTGTTTCCTTTGCTGTGCAGAAGATTTTTATCTTCATAAGGTCCCAGTAGTTCATTTTTGCTTTTAATTCCCTTGCCTTTGGGGATGTGTCAAGTAAGAAATTGCTACGACTGAGGTCAGAGAGATCTTTTCCTGCTTTCTCCTCTAGGGTTTTGATGGTTTCCTGTCTCACATTCAGGTCCTTTACCTTTTTGAGTTTATTTTTGTGAATGGTGTGAGAAAGTGGTCTAGTTTCAATCTTCTGCATGTTGCTGTCCAGTTCTCCCAGCACCATTTGTTAAAGAGACTGTCTTTTTTCCATTGGATGTTCTTTCCTGCTTTGTCAAAGATTAGTTGGTCTAGGCACTGAAATCCTAAACTAAGAATTGGTGATTTTCTGACACCCTAAAGATTTTTTTATATAATGGGAACAACCACAGGCACCAGGGAAGAATCTATTTTCTCATGTGAAATTGCTAGGATGAGCTAACAACTGCACATTTCCACACCCATCTAGGAGATATATGATATTTGCTAATGATTATGTATATGCTGAGAGCAATTTAGGTTTATTTATTGCAAATGCATATTAAAGTCCACCTTCCTGGGGCTGAAGGTGTACTTGAATAAATCATAGCTGAGAACTTCCCTGATCTGGGGAAGGAAAAAGGCATTGAAATCCAAGAGTCACAGAGAACTCCCTTCAGACGTACCTTGAATCGATCTTCTGCACGACATACCATAATGAAACTGGCAAATACAAGGATAAAGAGAAAATTCTGAAAGCAGCTAAGTATAAACACGCTGTAACATATAAAGGGAGACCCATAGGACTACTGACAGACCTATATACTGAAACTTGGCAGGCCAGAAAGGAATGGCAGGAAATCTTCAAGGTGAGGAACAGAAAAATATGCAGCCGAGAATCCCTTATCCAGCAAGTCTGTCATTCAGAATAGAAGGAGAGATAAAGGTCTTCCCAAACAAACAAAAAGTCAAGGAATTCATCACCACTAAACCAGCTCTACAAGAGATCCTAAAGGGTTATTCTCTGAGTGAAATGTTGCAAGGACCACAAAGTGCCAGAGACATCACTACAAGCATGAAACCTACAGACATCACAATGACTCTAAACCCATATCTTTCTATAATAACACTGAATGTAAATGGACTAAATGCTCCAAGCAAAAGACATAGGGTATCATAATGGATAAAAAAAAAACATGACCCATCTATTTGCTATTTACAGGAGACTTATTTTAGACCTGAGGCCACCTTCAGATTGAAAGTGAGGGGATGGAGAATTATCTATCATGCTACTGGAAGTCACAAGAAAGCTGGAGTAGCCATACTTATATCAGACAAACTAGACTTTAAATTAAAGGCTGTAACAAGAGATGAAGAGGGGCATTATATAATAATTACAGGGTCTACCCATCAGGAAGAGATAACAATTATAAATGTCTATGCACCAAATACGGAAGCCCCCAAATATACAGAACAATCACAAACATAAGCAACCTTATTGATGAGAATTTGGTAAATGTAGAGGACTTTAATACCCCATTTACAACAATGGATAGATCATCGAGACACAGGATCAATAAAGAAACAAGGGTCCAGACGGATACACTGGATCAGATGGACATGACAGATATATTTAGAACTCTACACCCCAAAGAAACAGAATATAATTTCTTCTCGAGTGCACATGGAACATTCTCCAAGAAAGTTCACATATTGGGTCACAAAACAACCCTTCATAAGTATAAAAGAATTGAGATCATACCATGCACACTTCCAGACTACAATGGTATGAACCTTGAAATCAACCACAGGAAAAAGTCTGAAAAACTTCCAAAAGCATGGAGGTTAAAGAACACCCTACTAATGAATGAGTGGGTCAACCAGGCAATTAGAGAAGAAATTAAGAAATATATGGAAACAAATGAAAATGAAAATACAACAATCCAAACGCTTTGGGACGCAGCGAAGGCAGTCCTGAGAGGAAAGTACATTGCAATCTAGGCCTATCTCAAGAAACAAGAAAAATCCCAAATACAAAATCTAACAGCACACCTAAAGGAAATAGAAGCAGAGCAGCAAAGACACCCTAACCCCAGCTGAAGAAGAGAAATAATAAAGATCAGAGCAGAAATAAACAATATAGAATTTAAAAAAACTATAGAACAGATCAATGAAACCAAGAGTTGGTTTTTTTGAAAAAATAAACAAAATTGATATACCTCTAGCCATGCTTCTCAAAAAGAAATAGATAAAATCATGAATGGAAATGGAATTATGACAACCAATCCCTCAGAAATGCAAGCAATTTTCAGGGAATACTATGAAAAAATTTGCCAACAAACTGGACAACCTGGAAGAAATGGACAAATTCCTAAACACACACACACTTCCAAAACTCAGGAAGAAATAGAAAACTTGAACACACCCATAACCAGCAAAGAAATTGAATCAGTTATCAAAAATCTCCCAACAAATAAGAGTCCAGGACCAGATGGCTTCCCAGGGGAGTTCTACCAGACATTTAAAGCAGAGATAATACCTATTCTTCTCAAGCTGTTCCAAAAAATTGAAAGGGAAGGAAAACTTCCAGACTCATTCTATGAAGCCAGCATTACTGTGATTCCTAAACCAGACAGAGACCCAGCAAAAAAACAGAACTACAGGCCAATATCCCTGTTGAATATGGATGCAGAAATTCTCAGTAAGATATTAGCAAGTCGAATTCAACAGCATATAAAAAGAATTATTCACCATGATGAAGTGGGATTCTTACCTGGGATGCAGGACTTGTTCGACATTCGCAAATCAATGAATGTGATCCATCACATTAATAAAATAAAAGAAAAGAGCCATATGATCCTGTCAATCGATGCAGAAAAAGCACTTGACAAAATTCAGCAACGTTTCCTAATAAAAACCCTCCAGAAAGTCAGGATAAAAGGAACATACTTAAACATCATAAAAGCCATGTATGAAAAGCCCACAGCTAATATCATCCTCAGTGGGGAGAAACTGAGAACTTTCCCCATGAGATCAGGAACACGACAAGGATGTCCACTCTCACCGCTGCTGTTTAACAGTGTTGGAAGTACTAGCATCAACAATCAGACAACAAAAGGAAATCAAAGGCATCAAAATTGGCAAAAATGAAATCAATCTTTCACTTTTTGCAGGTGACATGATATTATACATGGAAAACCCGATAGACTCCACCAAAAGTCTGCTAGAAAGGATACATGAATTCAGCAGAGTCTCAGCATACAAAATAAATGTACAGAAATCAGTTGCATTCCTATACACTAATAATGAAGCAGCAGAAAGTCAAATAAAGAAACTGATCCCATTCACAATTGCACCAAGAAGCATAAAATACCTAGGAATAAACCTAACGAAAAAGGTAAAAGATCCCTATGCTGAAAACTATAGAAAGCTTATGAAGGAAATTGAAGAAGACACAAAGAAATGGAAAAACATTCCGTGCTCATGGATTGGAAGAATAAATATTGTTAAAATGTCAATACTATCCGGGGCGCCTGGGTGGCTTGGTCGGTTAAGCGTCCGACTTCGGCTCAAGTCATGATCTCACGGTCCGTGAGTTCGAGCCCCGCGTCGGGCTCTGTGCTGACAGCTCAGAGACTGGAACCTGTTTCAGATTCTGTGTCTCCCTCTCTCTCTGCCCCTCCCCTGTTCATGCTCTGTCTCTCTCTGTCTCAAAAATAATAAATAAACGTTAAAAAAAAATGTCAATACTATCCAAAGCTATCTACACATTCAATGCAATCCCAATCAAAATTGCACCAGCATTCTTCTCGAAGCTAGAACAAGCAATCCTAAAATTTGTATGGAACCAGAAGAGACCCTGAATAGCCAAAGTAATTTTGAAGAAGACCAAAGCGGGAGGCATCACAATCCCAGACTTTAGCCTCTACTACAAAGCTGTCATCATCAAGGCAGGATGGTATTGGCACAAAAACAAACACATAAACCAATGGAAGAGAATAGAAACCCCAGAATTATACCCACAAAAGTATGGCCAACTAATCTTTGACAAAGCAGGAAAGAACATCCAATGGAAAAAAGACAGTCTCTTTAACAAATGGTGCTGGGAGAACTGGACAGCAACATGCAGAAGGATGAAACTAGACCACTTTCTCGCACCATTTACAAAAATAAACTCAAAATTGATAAAGGAACTGAATGTGAGACAGGAAACCATCAAAACCCTAGAGGAGAAAGCAGGAAAAAACCTCTCTGACCTCAGCCACAGCAATTTCTTACTTGACACATCCCCAAAGGCAAGGGAATTAAAAGCAAAAATGAACTATTGGGACCTCATGAAGATAAAAAGCTTCTGCACAGCAAAGGAAACAATCAACCAACCTAAAAGGCAACCAACAGAATGGGAAGAGATGTTTGCAAATGACATATCGGACAAAGGGCTAGTATCCAAAATCTATAAAGAGCTCACCAAACTCCACACCCAAAAAACAAATAATTCAGTGAAGAAATGGGCAGAAGACATGAATAGACACTTCTCTAAAGAAGACATCCAGATGGCCAACAGGAACATGAAAAGATGCTCAACGTCTCTCCTCATCAGGGAAATACAAATCAAAACCACACTGAGATACCACTTCATGTCAGTCAGAGTGGCTAAAATGAACAAATCAGGAGACTATATGCTAGCAAAGATGTGGAGAAACAGGAACCCTCTTCCACTGTTGGTCGGAATTCAAACTAGTGCAGCCACTCTGGAAAACAGTGTGGAGGTTCCTCAAAAAATGAGAAATATATCTACCCTATGACCCACGAATAGCACTGCTAGGAATTGACCCAAGAGATACAGGAGTGCTGATGCATAGGGACACTTGTACCCAAATGTTTATAGCAGCACTCTCAACAATAGCCAAATTATGGAAAGAGCCTAAATGTCCATCAACTTATGAATGGATAAAGAAATTGTGGTTTATATACACAATGGAATACTACGTGGCAATGAGAAAGAATGAAATATGGCCTTTTGTAGCAACGTGGATGGAACTGGAGAGTGTGATGCTAAGTGAAATAAGCCATACAGAGAAAGACAGATACCATATGTTTTCACTCTTATGTGGATCCTGAGAAACTTAACAGAAACCCATGGGTGATGGGAAGGAAAAAAAAAAGGTTAGGGAGGGAGGGAGCCAAAACATAAGAGACTCTTAAAAACTGAGAACAAACTGAGGGTTGATGGGGGTTGGGAGGGAGGGGAGGGTGGGTGATGGGTATTGAGGAGGGCACCTGTTGGGATGAGCACTCAGTGTTGTATGGAAACCGATTTGGCAATTAATTTCATATTAAAAAAAATAAACTCTACCTTCCTTCTACAAATGGAAATTGTATTCTTTTTCAAAAAGGAAGAAAGGCATCCCTATTATGGGCCCCAATGGCTACCACACAGCCTGTAGCTGTTTTTGGAATTAAATTCTACCTGCTAAACCACTTCTCCCAAGATGAGATGAAAGTAGCTTCTCTACATTTAGGCTAGTATGTGAACCACACAGGAGTTATTCCACAGCATGCTTTTGTTTAGATTCATATAACCTCTTGTGGCAGATATATCCCATTAGGGATGTGAAGTTATGAGGTCTATTGATGACTGCTGCCCTTGAATCTAGCGAAAAAGCTTTTGTCCTTGAATCTAGCGTAAAAGGTTTAGCAGCCATCAAGATACAGATCCTCAAAGCCTGCCTCATTCAGTGCCTGGTATTTGATGAGCCACCACCACCCCTTGCGTCCCTGCCACCTCCAAGAGTGGCACAGAGACTGATCCATTAATCACTATGATTTACTGATGTAACTATTTGCCCAGCACCATGCTAGTCACTAGATTAGCTACAACTGAGTCGTGACCACAACAACTATGTTATAATGGACTTCTCTCGGGGCCTTGTTCCTCCCCTTTCTTAGTCTATCCCTTAACAACAAAGTTAAGAAGGAATAAGAAATAGCCCAAATTCATATAGGCATTCATGTCCCGCAGTAACCACAGGGCCTGGGGCTGGCTTGTGTCTATCACTGAATGTTCTCAGCGATCCTGTGGATGAAACATTCTCACGCCCATTTCACAGACGGTGAAGCTGGACTCAGCGTCCCTGCCTGTCGTCCTTCCCACACCCCTGCCTTTAGAGGAAAGCAGCTTCAGGATACTCCTGGAGCAGGACCCACACTAAGTGAAGCCAGATGGGACCCCAATAGCTTTACCTACCAGACAGGCAGGCCGGACACCGAGTTCCAAAGCAGGAAAGAGGCGACTTGGACCTAGATTCCTTTGTGTCCCACACTCCAGGGCGGTTCAGCTTCCACCGCAAGGACCCACACCCTCCGGTAAGCCCCAGACACCTGAGGTGCGACTTGCTCTTATTGCCAGGGCAAGTCTGTCTCTACTTAAAAGACGTCACAGTCGCCGTAATGACGTCAGATTTCTATGGCAACCGGGAAGCACAGGCTGGTCCCTGCACACTAGATAGAGGTGTGTCCCCTTAGTTATCCAGCCCTTGGCCTTTTGCCAAAAGCAAAACACTTTTACTCTTCAGGCCACCATGTGAGAAAACTGTAATTAAGGGGGGACCCAGTCAATTGCTGGAACTCTGCCCAGGTTGATAGAACATAGAGTGACCCTGTCAGCAGGAATTTGGTTTGATTGAAAGAGACACTAGGGGAGTACTAACAGTGCACACACCCCAGAGAAGTAGTTTGCAGTTCTTGGAGATGAGCTAGACCTGGGACTGTGAACAGTGAAAATCAATGCCATGTTAAACAGTTATCCATCTGTGAAAAAAACTGAAAGATTGTGTCTAATCATGTGACTGCATCTTCTAGAAACACGTGCGCGTGCATGCACACACACACACACACACACACACACACACTGTGTCATTTAAGATTTTTCAGGGTTACATCAGGGAGGCAAGGTTAAAATATGATTGTACGTTGCTTATGTTTTTTGTTTGTTTGTTTTGACATGTAATTTTTTAATGCAATTAAATACATCACCCTTGCTTTTGTTGAAAAGAAAACTGCAGGCCCAAAATGGTTTCTTCTTAGACCATGGCCCCACACTGGAGCTTAATACATATTGTAATTTCAGTTTCAACTCCTTCCAGAAAAGTAATCTTAACCAGTCAATGTGGAATTTTCCAATCAGTCATAATTAGACTGCCATGTGGGCCTTCTCTTTCCTCCCTGCAAAAGGTGAAGCAATCTCTTTTCTCTAAAGAAAAGCCACATTGCAGTAGCCATATTTTTCTCTTACTAATCACTTTCCTGTCCCACCTTCCTTCTATAAAAACCTTCCATTTTGTACATCTCCTAGGAGCAACCCTCTGTTGGCTTGGTGAAATGGTGCCTTATTCATTAATTGTTTAATACAGCTAACTAGACGTTTACAATTTACTCAGTTGAGGTTTTGTTGTTTCCCTCCCTAATCGCTTCTGAATGTTTAGTCATAGTTGGAGAAGTTTCTTCCACCACTGGTTTAGGAGGAACTTCACTGGGTGTATTTCTGTGGATCAAAGAGAGAAGATAGAGATGGGTCATACTGGTGTATCAGGTATAAGAGAAACAGGTGGGGAGGTGACCATCCTGTGAAAAACAATGTATGAAAAATAATTAGATGTGGGGATTAGGTTCCAGTCTTGTGCTTGTCTTTGAGAACTCCCTCTGTCCTCTATCTCCTGTGGATGTAGGTCCGGGCTTCCACATCTGATGGACACCTCAGAGGACTAAATGGACCCTTCAGAGGACTAAATGGGTGAGGCTACCATCCTAGGGAGAAGACAAACACAAAATAAATTCCAAAATCTACCAAGCAACCTGACCACAGACCAAAGACAAAGTAGAACCCCTAATTGGCACCCATGGGAAAAACACGACTGAAAGCATACAAGTGTTACTTCATTTCCCACTCTCTGTCTGGAAGTGAGGTCTCCTCCGGAAAAGGTAGTAGGCTCTGAGTGTTATTCAAGACAATGGGGGTGTGGGTTACAAGTTGCCTCAGTTCCCCAAGGCACTATCTCCCCACCTCAACCAAATTATTTCCTGTATTTGTGGTCTTCTCAGATTTTTTTTTTATTATTGTGGTTGAATTCTAGCTTCATAGCATTGTGGTCAGAAAAGTTGCATGGTATGATGTTGAAGATATTGCATTTGTCGAGACTGGTTTTCGGGCTAATATGTGATCTATTCTGGAGAGAGAATGTTCTTTGTGCACTTGAAAAGAATGTGTATTCTGCTCTTTTAGGATGGAATGTTCTGAATACGGATGTAAAATCCACCTGTTCCAGTGTGTCGTCCAATGCCATTGTTTCTTTGTTGATTTTCTGTATAGATAATCTGTTCATTGGTGTAAGTGTGTGTGTTGGGGGCGAGGGGGAGGGTAATGTCCCCTAGATGGTTGTATTGTTTTCTATTAGTTCCTTTATGTTTTTTATTAACATTTTTATGTATATGGAGGCTTCTGTATTGAGTGCATAAATATTTACAATTCTTATATCTTCTTGGGTTTTCTCTTTTGTTATAATCTAGTGTCCTTCTTTTTGTTTTGCTTTGTTTTGTTTTAAAGTCTAGTTGGTCCAATATCAGTATCACTACTCAGGCTTTCTTTTGGCATCCATTCAATAAATGTGAGACAGGAAACCATCACAATCCTAGAGGAGAACCTAGGCAGGAAACTTTTTGACCCTGGCTCTAGCAACTTCTTACTAGACACGTCTCCGGAGGCAAGGGAAACAAAAGCAAACATGAAGTATGGGACTTCATCAAGATAACTATTAGGATATCATCAAGATAAAAAAAAAAACCTTCTGCATAGTGAAAGAAACAATTAAAAAAAAACAAAAGAGAGCCAATGGAATCATAGAAAATATTTGCAAATGACATATCAGATAAAGGGTTAGTATCCAAAATCTATAAGAAATTATCGAACTCAACACACCAAAAGCAAAAATCCATTAAGAAACGGGCAGAATACGTGAACAGACACTTTACCAAAGAAGACATCCAGGTGGCTAACAGACACTTGTAAAGATGCTCAACATCACACATCATCAGGAAAATACAAATCAAAACCGTGCTGAGATATCACCTCACACCTGTCAGAATGGCTACAATTAACAACACAGGAAACAACATGTGTTAGTGAGGATGCAGAGAAAGGGGAACGCTCTTGCACTGCTGGTGAGAATGCCAACTGGTGCAACCGCTGTGAGGAGGAGTATGGAGTTTCCTCAAAATAACTAAAAATGGAGCTACCCAATGATACAGCAATTACACTGGTATGTATTTACCCAAAGGATACAAAAAAATACAGATTTGATGAGATACGCGCACTCCAATGTTTATAGCATCATTATAAACAATAGCCAAACTATGGAGAGAGTCCAAATGTCTAGTGTATGACAAATGGATATATCACATATACAATGGAATATTGCTCAGACATCAAAAACAATGAAATCTTGCCATTTGCAACGACATGGATGGAGCTAGAATGTATTATGCTACGCGAAATAAGTCAATCAGAGAAAGACAAATACCATTTGATTTCACTAACATGTGAATTTAAGAAACCTAACAGGTTAGCATATGGGAAGGTGGGGGGCGTGAAGAGAGGGAAACAAGCCACAAGAGACTCTTAATGATAGAAAACATACTGAAGGTTGCTGCAGAGGAGGTGGTTGGGGGATGGTCTAGATGGGTGATGGGTATTAAGGAGGGCAATTGTTTTGATGAACAATGGCTGTTGTATGTAAGTGATGAACCACTGAATTCTACTCCTGAAACAAATATTGCACTGCGTGTTAACTAACTAAAATGTAATTAAAAAAAATACATATGTGGAAACAAATGAAAATGGAAACGCAATTGTCCAAAACATTTGGGATTCAGCAGAAGTGATCCTAAGAGGAAAGTATACAGCAATAGAGGGCTACTTCAAGAAGCTAGAAAAATTCCAAATAAATAACCTAACCTTATACATAAAGGAGGTAGAAGAGAACAAAAAAAGCCTAAAACCAGTAGAAGGAAGGATATAATTAAGATTAATGTCAAATAAAAAAGGGGCGCCTGGATGGTTCAGTCTGTTAATCATCTGAATCTCTATTTTGGCTCAGGTCATGATCTCTCTCAGTTGAGATCGAGACCCATGTGGGGCTCTGCACTGAGCATGAAGACTGTTTGAGATTCCACCTCTCTCTGTCACTCTGCTCCTCTCTCGCTCACATTCTCTCTCAAAAACAAATAAATGAACATTAAAAATGGCAAAATAAATAATGTAGAAAATGAAAAAAAAGAACAGATCAATGAAACCAGGAAATGGTTCTCTGAAAGCATTAATATAATCGATAAACCTACAACCATTCTTATCAAAAAGAAAAGAGAAAGGACTCAAGTAAATAAAATCACTAGTGTAAGAAGAGAAATCACAACCAACACGACAGAAATACCAGCAATTATAATAGAATATTATGAAAAAACTATGTGCCAACAAATTGGGCAACCTGGAAGAAATGGATAAATTCCTAGAAACATATATACTACCAACACTGAAACAGAAGTAATAGGAAAGGGAAGCAGATCAATAAACAGCAAAGAAATTGTATCCGTAATCAAAAAGCTCCCGACAAACAGGGGTGCCTGGGTGGCTCAGTCGGTTAAGTGTCCAACTCTTGATTTCGACTCAGGTCATGATCTCATGCATGGTTCATGAGATCGAGCCCGTGCCTTGCTGTGAATTTACAGTGTGGAGCCTACTTGGGATTCACTGTCTCCCTGTCTCTCTGTTCCTCCCATGCTCATGTGCTGTCTCTCTCTCTGTCAAAATAAAGAAATAAACTTAAAAAAAAAAAAATATATATATATATATATATTTAAAAAAAATGCCCACAAACATAAGTCCAGGGCCAGATGCCTTCACAGGCAAATTCTACCCAACATTTAAAAGAGAGTTAATACCTATTCTTCTCAAACTATTCCAAAAAATAGAATGCATTCTATGAGTCCAGCATTATCTTGATACCAAAACCAGATGAAGAGTCCACAAGAGAAAAGAACTACAGGCCGAGATCTCTGATGAACACAGACACAAAAATCCTCAACAAAACATGAACAAACCGAATCCAATAGTACGTTAAAAAGAATCATTCACCACGATCAAGTGGGATTTATTCCTGGGTTGCCAGGGCGGTTCAATATTTGCAAATCAATCAATGTGATACATCACACCAATAACAGAAAGGATAGGACGCATACTACCATTTCAAAAGGCACAGAAAAGGCACTGACAAAGCGCAACACCTATTCATGAAAAAAAAAAAAAACCCTCAACAAGGTAGGTTTAGAGGGAACATACCTCAGCATAATAGAGGCCATTTATGAAAAACCCACAGCTGATATCATCATCAGTGTGGAAAACCTGAGAGCTTTTCCTCTATGGACAGGAACACAACAGGATGTCCACTTTCATCACTGTCATTCAATATAGTACTGGAAGTCCCAGTCACAGCAATCAGACAACAAAAAGAAATGTGAAAGACAGCAACATCAGTGAGGAATAAGTAAAACTTTCACTATTTGCAGATGACATGATACTCTATATAGAAACCTCAAGGGGACGCCTGAGTGACTCAGTTGGTTAAGCTTCAGACTCTTTATTTCGGCACACGTCATGATCATATGGTTCGTGAGTTCCAGCCCTGTGTCAGGCTTTGCACTGACAGCGCAGAGCCTGCTTGGGATTCCCTCTCTCCCACTCTTCCCCCTCACCTGCACATGCTCGCTCTCTCTCTCTTTCTTAAAATAAATAAAATAAACTTAAAAAAGGAAACTCAAAAGATTCCAATAAAATGTTAGAAGTGATAAATTAATTCAGTAAAGTCGTTGGATGCAAAACTAATGTGCAGAAGTCTGTTGCATTTCAACACGCCAATAATAAAGCGGTGGAAGGAGAAATTAAGGAATCAATCCTACTTACAAATGCACCAAAAATAATAAGATACCTAAGAATAAACCTAACCAAAGGAGTGAAATACCTGTACTCTGAAAACCATAAAACACAGATGAAAGAAATTGAAGATGACACAAAGAATTGGAAAGACGTTCCAAGCTCATGGATTGGAAGAGTAAATGTTGTTAAAATGTCTGCACTACCCAAAGCAATCTACATATTTAATGCAATCCCGATCAAAACACCTACAGCATTTTTCACAGAGCTAAGACAAACAATCCTCAAATTTGTATGGAATCTTTTTCTTTTTTTTTAAATTGATTTAACAGAAAACAGTTTGTTCAAAATTTGAACATCAAAAATGTGTTTGATTATATATGCTCTTATATGAATATATGTGCTGAAATATTTTTATGTATAAGTGAACAGAGATGAATAACTGCACTGATAGCAGTGATGGGAGGAAGGAATTTGGATAATTTTCCACTCAAAGTACTTGCTCCATCTGTGAAGCAATATAGTATTATTTAAAAATGGGGGTGCCTGGGTGGCTCAGTCAGTTAAGTGTCCAACTTTGGTTCAGGTCATGATCTCATGGTTCATGGATTCGAGCCCCACATCAGGCTCTGTGCTGACAGCTCAGAGCCTGCTTCAGATTCTGTGTCTCATCTCTCTGACCCTCCCCTGCTCAACTCTATATCTCTCTCAAAAATAAATGAATGTTAAAAAATAAATTAAAAAAAAAGAGAAAATAGACATGGATTAGTAAATGTATATTACCAGCTCCATGGCAGCCACTTAAAAGGAAAAAAAAAGGTATAATTATATGCTAACAGAAAAGACAAAATGGAAAAATACAAAATGTTGATCTAAAATCACAATCACAGGAAAAGAGGGGAAGAAAAAACAGAAATAGAGAACAAGGGTGATAAAGAGAAAACAGTAACAAACATGGCTATAAATGAATCCCATTATATCAATGACTTTTATATCAATAGTCTAAATACACTCTTTAAAAGAAAGAAAAAAAACAAAGATATCAGAATATTTCAAAAGCCAAGACCTCATTATATGTTGCCTACAAAAAACCCACTTTAATATAAAAATACATACACAGTAAAATAAAGTTATTGAGAAATATACACTATGCTAACAGTAATAAAAAAAAGCAGCAGTAAGAATATTAATTTCACATCCAGCAAGACTTCAGAGTAAGGAAAATTATCAGGGTGAAAAATAAGCATTCCATAATGATAAATGGCCAATTCCTCAAGAAGACATAAAAATCTCTGGTATGTATATGGCTGTCACAAGAACATCAAATTACTTGAGACAACAAATGATAGAATTATGAGGAGAAATAGATGCAACACTAAGCTACAGATTGAATGTTGATGTACTCCCAAAATTCACAAGTTGAAACTAATCCTCAGTGTGATGTTATTTGGAGATGAGGCCTTTGGAATGGTTAGGGAGGGGGTGGGAATGGAGCGGTCCCACATGGCAGACTAATTAGCACTGTTGACTTCTTTTTATTCCCCCTAAGGAGCCATCGTCTCAAATTGGAATGCAATACAGTTACATAATGCAGTATACTAAAAGTGAATGGAATAAAATTTATACTGGGTCATGAGTATTACATATTGGTTTCTGCTATAACTATATGTATGTTTGTACTAACTAACTCAACATGTAAAATACATTTTATTGAATTTGGTCCAATATAAACCTGAAAAAGTCAAGTCTACAATAATTAGTAAAAGGCTCACCTACAAAAAACAGACTATGCATTAATTTTTTCATTATGTATGTAAAAGTTTACACGTTTATCAGGCCATACACATGCAAGAAATTATATCTAAAGTTATTTGTTACATGAAATACTTGTAGTATGAATGTCTTTGTTTTTTTATAATATAAATGTCTGAAATTGAAAATACTTATAGTTCTCAACAGGCCAAGATGAAGGCAAAAGTTTTCAGATATGATGCTAAAGTCAGCTCCAGTGTCTATTAATTCTATAAAAGATTTATTATTATTTTTAAGATGTATTTCTGCGCGAGGATCTTTCAAAAAGTTTGCCAATATCGTTGTTTTCCAGTACTGCCAAAACCTCCAGTTCTGATAACAAGATTGCTTTGGCCCTCTATATAAGGAAGAATAAGTAATTGAGCAATTTAATCTCCTGGTTGAATAGTATAAGGGTTATCAGCCGATATCATAACTTGAATTTCATTTTCATAATCACAGTCAATAACACCAGGATGTACATGAATACCTTTAAGTGTAAAACTATTCCGTCCAAAAATAAGGTCTATTGTGCCTTTTTCCAAAGGCCCATATTTCAGAATTAGTGTTTTAGTTTTTTATATCATTAGATATCCAATGAATTTATCTCAAATTATCATGCAAATAAAACTTAAATGTTTTAGTTTACCAAAGACTTTGAAAGCTATCTTAACAATTACCCATGAAAACTATGAGGAAAACAAAGTTAACCATTATTTAAGTCATTCTTTTGTTAACAGATTGGAACAGAGATAACGTGAGTTTATTTGACCTTTAATAAACCTTAGTAGAATAAAGTTTTATATTTAATGTTGATAACTTGAAAGACAAATCCCACAAATATAAATTAATTTAAATATTAAATACATTTTATTTACCATTTAAATCCTCGGAAGTCTGTTATAACCTTAGGAAGTTATCATAAAGTATATCCTAAATAGGATTATAAATTATTATAAATCTTAAAATTGTATTTATTTAGTTAACGTGTCAATAAAAGATCCTAAAGGTGAAAGTATAGCATTATATAGTTGTTAGCAAAACTGAGTTCCGATAATATTGAGTTTTAGCTAAGCAATCAAAGACTTGATAAAGATGTAACCTAAAGCTTTGTTTTTCTTGGCAAGAAGAAAAGAAAAAACCTTTGTCTACATTCTCTTATCAAGAGAACAGTCCAAGAAAGCTCTGTTTTTTGAACAGAGAGAAAAGCAGAATTTTAACCTTATACCAGCATATTTTTAAAATTCCATTTATCTCAACCTTAGTAGAATAAAGTCTTATAATTTAAAAGACATGTCTATCTTAATAATATTTTATCTGTGTTTTCTTAAGTTTATCATTGTTAATTTTTCCCCGTGGAATCAGTGAGGAAATTTAAAGTTTAAGGGAAGTGTTTTCTTTGCCTTTTGACAGCGTACATCTTCTTGAAGGTCAGCAGAGGCGCAGAGGGCAAAGAAAAGAGTTCACATGGTTCTAAACTCTGTCAGCTCAGATAGATGAGCAGATAATGATTTTTATTTTGTTTTGTTTTGTATTATTTTTTTTGTTTGGTTTTTGTTTTCCATTAGTGGAATTAGGCAGTCTATGTTGGGCCAGAGAAGAAAGGGAAATTCCCCGAAACAAAAGGAGTTTCGGCAGCTGCTTGGCAATATTCCCTAAAATCAATATCCTGAGGTAGACTAGCCAGAGACAATTGGCTCCAATCATCATTTGTGGGTGGTGGCGGAGGCCATTCTGGTAAAGTATTTTCCTCAGGCGCTATAGCTTTGATTCCTTTAGATGAAGATTCATCCTCAAAACTATCAGATGTAAAATTCAACTCATCTCCTTCTTCTTGATGAGTTTTTAATTTAGGTGAACTTATATTTTGTTCTGAGTCAGACTGTAGAGGCTGTAAAGCCATCTCAATTAAAGAGCATATAGACCAAATTTTTAAAGAAATGATATGTCCATTTTGATGAGCACGTCTAAGCGTTTTCATAATTAATGTCCATTGTTCAAGGTTTAAAAGATTTTTTCCAGAAGTATTAAACCAATAGCAATGTTTTTTTAACCAAGTACTAAAGCTCATCAAAAGTTCCTCCTTTCACTTTTACTCCTGAACTTCACAATAAAGTATGAAGTAATTTAGAGTAAGCTTTATGATCATGAGACTGGGAATTTCCCATCCTTCACTATCCCAAAGCCGGGACTTACCTGTCCTAATGCTCTGCTTTGGTCCACTGCTAATCTAAACTGAAGTAGTCTCGAAGACTGTTTGCTGCATCATACCCTGCTCGCTGTGCCAATTGTTGCAGGGAGTATGGCCGGAGTCGCAAAAAAATGAGTCCGCAAAGTGCAATTAAGTGAAGGTCCTCACACTCCAGTCGGAATGAGGCCCCGACTCCAGAATGAAGACTCTTTTTATTAGGATGATTGCTAAAGATGACGTGCATAAAGTCAACTAAGCAAGTGTGTTAATCAATCTAATGGTTTAGCTTTTCAAGGTTGAATTTTGAGTTAATTGGTTCCTATAAGACTAGAAAGGCTCAGGTGTGAGGGAGGATCCATCCCTGGACAATGTTAATGGCTCTAGGCATTCCTTATGAGCAGCAGCCACGTTCAGCTGTGTAAACATGTCCTAAGGCCTTGCACCTTCTCCAGCCCTTCCCTTTTGAAGTCTTTCCCTTTGATGCTTCTCTCCTGCATCTCCCACGTGTGTGTGTGTGTTTGTGTGTGTGTGTGTGTGTGTGTGTGTGTGTTCTCATGGGGGTCACAATAAGTTATTATTTCATAATCTGGTTTGAAGAACACATTTGTTTCTCTTTCTAAAAATTACATATTTTTAGTTAGAAAAATATAGCCTATAGAAAATGAAAAAGATGCCTCTACATAGATTTCTGTGACTCCATAGTGACTCATCTGTAAAAAGGGTAGATTGGTACTTACTTCCCAGAGCTATTGTGAGGGGAAATATACAAGCAAATAGAATATATCTGACACATAATACTGTAAAACTTCAACACATATATGTATGGTCACTCCTCTGTTCTCCTCCCAACAAGAGGGATGACATAACCATGAGCAACTCACAGAGAACGCTGGGCTTTGATTCAGCATGAAAGGAAATGTACACATATTTACAGTGCTGAATTAGCTTTGCCATTTGTTTGTGACAAGTTATCAGATTATGGTGAGGAAGAAGAGACAGGTCATTCTCTCATTACTTTGAGTGTGTGTGTGTGTGTGTGTGCAAAATAATAACTTAAAATAAAATATTTACACCTATATCATGAAATGATCATCATCACATTACACAGTTATAAATTGTGTGTGTGTGTGTGTGTGTGTGTGTGTGTGAGAGAGAGAGAGAGAGAGAGAGAGAGATGAGGTCATTTAAGACTAACTCTCTTAACAGCTTTTTAAATTTTTTTTTAAATGTTTATTTACTTTTGAGAGAGAGAGAGAGAGCACACACATGAGGAGTGGGGGAGGGGCAGAGACAGATGGAGACACAGAATCCGAATAGGCTCCAGGCTCTGAGCTGTCAGCACAGAGACATATGTGGGGCTTGAACTCACAAACCATGAGATCATGACGCGAGCGGAAGGCAGCCGCTTAACTGACTGAGCCACCCAGGTGCCCGTCTTAACAACTTTTAAATATGTAATACAGTATTCTTTGCTACAGTCACCACGCTGTGTATGGCATCCCCATAAATTGTTTAATGCATAAAGTTTGTACCTTTCAACACCTTTCACCAATTTTTCTCACCCCTTAGCCATTTCCTCAGGCTAGGAGCAATGTCTTCTCTATACCAGTACCCTGGGGTTGTTTTTTTTTTTTCTTTTCTTTTTTTAGTTGTTTTTCCTTTTTGGATCCCACATCTGAGTGAGATCATATGGTATTTGATTTTCTCTGTCTGACTTACTTCATTTATCATCCTTGAAGTCCACCCATGTTGTCACAAAAAGCAAGGTTTCACTCTTTTTTATAATTAAATAAAACATTCAACAGAAGGGTCAAGATGGCAGAGTAGTAGAAGTACCCAAAGCTTGCCTTGTTCCTTGAAAACAGCTAGATAAATATCAAATCATTCCCAATACCCAAGACATTGATCTGAGGACTGACAGAAAAACAAAAACAAAAACAAAAACACACAACTAGAGGGAAAGAAGAGACCACATCATGAAAGGTAGGAGGTGCAGAGACATGGTTTGGGGGAGAAACATATACCAGGTACTGTGGAAGGGAGGTATTCCTGGTTGAGTAGAGAGGAGACAGAGAGAGAGAGAGGAGCACACAGGGAACTGCACAAGGAGAACACTTCCCCAAACCCATTGACTTGGAAAATGAGAGAAACTAACTTTTGTGAGTATTTCCCACTAGCAGGGCTCAAAAACTTGAGTTAGAGATCCAGGATGCAGCTGGGACAAAGCCCTGAGGGAACTGCAGTGTTCCTGTAGAGAAGGCAAGCAGGCAATCCCAGGGGCAGAGGGCATGATCTGTGGATCACCTGAGACTCACTGGAGAAACAGTTTCCCCTTAGAGTGCATTTGAAAGAGGTGGCATTGCGTCTTTGGGGACAAAAGACTTGGCAGGCACCATTTCCCTCCCCTGACCCTCAGCATAGGTGCGGAAATACGTGCTGAGGGTAACTAATCTGGTCATTGGCTCTTTGCTGTGCTTTATTCCAAAATCCACAAACCTGCACTTTAGTGTGACTTCCTTTCAGGGACAAACCTTTATCAGCCCAGCATGGCAAGAGCTTCCATCAAAGGACCAGTGTGGGTCTCCACCATGCCAGGTCCCTAACGTTTGCGGTTTTAAAACTCAGCCGGCATGCCTAGGATAGAGCCCAAGGTGCATTGAGCTGCTGGGCTGGCAGGTGGCCTGGACACAGACAGGGTGAAGGCAACGATCTGAAGGACACCTGGGACAACTAAAGGGAGGTTATTTGCTCTTCAAGGAGGTCTTCCTGGATAGCAGTGGGCGCGAAATCCCCTCTCCATGGGCTAGGAAGTTTCTTGGCCCGATTTTCCTCCTCCACCCGGTAGCATAAACTAATTTCAGGAAGCAGCACAATGCCAACACTGGTGGCCTAAACTGTTTAAACCTAGTCCCACCCCCTGCATTCTGCTGGTGTTTCTTTTATTGGACAAGTGTGCCTGACAACCAGGGAAGTGTGCCTCTCCTCCAGAAAATCAGAACAAACCCCCCACCCCCACATGCATCACGTCTACTGACCATAGTGCTGTTAATCTTCAGCTCTAATGGAAATAGCACCAGGACTCTTTTAACAAGCAGACCAGTGCACACCTATTTAAAACCACATTCTGGACAAGGTCAAAACACTCCCCAAGGCAGGGAAGAATAAATTCTGCAGAAAAATTACTTGAGGGAAAGAGCAACCAAAATACAGCAGCAGAGTGCCCACAGCATACACGAGACACTTCCTGAAGACTGAGGCCCTGGACAGTACATGACCTCTTCATAATAAAGCCATTACTCTCAAAATCAGGAAACACAAGAGGTTTTTCTAACACACAGAGGAAGGCCAAGACCTAGACAAAATGCCAACATGGAGGAATTCATCCCAAAAGAAAGAACAAGGAAAGGTCACAGCCAGAGATCTACTTGAAACTGATATAATAATCCTGATCCAGAATTTAAAGCAACAATCATCAGTATACTAGCTTGGCTCAGAAAAGGATAGAAGACATCAGGGATTCCTTCACTGAAGAGATAAAAGACTTAGAAATTAGTCATGCCATAATGAAAATTGCAATTACTGAGATTTGAAACCAACTACGTATAATGACTGTGAGGATGGAAGAAGCAAAAGGACAAATAAATGATATAGAAGATAAAGTATGGAAAATAATGAGAGTGAAAGGAAAAGGGAGAGAAAAATATTGGATCACAAATATAAACTTAGGGAACTCAGTGACTCCATAAAGTGTAATAACATTTTTTATCCTAGAAATCCCAGAAGAAGACAGGGAAAAGGAGGCAGAAGACTTATTTGAAGAAATAATGGCTGGAAACTTTCCTAATATGGGTAAGGAAACAGACATCCAAATCCAGGAGGCACAGAGGACTCCCCCAAAAAACCAACAAATGTAGGCCAATATTGAGATTTATTGTAGTGAAATTTACAAAACATCGAGATACAGAAAAAATTCTAAAAGCAGAAGACAAAGAAGTCTCTAATGTACAAAGGAAGACAAATTACCTTAGCAACAGATCTCTCCACAGAAATTTGGCATGTCAGAAGGGAGTGACATATTATATTCGCTATGCTACATGAAAAAAAAAAGAAAAGAAAAAAAGAAAAGAAACAAAACTACAGCCAGGAATATTCCACCCAGAAAGTCTATCATTCAGAATAGAAGGAGAGACAACAAGTTTCCCAGACAAACAAAAACTACAAAAGTTCATGAGCACTATAGTAGTCCTGTAAGAAATATTAAAGGGGACTCTTTCAGTGGAAAAGAAAGACCAAAAGCTACAAAGATGAGGAAGGACCAGAGAAAATCTCCAGAAACAATGAAAAAATAAGTAATAAAATGGCACTAAATTCATATCTATCAATAATTACTCTGAATGTAAATGGACTGAATACTCAAATAAAAAGACATGGGGTGTCAGAATGGATTAAAAAATATAAGACCCATCATAAGATCTTCTAAGAAGACCTTCTAAGAATACCTAACAATTGTAAAAATTTATTCCCACAATGTGGAAGCACAAAAAATATATAAATCAGTCAATAACAAACATAAAGGAACTCATGGCTAATAATACAATAATAGTAGTGGACCCTAACACCCCACTTATCATCTCAGTGGAAAGTAAACAAGGAAACAATGGCTTTAAATGACACACTGGACCAGAAGGACTTAAGAGATATATTCAGAACATGCCATCCTAAAACAGAAGAATTCACATTCTTTCAAGTGCACATGGAACATTCTCCAGAGAAGAGCACATACTAAGTCATAAATCAGGCTTAAACAGTACAAAAATATTGAGATGATACCATGCATATCCTCCAATCACAGCACTATGAAATTTGAAGTCAATCATAAGAAAAAAATTGGAAAGACCACAAGTACATAGAAGCTAAAGATGATCCTAAGAAACAATCAATGGGTCAGCCGGGAAGTTAAAAAATAAATTTTAAAAAGACATGGAAACAAAATGAAAATGAAAATGAAAACATGACAGTTCAAACCTTTGGGATGTAGTGAAAACAGTCATTAGAGGGAAGAATACAGCAATACAGACTTGCCTCAAGAAGCAAGAAAAAATCTCAAATACACATCCTAAGCTTACACGTATAGAAGCTAGAAAAGGAACAACAGATGAAGCCTAAAGCCAGAAGAATAAGGGAAATAATAATGATTAGAGAATAAATAAATGATATAGAAACAAAGAAAACCTACTAGGAGCCGGTTCTTTGAAAGAATTAATAAAATTGATCAACCTCAGCCAGACTTATCAAAAAGAAAAGAGAAAGGACTCAAATAAATAAAATCACGAATGAGAGAGGAGAAATCACAACAAACATCACAGAGCTACAAATGATTATAAGAGAATATTATGAAAAATTATGTCAACAAATTGGCCAATCTGGAGGACATGGATAAATTCCTAGAAACATATAAACTAATAAAACTTAAACAGGAAGAAATAGAAAAATTGAACAGATTGCTAACTAGGAAAGAAATTGAATAAGTAATCAAAAATCTCCCAACAAATGTATGTCCAGGGTCAGAAGGATTCTCAGGGGAATTCTACCAAAGATTTAATGAAGAATTAACAGCTATTTTTCCCAAACTATCCCAAAAAGTAGATATGGAAGGAAAACTTCCAAACTCATTCTACAAAACCTGCATTACACTGATTCTAAAACCAAAGAATCCACTGAAAAAGAGAACCACAGGCCGATATCTCAGATGAGCATGAATGCAAAAATCCTCACTAAATACTGGCAAATTGAATCCAAAAGTACATTAAAAGAATCATTCACCACGATCAGGGGGGATTTATTCCTGGGCTGCAAAGCTGGTTCAGTATTCACAAATCAATCAACATGATACACCACAGTACTAAAAGAAAGGGTAAGAACCATGTGATCCTCCCAATAGATGCAGGAAATGCATCTACACATTTAATGCAATCACTATCAAAATACCACCAACGTTTTACACAGAGCTAGAACAAAACATCCTACAATTTCATTGGAGTGACAAAAGACCCCATATAGCCAAAGCAATCTTGACAAAGGAAAGCAAAGCTGGAAGCATCATGATCCCAGACTTCAAGTTATATTACAAAGCTGTAGTCATCATTACTGGCACAAAAACAGACATATGGATCAATGGAACAGAATACAAAACCCAGAAATGGACCCACTGATCTTCAACAGAGAGAAAAGAATATCCGATGGGTAAAAGACAATCTCTTCAACAAATGGTGTTGGGTAAACAAACTGGACGGCAACATGCAGAAGAATGAAACTGGACCACTTCCTTACCCTGTATACAAAAATAAATTCAAAATAGATGAAAGACTTAACTGTAAGACAAACCTTCAAAATCCTAGAGGAGAAAACAGGCAGCAACCTCTTTAACCTCAGCCATAATAATGTCTTACTAGACACATCCCTGGAGGCAAAGAAACAAAAGCAGAAAGGAGCTATTGGGACTGCATCAAGATAAAAGCTTCTGCTCAGTGAAGGAAACCATCAACAAAACTAAGAGGCAACATTCAGAATGAAGAAGATATTTGCAAATTACATATCTGATAAAGGGTTAGTATCCAAAATCTACAAAGAACTTATACAACTTAACATCCCTCCCTCAAAAAAAAAATAATAGGAAATGGGCAGGAGACATGAATAGACATTTTTCCAAAGAAGACATCCAGATGGCTAACATACAAATGAAAAGATGCTCACCATCACTCATCATCAGGGAAATACAAATAAAAAGTATAATGAGATACCCCCTCACACCTGTCAGGATGGCTAAAATTAACAACTATGGAAACAATAGATGTTGGTGAGGATGCAGAGAAAAGAGTACCCTTCGCACTGTTGGTGGGAATGGAAACTGGTGCAGCCGCTCTGGAAAACAGTATGGAGGTTCCTCAAAACGTTAAAAAGAGAACTAGCCTACAACCCCATAATGGCATTACTAGGTATTTACCCACAGGATACAAAAGTACTGATTCAAAGGGATACGTGCACCCCAATGCTTATAGCAGCATTATCAACAATAGCCTAATTATGGAAAGAGCCCAAATGTCCATTGACTGAGGAATGGGTAAGGAAGATGTGGTATATATGTATATATACGTACACACATACATCGGCATATTACTCAGGCACATAATAGAATGAAATCTTGCTATTTGCAATGATGTGGATGGAGTTAGAATGCATCATGGTGAAATAAGTTAATCAGAAAATGGCAAGTACTGTATCATTTCACTCACATGTGGAATATAAGAAATACAACAGGTGAAAATAGGGAAAGGGGTAAAAAGAGAGAGAGGCAAACCATAAAAGACTCTGATCTATAGAGAACAAACTGAGCATTGATGGAGGGGAGGCGAAGGTGAATGGGCTAAATGAGTGATGAGTATTAAGGAGGACACTTGTGTTGATGAGCACTGCGCATCATATGTAAGTGAGGAATCACTAAACTCTACTCCTGAAACCAATACTACACTATATCTTACAAGAATTTAACAATTTTTAACAAGAATTTGAATATAATTCTTAACAAGAATTTAAATAAAATTTAAATAAAAAGATGTGTTCCACATATACAATTGAATGTTACTCAACCATAAAAAGGAAAGAAATCTTGGTATTTGCAACTACGTGAATGGGACTAGACACTATTAAGCGAAATAAGTCAGTCAGAGATAGACAAATACCATATGATTTCACTCACATGTGAAATTTAAGAAATGAAACAGATGGGGCGCCTGGGTGGCTCAGTCGGTTAAGAGGCCGACTTCGGCTCAGGTCATGATCTCGCGGTCCGTGTGTTCGAGCCCCGCGTCGGGCTCTGTGCTGACAGCTCAGAGCCTGGAGCCTGTTTTGGATTCTGTGTCTCCCTCTCTCTGACCCTCCCCTGTTCATGCTCTGTCTCTCCCTGTCTCAAAAATAAATAAAAACGTTAATTTTTTTTAAATAAATAAATAAATAAGAAATGAAACAGATGAACCAAGGGGGGGAATGAAAGAGGCAAAACAAAAAACAGACCTTAACTATAGAGAATAAATTGAGGATTTCTGGAGGTAAAGGGCTGGACAGATGGATTAAATGGGTGATGGATATTAAGGAGGGCACTGGTTGTGATGAGCTCAGGGTGTTGTATGTGAATGAATCAATAAATTCTACATCTGAAACTATTAACCTACTGTATGTTAACTAACTGGAATTTAAATAAAAACTTGAAACTAAAAAAAGTATAATATTCCATTGTATACACACACCACATTTTTTAATCCATTCAGTCATTGATTCACATTTAGTTTGCTTCCATATCTTGACTATTGTTAGTAATGTGGCAATTAGCATGAGAGTGCATATAGCTTTTCAAGTTGGTGTTTTTGTTTTCATCAGATTAATACCCAGAAGTGGAATTGCTAGATTATATGAGAGTTTTATTTTTAATTTTTTGAGATAGCTCTGTAATGTTTTCCATAGTGGCTGCACCAATTTCCATTCCCACCAATAGGACACAAGGATTCACTTTTCTCCACATTCTCTAACACTTGTTATTTCGTTTTGATGATTGGCGCTCTCTCACATGAGAGATGAAGCTCATAGTAGTTTTATTTTTCATTTCTCTGATTATTTTTTAATAATGGGTATTTTTTCACATATTGTTGACCATCTGAATGTCTCCTGAGAATACTGTCTGTTCAGATCCTCTGTCCATTTTTAAATTGTATTGTTTTGGGGTTTTTATATTAATCTCTTATCAGATATTGCTACCTTTTATTTGTTGTGATTTCTCATCTTCTTCTTTTCTTCCCTTTTTGACATTGGAATAGCAGCCTCCCAATGATCCCCAGAAAGGAGACAGTACAAAACAAGTAAGTGTGAAGTTGAGTCTACTATACAACAGAGTGATTTCAGGAGACCTGGGGCCCAGATATCAATTCGATCCTTGCTTATAGTTCCACATATAGTAATTCTCCTAAGCTGGCCTCAGCCATAAAACAGAAAAAAATACTGTGAAACCTAGTGGTTAGGGACAGGTATTTTTTTTGGGGGGGGGGGGTGAGGCAGAATGAGCCTTGTTTGTCAACTTGGCAAAATTTAATACTGGTTTCATGGTCTTTAGCAAATGTTGAGTCATATGTGACACACAGTACATATGTATCATGTAATGAATGTACACTATAGCTGCACCCATAGAAAATGTAATGGGAAGAAATTCAAAAGTATGATACTTTTTTTAGTTACTAAAAAAGGAGGATTGCTGAGTAAGTATATATTCCATTATGGACTTAAATATTTTTCTACAATTTGTAAATTAATATGAAACTTTTTTTTCTAATTGTTTTTTACATTTATTTATTTTTTGAGAGACATAGAGAGACAGAGCACAAGTTGGGGAGGGGCAGAGAGAGAAGGAGACACAGAATCCGAAGCAGGCTCCAGGCTCCGAGCTGTCAGCACAGAGCCTGATGTGGGGCTCGAACTCACAAATCGTGAGATCATGACCTGAGGCAAAGTCGGATGCTTAACCGACTGAGCCACCCGGGCGCCCCATTAATATGAAACATTTTAAAAAATCAGAATTAAAGCTCATAGAATCATTACTTGTTGGAAAATATTTTAGACTGAAATTATAAAAATAATATAACACATTTTTCTATCTTATTAAATAAACTGCATTAGCTTCCTCCTTATCCAGATGTCACCATTCACAAGAATATGGATTTTCTATTTTAATACATTTATTTATGGTTTTATTACATATATATGCATCCCTACCTGAGATATGCTATTATTCTCTTACACATTTTATCTTTAGTTGCCTGATGCCTCTTTAGTAGTCTGTGTGTGGATTTATGTGTAGCTATGGATTTTAATCATTTTCCTAACTGTTTCTTAAAGGGATTTGAGGATGAATTTTAATGATGTATCATTTTCATCCTACTCCTGGAATTTAGAAATGTATTTCAATCCCCTTCCATACAATGAGCCTACACTACAAGCATGCTTTTTAAGGGAATGAGAAAGCATTCCCTCAAACTACCTCATGAGACACATGGCAAGCCATTTCCTCCAAGTGAGTACACAGTCAGAACAAGGACTATTATAAATTTTAAGAACATTTCTCAAAAAAAGATGTACTAAATTTCTTGTGCTGCAGGGATAGGCCTGCAAGGAAGCCACATACACAGGACAGTTTCATGAGATAGTAGACACATATTTATTGCAGTCCTTGACCTTTCTGATTGTCCTTGTGCAGCACTGCTGATTAGAAAGGTCTGTCCAGTTCTGGGGTTCACTAATAGGACACCCACTGTGCTGTGGCAAATCTAAGCCACATTCTCAAACATCACTTTAATAAGGAGTAAAGTCAATTATTTCACTTTTTTTTCTTTTGTCATATTTCATAGTTGTTTTAAAGACCAGATGTAGAGAAAAAGTGTGTTTGGGGGATCTTAGAGTCCCAAGCATTTTTGAGCGAGACCATAGGAATAGTTTGGTATCCAGCAAGACAGAGAGGAGAAGAGCTGTGGATGTATTTTAGACCCACCCCTGAGGGCAGACAAAAACGTGCTACATAAGCACAGCTTCCTACAAGTATTTTGAAGGCAGAGGACTGGGCTGTGCAACTCATTTGTCATTCCAACCTCACTAATCAGGTAAGTGATTCTCTTGATAGAGGAGTGAGTGTACAGAGAGATTAGGTGTGTTTGATCATGGATGTTCCTACACCTGGAAGAAAATATTCAGAATGGAGGATGAGAATTCCCCAGGAGAAAGAAACATATGGCTCAATTGATTGGGTTTCTGTCTCTTGGCTGTAATGGTTTAGGCTTGCCTCTCTAAATTAACTCTGAGAATCCTTAAATGCCATTTTTGTGTATGTATCTAGATGATTCAGTCATGTGATTATAGACAGTATCTTTGTTTTCTGGCACAGATGGGTAACTGCTTAGCATGGCCTTGATTTCACATGTTCACTTACCAAGGACTGGCTCATCTCTAAGAACCCTAGTATACTGCCCTGGAGCTCTGGGTACTGATAATACTCCCCTACTGTCTCTTTGAAACAAAGTTCCTGAGGACAAGGACATTCTTTGTCCCATTGACTTGGGCAGAGCTCTGCCAGTTGCCCGAGTCCTAGACTAGAACCTCTAATTACTATGCTTTTTCACAAGGTGACCTGAAGAGCAAAGCTATCTGCTTTCAGCAAAAGTCAGGGGCTGGTTGGGTGTGCAGAAGCATTTCCATGTGGAGAGCCACCTTACACATACTAGTTGCCATAGACCTGACATCATCATGGCGATTGTGATGACTTGTTATGAAAACACACACGCTGTGGTGGGGATTGCAGGGCCCTGCCTTCTGTTGTTTGGGACTCACTGAGGGCATGGGTCTCCACTGGCGGAGGCTGAACCATCCGGGGTGTGGGACACAAAGGGATCCAGACCCTAGTCGCTCCTTTCATGCTTTGAAGCGCTTTGCCCAGGCTGTCTCGGAGGTAAAGCTATTGGGGTCTCATTAGGCGCCTGTAAGAGTGCGGTCCAGCTCCAGGGGTGTCCCGGAGCTGCTTTCCTCTAAAAGCAGGGGCACGGGAGGGAAGACAGGTAAGGGCTCTGAGCCCCAGCTTCTCCCTGTGTAAAATGGGGATGAGAATGCTTCACCCACAGGATTTCTGAACGATACACATGAACAAGCTCATGGCCTTGTGGTTTCTGTGGGATCATGAACGTCTATCTGAATTCAGGCTACTTCTTATTCCTTTTCTTCTTTTTTGTTAGGGGTTAGGTTAGGAAACAAGAAGAAAAAGGACCTGTGAGAAGTCCATTATATCATGTGGATGTTATGATCATGACCCAGTTGTATCAGTGTCATTGTCACAAATCAAGTGCCTGGCATGGCACTGAAGACATAGTTACACCAGTAAAGCATAGTGATTGCTAGATATCTCCTTACACAGCTCATCATGATGGTGGTCCAGCTCATATCAGGTGCCTGAGGAGGCAGGTTCTAAGGATCTGTGTCCCGATGGCTGCTGAAGCTTCTACTCAGATTCAAGAGCAGCTTTCCCAGGGAATCCCATCACCCCTCTCATGCCTAGTGGGATCAATGCCTGGCTCAAGTGACTTCATAGATATGAACAAAAGCATGTTGTGGAATAGCTCCTGTAAGCTTCACAAACTAGCCTAAAAGTAGATAAGCTATTTTGATCTCATGATGGGAGGAGAGATTTAGCAAGTGGAATGTCATTCCATTAGCAGCACTTGAAACCCATCTTAGAGATGATTTTTTTTTAATGACAAACAACAAGTTGTCCAAAAATTGATCTTTACTATGTGTTTGCAATAAATAAACCTAAGTTTTTCTCACCATATAAATAATAGTCTGCAATTCCCAAGCATCTCATAGATGGGTGTGGTTGTACAGGTGTTAGATCTTCCTACAAATTTGGCATTGTGAACTAGATTCTTCTCTGGTGCCCATGGTTCTTTTTCCATCATATAATACATTTTTTTAATGAGCCAGTAACTTTCTAAATATTATTTTGAAATCTCAGTAGAATTTAAGATATATTTTTAATTAAAGTACAGTTGGTACACAATGTTACATTTGTTTTAGGTTTACAACATAGTAATTTGACCAGTCTATAAGTTATGCTGTGTTCACCTCAAGTTATAGCTGCCACCTGCCACCATACAGTGCTATGACAATACCATTGTTACTACATTCCCTATACTGTCTCTCTCATTCTTGTGACATTCATTCCATAACTGGAAACCTGTACCTCCCACTCCCCTATAAATTTTAATGTTTTAAAAATATTTATTATCCTTGAGTTTGCCCAACTATAATGATATTCAACCTTTTTTGATATAATTATGAGTTATTTAAAATGTCATTATGATTATTTATCTAATATATACAATTTTATTTCTGTACTTCAGAAGGAAATGGACATCAACTGTCTCTAAGTATTTAGATAAATTTCATTACAAATGATTATTTCTACTTTGGTGATGGGTAATGTGAACAAGTTTGATTAGATATAATGTGTGTCTGTTCATACTATAATCATGAGAATATTTCACCTGATTTATTTAATTGCATCATATAATTATGAATATATAGATATATGTCAAATACTTCATTGAGGTATGGCTGACTTACAATATATTGCATATATTTAAAGTATATGCTTTAAAACTTTGATATTTAAATATACCTGTGAATTTGGCACTACCTCAAGATAATGAACATATCCATCACCTCAAAAAGCTTCTTTGACCCCTTTGTAACGACTCCATCTACCTTTCTCCAACCTCCCTGTCACATCACCCTACCTCATTCCCAGGCAACCGCCAATCTTCTGTCACTATGGATAAGTTTTCTGTTCCTATAATTTTATGTGAATGGAATTCTAAGATGTGCATTTTTAATCAGTTTTTGGTTCAACCCAATTATTTTTACATTTATGCATTTGTTGCATTATGACTATTTCGTTCTTTTTATCATATAATTAATATTCCGTTATGTGTATACACCATTATTTGGTCTCTCCATTCACCAAGTAATGGATATTTGGGTTGTTTCCATTTTGGGTTCTTGCCAATAAGCCTGCAATGAACATTAGGTGTAAGTTTTTTTCTTGGACATATGGTTTATTTTTCTAATACTCTGGTGTATTTACTTAGAAGAGAAATCAAATTAACATTGTAAGAAAGTGCTAAACTCTTTTCCAAAGTGGTCACACCATTTTTCATTGCCATCAAGAGTGTATGAGAGTTCCATTCTCTGCAACCTAGCCAGGACTTGGTATGGTCAGTGTTTTTATTATAGCTAGTCTCAGAGGGGTGTGGTGGGTTACATTTCCCTAATGGCTAATGATGCTCAGCATCCTTTCATATCCTTATATGATATTTGTATATCTTTTGGGGGGTAGTATCTTTTCAATACGTTGCCCACTTGTTCATTGAAGTGCCTGTTTCTTCTTTTTCTCCTTTGTGAGATTTTCTAATCAGGATACAAATCTTTTATCAGATGGATGATTTGCAAATATTTTCTCCTACTCAGTGGATTTTCTTTTCATTCACTCAATGGTGTCTTTGGAAAAACAAAAGTTTTTGTTTCGAGGAAATCTAGTTTTGAAATTTGTTCATTCATGGTTTTGATTTTGACTTTAATGTCATACCTAAAATTTCTTTAGCTAACATGGGATTACAAGATTATTTTCTTATATTTATCTCTAAACGTTATAAACTTTTAGCTTTTATAATATGGTCTGTAATTCATTTTGAGTTGACTTTTGCATATAGTGTGATACGTGGATCACAGTTGATGTTTGTGTATATGGAGATCCACTTGTCCAAGCACCATTTGTTGAAAAGAATATGTTTTCTCCATTGAACTGCCCTTGTAGCTTTCACAAAATTCTGTTGTCTATATATGTTGGGGTCTATTTGTGGACTCTTCATTTTGTTCCTTTGAACATTATTACCTTCATCCTAATACCAACTGCCTTGATTACTTTCAAGTTATAATGAGTTTTGAAGTGAGGTCGTGCTTATTCTCCAACTTAAATCTTATTGTTCAATGTTATTTTCATAGTAGGCCTGTTAGATTTCACATGACTTTTAGAATAAGACTGTAAATTTCTTTTAAATATGTGTGCTGGTATTTCCACTGCTATTGCATGGAATCTATAGATAAGTTCGGAGAGAATATACATCTTAACAATGCTGAGTCTTCTGACCCCTGAATACAGTATGTCTCTCCATTTATTTAGGCCTTGCTTAATTTCCCTCAGTAATGTTTTGCACTTTTCACAGTGCAGGCCTTGCATATCTGTAGACATGGATGTGCCTCATGCATTATGTACATTCATAATTTTTGATGCTATTGTCATGACAGCATTTTTAATTACAATTCCCAGGAATTATATTTTGCTGAACTATCAGTAGCCAAATGTTGCTGGGGAAACTTTTTGTTTGAAAATACAAGCTACTCTAGAACAGAGAAGCTACTTGTCACTTAACACATATATTAAGATTGTCCAGAAAAGAGAACCAATAGGATATTGATATATAGATAGAGGGTTTTTCTGAGTTTTTATTTAAATTCCAGTTAGGTAACATACAGTGTAATATTAGTGTTGGTGCACAGTATACTGATTCCACACTTCCATTTATCACCTGGTGCTCATCACAATTGCACTCCTTAATCTCCACCACCTCCCCTCTGGTAACCATCAGTTATCTATAGGTAAGAACCTATTTCTTGGTTTGCCTCTCTCTCTTCTTTCCCTTTGCTCATTTTTTTAAAAACTCTACATATGAGTGAAATCATATGCTGTTTGTCTTTCCCTGACTGACATATTTTGCTTAGCATAACACTCTCTAGCTCCATCCACATCCCGGCAATGGAAATATTTCATTCTTTTTAATGGTTGAGTAATATTCCAATATATAAATATATACATTCTTTTTTCATTCATTGTCGTGTATGTACATGTACATGTACAGTTACGTATGTACATACACACAGACACACACATATATATATATACATATATATATATATATACATATATTTATTCTTTATCCTTGTTTAGTATTTATTTATTTATTTATTTATTTATTTTTAGAGAGAAAGAGAGCAGGGGAGGGGCAGAGAGAAAGAGGGAGAGAGAATCCTAATCAGGCTTGAACAAACACGGGTCTTGAACTCATGAACTTTGAGAACATGACCCGAGCTGAAACCAAGAGGTGGCCACTAAACTGACTGAGCCACCCAGGTGCCCCTCCTTTTTTAAGATTATTTATTTATTTAGAGAGATAGAGAGAGAGAGGCAGAGTAGAAGAGAGAGAGGGAGACAGAGAATCCCAAGCAGGTTCCAGAGCTGTCACACAGAGTCTGATGCAGGGCTTGAACTCAGGAACCATAAGATCGTGATCTGAGCCAAAACCAAAAGTCAGATGCTTAACCAACTGTGCCACCTTGGTGCCCCTCTTATTTATCCTTAAGCAAACTCACCCTGAAGAGCTTTTGGTTCAAGAATAAGAGAAGGAAGGCATGTGTGAATGTGTGTATGTTGCGGGGCCGGGGCGGGGAGGATGAAACCGGGAGGAATATTTATTGTGAGGAATATGTAATGTAAATTACTGTGAATTAAATCAGTCTTCAGTTTTGAACACATTAGGAGACAAATCGGGATGGTGGTTTTTTTTTTTGTTTTTTTGTTTTTTTTTTTTCCCCAGCTTTATTTGGCCAGAAGGGTGACTCAGAGACTCTTGTACAACTTGGGAGAAACTGAAATCTATTCATGATTCTTGCCTGAATCTTTCAAGTCTAATAGTTGGTAAGTGTTGTTTTTATGGTTCTGTCACTTTCTAGATGTATAAATTGACATTAAAATATTGGGTAGAGCTTCTACCTTCTCTTCTATCACTTATTTATTCATGTATATATTTCATGAATATGATTATGGATTCCTACTTTGCTCAAAGGATTACCATTTGACATTACAAGTGTATATTTTGATGCTGACATTGCCACAGAATTAGCCACTATAAGTCCCTGTAAATTAACTCCTGGGTCCATTTGTTACCCCCTTAGAATTTTTTGAGAATGGACTTTGCTCTGTGAGCCTGAGTATCTCAAAATGTGGAGAAAGAAAGTAATATTGCCAACCTCAGAACAATGATTTGAGGATTTCAAAAGAAAAGCCAGAAAACAACAGTCTACACTGTGTGGCATCTGGAAATCCTTCCACATGTTAGCTGCTGGTTCCAGCTTTGCCTTCTTCATTCTATCAACATGATGCCTCTGACATGAACATCATAGCATGACTACCAGAGAGAACACTTAGACATGGAATAACAAGCAAAGATGAGCCCACATTCCCATGATGTGAGAGGTTCAGTGTCACTGTACTGTGTGAGATGGATCTGGGGAAAAAGCACTGTGTCATTGCAGTTTCCAGTGACCTGGGTGTGGACAGTGAAGCACATTTTCAACCGCTCTCCCTGTGATTATGTTCTTTGCCTTACTCTCTTTCCTCTTTATTCCATGCATTGTATGAACTCCTGACTCTCCCTTTTGTTGGGATAGCAGAGAAAGGTATGGACTCGATCCCCAGAAATAGGAGCTTATAGAGAAGAACAAGTATTGTATCCAATGTGCTAGACAATTTGTTGTAGTCAGAGTGAAAAGATCATGGCCCTATCACTGGGACACTGTAATTAAGTCATTTCTTTCTTCCAGTGCTTTCTAAATAAGAAGATAACAATACCCACTGTTCCCAACCACCCAGAATTATTGTGGACTTTAAGTGTGATTCCATGTGAGAATGCAATCTGTGGTCATAGGTGGGAGTGAAGGACCACTGCACATTTGACTAATCGTATTAATGGAAACACCCCCTGAAATCACAGAAATATTCATGGTAGACATTAAATTTAATGTACATAAATGTCAGATATTTAGGTCAGGATTTCTCCCAAGTGTGGTCCATGCATTAACTCATCAAAAAGAGCAGGGTGTGCATATTAAAATGGTGGATATATTGGTCCACATTAGCTTTACTGCATGTAGAACAAAAACGTTTTGGGATATCTCTCCATAATTCTTTGGAGCTTCTGGTGTTTTCTTCAAAATGTCTGTATTCCTTCACGTGCAGATATTTGATAACCAACTCTGCCTTTATCATCACATGGCACTGTCCCTGTCCTGTCTTAACATGGCCATCTTCTTATAAAGATAGCACTCACATACTCTAATATGACATCATAACTAATTACATCTGCAACAACCATACCTCCAGATAAGGTTACATTTGAGGCACTGGGTATTAAGACTTCAAAATATCTTTTTTTTTTTTGGTGGGGTGGGGGGAGCAGTTGATGCAATTTAACCTATAATAGCCACTGAAAAAATTCATGGGGATACAACACAGTGAACAAGACAAGCCATATCCCCAGTGCTTTTATTCTACCTTGGGAAAACCGTCAATAAGCAGACAAGCAAATCAATAAGCAGGACAATTTTATATGGGAATATATATTGTCCAAAGACAGTAAATGAATCCTTTTAGTAAGAAATGATGGGGTCATGGATTATTATAGATGGGGTTGTCAGTCTAGCTCATTCTCAGAAAGTGATATTTGAGCTGATTCCTGAATGGCAAGAGCAAACCAAGCCTGGGCTAGCCTTTTGGTATGCAGAAGTACAGCAGTACTTCCAAGAGCAGATGATGAACTCAAGTGACTGAAGCCTGGCGGACAATGTGCAGATGGTGGAAGATGAGTTCCCAGGGCAGACAGGAGTCACAACATTTGGGACATGAGATTTAAATTTATTCTATTTGGATGTTTATAGTATGAGAGTGACGTGATGTGATTCATATGCTCAGTGGTGACTCTGGCCACTGTGAGGAGAATGGACTGGACAGGGACAGGATAGCTGTGGGGATAACCATAAGGAAAATCTTGTAGAAGTTCAGAGGAGGGACTGTGCCAGTGTTGCAGCAGTGTGCAGGGAACAGGGGTGGCCCTGGACATGGGCATGTTGGACAATCAAGCACTACATTGGGTGTGGGTGGATGTGTGGGGGTAAGACAGGAGCTTAGGTGAGCACTTGACTTTTGTACCACCATGTGCAGAAATGGTGATGCCGTTTTCTAAGATCTGTTATTTCAACCAATTTTGAGACATTCCCATGATAGGTATCCAATGGTGGATATAATTAAATTTAGTGATTTAAAAGACACAAAAGTTGATGAATAAGATTCAGTTATAAGATTATCAAGGTTATCAACCTTTAATAAAGATACATGTAAATGTTGTTTTTTATTTCTTCTTTCTTCTTTCTTTTCTTTTCTTTCTTTTCTTTTTCTTTTTCTTTTTCTTTCTTTTTTTTTTGAGAGAGAGATAAGGTCAGAGGCAGAGAGAGGGAGACAGAGAATCCCAAGCACCCTCTGCGTCATCAGTACAGAGCCTGATGCAGGATTCGAATTCACAAACCTGAGCCAAAATCAAGAGTCAGATGCTTCACGGACTGAACCACCCAGACACCCCACGGAAACGTTTTCTAAAACTATCCACAGTATTAGAATCTGAACTTTCATATATGTATGTAAACTTCCAGCTTTTATTAAGCTGTTACTATGTGCCTTCCACTGTTCTATGTGTGGTCATGTATACACTAAACAAATTCTCAAAACAACAATCCATGAGGAGTGGCTGATTGTTTTCCTCATTTACAGAGGAGGAAACTGAGGCATAGAGGTTCATTCATTTTCCTAAAGTTCAGAAACAGCCATTTATATCAACATTTCTGCAGTAGAATTTTCTTTTTTTTAATTTTTTTTTCAACGTTTTTTTTTTATTTATTTTTGGGACAGAGAGAGACAGAGCATGAACGGGGGAGGGGCAGAGAGAGAGGGAGACACAGAATCGGAAACAGGCTCCAGGCTCCGAGCCATCAGCCCAGAGCCTGACGCGGGGCTCGAACTCACGGACCGCGAGATCGTGACCTGGCTGAAGTCGGACGCTTAACCGACTGCGCCACCCAGGCGCCCCTGCAGTAGAATTTTTTAAATGACATGATTCCTGACCATGTGTCTTTGTAATTCCCAAAAGACAAATATATATCACTATTTCTGTATCATTATATATACTATTACATATTATATTTGCATAGTATTATATTATATATATAGTTATATATATAATAAACTATATATATAGTTACAGTTATATAATTATAATTAACATGTTATGTTATATTAGTTTTTGATGTGCAGCATATTGTCAACAATTCTATATATTACTAAATACCATAAGGGTAGTCACTATCTGTCACCATACATTTTAAAAATATTCTTGTCTATATTTCCTATGCTATACTTTTAATCTCCATAAGTTATGTATTTTATAACTGAAAGCTAATACCTCTTAATCCCCTTTACTATTTCATCCATTCCCCCAATGACTTACCCTCTGGCAACTACTTTATTCTCTGTGTTTAGCAACCTGTATTTTTACAACTCACACTTGTCAGATTAGCTAAAATTAACAACGCACGCACACACACACACACACACACACACAAAACCGGCGTTGGAGAGGATGCAGAGAAAGGGGAATCCTGTTGCTCTGTTGGAGGGGAAGAAAACTGGTGCAACCAATCTGGAAAGCAATATGGAGGTTTCTCAAAAAGTTAAAAGTAGAACTACCCTATGATCCAGCAATTGCACTACTAGGTATTTACCCAAAGGATACAAAAATACAGATTCAAAGGGGTACATGCACCCCAATGTCTATCGCAGCATTATCAACAATAACCAAACTATGGAGAGTCCCAAGTGTCCATCAAATGATGAATGGATGAAGAAGATGTGTTCTATATGTACATTGGAATATTACTCAACCATCAAAAAAGAAGGAAATCTTGTCATCTACAACAACGTACATTGAGCTAGAATGTATTGATAAGCAAAATAAATCAATCAGAGAAAGACAAATATCATGATCTCACTCATATGTGGAATTTAAGAAACAAATCAGATAAACATATGGGAAGGGGAGAAAAGAGAGAGAAACAAACCACAAGGGACTCTTAGTGACAGAGAACAAACTGAGGGTTGATGGAGGCAGGTGGGTGGGTGATGGGCTAGATGGATGATAGGTGTTAAGGATGGCACTTGTGATGATCACTGGGTGTTGTAAGTAAGTGATGAATCACTGAATTCTGCTCCTGAAATTAACATCGCACTGTATTTTAACTAAAGTTTAAATAAGTAAATAAATAAATAAATAAATAAGATCTTGGAGATCTTTCCATATTAAAAAAAATGAGTATGTGTTTTTGTTCATTTGTTTTGTTTTGTTTTTTAGATTCCACATATAAGTGAAATCATATGGTATTTGTCTTTCTTTCTCTGATATTTCACTTAGCATAAAGCTCTCTAGGTCCATCCAGGTAGACCAAATGGCAAGAGCTCATTATTTTTCATAACTGAGTAACTGTATATATATATATATATGTATATATATATATATATATATACATATATATATATATATACATATATACATATATATATACATATATATATATACATATATATGTATATATACATATATACATATATATATATATATAGTTTCTTGAAATTGAATTGCTGATTCAATTTCATTATTATTCATTGGTCTGTTCAAACTTCCTATTTCATCCTAGTTCAGTTTTGGAAGATTGATAAAGTTATTGGCTAATTTATTCCTAGCATTTAATTCTTTCTGTTACTTTGTTGTTAGCACGTAGAAATGCAACAGATTTCCACATATTGATTTCGTATCCTGCAAATTTACTGAATTCACTTCTCAGTTTGAAGAGTTTCCAGGTGGAGTCCTTAGGATATTCTATAAATAGTATCATGCCATCTCCCAAAAGTGAGAGGTTTACTTCTTCCTTACTAATTTGAATGACTTTTTTTGTCTTTTTCTTGTCTGAATGCCATGGCTGGAATTTCCAGTACTAGGTTGAATAAAAGTGCTTAGAGTGGACATCCTGTTCTTGTTCCAGTCTTAGAGGAAAAGCTTTAAGTTTTCGCCATTGACCCTAATGTTAACTGTGGATTTTTTATACATGGCCTTTATTATCTTGAGGTATGTCCTCTCTACACCCCCTTTGTTGAGAGTTTTTATCATGAATAGATGATGTATGTTATCAAATTATTTTTCTGCCTCTATTGAGACGATCACATGATTTTTATCCTTTCTGTCGTTAATGTGATGTATTGATTAACATGGAACGATTTGCAAATATTGTACCACACTTGCATTCCTGGAATAAATCTCACTTGATCACGGTGAGTGACTTTTTTGATGAACTATTGAATTCGGTTTACTAATATTTTGTTACTCAGGATTTTTGCATCTATGCTTATCATATATATTTGCTGGTAGTTTTTTTTATTTCTTGCTCTTGCTTTCACTATGTTTGTAGTGTATTTTTAAAGTTTATTTATTTGTTTTGAAAAACAGAGAGAGCCGGGGGTGGGCAGAGAGAGAGAGAGAAAGAATCCCAGGCTTGTTTCATGCTTATATCCTTCCCTCCCACCCCCGCCACCAATGTGGGGCTGGAACTCACAAAACGTGAGATCACGACCTGAACTGAAATCAAGATTCGGATGGTTAACTGACTGAGTCACCCAGGTGCCCCTGTAGTATCTTTTTCTTGTTTTGGTATCAGGGTTTTTGCTGGCCTTTTAGAATGAATATGGACATTTTACATTCTCTCCTATTTTTGGAATAGTTTGAAAAGACTAGTTATTAAGTCTTCATTAAGTATTAGTAGAATTCACCTCTGAAGCCATCTAGTCCTGGACTTTTGTTTGTTGGGAGCTTTAAGATTACTGATTTGATTTCATGTCTGTTAACTGGTCTGTTCAAACTCTCTATTTCTTCCTGGTTCATTTTTGGAAGACTGTATGTCTCTAGGAATTGATCCATTTCTTCTAGATTGTCCAATTTGTTGCCATAGAATTTTTCATAATATACTCTTATGATCCTTTGTATTTCTTTGGTTTCTGATTTGTTTCTCCTCCTTCATTTCTGCTTTTATTTCTTTGAATCCTTTCTCTTTCTTCCTTGTTGAGTCTGGCTAAGGTTTGCAGTGTTATTTTTAATAGAATCAACTGCTGGTCTTATCAATCTTTTCTATTTTTTTATTTGTTTGTTTGTTTTTAGTCTTTATTTCACTTATTTGCACTCTAACCTTTACTATTTCCTTTCTTCTACTAGCTTTGGACTTCTTTTTCTAGCTACTTTAGGTGTAGAGTTAGGTTGTTTCCTTGAGATTTTTCTTACTTTTTGAGGTAAGCCTGTATCACTGTAAACGTCCTTCTTAGAACTGCTTTTGCTGCATCCCAAAGATTTTGGATTGTTGTGATTTCATTTTCATTTGTTTCCACATTTTTTAAATATCTCCTCCGATTTTTTTTGGTTGGGACATCCATTGTTTAATAGCATGCTGTTTAGCTTCCATGTATGTGTTTTCTCTCCAGATTTTTCCTGTAACTTATTTCTAGTTTCATACTGTTGTGCTTAGAAATGATGTTTGATATGCTCTCAATTTTCTTAAATTTGAGGCTTGTTTTGTGGCCTAACATGGGATCTATCCTGAAAAATATTCCATGTGCACTTGAAAAGTTTGTGTATTCTTCTGGTTTTGAATAGTATGTTCTCTATATATCTATTAATTCCATCTGGTGAATTGTGTCACTCAAAGCTACTGTCTCCTCATCAATTTTCTGGCTGTGTGATTTATCTATTGATATACATCGGGTGCATCCATAGCTGTGCCAGAAAGACAGATTGCAAACACCTAGTCTGACTGTTGGACTCCCCCCCCAACCAATGAAAGCCTCTCAGTTGGCCATGCACCAAGCAAGACCTGCTATTCTGTGTACCAGAAACTATGGCAGAGAGGGTAATGGCAGACAGCTAGCTTGCATGCTGCCCTACCCACCTACCTGCCTATAGCAACCTCAGATAGGCTAATCAGCTACACATGGCACAAAGTCTGCCAGTGCACCCACAGCAGGCAAAGTGGATCATTGCAGCAGCTTGGTTGAAGGCAAATATGGCTCAGCCAAAACAGTAGAGCACGTGAAGACCACCTAAGAAGTACCCCTAGGGTCCCTGGTTCTGGTGGCTGGGAGGATTGTGGTACAGGGTACCACAAGAACTCTTCTACAGAAGGCTGCTCCCTTCAAGACCAGGAGATGAAGATGACCTCCCTAATGCATAGAAAAAAAACAGAGAGTTAGAGAAGACAGGAATATATCTCAAGTGCAGAAACAACAGAAAAATCACAGCAAATGAGCTAAATGAAATGGAGATAAATAACACGCCCCATAAAGAATTCTAAAGATGACCCACTGGACTTGAGAAAAGAGTGGATGAACTCAGTCAGAACTTCAACAAAGATATACAAACACAAAAAGAACCAGTCAGAGATGAAAGATTCAATAAGTACAAAAAATACATCACAAGGAATAAACAACACATTACAGGATGAGGAAGATCAGATTTATGTTTGTTGTAAACTCTTTTCTGCACTCAGAAATGTAATTGCAATTTTGCAAATGAGGGAATTGAGTAACTGTGAGCTGAAACAAAAGTCATCAAGCTCCTCCTGTTTGTAAGTAGAGAACTAGGGTTTAATCCTAGTCTGTTCCCAGAGCACACAGTTATAACCAGTACACTTAAGAAGAAGAGTAAGACTCCGGGTGCCTGGGGGGCACAGTTGGTTAAGCATCTGACTCTTGATTTCAGCTCAGGTCATGATCTCATGGTTCATGGAGTCGACCCTAATGTCTGGCTCTGCACTGACAGCATGGAGCCTGCTTGGGATTCTCTCTCGCTCACTCTTTCTCTGACAATCCCTCACTCTTTCTCTCTTTCAAAATAAATGAATTTCTAATTTTTTTTTTTTTTTTAAGGAAGAAGCATAAGACTCTGCCAGCTTATGGTGAATGATGTTAGGTTGGAGCCATATCTTGATGGTGTCAAAAAGAAAACTACAGGCCCAAGATGGAATCATTTATGCTAGCCCAAGTCACAGAACTGGGCTTAATAACTAACCTAGTGACAACTTCAAACTCCCCTAGAAATGTCATTTCAACTTGTCAGTCAGGAATTTTCTTGTCATCACTAGTAAGGTAATCTGTCACAAGACAACTAGAGTTGCTCATTGCTACTGCATTTTTCATTGTTTCTTGTGCTGTTCAGTTCACGGAGCCTGTAAGTATGTATTATAATTTTTAGGAGAATATACATCATCTCCTTCCATCCTAGACTACCCCTCTGTCACCTTATATGTACTGATTCTTTTATCAATTTCTGTTTTAAACTTCCAATTTTTAAAAAAATATAATGAATTACAGGGGCACCTGGGTGGCTCAGTCAGTTAAGCATCTGACTTTGGCTCAGGTCATGAACTTGTGGTTCATGGGTTTGACCCCCATGTGGGACTCTGTGCTGACAACTCAGAGCCTGGAGCTCGCTTTGGATTACGTGTGTCTCTCTGCCTCTGCCCCACTCACACTCTGTCTGTCTCTCTCAAAAATAAATAAAAACTTTTATAAAAAAGAGAAAAGAAATAGAATCAATTACAATATACCTACTAGTTTTCTGCCCTGTGCATAGGTAAAAGGCAACATATTATACACAATTGATCTTCAATACACATTTATGACAAAAAGAAAATGAATTTGATAAAACATATCAATAAAAGGAAGGATAAATACTGTGTGGTCATTTCACCAGATGCAGAAAATGCATTTGACACGGTATAACATCCATTCATGATAAAGAGCCTCAACAAAGTGGAATTAGAGGGAGCATACCTCAATATAATAAAGACCATATATGACAGACACAAAGCTAACATTATATCAATGGTGAAAAACGGAAAACATTTCCCCTAAGGTCAGGGACAAGACAAGGATATCCACTCTCACCATTATTATTTAACAAAGTATTAGTAGTCCAAGCCACAGGAGTCAAGAGGAAGGAAAACAAAGGCATCCAAATTATAAAAGAAGAAATAAAATGTTTACAATTTGCAGACTACATGATGCTATATACAGAAAACACTAAACACTCCACTGGGGTGGGGGGAAACTACTAGAACGGGTAAATGAATTTAGTAAGGTTTCAGGATACAGAGTCAACATATAGAAATCCATAGCATTTTTTTTTTACTGAAAACTATGTTTTCTTATTTTTGAGTAAACTATGGAGTGATGCTTCAGACTGAATAAATATGGATACCAATTTACCCTATCTTTGCCATATGGCTATTATTTTTTTAGTATGAAATTTATTGGCAAATTGGTTTCCATACAACACCCAGTGCTCAGCCCAACAGGTGCCCTCCTCAATGCTCATCACCCACTTTCCTTCCCTCCCACCCCCCATCAACCCTAAGTTTATACGCAGTTTTTAAGGGCTTTTTATATTCCAAAATGAAGCAAAAGAAAGAGAAGTTAAGAAAGCACTCCCATCCATATCACAAGAAAGATAATAAAATACCCAGGGGTAATTTCACTCGATAAAATATTGAAAAAAATACATCGAAAAAAAACAAACAATTGGAAAGATATTCCATGCTCATGGATTGGAAGAAAAAGTGTTATTAAAATGTCCATACTGCCCAAAGCAATCTATAGATTTAAGGGATTCCCTTTTAAAATACCAACACAATTTTTCACAGAAGTAGAACGAATAATCCTAACATTTGTATGGGACCACAGAAGACTCTGAATAGCCAAAACGATCTTGAAAAAGAAAAGCAAAAACTGGAGGCATCACGTTTCTGGACTTGAAGTTATATTACAGATCTGTAGCCATGAAAACAGTGTGATTCTGGCACCAAAACAAAACAAAACAAAAACACACACATGGATGGAATACAATAGAAAATCAGAAAAACTAATGTATCTATGGTCAATTAATCCTTGACAAAGGAGGAAAGAATATGCAGTGGGGGTAAAAAATAAAGAAAGCGTCTTCCAGAAATGATGTTGGGAGAACTGGATGGCTACAAGGAAAATGAGGAAAATGTCCCAGTGGCCTACACCATGCCAAGATAAATTCAAAATGAATTAAGTACCTAAATGTGAGACTGTCAACTATAAAAATCTTAGAAGGCAACAGAGGCAGTAATTTCTCCAACAACATAGCAACAACATATGTCTCCAACAACGACATAGAAACATTTTCTAGATATAAGTTCTGAGGCGAGGGAAACAAAAGCTGGAACAAACTACTGTGACTTCATCAAAATATAAAGCTTCTGCACAGTGAAGGAAACAAACAACAAACCTAAAAGACAAGCTACAGAATGGGAGAAGATATTTGCAAATGACATGTCTGATTATGGGTTAGTATCTAAAACATATAAATCATGTATACATATCAAAACCCCCAAAAATAATCCAAGTAGACAGTGGGCAGGGGACACGAACAGATATTTCTCCAATGGAGATATTCACTTGACCAAACACACAGATGAAAAGATATTCAACATCACTCATCATCAGGGAATTGCAAATCAAAAGCACAATGATATATCACCTTAACCTATCACAATGGCTAAAATCACAAACACAAGAACCAACAATTGTTGTAGAGGATGTGGAGAAACAGGAACCCTCATGGACTGTTGGTGGAAGTGCAAACTGATGCAGCCACTGTGGAAAACGGTATGAAGTTTCCTCATGCACTAGTGGGTATTTACCCAAAGAAAACAAAAGTACAATTCAAAGGGATATATGCACCCCTACATTTCTTGGCACACTATTTACAACAGGCAAAGTATGGAAGCAGCCCCAGTATCCATCAACAGATGAATGAATAAAGAAGATGTAGTATATAAATATATACAAAGGAACATTATTCAGCCCTTAAAAAGAATGAAATCTTGTCATTTGCAGCAACATGGATGGAGCTAGATTGTATTATGCTAAACCAAATAAGTCAGTCAGAGAAAGACAAATACCATCTGATTTCACTCATAGATGGAATTTAAGGGGAAAAATTGAGCAAAGGAAAAAAAAAAGAGTCAGACGAACCAAGAAATACACTATTTTTTAGCTTGTTATTTTAATTCCAGTTAGTTATCTGAGTCTCTCTGATGACTTATTTCACTTTGCATTATACTCTTTATCTACATCCATGCCATTGCAAATGGCAAGATTTCATTCTTTTTTATGCCTGAATAACATTCCATTGGGTATATATACCACTTCTTCCATTTGTCTATCAATGGACACTTAGGATGCATCCATATCTTGGCTATTGTAAATTCTGTTATAAACATAGGGATGCAGGTATCACTTTGAATTAATGCCTGTGTTATTTGGTAAATACGCAGTAGTCCAATGACTGGATCCTAGCATAGTTCCATTTTTAACTTTTTGAGGAACCACCATACTGTTTTCAATACGGGCTGCTCCAGCTTGCACTTCCCCCAACAGTGCAAGAGTGCTCCTATTTCTCCACATCCTTGCCAACACCTGTTGTTTCTTGTGTTGTTGATTTCAGCTACTCTGACTGGTGTGCGGTGATATCTCATTGTAGTTATTTGGGCAGGAATATATGTTTTTTTTAATTTACATCCAAGTTAGTTATCATATAGTAATAATGATTTCAGTAGATTCCAGTGATTCATCCCTTGCGTATAACACCCAGTGCTCATCCCAACAAATGTCTTTCTTAATGGCCCTTACTCATTTAGCCCATCCCCCACCAACAACCACTCCAGCAACCCTCAGTTTGTTCTCTATTTAAAAGTCTCTTACATTTTAATACTCTGGTTTCTCTTCAGATCGTATAAATCTTTCGCCTTTTAAAAGTCTCTTACATTTTGTCCCCCTCCTTCTTTTTATATTACTTTTGCTTCCCTTCCCTTATGTTCATCTGTTTTGTGTCTTAAAGTCCTTATATGAGTGAAGTCATATGATATTTGTCTTTCTCGTATTGACTAATTTCACTTAGCATAATACCCTCTAGTTCCCTCCACGTTGTTGCAAATGACAAGATTTCATTCTTTTTGATTGCTGGGTAATATTCCATTTTTGATTGCTGGGTAATATATATACCACATCTTCTTTATCCATTTATCCTTTGATGAATATTTGGGCTCTTTCCATACTTTGGCTATTGTCAATAGCGCTGCTATAAACATTGGGATGCATGTGCCCCTTTGAAGCAGCACACCTGTATCCCTGTGGGGGATAAGATTAGCAATCCCCCAGGCCTACACCAATGAGTTTACAAGGCATAAAGAAACACAAAGTCAAAAAATGCTTACACCCGAGTTCGGGAAAAACAGATTGGCATTCCAAGAATAGGGAGGCACAAAGGTGCCGAGAATAGGGGTGTGCAAAGGCACACCAAAATAGGGAGGTGGTGATGAACCCCCAAAAATAGAGAGGGAAAGGCAAAGGCCTGAAATAGAATCGGTGCAAAGTTGCCCAATACATAGGAATAATAAGATTAGATATTCAGGGTGAAAGCACCCCAAGTTTAGTACTATAGCAGAAAGCTGCCCTCATAGAAGAATAGGGCCAGGTTAGGTAAATTGGTGAATTGGACTTTAGACCACTGTGCTGTAGGCAAAGCAGCCCAGAGTGGAGATGGTTAACAAAAGAAAAGGTGTCTTGTTAACCCTGAGGTTATTCCCCTTATCTGTCTCATCCCCTAAGCTGGCAAAGATAAACAGGCACAGTGCCTCCTGTCTGCTGTTAACAACCATCTACCCATCTTCCTGGCGCCTGGATTTTGCTTTATATTGACTCAAACCCCAAACACTGTATATCTTCAAGACCCCCTTTTCCCCGTCACTTCCTCAAGTTAATGTTCATAGTTTCTTTGTCTTTTTTTGTGCACACCCATCACGTTTGTAAGCCTTCTGATCTGAATAAATACACGAGGCAAGGACCCTTATTCAGGGCTCTTGTCTTTTTCCTGGACATTAGCCATCTCTCGTTTTAATCCTGCGTTCGCTCTTTTGCTAGACAAAAGAGAACTTTAGACTTAGAGTTTACGACCTAGCCCTTGGATAAATACCTCGTAGTGTAATTTCTGGGTTGTAGGGTAGTTCTATTTTTAATTTTTTGAATAACCTCCATACTGTTTTCCAGAGTGGCGGCACCAGTTTGCATTGCCACCAGCAGTGCAAAAGAGATCCTCTTTCTCCACATCCTCACCAAAATCTGCTGTTGCCTGAGTTGTTAATTTTAGCCATTCTGACTGGTGTGAGGTGGCATCTTATTGTGGTTTTAATTTGTATTTCCCTTATGATGAGTGATGTTGAGCATTTTTTCATGTGTCTGTTAGCCATCTCTATGTCTTCTTTGGAGAAGTTTCTATGCATGTCTCTTGCCCATTTCTTCACTGGACTATTTGGTTTTTTGTGTGTTGAGTTTGATAAGTTCCTTATACATTTTGGATACTAACCCTTTATCTGATATGTCATTTGCAGATATCTTCTTCCATTCTGTTGGATGCCTTTTAGTTTTGCTGATTGTTTCCTTCACTGTGCAAAAGATTTTTATCTTGATTATGTCCCAATAGTTCATTTTTGCCTTTGTTTCCCTTGTCTCCAGAGATGTGTTGGGTAAGAAGTTGCTGCGGCCAAGGTTAAAGAGGTTTTTGCCTGCTTTCTCCTCCAGGATTGATGGCTTCCTATCTTACATTGAGGTCTTTCATCCATTTTGAGTTTATTTTTGTGTATGGTGTAAGAAAGTGGTCCAGGTTCATTCTTCTGCGTGTCGCTGTCCAGTTTTCCCAGCACTACTTGCTGAAAAGACTGTCTTTATTCCATTGGATATTCTTTCCTACTTTGTCAAAGAATAGCTGGCCATACGTTTGTGGGTCCATTTCTGGGTTCTCTATTCTGTTCCATTGATCTGAATGTCTGTTTTTGTGCCAGAACGATACTGTCTTGATGATTACAGCTTTGTAATAAGTCTCGAAGTTGGGGACTGTGATGCTTATGGCTTTGGTTTTCTTTTTCAGGATTGCTTTGGCTATCTTGCATCTTTTTTTGCTTCCACACAAATTTTAGGATTGTTTGTTCTAGCTCTGTGAAGAATGCTGGTTTTATTTTTATAAGGATTGCATTGAATATGTAGACTGCTTTGGATAGCATTGACATTTTAACAATATTTGTTCTTCCATTCCATGAGCATGAAATGTTTTTCCTTTTAATCGTGTGTGTCTTCTTCAGTTTCTGTCATAAGCTTTCTATAGTTTTCAGTGAATAGGTTTTTCACCTCTTTGGTTAAGTTGATTCCTAGGTATTTAATGGTTTTTGGTGTAATTGTAAATGGGATCAATTCCTCGATTTCTCTTTCCGTTGCTTTATTATTGGTGTATAAGAATGCAACCAATTTCTGTGCATTGACTTCACACATTGCAACTTTGCTGAATTCATGGTTCAGTTCTAGCAAGTTTTTGATTAATTTTTTGGGATTTCCATATAGATTATCATGTCATCTGCAAAGAGTGAAAGTTTGACTTCCTCCTTGGCAATCTGGATGCCTTTTGTTCCTTTGTGTTGTCTGATTACTGAGGCTAGGTCTTCCAATACCATGTTGAATAACAGTGGCAAGAGTGGACATCTCTGTCTTGTTCCTGACCTTAGGGGGAAATCTCTCAGATTTTCCCCATCGAGGATGATATTAATGGTGGTTCTGTCATATATAGCTTTTATGCTCTTGAGGGATGATCCTTCTATACCTACTTTCTTGAGTGTTTTGATCTAGAAAAGATGCTGTATTTTGTCAAATGCTTTCTCTGCATCTATTGATAAGATCATGTGGGTCTTGTCCTTTCTTTTATTGATGTGATGTATCACATTGATTGTTTTGTGGATATTGAACAGGTTTGCATCCCTGGTATGAATCTCGCTTGGTCTTGGTGAATAATTCTTGTAATGTATTATTGGGTCCAGTTGGCTAATATCTTGTTGAGGATTTTTGCATCCATGTTCATCAGGAAAATTGGTCGATAGTTCTCCTTTTTACTGGGGTCTTTGTCTGGTTTTGGAATGAAGGCAATGCTGGCTTCATAGAATGACTTTGGGAGTTTTCCATTCTTATTTTTTGGAACAGCTTCAAAATAATCGGTGTTAACTCTTCTTGAAATCTTTGGCAGAATTCCCCTGGAAAGCCATCCAGCCCTGGACTCTTGTTTTGGGGAGATTTATTTTTATTATTAATTCGATTTCTTTACCCCTTATGGGTCTTCTCAAATTTTCTTTTTGTTCTTGTTTCAGTTTTGGCAGCCTATATTGTTTCTAGAAATTTGTCCATTTCTTCCAGATTGCCCAATTTATTGGGGGTATAATTGCTCCTAATATTCTCTTATTATTGTTTGTATTTCTGCAGTGTTGGTTGTGATCACTCCTCTTTCATTCTGTGTTTTATTTATTTGGGTCCTTTCCTTTTTCTTTTTGATCAAACTTGCTAGGGGTTTATCAATTTTGTTAATTCTTTCAAGGAGACAGCTCCTGGTTTCATTGATCTGTTCTGTTTTGTTTAGTTTTTTTTTCATTTCGATGGCATTGATTTTCTGTTCTAATCTTTATTATTTCCCATTTTCTGCTAGTTTTGGGGTTTTATTTGCTGTTCTTTTTCCAGTTCTCTCAGATTTATGGTTAGATTGAGCATCTGAGACCTTTCTTCTTTCTTTAAGAAGGTCTGGATTGCTATATACTTCCTTCTTATTACTGTCTTTTCTGCATCCCAGAATTTTTGGGCTGTGGTATTATCATTTTCATTGGCTTACATGCACTTTTCAATTTCCTCTTTAACTTCTTGGTTAGCCCATTGATTCTTTAGTAGGCTGTTCTTTAGTCTCCAAGTATTTGCTGTCTTTCCAATTTTTTTCTTGTGGTTGATTTCGAGTTTTATAGCATTGTGGTCTGAAAATATGCACGGTATGATCTCGATCTTTTTGTACTTGCTGAGGGCTGATTTGTGATCCAGTATGTGATCTATTCTGGAGAATGTTCCATGTGCACTGGAGAAGAATAAGTAGTCTGCTGCTTTAGGATGAAATATTCTGAATTTATCTCCTAAGTTCACCCGATCCAGTGTGTCATTCAAAGCCATTGTTTCCTTGTTGGTTTTCTGTTTAGATGATCTGTCCATTACTGTAAGTGGGGTGTTGAAGACCCCTACTATGATGGTATAATTATCAACGAGCTTCTGTATGTTCGTGATTAATCTATTTATATATTTGTGTACTCACACGTTTGGAGAATATATATTTACAATTCTTAGATCTTCTTGGTGGATAGACCCTTTAATTATGATATAATGCCCTTCTTCATCTCCTGTTACAGTCTTTATTTTAAAGTCTAGATTGTCTGATATAAGTATGGCTACTCTGGCTTTCTTTTGTTGACCATTAGCATGATAGATTGTTCTCTATCCCCTTACTTTCAATCTGAAGGTGTCTTTAGGTCTAAAGTATGTCTCTTGTAAACAGCATATAGATGGATCTTGTTTTCTTATCCATTCTGTTACCATAGATATCTTTTGATTGGACCATTTAGGCCATTGACATTTAGAGTGAGTGCTGAAAGATATGAATTTATTACTATTATGTTGCCTGTAGAGTTGGAGTTTCTGGTGGTGTTCTCGGTTCATCTCTAGGCTTTGTTGTTTTTGGTCTCTTTGCTTTTGTTTCATCTTTCTACACTCAGAAAGCCCCCCTTAAAATTTCTTGCAGGGCTGGTTTAGTGGTCACGAACTCCTTTATTTTTTGTTTCTCTGGGAAATTTTTATCTAGTCTTCTGTTTTGAATGACAGCCTTTCTGGGTAAAGAATTCTTGGTCGCATATTTTTCCAATTCAGCACATTGAATATATCCTGCCACTCCTTTCTGGCCTGCCAAGTTTCTGTGGATAGGTCTGCTGCAAACCTGACCTGTCTTCCTTTGTATATTAAGGATTTTTTGTCCCTTTCTGCTTTCATGATTCTTTCTTTCCCTGAGTATTTTGTGAATTTGACTATGATATGCCTTTTTGATGGTTGGTTTTTGTTGAATCTAATGGGAGTTCTCTGCACATCCTGGATTTTGCTGTCTGTGTCTTTCCCCAGGTTAGGAAAGTTTTCCACTATATTTACTCACATAAACCTTCAACCCCATTTTACCTCTCTTCACCTTCTGGGACCCTTATTATTTGGATGTTATTCCTTTTTAATGAGTCAATGAGTTCTCTGATTCTTATTATCATGCTCTTTTGCCTTCGTTTCCCTCTTTTCTTCTGCTTCATTATTCTCCATAAGTTTGTCCTCTATATCGCTGATTTGCTGCCCTGCTTCATTCACTCTTGTCACCGTAGCATCCATTAGAGATTGCATGTCTAAAAAGAAAAAAAAAAGGGGGGGGGAGGAAAATGTGTGAAAGTTTAAAAAAAATGAATACAATAAAATAGAATAAAATAAAATGATGAAAGTAAAATGGAATTTTAAAACTTTACAAAAAGTAAATAGTATAGGAGAAAAATGAAAGAATTTTTTTTGTAAAAACAGAAACTAAAAATATTTTTTCTCCTTCTGTAATTAAGAATAAGAAAAGAAAAATAAAAAAAAATGACTGCATGGACCAGCAAATGGAATGAAATAAAATTTTGATTACATCCAGTTTCCCCTAGAAGTTAAACTATGAAGCACTTCACAGTCTATAGACTAAGCAGATGGATAGACTTGTGGCCTTTCTCTAGACCTTGGTTATCCCAGCTGGATGGAGCTTGGTTTAGCAGCTCTGTTCTCTACTGGATGGTTCTTCTTAGTTTACTGGGGTGGATCTTTGTGGCGTGTGTGTATGTGCATATGCATGTGTGGGAGGGGTGAAACTGGTGTCTCCCAGCTATCCAGTCTCTAGCATCAGAACTCTGTGCTCTCTCTGAACAGCAATCAAGCACCCCTCCTTTGTCTCCAGCTTTTGTCCACTCCCCACTTCTACACTGTCCATAACCAAGCCTTCAGCCTGCCAGGCGGTACCTCCTTCCCAAGTTTTATCTCAGATGGGGCTGTGTTACCAAACCCTTCACTTTAAATTAAAAACATAATAACAATTTTTTAAATTTCTTTTTGAGACAGAGAGAGACAGAGCATGAGCAGGGGATGGGCAGAGAGAGAGGGAGACACAGAATCTGAAGCAGACTCCAGGCTCTGAGCTGGCAGCAAAGAGCCTGACGTGGGGCTTGAACTCACAGACTGTGAGATCATGACCTGAGCTGAGGTCCGATGCCCAACCGACTGAGGCATCCAGGCACCCCTCAAGCCCTTCACTTTTGAGGGCCCTGTGGCTTTGACTTGCTCAGACCCTCTGGGAGAGGGTCTCACCAAGCAGTGGCCGAGTACCAGCCTGCCCCCAGGAATGTTCGCATGACCACAATGCTGCAGATGCCCGAAGACTATGACTGGGTGCAAGCCCACCCCAGAAAAATTTCCTGTGATCGTATAGCAGCAGCATTTCAGGGATTATGGTAAATCACAACACACACCTGGTGCCAGGCTTCACCCTTAGAGTCCTTATTCCAACACCAATAAACGTGGCTGTTCTCTGGGATCCACTGGGACCTTTGTCTGTGGGGAGGCCACACAGCCTCTACCAAATATCCTCCCAGCAGTGGAACCCCCTCTCCCCTTGTGGCCTGAGGACCTCTCTGACCTTGGTGTCTGCTCCTGGTGATTCGCCCCTCTCACCAGAGCTCTACCCAGTATGGAGCTGCTGAGTTTCAGACTCTGCCCTCCACTGTTTATAGCTTCTTAAAGGTATTTAAACTCCTCTCTTTTCTCCATTCTCCTTTCTTCTTTCTCCCTTTCTTGTTCAGTCCCTTATGGGTGTTTCCACTCTTTCTCTTTCTCTCCAGCTGCTTTCGGAGGAAGTGCTTTTCCTGTACTCTCCCTTGTCTCCATCCTGTCTTGGCAATTAAAAACAGCTCCCTGCCCTCCTTGGCTTCTATCTCCCCCAGTTCACCTCTCCGTGCCATGTACCTGCCATGTTCTGTGGTTCAAGTTGTGCAGATTGTATTGTTAATCCTTAAATCAGTTTTCTAGGTGTGAAAAATGGTTTGGTGCTGCACTAGCTGCATTTCAGAGATGAGAGATGTAAAAAAATTTCCATGCTGTTCTGCCATCTTGGCCCCTCCCTCTCATTATAGTTTTGATTTGCATTTTCCTGGTGATAAGTCATGATAAGCAACTTTCCATTGATGTGTTTGCCATCTATCTTCTTTGGAGAAATGTCTGTTTATGTCTTCTGCCCATCTTTTTTAACTGAATTATTTGGTTTTTTGGGTGTTGGCTTTCATAAGTTCTTTATATATTTTGGATATTAACCTTTTATTAGATATGTCACTTGCAAATACCTTCTCCCATTCCATAGGTTGCCTTCAGTTTTGTTCGTTGTTTCCTTCTCTATACAGGAGCTTTATATTTTGATGAAGTCAAAATAGTTTATTTTTGCATTCGTGTCCCTTACCTCACGAGATATATCTAGTAAGAAGTTGCCTGGGCCAATGCCAAAGATGTTTCTGCCTGTGTTCTCTATGATTTTTTGTGGTTTCTGGTCTCACATTTAGGTCATTGCTCTTTTTTGAATTTGTCTTTGTATGGTGTAAGAAAGTGGTCCAGTTTCTTTCTTTGTCATGTTAACATCCAATTTTGCCACCACAGTTTAATGAAGACACTGTCTTTTTTATCCATTGGATATTTTTTCCTGCTTTGCTGAATATCAATTGACCATATAGCTGTGGGGTCATTTCTGGCTTTTGAATTCTGTTCCATTTTCTAAGTGTCTATTTCAGTGCCAGTACCATACTGCCTTGATCACTACAGCTTTGCCATATAGCTTGATTTCTGGAATTGTGATGCTTTTCTTTTTCAAGATTGCTTTGGCTTTTCAGGATCTTTTGTGCTTTCATCCAAATTTTAAGATTGTTTGTTCTACCTCTGTGAGAAATGCTCCTGATGTTTAGATAAGGATTGCATTAAATGGGTCATGTTGTAGATGATAATTCTAAAGTTGTTTCTTGTCTATCAAGAAATCAGGATGCAGGAATAAAAGCGAGAGATGGCTCATGTCCAGGGAAAGACAAGAGTCCTGAATAAGGATCCTTTCCCCATTTTTATTAGGATCAGAAGGTTTACAAACATGGTGATGGATGTGCACAAAGAGACAATGACTCTGTGTACATTAACGCATGGACGTGAGGGAAAGGGGGTCTTGAAGACATTCGGGGTTAGGGGTTTAGGTTAATACAAAACAAAATCCTGGTGCTGGGCAGCTGGGCAGAAGATTGTCTACAGTGGACATGAGGCACTGCCTCTGTTTATCTTAGGTAGCCTGGGGGTTGAGACAGATAGGACACATGACCTCAGGGCTAACAAGGCACCTTTCTTTTGTTAATCATCTCTGCTCTGGACAGCATCAGCCATAGCACAAAGCAGTGGTCCATAGCCCAATTTACCCATTTACTTAACTTGGTCCGTCCTTCCTGTGAAAGCAGTTTTCTGCTACGGTACTAAACTGGGGCACTTTTGCCCTGAACTCCTGGGGGGGGGAGAAAGAGAGAGAGCCCCTTCCTCTCACTCTTCCCCCCACCCCGCTCCTAATCTTGTTTATTTCATAGACCTATGTTCTATATTGGCGCCTTTGTCCTGCCCTCTCTATACTGGGGCTTCTGCCCTGCCTTCTCTATACTTACTTACCTAATCTTGTTTGCCCAAACTTGGGTGTGAGCATCCTATGACTTTGTAATTCTTTATGCCTTGTTAACCCATTGGTATAAGCCCAGGGAATTTCTAAGCTTATTCCCCACAGTTTCACCTTTTTTGTTTCTTTGGTTCTTCTAGTTTTGTGTTTGAGGGCCGTCATGATAAGCGCCTGGTCCTTGTTTTGTTTTTGGATGGCCTGAAGAGTGGTTCTGCAAAGACATAAAAAGAGGCATAGTAAAAGCATTCCACTTCCAAAAGTTACCCAGAATTTGAGATGGGTGCTAGCCGCAAGTGAGAAAGGATTTACATCATGCCACATTCCCCAGGAATCAGCCCATTTATTTTTAAGCTGATCCTCTGCATATTGTAGCTGTTGGCGCAAAGTCATATCTAAATCTTCTATATTGTCAGAGGGGTGGGAAGAAAAGACACGGCAAAGGTGTGTCTGGACAGCATCCCAAGCCAGGGGATGACTATAAGGAATGCCAGTCATGCAGATATGCTGGTAGTTAGGGTCACAGGGCAATTTAGAGTGAAGGAATAAGGCCTCTTATTGTTGCAGGGAGTATGGCCAGAGTCGCAAAAAATGAGTCTGCAAACAAAGTGCAGTTAAGTGAAGGTCCTCATACTCCAGTCGGAATGAGGCCCCGACTCCAGAATGAAGCTTCTTTTTATTAGGATAATTGCTAAAGACTACGTGCATAAAGTCAGCTAAGCAAGTGTGTTAATCAATCTAATGGTTTAGCTTTTCAAGGTTGAATTTCAAGTTACTTGGTTTCTATAACACTAGGAAGGGTCAGGTGTGAAGGAGGATCCAGCCCTGGACAATGTTAATGACTCTAGGCGTTCCTTACTAGCAGCAGCCACCTTCAGCTATGTAAACATGTCCTAAGGCCTTGCACCTTCTTCCTGCCCTTCTCTTTTCAAGTTTTTTCCTTTGATGTTTCTCTCCTGCATCTCCCACATCTTGTCTCTTTCCAGTAAATTCCATTGCAGCCTCAAGAGCTTCGAGGTGGGCCAAAACTTGTTTATCAATGGAAGTCTGGCTTACAGTCTCTTTGGTAGTGTTTATCATAAACTTATTAAGCACATGGGCTGTCTGGATAGTATGATGCAGGCTGACTCCAGCCACAGAGGCAGAGGCAATAATGCCTACTGCTGTGAAGATGCCCGTGATTAACAGACCAACAAATCTTTTCTGCCATGCAGCAGAGTGCCAGTGTCAAATAAGCTTGAAATGCACACCTAGTCCTGATGGATGCATATAGGGCTCAGACCTATTTAACAGGAACCCAGGCTGAGACACGGTGTCTAAGTACTAACAAGGAGGATATATTTAATTGGGTGATGATATTACTACTTATGCAGGACATAAACCAGCCCTGAGAAGTAGAGATAATTATAATTAGTTTCTAGTTGTTGGACCTGTAAAGTGGAGGTAGCAAAGAGAACGTAGGGAGAAGGGACACAATTAGTAGTCCATGCAAGTTGGACATGTGCAGGGAGGCCCAAGTTAAGTTAACATGTCATTTTACATAAATTTCACCATGGCTAATTGTAGTGTGAAGAAGGGAACACCTAGCTTCCAAAGACTAACAAGCCAAGGTCCTTTTAATTTCCCTTTATATGCAGAAATTATAGGGCCAGACAAGCCTCCATCTTTCCAAAAAAATATCCTCCTTACTAGACTGGCCAAAGGATATGGTCTTATTAGAATATTTTGTTTCAAGATGTCCTCTAGGACCCCTGTCAATAATAGTCCAATTACTGCAGTGAAGATTATGCTCAGTCTCTCCATAACAGGTTGCCCAAGGAATGTTGTTCCAGGAGTGGTCTGAATATTTGAGACTAGAGCAAGCTATAACATTAGGAGTGTGAGATATGCTTGTTTTTTTGCAGTGTATCAAAGCTTGTGGCTGAGAAAAAGGTAAAATTGTCTGGCCTGGTAGAAGTTTTGGGTTGTACATGTAAAAACCAGTTGATGTTTAGTTTAAGGCAGGCAGATAAATTGCTAAGTTTAGTAACACACATACTGAAGTAAGCCACCATTCAGGTCTTGGCATATAAAGCCAATGTTCTTGTTTAGTTTGGAAGGGAGGGTTAAGGTTGTCTCCTCCCATGAACTCAGTGTCAGTATTGCTAATAGGCATATCCTGGTCTAGGAGTGCGAGGCTATCGAATATAGGTGGGTTAAGGGGATGAGCCAAATATGAATATTGACCTTGGCCTAGACAAATGAAGGCAAGGAGTAGAATCAGTGTTGCTCGTATCGAATTTCTGTCAATGATGGAGATCATGGCCATCAGGTGCGAGTCAGGAGTGTATGTAATACCATTGTGTGGTAAGAGGATGCCGGCCTGGTTAGACAAGCATTTAAGGCTTCCTCATGCTATATCAGGGGCAAGGACTTGCGTTTCTGGAGTGGCTTCAGCATGAGCAGTCCATAAAGAGGTTTCGTCCATCTTGAAAAAGGGGGCCGGTGACCGCTCACTCAAAGTCATTCTCTGGAATTTTTGGTTCACTGGAAGATATCCTAGGGGTCTCCACCACGCCATGGTACAGCTTTACCAACTGAGAGGGGTTCCACAGAGGTCCAGAATCTGAAAGAACACAAGCATTATCCTCTACCCCAGGTGAGAAGTTTAGTGGGCCCAGACCATGTGGGTCCCCCTTTGGGGGTTTTGTACAGCACCATAGGGTGAAAGGGCTTCTCTTGGTTTTGAAAAGTGCCATCCAGTTGTAGTCAGTCCCTGAGGGTCAAGATTTAAAAAATTAAGAGTAATCATAGCATGGTCGAGGAGAAGTTGAAGTTGTAATGTAGACCGCCATGTTCCGTATGTTCCCCTTTTCTGTTTTTGTTTTGTTGTTGTTGTTGTTGTTGTTGTTGTTTTTTAACATGGTTTTTAGAGCACTATATGCTCATTCTATAATAGCTTGGCTTTGTGGGTTTTAAGCAATACCTGTAATATGTCGGATATTCCATAAGGCACAGAAGTCACGAAATGAAGAGGAGACATAGTCTGGGCCATTATCTGCCTTAATTGTGTGGGGGAAGCCCCAGGCTGCAATAGCATGCAGAAGATGCTGAATGATCACTTTGGTGTTTTCTTTTGTATGAGCTGAGGCAAAAATAACACCTGAATAAGTATCTATAGATGCATGGATATACTTATGTTTACCAAATGCAGGGTAAACATTAACATCAGTCTGCCAAATCTCACTAGGCTTGAGGCCCAGGGGTTTTGTTCCTGCTGGGAAGGAATTCAGGGGATAGTAATTAACAGTCTGAGCAGAAGTAAATGATTTGTTTGGCCTCATTCACAGTAAGGTAAATTGTTTTCTTAGAGCTTGCCAGTTTTGATGGTAAAGATTATGGGAGGCTCTGGCTTCAAAAAGAGGATAACATTCTTGAGAAACTGTTGGGAAAATGAATAAAGTTTTACACCATAAGATGGCCGATGGGACTAAAACAAGCTCTGGTCTCCAGCTTGGAGACCCCTCTTCTGGGTTCTTCTTGCCCTGTTTGTCGAGCGGGCGCGCGCGTGCCAAAACCCTATGGAAGCTGACAACTATAAATTACCCTTTCCACTTGCATTCGGCGCTGAGATCTTTGGAGAAACAGTCTCCTCTGAGCCCACCAGTGTTAAATAAACCTCTGATCCACCGAGATCTCCACCTCCGAGTGCCACTTGGTTTTTCCGCCAGCGTTCCATCCTGGTTCCCTAACATATTTGGTTCCCTGATTGGGAAACTCAACTGCGCCGGCCCATTGTTGCCACTGGTTTGGGAGAACGATGAGGCGGTGATGGAATGGGGATTCCCAAGGGAGAAGGCGCACCCTGCCTGAATTTCAGCAGTCTCCCACTTGGTCGCCCTGGGCCAGCCCTGCTCTGCCATTCCCGCCCGACTGGAGGAGACTTGGCAGGTGAGGACCTGGACCCGACGCCGGAACCGGTAAGGCTGGGGCCTAATCTAGCCAGGCCCACACACAAGAGTGGAAGGGGGACCTGATCACTCCCCGGAGACGTCAGAAGTCTCACGGGTAGGAATTCTGTGAGAGGGAATGTAATAACCTCTGGTGTGTATGTGAGTGTGAATGTGTGACTCGGTCTAGCTTGCTTGCCGACTTCGCTTCTGTGGCTCCACGGGCAGGCATCCTTAAGGTCCTCAGAAGCCCATGGAGTCTGAGTGGGCTCGTCTGCGATTCCGTGGTGAATGGCACACACTCTGTGGTGGCATCGGAATAGTTTCTGATCGTAAGTCACAAAGCTGAGACCGCTATGGCTAAACATCCCCTAAGTTCCTTCAGGACACGGACAGATGGGCATCTGACCGGTCTCCTCATTAGAGGGGACACCCCTATCCCTCTGTCTGTCTTTGTGACTCCAACTCATGGGAACATGGGGTCGGGACAGAGCAAAGAAGGGGTTTTTGGGAGACTATGGAATTAAGATAACCGCTGGCATGTTAAGGACCCTATGTGAGTTAGAATGGCCCACTTTTGCTGTAGGAGGGTCCTCTGAGGGAACCTTGGATATCCCAATGGTCCGCTGCATCTGGCATGTTGTCTCCAGAGACCCAGGTCACCCTGATCAATTTCCATACATCAACTACTGGCTTGAAATTGCCTGAAATCCTCCGGTGTGGGTGCAATTCATCCATAGCAAGCAGAGCCAGGCAAAGGTTTTAGTTGCTTTATCCAGAGACTCACCCAGGGAGCCAAAGAAGCAACCCACCACTTCCCTAGTGTGTGCAGGAGACCCGGAGGAAGATCCTGTCTTTCTGCCACTTTATGATTCACCGGGCTCCCTCCCTCCACCGGTATGAAGAGGCTCTCCTCTGGGGGATCAGAGCAGGGGCTGAGAAACCCATGAATAGGCCCAGCAGCAAGGGGATTCCCCCGGGGATTATCATGAGAAGCATTGAGAGGCGATGCGAGGCTTACACCCTCTTTGCTCCAGAGGCACAAGAGAGTCGCCACAAAAGGATGGGGAAGGTCTAGCTGCCAAAAGGGGGGAGGCCCAGAACCTCCTTAGCAAGGGGTCAGTGGGCCTACTGCAAGGAGAAAGGACATTGAAAGAATAAATGTCCCAACCAAGGAAAGTCCCAGAAACCCAGCCGATATCAGGAGGAACCTTGAGAAGGGGACCGTATTGGTCTGGCCGAGATAGAATCAGACTGAAGGGGACCCTGGCTCTCTCCCCCTGTTCCTCTGCCTAATAGATGTGAGGGATTCTCCCTCATTTCCCAGATTAACAGTTATAATTGGAGCCAACTGTGGTTAGTCTACCTCGGGATGGGGACTTTAAAGAATGTTCCCAAGCAGTTGCTGAAACTCCATTCATTTCAGGGAAATTCCCAGTCTTCTCTGGACTGATGTGGACTCCATATTTCCACTTTGGTGGAACAATAAAAACATGGCATCTGCTCCTCTGAGTTAAGGTTTTCAATTAGGTTTTCCTTCTCTGCCTTCTACTGGCACCTTGCCTCTTATGCCTTTCCCCTACCCCTGCTGTTTCTGCACCAGCTTGGGTGTGGTCTATGTAACTGGTTCCTATACCCTCCTCAGTACCTCATCACCATTGGCTCCTCCTCCCATCCTCAAGGTCTGTAATGCCTGAAGTTCCAAAACCTCCCACAAAAGACCACCAGAGTCATAAGTCAAAGCCAAGCGGCAAGGGTCGTTTATTGCAGGTTCGAACCTGGTCCTCTGTGCACTCGTCGCCGGTGACGCAAGAGGCCACGATCAGGGTTGGTACAGCATTTTTATAGACAGAGACAAATAGCACAGGGGAGGTTTCAAATTATGAGGGGCCTGATTAGTTGATTTTAAAGTAAGGACATTTGTTGTTCTCTGATTGGGCGTCCTTTGTCTGTCTTTTGGCGGGAAGGCTTTGTCCGTTACTTGTGGCGGGAGGAAAAAGGGGGAAGGGGGAAGGGGGAAGGGGGAAGGGGGAAGGGGGAAGGGGGAAGGGGAGGAATGTGTTGAGCAAGCAGGTTTACAGAAGCGAGAAATGCCGGTTAGTTTATGTACAATCACTCATTTCATTACATATCAGACTACATTTAGGAAGTTTTACAACCCATTCTACTACACAGCGGGTTACATTCAGGAAAGGCCTCACAATGCTCGTAGCAAACAGCAAGCAAAACAGACTTCTCAGCAATTGTATTTCTTATCAAAGATCTATAATAAGCAGAAAAGAGGACCTAGCTTTAAACTAAGGCAGGGTTGTCATTTGGATTGTTCCTTTCATTCCCCCCTTTTCCTTGTGCCTAAAGAGCCAATTTTGGATCTTCAGTTTTCTATTTGTAATGTCTCGAGCTGTTGGTATTGAGTTCATAAGACCATTAATTGTACAGCATTGAACCTGTCTTGGACAAAATTAATAATTTTGTTTATGATGTAGAGGCCTAACGTGAGAGCGAGAAGTAGAATGGCCAGAGACCCGAGTAAAGTGGAGAGCAGGGTAGTATTATAGACTTCCTGGGTTTCTAAATTAGAAACCTCCCAAGTTAAAGTATAGGGTATATGGGGGTTGCCTGCAATACTTATCAGTCCATAGGAGGTGAACAGGAGCACGATAATGAGTGTTCCTCCGATCATTGTGGGTCCAGAGCTGCAGCAACAGTCTTGGTATGGGACACCCAGGCCTTTGGTCTCAGCCGGTTTTCGGGGTCAGGTTTTCGACGCAGAGTCAATTTTAAAGGATGGGTCTTACTCTGGTCAACCGTCCAGGCAGTGTTGGCTTCTGGCACGAAGTCTTCTCGAACCGCAAAGGGATCAGCTGGTCGGGTGTGGGTGTAATGGATCCAGGTAGCAATCCCGTCGACTTTGAGAGCAGTGGGTGTGGTTAGGATCACAATGTAGGGTCCCTTCCACCGTGGTTGGAGGGTCTCTTGCTTGTGTCTCCGCACATATGCCCAATCTCCGGGTCGGTAGTGATGCGGCTCAGGAGGGGGCCCGTTCTCATAAATGGCTCTCAATCTGGGCCAAACTTCCTGGTGGGTGTGCTGGAGTTCCCTCAGGGAAATAAGAAGTTTATGATCATCAAATTCAGTTAACACATTAGACTGTAGGTTGGGAATTATAGGAGGGGGTATTCCATACATGATTTTAAAGGGGGCTAATCCCAGTTTGTAAGGGGAGTTCCGCACCCTGAACAGAGTGTAGGGGAGTAAGACTACCCAGTTAGCGCCAGTCTCCATGGTCAACTTGGTTAGGGTCTCTTTTAGGGTTCTATTCATTCTTTCTACCTGTCCTGAGCTTTGGGGTCTATATGCACAATGTAGTTTTCAATCGGCCCCAATAAACTGCGCTATCCCTTGTATTACCTTTGAAATGAATGCTGGCCCGTTGTCTGATCCTATTAGGGTAGGGAATCCGTACCTGGGCATGATGTCTTCCAACATTTTCTTTGCTACTACCTGCGGAGTCTCATGCTTGGTGGGGAAGGCCTCTGTCCATCCTGAAAAGGTATCTATAAACACTAACAAATATTTGTATCCATATTTTCCAGGCTTTAGCTCGGTGAAGTCTACTTCCCAATAGGCTCCCGGCCTGGTTCCGTGGGTTCTGGAGCCAGGGTTTTTCCCGTGGTTGGTGGCGTTAGTTGGCAAGCTTTACAGCTAGTAACTATCTGCTCAATTTTTGTCCTGGAGTCTTTAATGGTGATCCTAGCATGTCTCATTAAGTCTTGCATTTTTCTTGTGCCCATATGAGTGGCTCGGTGCATCTTGGATAAGACTTTATTTCCCATTTCTTCTGGGAGGATTATGCTACAGTCTGCTGCTCTCCACCATCCGTTAAGGCACTGAGTCATAGGCAATTTTTGGATCCAGTTTAGGTCTTCTTTAGGGTAGGTGGGACTTTCTGGTAAACTAGCTGAACCGGGGTCTGGTAGGGTGGTCATTAAAGCACAGTCCACCTGTAAGGCCGCCTCTCGGGCCACCTGGTCAGCCAAATTATTTCCTCTGGCCACCGGTGTGACCAGTTTTTGGTGGCCTGGGCAATGTATGATGGCTAGTCGTTTAGGCAGCCAGAGTGCCTTTAAAAGAGTCAATATTTCTTCTTTGTTTTTGATAGTTTTCCCCTCTGCAGTTAACAGTCCCCTCTCTCTGTATATAGCTCCATGTATGTGGGCCGTAGCAAAAGCATATCTGCTATTGGTATACACGTTTAGTCTCTTGTCTTTTCCCAATTTCAGTGCCTTGGTTAAGGCCACAAGTTCAGCCTGTTGGGCAGAGGTGCCAGCTGGCAAAGGCTCTGCCCAAACAATCTCAGTTTCAGTTGTGACTGCTGCCCCCGCATACCTTTGACCCTGATGTACAAAGCTGCTGCCGTCAGTGAACCAGGTAACCTCGGCGTCTGGTAGCGGATGATCCTGTAAATCTTCCCGAACTCCATGAACCTGTGCCAATATCTCAGCGCAGTCATGGAGGGGGGTATCCAAGTCCGGGTCTGGCAACAGGGAGGCAGGGTTTAGTGTTCGGGGTGGAGCATAAATGATTCTGAGGGGATTTAATAATAGTCCCTGGTAGTGAACCAGTTGGGCGTTACTTATCCATCGGTCAGGAGGTTGTTTGAGGACTCCCTCGATGGCATGAGGGGTTGTAACATGTAACTCTTGTCCCATAGTTAACTTACCAGCATCCTTTACCATTAGAGCTGTAGCAGAGATCATACGGAGGCAAGGGGGCCAGCCAGCCGCTACTGGGTCTAGTCTTTTTGAAAGATAGGCAATGGGCCTGGGCCATGGACCAAGGAGTTGCATCAGCACTGCTTTGGCTACCCCCTTATTTTCATCTATGAAGAGATGAAAGGGTTTGGAGACATCGGGGAGCCCTAAGGCTGGCGCCAACAACAGGGCGAGTTTAATTTGCTGGAAAGCCTGCTCAGTTTTCTCTGTCCACTCATAGGGCGCCTGTTCTCGGGTGACCAGGTAAAGAGGCTTAGCTATCTCGGCGAACCGAGGTATCCACAAGCGGCAGAACCCGGCCAATCCCAGGAATTCTCTTACTGTCTTCATGTTGTGGGTCGGGGGATGTGGAGGACGGTTTCCTTCCGTGCATCAGTGAGCCATCGTTGGCCTTCTCTTTTTTTTCAACTTTTTTTTTTTTTTTAATTTACTTTTGGGACAGAGAGAGACAGAGCATGAACGGGGGAGGGGCAGAGAGAGAGGGAGACACAGAATCGGAAACAGGCTCCAGGCTCCGAGCCATCAGCCCAGAGCCTGACGCGGGGCTCGAACCCACAGACCGCGAGATCGTGACCTGGCTGAAGTCGGACGCTTAACCGACTGCGCCACCCAGGCGCCCCAATCGTTGGCTTTCTCTTAACAGATACCCCAAGTAGGTTACCTCGGATCTGCATATTTGGGCTTTCTTTGCTGAAGCCCGGTACCCCAGGGCACCAAGTGTCCGGAGGAGATTTTTGGTGCCTTGCAAGCAAGCTTCGGCAGTCTCAGCGGCGATTAAAAGATCGTCAACGTACTGCAAGAGAGTCACTCTGGGGTTTTGATTCTGGTACTCACCCAGATCCTCGTCAAGTGCCTCATTGAACAAGGTAGGTGAGTTTTTAAATCCTTGGGGGAGCCAGGTCCAGGTGAGTTGTCCATTTATGCCCCTCTCAGGGTCGGACCACTCGAAGGCGAAGAGCTCTTGGTTTTTGGGGGCCAGAGGCAGGCTGAAAAAAGCATCTTTTAAATCAAAGACAGTATACCATTGTCTTTCTGTGCTGAGGGCACTTAGGAGGGTATAGGGGTTGGGTACTGTTGGGTGTATGTCCATGACTCGGCGGTTAACTTCTCTCAGATCTTGTACTGGACGGTAGTCCGCACTGTTAGGTTTTCGTACAGGCAGCAGGGGGTGTTCCAGGCTGAATGGCAGGGACGCAAGATGCCTAAGTCTAGGAGGCGATGGATATGTGGCGTGATGCCATTTCTGGCCTCCATTGACATCGGGTATTGTCGGACCCGAACTGGATCTGCCCCGGTTTCAGCTCTATGAATAGAGCTGGGCGATGTTTAGCCAACCCCATACCCCCGGTTTTAGCCCATGCTTCTGGAAACTGCTGGAGCCGGGGCTCTATGTTTTGACTTTGTGAGGGTGGCCCCTGATGGAGTCGATATTTATCTTCTAATCTTAGAGTAAGTATGGTAATGGGTTGGTTGTGAGGGCCAGTCACTAGGGGGCCCCCTGGTGTAAAATGAATCTTGGCCCCCATTTTAGTGAGTAAGTCTCTTCCTAATAAGGGGCATGGGCTGTCGGGGATGACTAGGAAGGAATGGGTGACCTTTCCATTTCCTAGGTCCACAGTCCTCTGGGTGGTCCAGGGATATTTTTTTATTCTGGTAGCCCCTTGGACCCAGGAAGATTTTTCAGAAATTTTTTCATGGGGTCTGATCAAGACCGAATGTTGTGCCCCTGTGTCGACTAGGAACTGAACTGGGTTCCCCTCCACTTGTAGCGTTACCCTAGGTTCAGGGAGGGGATCCGAACCCCGTCCCCCCTTCAACTTGAGTGAAGAGGGCGGGTGTGGTTTTTGGCTGCCACGGTTTTTGATCATGATGTGGCTTTTTCTTTTTAGGGCATTCTCGGGTACAATGGCCTTTTTCTTTGCAATAGGCACATTGGTCCTTATCTAGGGGCTTTTGTTTATCCAGGGGCTTTTGGACAACAGTGGCCAGGACTTTGGTCATGTTCTCGGTGGCTTTAAGTTGCCTGTCCTCTGGAGTCTCTTTATTATTATAGACACACTGGGCAATGCGGAGTAAGTCCTGAATCTGTTTTCCCTCCAGGTCCTCTAGTTTCTGGAGTTTCTTTTTAATATCAGTAGCTGCCTGATTTACAAAGGCCATTACAACAGCAGCTTGATTTTCGGGGGCCTCAGGGTTCATGGGGGTATACTGTCTGAAGGTTTTCATTAATCTTTTTAAATAAGCGGCAGGGCTCTCTGTCTTACCTTGTATTACTGAATACACTTTTGCCAAATTAGTGGGCTTGCGTGCAGCAGCCCAGAGACCCGCCATTAGAGTCTGGAGATAAATGTGCAGCCGTCCCCTACCTTCTGCCGTGTTGTAGTCCCAGCCATCCTGTGAGGGTCGGGTCAAGGGAAAAGCTGCATTAATGAGATCAAGGTTAGCAGTGGGTTGGCCGTCATCTCCAGGAACCAGCTTTTTTGCTTCCGATTGAATTCTTTCTCGCTCCTCGGTGGTGAACAGGATTCGGAGGAGCTGCTGACAATCATCCTAGGTGGGTTGGTGGGTAAACATAACGCTGTCTAAGAGACTTATTAAATCTTTAGGGTTGTCAGAAAATCGGGCATTCTGGGTTTTCCAGTTATATAGGTCACTGGTAGAGAAGGGCCAGTATTGAAGTCGGGGGTTCTCCGTATCATCGGGAGGCCCTATTTCCCGTAAGGGTAAAGCTACGGTGGAGTCAGGAAAGCAGAGTCCTGGCTCATGTGGGGTCCGCCTACAGGTACGTCCAGCCGACCTTTGGACTTCGCCCCCACTAGGCATGGGCGCGGGTTGAGCCTCCCTATTCTCTAGTTCTCCTATGGGCTGGGCTACGGGAGGCTCTGCCGGCACAGCAGGGATAGGGGCAGCTTGCGGAGTAAGAGGAGGAACCTGGTAAGGGGGAGGGTCAAGGGAAAGTAAACCTTGGCTGTCGGGGAGAACAGGGGGTGCAGTTGGAGTTGGCGGCTTGGGAGGGTTGATAGGTTTAGCCGCTAGGATTTGGCATGACTCTGCTATTAAGGAAGAGGCCATCCAAGGAGATGGGTTTTCTACTAAATCTTGCCACACCAGAATATAGGGAATCTGATCCGAGTTACCTTCTTTCCCTGGTAGGAAAATTTTTTGATTTTACTTTAAGGACCACAGGGAGGCAGAAGGTTCCCTCTGTAGGCCAATTGACCCCAAAGGTGGGCCATTCAGAGTGGCAATAGGTGATCAACTTCCTTTTGCGAATGTCTAGGCTTAAGTTGTGTCCTCTAGCTTTTACATCCTTGAAGTTGGCGAGAAGGAGGGAGAGAGGGGTGCTCTGCATTTGGCCCATGTTATGATTCTGAGGAAGAGGAGAAGAGAAGGGGGCGGCACGGAGGGGGCCCTGAAGCGGCTGAAATCAGCGGTGGAGTTCACACAGGCGACCTCCGAGGGTGAGACCCCTGGCAGCCTGGCTGGGCCCCGGGCGGAGGGGCGGGAGGGAAAGCCGCAGGCAGCTGAGGAAGGAGGAAAGAGGAATAAAGGATGGAATGATTAATTCTGATCAGCCGAAAAAACACTTAATTCCAATAAAACATCCGACGCACGAAAGAAAAACAAGAGCCAACAAGAATCTCTGACAGTGGTTCCAACTTTCTGGGGCCGTCTCGGCCAGCCCAACAGAAAGGGTTATGGCTAGGACGGCGGTTATTACAAGGGCCCAGGGGTGACAATACATTTAGACTGACATAGAAGCACTCGCGTACTCGCCTGTCCGCGTCCCTCGCGGGAACTTAGGTGCCTCTTAGCATGGGCGGGCAGGTATAAACCCCCTGAATTTTGACCGCCTTAAGCCGTATGAGGATCACCGCGGAAATCGGGTTAAAGCCCACTCGAATCCCGTAGCTTATGCCGTGGGACTACACATAGGGTAAGTCAGGCACGTGCCCCTGACTCCCAACAATCATTCCAGTCGATTTAACAGACAGACACACAGACACACATCACATCAAAATACGGGTAACAATTGGCATGCCTAGATGGTTTTTTCTTTTAGACGCCTGGAGACATTTCTTAGCACTCTGGAAGTTCATAAAGAAAATGAAAGTATTTAGTTTGCAGGCGCGTTGGGCGTGAGCAGCCCACAGAAAAGAATCCTGATGGGCCAAAAAGGCCCCCCGATGGACCAAGAAGGTCCCCTGATGGGCCAAGAAGGCCCCCAGATGTCAGTGGACATCTCCAACTGACCCCGGCCGGGTGCCCTATAGCGCGTCCGCCAGGGTCACACCAGCTTCCAGACAGAACCGGTTCTCCAGAGAAGAAACACAGATCAGAGAGAAAAGGAAGAACGTTAGAGCCGGCTTACTTACCGATCGGAATCAGATATGACCCGTTGACCAGGAGTCTGGTGGGCTCGGGGGAGATCTCGGTGGGACCTCCAAATGTAATGCCTGAAGTTCCAAAACCTCCCACAAAAGACCACCAGAGTCATAAGTCAAAGCCAAGCGGCAAGGGTCGTTTATTGCAGGTTCGAACCTGGTCCTCTGCGCACTCGTCGCCGGTGACGCAAGAGGCCACGATCAGGGTTGGTACAGCATTTTTATAGACAGAGACAAATAGCACAGGGGAGGTTTCAAATTATGAGGGGCCTGATTAGTTGACTTTAAAGTAAGGACATTTGTTGTTCTCTGATTGGGCGTCCTTTGTCTGTCTTTTGGCGGGAAGGCTTTGTCCGTTACTTGTGGCGGGAGGAAAAAGGGGGAAGGGGGAAGGGGGAAGGGGGAAGGGGGAAGGGGGAAGGGGGAAGGGGGAAGGGGAGGAATGTGTTGAGCAAGCAGGTTTACAGAAGCGAGAAATGCCGGTTAGTTTATGTACAATCACTCATTTCATTACATATCAGACTACATTTAGGAAGTTTTACAACCCATTCTACTACACAGCGGGTTACATTCAGGAAAGGCCTCACAATGCTCGTAGCAAACAGCAAGCAAAACAGACTTCTCAGCAATTGTATTTCTTATCAAAGATCTATAATAAGCAGAAAAGAGGACCTAGCTTTAAACTAAGGCAGGGCTGTCATTTGGATTGTTCCTTTCAGGTCAAGGAGTAAAGTGCACCCCCTTGGACATCTAGGTATTTTCCAAATAGAATGAGTTGCTAAAGCTTTGACTACTGACATGGGTTTGTGTTTTTAACTTCTTACTGCAGAGAAATTAAGGCTATTTGGACCTATTGGAAAACATGCTTCGTACTTAATTGGTTCATAAATTTACCATCTAAAAAAATTCTGGTGTAAACACCTCTCAGTTGGTTACTAAGTCCTCAATTGGAGACTAAGGTTTCCTAAGAGTTAAAATTCTGCTAAGTGTACTTAAGACTGATGGAAATAAGGAAAGCAACCCTGTATGTAGGAAAGTAGGAGGTATGTAAGAAAGATATAAGGAATGGAAGTACATTTTTGTTGAGGGTAGATGAAAGTAATTTTGTCCTAAATGAGACTGGCTATTTGGAGAGAAATGGCTTTGGGACGAAGTTTGAAGGCAAAGGAAAGTTGTAGAAGGTTCATGAAGGGAAATCTTTGGAAAGGAATTTTATGTGTGCTCAGGATGGACTAAGGTTGAGATGAATGGAATTTAAGGTTGAAATTCTGCTTTTCTCTCTGCTCAAATAAAAAAGTTTCCTTGGACTGTTGATCTGCCCTTGATAAGAATGCAAACAAAGCCTTGTCTTCTGGGCAAACCAAAGTTTTAGGTTTGATCTTTATCAGGTCTTTGATTACTTAGTTAAAACTTCTCAATGTTAAAGGAGCTAGGTTTTGGTAACAACTATATAATGCTATATATACATTCACCTTTAGGTTCTTTTATTGCCACCTTGGTTGAATAAATAAAGTTTTAAGATTTGTAATGATCTGTAATCCTATTTAGGATGTACTTATAACTTCCTAAGGGTTTAACAAACTTCCCAGGATTTAAATGGTAAATGAAGTCTTTTTTGACCAATTAGGCCCTTTTATTTGGGATGCTAAGTTACTTGGAAAGGCACTGTCGTGCAATGGTAACCCTTAGGTTGTATTGCACAGGTAAATGTTGTAACTGCCCAAATATATATGCAATTCCAAAAGTTTTAATGTTTTGGTATAAGGTCATCACTTATATTCTGATTATGTGTCACAGTGTTATGTGTCACAGAAATAACCAGATTTCTTTGTCAATTGCATCATAATAAACTCTCATCAGATCTTTAACGATGCCTGTTTCTGAGATTTTTGTCATATATAATTGTTCTTATTCTCTCACAAAACGTGTTTCTTCTTCAAGGAGATTTATAAAAAAGGACTTTGGGGACAAATACAGGCATACGACATCTTTAAGATTATACTAAAATGGGTAAGAATTTCCAGAACTAAAAAGCTGCATTCAAATGGAACAAGAATTAGGAACATGGGATTAAATGAACTGAGGAAGATTATAGTTTTGTGATTCTTGTTGAAAATATTGCTGGTTCTCTAATGTTTGCTCTTCCAGATTAAGGAAAATTTCTCTTAAGATATCTATGATATACAGAAATGTCATAAAGTATTCATTTATACCCTGAAGCATTTATCTTTTCTCTCTGTATAACTCCCCTGAAATTCAAAACCTCTCAGTGAGTATTCTTTCTCTGATGGCAATTACAATTGTTTGTATAAGTTCAATAAGAATCTGTTCATCTTGTAACAGGTCCCCATTGGAAATACTGGTTATTTTACCAAGGCTTTGACTGGAATGTCATATTTGAGAGTGACATTCATAGACTCAGATGTGACCAGACAGCTTTGAGGAACTAAGGTTGGCTTTATGAAACACGGAACCATAAAGCCCCTTGGAAATGTTGGCCTGATACTTTGCTTACACAGTTCCCAGCAGCCTCACCAGGTGAGTGAATAAGGGCACTTCCTGGCAGGTGCAGGAACCTCAGGATATCTTGGGGACCTCATGAAGAGGAGTTCGCCCCATTCTACAGGTATTGCAGGCCTGTCTGATGGCAAGTATTTGTCTTGACTTCTGGCCTGAAGAGGCTACTAAAAGTTCAACCCAGAGATTCCTTATAAAATGTTCCAGCAAAGCAAACTTTAAAAGATCCTCATGATCAATCGCTATTCTTGCTGAGTTTATGTGAATAGTTAGGCCAGGTTTGTTAAGACTGGACTTGTTCTACAAATGCATTGGTCTCAATTTGGCTATCTCTGGAAAGGGGGGTTTTTAGGGAGAAAAACTATGTTTCAACAATGCACCATTGTGGATGTTAAATTCTGTTATGATTGTCTTTAAATGTTTGTTGTTTGCCTAAACTAGACAACTTGAGGTAAACTTCAGAAAAATTGTCACAGTATTTCATGTATAGACAATCTTCTGTGCTTGTTATTCTGTGGGGTAATAATAAGACCCCATGGACATATGATTATTTCAACAAACAGGATGGATCTCTAAATATGCAAACCATATCTTCCCTAAACCTGATCTGACAGTTACCAGAAACCCGCCCCTTTTGAAGACTTGGAGGTGGACTTTACAGATATACAACCAATTAGAGGATTCAGTTTCAGGTATCACCCCATGGGTCCATCACTCCAGAGTTAAGAAGACCAAGTCAGAGGAACCCTCAACATGGCGAAGTGATCCAGATCAAGTCAACCTGCTTAAAGTGACCCTCAAAAAGACACTGGCCCCTGAGCTCTCTAGCCCTGCTCCAGCCACACCCCAGAAGCTGGCTGGCCTGTGCATGACAAAAGCTTAAGGAATCAACGTGTGGGCCAAGCCCAGGGGTTCGGATGCAACTCTGCCAGCCCTTCCCCCTTACTGGTGTCAGAGTTCTGATCTTGCTTCTTGCTGTTGGGCTAATAGAGACTGCATCAACAAACTGGACATGGAACGGAATGCAGACTCCCTGGTTACCTTACAAAGCCAAATAAACTCCCTGGAAGCAGTGTCTCTCCAAAATAGGTGAGCCCTCGACCTCCTCACTTCAGAAAAAGGAGGGACTTGTATCTTTCTGGGGGGAGGAATGTTGCTATTTTGTAAACCAATCAGGAATAGTCAGGACTAAGGTTGAGGAACTCAAGGAAAGAATTCAACATAGACAACAAGAAAATATCAGTCAATGGAGAGGATGGGATCTCACAGACTGGGCATCCTGGCTCCTTGCCCTGGCAGAGCCCTGCCTTTCCATAATTTTACTTGTGACCATCGGCCCCTGTATGCTAAATACCCTGGTACGTTTTATTGAAAACACTGTTGCTTGCCAAACTGCAGCACGTATCTTAGTCCTCCGAGGGTACCAACCCCTAGAGCTAAAAAGTGGTGCCTAATAAAAGATTTTTTAAAAAGCATCAAAAGGGAGAATGTTGGGAAAATGAATAAAGTTTTACACCATAAGATGGCCGACGGGACTAACACAAGCTCTGGTCTCTAGCTTGGAGACCCCTCTTCCAGGTTCTTCTTGCCCTATTTGCCAAGCACGCGCCCACGCGTGCGTCAAGCCCCCCACAGATATGGAAGCTGGCAACTATAAATTACCCTTCCCACTTGCATTTGGCGCTGAGATCTTTGGAGAAACGGTCTCCTCTGAGCCCGCCAGTGTTAAATAAATCTCCAATCCACTGAGATCTCCACCTCCGAGGGCCACTTGATTTTTCTGCCAGCGTTCCAGCCTGGTTCCCTAACAAAACAATGTTGTCAACTAAGGCATTGCCTTCAACAATGGGCCCAGGAAGGGACGGATGGGAGCAAATGTGAATGAAAAAGAGCAGGGAGGTGTGAGGGAGTAGAGCTAATTGAATAATTTGGAGGAGTATAGCAAAGGCATGGTTGGGAGGGAGGTGAAGAATATGAAAAGGGAAATTTTCCATTAAATGCACTGCATATTGAGAGTCAAAAACAATGTTTAAAGGCTGGGAAAAGTTTCTATTCCTAATAATATGGCTCGTAATTCTAAACGCTGGGTGGAGCTGGATCCAGTAAAAGAAATATGTTTCCTGTTATCCCCAACTCTCCAAAGGCAAGAAGCCTTGTGAGTTTTTCCTGAGGCATCTATAAACACTATGAGGGCATTCTTAATAGATTGTTTTGGCATGACTCCCTCAGGAAAGATGTTGATCTCCTGGTGAATCTTAAACCAAGGGTCAGAGGAGAGTCCAAAACAATATTGCCCACATAGTCTGTGAGAGCCAGCGGCAGATCGAGAGAATGAGGGATGGCCTTGTCAAAGAAAGTGCTGCGAGTTGGCGAGTGGATGTTTACAGGGACCTAACAACGCCCAGCATCTCCAACATCCCTTTTGGATTAATTGTGCTATGTTGAATATGAGTGGGGTGAGAGTACTTTTAAGACTTATGGGGGTAAAACCAAGGAGGAAGATGGTGGCGTAGGAGGACGCTGGGCTCACCTCGTCCTGCTGATCACTTAGATTCCACCCACATCTGCCTAAATAACCCAGAAAACCACCAGAAGACAAGCAGTACGGACTCTCCAGAGCCAAGCGTAGACGAGAGGCCCACAGAAGAGGGTAGGAAGGGCGGAGAGGTGGTGTGCTCTACACCCACTGGCAGCAGGGAGCTGGGGCGGTGGAGCGGCAGCCTGCCAGGCCAGGCCAAGCCCCTGAATTTGGCTTGCAAAATGCGGAGGGGCTGGACTCCGTGAGTTCTGACAGCCAGCAGGACTTAACATCTGGAATGTTATAAGTCAACAGCTCTGCTCGGAGAGTGGGAGGGCTAGAGGACAATGGGAGGGAGAGTTGTTGAGCCCTGGAAGACAGAGTTCAGCTCGGTGGGGGACAAAGGCACTGGCCAGTGCCATCTCCCTCGCCCATCCCCCAGCCAAAATCCCAAAGGGAACCAGTTCCTGTCACAGAACTTGCTTGCACCGTGCAAACACCCAATGCTGTGCTTCTGTGGATCCATCCCTCCGACGGGTCTGCCTGCCCCCCTCCCAGTGCTGCAAGGCCCCTCCTGCAGGGGACCACTGATGGCAAAACGAGCTAAGCTTGCCCCTCCCGCTCCTGTGCACCTTGTGGATCCACCCCGGCTAATATGCCAGATCCCATAGAAGCAGCACTAAAAGGCTGGCAGTGTGCAAGTAGCCCAGACAGGGGCCACACTACTCCATGGTGAGTCCCGCTCCTGGGAGAGGGGAAGATAAGGTACACACCAGTCTGACTGTGGCCCCAGTGGTGGGCTGGGGGCAGACATCAGGTCTGACTGCAGCCCCGCCCACCAACACAAGTTAGTCCAGACAGCACAGGGGAAGTGCCCTGCAGTTCTGCGCCACCCCAGGGACTACCCAAAATGTCAAAATGGAAGAATTCTCCTCAAAAGAAACTCCAGCAAGTAGCGACAGCTAACGAATTGATCAAAAATGATTTAAGCAAAATAACGGAACATGATTTTATATAATAGTCATAAAATTAATCGCTGGGCTTGGAAAAAGTATAGAGGACAGCAGAGAATCTATTGTTACAGAGATCAAGGGACTAAGAAACAGTCAGGAGGAGCTAAAAAATGCTATAAATGAGCTGCAAAATAAAATGGAGGCGACCACAGCTCAGATTGAAGAGGCAGAGGAGAGAATAGGTGTATTAGAAGATAAAATTATTAAAAAGAGGAAGCGGAGAAAAAGAGAGATAAAAAAAATCCAGGAGTATGAGGGGACAATTAGAGAACTAAGTGATGCAATCAAACGTAACAATATCCGTATAATGGGGATTCCAGAAGAGGAAGAGAGAAAGGGGCTGAAGGTGTACGTGAACAAATCACAGCTGACAACTTACCTGATCTGGGGAAGGAAAAAGGCATTGAAATCCAAGAGGCACAGAGAACTCCCTTCAGACGTAACTTGAATCGATCTTCTGCGTGACATATCAGAGTGAATCTGGCAAAATAGAAGGATAGAGAAAATTCTGAAAGCAGCTACGGATAAACAGGCTCTAACTTACAAAGGGAGACCCAAAAGAGTAGTGGCAGACCTATCTACTGAAACTTGGCAGGCCAGAAAGGAATGGCAGGAAATCTTCAATGTGTGAACAGAAAAACTATGCAGCGAGAATCCTTTATCCAGCAAGTCTGTCATTCAGAATAGAAGGAGAGATAAAGGTCTTCCCAAACAAAAACTGAAGGAATACATCACCACTAAACCAGCCCTACAAGAGATTCGAAGGGGGATTCTGTGAGTGAAATGTTGCAAGGACCCCAAAGTACCAGAGACATCACGACAAGCATGAAACCTACAGACATCACAATGACTCTAAACCCATATCTTCCTATAATAACATTGAATGTAAATTGACTAAATGCGCCAACCAAAAGACATAGGGTATCAGAATGGATAAAAAACAAAACAAAACAAAACAAAACAAAAAACAAGACCCATCTATTTGCTATCTACAAGAGACTCATTTTATACCTGAGGCCACCTTCAGATTGAAAGTGAGGGGATGGGAAAACTATCATGCTACTGGAAGTCACAAGAAAGCTGCAGTAGCCATACTTATATCAGACAAACTAGACTTTAAATTAAAGGCTCTAACAAGAGATGAAGAAGGGCATTATATAATAATTATAGAGTCTATCCCTCAGGAAGAGCTAACAATTATAAATGTCTATGTGACATTGTCTATGCTGAAAACTATAGAAAGCTTATGAAGGAAATTGAAGAAGATATAATGAAATGGAAAAAACATTCCATGCTCATGGATTGGAAGAATAAATATTGTTAAAATGTCAATACTACCCAAAGCTATCTACACATTCAATGCAATCCCAATCAAAATTGCACCAGCATTCTTCTCCAAGCTATAACAAGCAATCCTAAAATTTGTATGGAACCACAAAAGACCCCGAATAGCCAAAGTAATATTGAAGATGAAGACCAAAGCAGGAGGCATCACAATCCCAGACTTTAGCTTCTACTACAAAGCTATAATCATCAAGACAGCATGGTATTGGCACAAAAACAAACACATAGACCAATGGAAGAGAATAGAGACTCTAGAATTGGGCCCACAAAAGTATGGCCAACTAATCTTTGAGAAAGCAGGAAAGAATAGCCAATGGAAAAAAGACAGTCTTTTTAACAAATGGTGCTGGGAGCACTGGACAGCAACATGCAGAAGGATGAAACTAGACTACTTTCTTACACCATTCACAAAAATAAACTCAAAATGGATAAAGCACCTGAATGTGAGACAGGAAACCATCAAAACCCTAGAGGAGGAAGCAGGAGAAAACCTCTCTGTCCTCAGCCGCAGCAATTTCTTACTTGACACATCCCCAAAGGCAAGAGAATTAAAAGCAAAAATGAACTATTGGGACCTCATGGAGATAAAAAGCTTCTGCACAGCCAAGGAAACAATCAACCAACCTAAAAGGCAACCAATGGAATGGGAAAAGATATATGCAAATGACATATCGGACAAAGGACTAGTATCCAAAAATCTATAAAGAAATCACCAAAGTCCACACCTGAAAAAACAAATAATCCAGTGAAGAAATGGGAAAAAGACATGAATAGACACTTCTCTAAAGAAGACATCCAGATGGCCAACAGGCACATGAAAAGATGCTCAACATCGCTCTTCATCAGGGAAATACAAATCAAAACCACACTCAGATATCACCTCACACCAGAGTGGCTAAAATGAACAAATCAGGAGACTATAGATGCTGGTGAGGATGTGGAGAAACGGGAACTCTCTTGCACTGTTGTTGGGAAAGCAAACTGGTGCAGCCGCTCTGGAAAACAGTGTGGAGGTTCCTCAAAAAATTAAAAAATAGCTCTTCCCTATGACCCAGCAATAGCACTGCTAGGAATTTGCCCAAGGGATACAGGAGTGCTGATGCACAGGGGCACTTGTACCCCAATGTGTATAGTAACACTTTCAACAATAGCCCAATTATGGAAAGAGCCTAAATGTCCACCAACTGATGAATGGATAAAGAAATTTTGGTTTATATACACAATGGAATACTACGTGGCAATGAGAAAGAATGAAATATGGCCTTTTGTAGCCATATGGATGGAAGTGGAGAGTGTCATGCTAAGTAATAAGTCATACAGAGAAAGACAGATACCATACGTTTTCACTCTTATGTGGATCCTGAGAAACTTAACACGAGGACATGGGGGAGGGGAAGGGAAAAAAAAGGTTAGAGAGGGAGGGAGCCAAATCATAAGAGACTCTTAAAAACTGAGAGCAATCTGAGGGTTGATGGGGGGGTGGGAGGGAGGGGAGGTTGGGTTATGGGTATTGAGGAGGGCACCTGTTGGGATGAGCACTGGGTGTTGTATGGAAACCAAGTTGACAATAAATTTCATATTAAAAAACAATAAAAAAATAATATCAAAACCAAAAGAAAAAAAAAGACTCACGCGGGTGAAGAGCCATTCTATTTTTAAAACTTTTCAAACAACAGCTTGCCCAGTTAATGCGTAGAAAAATCCTTAGGATTAAGAATATATAGCTGTAGAGGAAGGTTGGGATCTTTCCTATCATAACTACAAGAGGTGAGAATGGACGGACCATCGTCCAGCTCCTTTGCTGCCGGGGTGAGCTAGCGCGGTGATGTTAAGTTAGGATCACCAGAAAGCAGTGCCAGGAGGTTGGTTAAATGGGCGTTAGTAATGCCCCGGAGAGGATGAATCCAGTTTATGGTACCCAACAATTTTTGTCCATCGCTAAGAATACGAACATTATTAGGAATAGTCTGAACGAGGGGACAAATTTGAGTATTAAACATGCATAGCCCCAGGTAAGAAAATGGAGTCGAGGGGCGCCTGGGTGGCTCAGTCGGTTGGGCGTCCGACTTCAGCTCAGGTCACGATCTCGCGGTCCGTGAGTTCGAGCCCCGCATCCGGCTCTGGGCTGATGGCTCAGAGCCTGGAGCCTGCTTCCGATTCTGTGTCTCCCTCTCTCCCTGCCCCTCCCCCGTTCATGCTGTGTCTCTCTCTGTCTCAAAAATAAATAAAATGTTAAAAAAATTTTTAAAAATAAAGAAAATGGAGTCGACCTTTGTACTTTTTCAGGGGCTATTTTTAAACCCTGTTGGTTTAGTTGGTCAGGATGCATGGCAATGAGCTCATCTGGAGGCTGTTGATGTGGGTCACAAAAAAGTATATCATCCATATAGTGATAAATGATCAAAGAAGGAAACCTCATCCTAATAGACTCTAATGCTTTATTGGCATAAAATTGGTATATTGTTGGGCTATTAAACATCCCTTGGGGTAGGACTCTCCAGTGGTAATGGGGTGATGGCCGGCAGTGATTAAGAACAGGAATGGTAAAGGCAAATTTCTCTCTCTCTCTTGTTCAGCTAAGGGGATTGTGAAAAAGCAGTCTTTTAAATCAATAATAAATCAGCCAATTTTGAGGCAACATGGAGGGAGAGGGGGTTCTTAGCTGTAAGGGACCAAAAGGCTCAATTACTGCATTAATAGCTCTGAGATCACGAAGAAGTCGCCACTTGCCAGTTTCTTTTGGAACAGAAAAGATAGGAGTATTCCAAGGGCTATTACTAGGCTCTATATGCCCGTTTTTTTTTTAATTGTTCATCTACTAATTATTGGAGATGAATCAATTGGTCCCTTTTATTGGACACTGCTCAACCTATACGGGTTTGTTAGTTTTCCATTTTAATGGGAAGGGCTCAATTTGAGCAGTGGCTAGGAAAAACGTGTTTTAAGATGAATATTCCATTGACTCAATAAGTCTCTTCCCCATAAATTGATAGGGATACTCATCGCATAGGGCTGTATGTAAACTCTTTGGTCATCGGGCCCTAAACATTTGCAAAAGGTGAGACTTTGTTGGGAAGGCTGGCTGCCTCCAACTCCAAGTAGGGTGGCCGTAGGGACAGTAGCCCAGTGAGGCCTTTGTGAGGGGGATATAATGGTTACATCAGCCCCTGTATCAATTAACCCTGAGAAAAGTTTATCTTTGATCTTTATTTGCAAGAGAGGTTTGTCTTGAGAAATGTTGGCGAGCCAGTATTGTTCTAAAGGCGAGTTTGTGCTCCCAAGCTTGCCTTCTCTTCTAGGTTTGTTCGCAGCTCCAGGGACCCAATAAGGAAGGATAAGGAGTTGAGCCAATCGCTGGCCTTTGTTAATGGTTATTAATTTAGAGGCCTGCACCATAATTTTAATTTCCCTGGTGAAATCACTATCAATCACCCCTGGAAGAACTAGAAGTCTGGCTTTGGTAGTGCTACATCTTCCAAGAAAGAGATCAACATAGCCTTTGGGAAGCAGGCCAAATATGCCAGTAGGGATGAGGTATACATGCCCAAACTGATTAAGTGTGATGGTCTCCTGGAATTCTAAATCTAATTCTGTGCTTCCTTTGGTGGCAGCACATAGGGACCCCATGGGTTTGAGTAGCCCAGGCCTTGGGTGGGGGAGGGTGACTTTTCTTGTGGGCAGAAAGGAGCCATCCCCTCCCTTTGTTGTCCTGGGTGTGGAGGGGGGCACACGTTTGGGAGTTTCCCAAACTGAGGGGACGACTGTCTTTATCAAATTTAGATCTACAGTTATTTGCCCAGTGATTCCCTTTCTTGCATCGAGGGCACAATCCCGGCAAGAGGGAGGTTTGGGGAGTGTTTATAAAGGGGCAATCCTTTTTTAAGTGTCCCACTTTTCCACAGCCAAAACAGGTTGGTTTAGATTGTTTGAGGGCCAAGGCAAGTAGCATTGTTTTGTGGGATTCTGTTCCCACATTTTGACAGGCTTTAACATATTCACTGATAGTGGCTGCAGGGCTACTTGCATTGGGTTTGATATGCTTAAGAACTCTTTTGCAATCCTCATTAGCATTTTCAACAGCCAGGGAAAGAAAATTGATTCGGTTGCTTCTATATTATCAAGCTGCCTTTGAATAGCTTCTTGGAGGTGATTGATAAAAGCCATATAGTTTTCAGTGGCCCCTTGTCGGATATTAGTAAAGGACCATGATGATTTTCCTGAAGGGGGGATTTTATGAAATCCCCTCACACTACATCAGTGCATTGCTCCCTGACAATGATGGGGAGTTGAGCTTGCTGCCTTGGTTGGACATATTGTCCTGTGCCAGACAATTGTTCAGAAGTCACTGGAATAGCAGCATCGAGGTTCTGCATAGCACGAAGTGATGAAATTCCTGGGCAAAGACAGCATATTGGGCCGGAGTCAGGAGAGAGCTCCAGTCCCAGGCACACATGGAATAAGGCAAACAGTTTCCAAAATCCCGATCGTAAAAGGGCTATACAGGCTGTAGAGTTGAACTGCCTTCTGTAATTCTTTTACTATTTGGAAGGGCAGGCTTTCATGGACATATTGTCCATTTTGCCTGGCAACGGGAAGCAGGTGGAATTCACCGGCCTTATGGGCTTCTTTAAGGCACTTTGCATTAGGGAAAGGACCTTATCAGAGCAGGTTGATGAGGTGTTTTGAGGCTCGATATCGTCCCACCCTTTTGGGGGGAGGGGGAGTATTTTTTTGCTGTAGAGACGCCAGAGGCACAGCCTGATTATGGGGGGGGGGGCGAGGTTTTTCCTTCTTTTTAGATAACTCTATGTTTTCACCTACATCCTCCGAGCTCAGTGGGAGAAGGGCAGTGCAGACGATGGATCAGGTGAGGATTACCTGGGGGGGTGGGGTTGGGGGGACATTAGCCCCTTCAGAATGCCTGGCCTTTAATGTTTTCCCTGCTCATTCCCTCACGTCAAGATCATAAGTTCCTTGTTCTGGAAACCAATGGCAATTCTGTTGGACAGTCAGAAATAATTTAAAGAGAGCCTTATAATTTAGAGTCATTCCTGCTGTCTCTCCTAGTGACTGAAGAATTCGAATATAGCGCTTTTGTTCAGGGGCTGGGGAGTTAGTTTCCCATGGGAGATCTCTCAAAAAGTTCCATGGCAGTGAATCCTAATATAGTTTCGCTTTATCCCTTACCTCTTCAGGTAGAGACTGTACCCGATGCAGTTTTTTTTTTTTTCTCCCTTTCTTGGAGCTCCTTAATCATTCCACGGCATCCTGCAGTCCTTGTGTGGTACCGCCTTATCACTTTGGCTCCTTGTCCACGTTGGCCCATAGTCCCCTTTCCTTCTATCACATCAGGGTCACCATCTGTCGTAGACTCCAAGTCTAAAGTTCTTTCTTGTCTAGCAAGAAAGTGGGACACAGGATTAAAAGCGAGAGATGGCTAATGTCCAGGAAAAGACAAGAGCCATGAATAAGGGTCCTTGTCCCATTTTTATTAGGATCAGAAGGCTTACAAACATGGTGCTGGACGTGCTCAAAGAGACAATGAATCTGTGAACATTAACTCATGGACGTGAGGGAAAGGGGGTCTTGAATATAATCAGGGTTAGAGGTTTGGGTTAATACAAAACAAAATCCTGGTGCCGGGCACGGTGGCACGTGCCTGTAGTCCCAGCTACCCAGGTGGCTGAGGCAGGAGGATCGCTTGAGCCCAGGAGTTCTGGGCTGTAGTGCGCTATGCCCATCGGGTGTCCACACTAAGTTCGGCATCAATATGGTGACTTCGCGGGAGTGGGGAACGACCAGTGTAGGTTGCTTTAGGTAGTATAGACATTTTAATAATATTTGTTCTTCCAATCCATGAGCATGGAATGTTTTTCCATTTCTTTGTGTCATCCTCAAATTCTTTCATCAGTGTTTGTAGTTTTCAGAGTACCTCTTTCCTTAGGTTAATTTCTAGGTATCTTATTATTTGGGGAGTAATTCTATATATGTAATTGATTTCTTGATTTATCTCTCTGTTGCTTCACTACTGGTGTATACAAATGCAACAGATTTCTTTCTTGTTTGATTTCAAGTTTTTATTTAAATTCTAGTTACTTAACACATATGAAAAAATTAGTTTTAGGCGTAGAATTTAGTGACTCAACATTTGCATGTAACACTCAAATCTCATCACAACAAGTGCTCTCCTTAATACCCATCACTCATTTGGCCCATCCACCACCCACCTCCCTCCACCAACCCTGTTTTTTCTCTAAAGTTAGCTGTCTATTATGGTTTGCTTCCCTCTCACTTTTGTTTCTCTTCCCTTATGTTCATCCTTTTTTTCTTTAAAAAATGTGTATTTATTTTGGGAAAGACAGTGCATGAGTGGGGGGGGGAGGGTCAGAGAGGATAGAGAGAATCCCAGACAAGCTCCACGGTGTCAGCACAAAGCCCCACACAGGGTTTGATCCCATGAACCATGAGATCACGACTTGAGCCAAAATCAAGAGTTCAATGCTTCACTGACTGAGCCACCCAGGGGTCCCCATCTACTTTTCTTCTTTAATTCCACATATGAATGAAATCATATGGTATCTGTCTTTCTCTTACTTATTTCACTTAGCATAATGCACTATAGCTCCATCCACAGATTTCTGTACATTGATTTTGTGTCCTATGACTTTACTGAACCTGTGTATCAGTTCTAGCAATCTTTTGTGGAGTCTTTCAGGTTTTCTATAAAGAGTATCATGTCACCTGCAAATGCTGAAAGTTTGACCTCTTCCTTGCCAATTTGGATACCTTTTATTTCTTTTTGTTGTCTGATTGCTGTGGCTAGGATTCCCATACTATGTTAAATAACAATGATGATAGTGGACATCCCTGTCTTGTTCCTGACCATAGAGGAAAATCTCTCAGTTTTTCACCATTGAGGATGATGTGGACTGTGGGTTTTTCATATATGGCCTTTATTAGGTTGAGGCATGTTCCTTTAACATCCCTTTCTTGTTTTTTTGTTTTTTGTTTTTTGTTTTTAATCATGAATGGATGTTGTACTTTGTCAAATGTTTTTTTTTCTGCATCTATTGAAAGTATCATGGTTCTTAGCCTTTCTCATATTAATGTGATGTGCCTTTTGTTTTGATATGGTGTGTGTGTGTTTCCATGTCCTCCTCCAGCTCTACTACCTCACTACACACTCACAGTTGCAGCTTTAGTCTCAGGTAAGACTGGAGCTGGACTTCCAATCTCAGGTTTAGATATCCCAGAAATAGTGTTTATATTCTAGGAAAGTGATATATACAGATGATTATTCCAATTAAGGGAAAATCCAAAAAGCTGGCTGATTCCATGAAGTCAGTCTCCCAACCTCCATCCTCCCTCTTCCTTGCCATGTACCCTTGGTCTGAGACTCTAAGAGCTGTCATCCTGGATCTCACCACCAGGTGCCATGACATTTATCTCCATTTTTATTGTTCTCTTTTAATTGAAAGAAGTACATGCTGAAAAGACTATAAAAACAATCATGAAAAGGTTTGTTTACCACAATACCAAGTCTGCTTGGAACTTCATATGTATATTAAAGCAGTTCCATTTGCTATTAACCCCAAACTTCATCATGCTCTTTGATTTTTCTATCTTCTCACCACTGTCAGCTAATGTGCAGTGTAGACTGTTCTGAGGGTGTCTACCAGAGAACAAAGCATTCATTCTTGATCACCCAACCCTTGTGTAAGCTGCCCACACCTCCTCACACACCATCTGTCATCCTTTTTGCATCACACAGGACACAGCTGCCCAGATTCCTCTCTGATGGCCCATCCAGTTTCAGCTCACTTATCCCCTGTTCTGACATGTACTGCCTTCACAAACTTGCCACTCAATGCTAAGGCACACCACTGGCACCTGGTGTTTCATCATTTGCAGGCCCTAGAGTGTATGTTTTCACAATCTTTTTTACACCTAACAGTTCCTTCAGCCAGTGTTAGGATCAATTTGTATATATACAAATCCCGGATTTTAAGGGAGTTTGTTTGGTTCTTTTCTCCTCTGTCCACCCCCTCCACCCTCTCCCTCCCTTCTCCTCCTTCTCTGCCTCCTCCTCCTCCTTCTCCTCTGCCTCCTCCTCCTCCTTCTCCTCTGCCTCCTCCTCCTTCTCCTCTGCCTCCTCCTCCTTCTCCTCTGCCTCCTCCTCCTCCTTCTCCTCCTCCTCTTCCTCCTTCTCCTTGCAGAAAAATTTTGGGAGCGGAGTTTAATGATGGTGACACTTCAGTGCCATCTGGTGACAAAAACGTGAACAGCTGCTTGAACAATATGGTGATCCTTTGGTGCCATCTGGTGACAAAAACCGGAAGAGCCGCTTGAACAATATGGTGATCCTTTGGTGCCATCTGGCGACAAAAACTTGAACAGCCGCTTGAACAATATGGCGATCCTTTGGTGCCGTCTGGTGACAAAAACCTGAATTGCTGCTTGGACAGTATGGAACAGGAAAATGGGAAGGAGAGTCTGTGACATAAACTCACCAGACAGAGCTTTCTAGAATCAGGATGGAAAGTGTTGGGTACAGCATATTGGTGAACTCTCCCTGGACATTTTATATAAGTGAAATCATGCAATATGTGGTCTTTTGCATTTTGGGCTCCTTTGATCGAGTTCAACATTTTTCAAGTTTCATCCATACTGTCACACATATTAGTACTTCCTTTCTTTTTTTGTCAAATAATGTACCAAATTGTCTTTATTCTTTTATTAATTAGTATACATTCAAGCTGGTGCTATGTGCATTGGTATACAAGTTTTTATGCAGACATATGTGGCCCTTTCTCCTGACTGTGTACCTAGGAGTGGGATTGCTGTGTCATATAGTAACTCTGGTGAAGTGTTTGTGGAACTGCCAGAATGCTGTCACGACCCTGTGTGTTGAGGAGTGTGTGCATAGCCTGTTACTTTTCTCCTGAGGGTTCTGAGAAAGAAAAAAGGTTGAGGTGCCCTTCTCGTCACCTCACATCTGGGAGGATGGGAGGGTATGATACCCATGAGACCTCACTGGATCACGGGAGCTATTGACTCTCATCGCAGGATTAAGGTGGTGTTTGTCTACTTTTTCCAATGTACAGTAACTATCACCCATTCATCTACTCTACTTTTTAGAAATGAAACAAAGTCAGCCCTGGGCTCTAGTGTGAGAGGTGGAAATAAGGTTCTCTTCATAGAGGCATGGTGTGTACATTTGGAATTATTTGATAAAGACAGTTTGTCTCTTATCATGAATTTTCATTAATTCAAGCATTTTTTTACATTTATATTTATTTATACATTTCGATTCATGCATAGTGTTTGGTAGATTTTCTTTTTCATGGGCGCATACCACAAGAAAGTCTAGCATCATGGTTTTTATGATGCATAAAATGAATTTTAAATAAACAGAAAACTCCAAGAGTTCTGTATATCCACCATTATATATCACCATCATTGTGTTGTCTAAATATGGTATATTAGAAAATGCACTTACTTTTTTTAAATTTTAAATGGTTATTTATTTTCAAGAGAGGGGGGGGCAGATTGTGAGCAGGGCAGGGGCAGCAAGGGAGGGGCAGAGAGAGAGGGAGACACAGAATCAGAAGCAGGCCCCAGGATCCAAGCTGTCAGCGCAGAGCCCAATGCGGGACTCAAACTCACGAGCTGTGAGATTGTGACCCGAGCTGAAGTTGGATGGTTAACCAACTAAGCCACCCAGACATCCCTAGAAAATGCATTTAGATAATATATTTAACCATGTCAGAGTTGGGAACATTATAATTTCATATGATTTTATTCCATACATGCGAATCCCTTGAGAAACAAACAAGCATACAACAGGAGACACATAAGACAGCTATTCCTAGAGTGACAATTAAAAAAAATAATTATTGCTAAACTTAATGAAAAATATTTACAAAACCCTTTTCAGTGAAGCAAAAGCATGAGATATGTCATAGAAAATGTGAGCTTCGTTTGAAAGCCCATTGTCTAAGGCACAGCCTTCCAGTTATGTGACTCTGACTCTATGGGAGGTATTTTAAAATTCTAGCTTTTATGTAACTCATCTTGTTCCAATGTGCTCCTTAACTATTTTCAAGCAATTACATTCTGTTCTGGGGTAAGGAATTCTTTTTTTTTTTTTTTCTAAACTCCTGTCTGTCTTCATTTGAACAATCATTTCAACATTTCTGATCTGTATATGTGACAAAAAAGTTGTTGAGCTGGAAATTGTATTTTCCACTGAAGCATGGGGAAATATGGTCTTCTTAGATGATGGATGAAGACTGAGTAGGAGGGGAGGCACAGGGATATGTGAATTTAGTATCCAGGAGAAGTATTTCTGTGCAAAGGTGAGAATATAAGTAAAGAGGACAGCCGTTAAAGATGTGGAGAGGGGTGCAGGGCTTTAAAGCATATATTTATTTATTTAATTAATTAATTTTTTTTTTGACTAGGCTTCACATCCAGGGCAAACCCCAGTGCTGGTCTTGAACTCAACCCAGAGGTCAACACCTGAGATGAGATAAAGAGTTGGACACTTGGACACTTAAACCATGCAGCCACCCAGGCCCACCTAAAGCATAATTTTAAATGATCAATTATAAAAACTTGGAAGGTTGGAATTAAGGTTCTTTCATGGTAAAGGACCATATCTTTTCAGATTTAACATCTGAGTTTATCACACCACCCTATTCAGATGCTTGGCCTTTATTTCTATTTTGGTGAAGCCTAAATCTTAACCAAGGGGTGGTGTAGAATTTGGTCATAGTGCCTGTTAACTGAATGAATGGGTAGATGGATACAGGAGATTTCAAACATGCCTTGGAAAGTCTTGGATTTTTACGTCCCAGGGCAGAGCTGTTCATGCAGCTGTCTAAAGCCGTAGTGTTGGGTGGCTGAGAGGATGCAGCTTCTCAAGACCCAGGAACCGATGGCTGCAAGATGGGAAGCGTTTCAAATGTGGAAGACCGGCATACACTTCATGGTTGCCATAAAAACGTGACTCTGTTGTGACAACCATGATGACTTTTCAATACAGAGACGGATTGGGAAGAAGAGGGGCCTTCAAGTGTTTGGAGCTTAGCTGAAGGTGTGGGTCCCCTCAGTGAAGCTGATCTGTCCCAGAGTCTGGGGAGACAAAGGAATCCAGGTCCAAGTCTCCTCTTTCCTTCTTTGGAGCTCGGCACCCAGAGTGTCTCATGGGTAAACCTGTTGGGGTCTGGTCTGGGTCCAGTGAGTGTGGGTCCTGTTCCAGGGGTGTCCTGGAGCTACTGCCCTGTGAAGGCAGGGGTGCGGGAGGGAAGGCAGATAATGACTATGCACCTGGCTTCCCTTCTGCAGAATGGGGGTGTGAATGCTTCACCCACAGGATCGCCGAGAACACTCAGTGATACACATGACCAAGTCCCTGGCCCTGTGATTACTGAAGGATCATGAATGCCTGTATGATTTCAGGCCACTTGTTACTCCTTTTCTTCTTTGTTGTTAGGGGATAGAAGAAAAAGGCCCGGTGGGAAGTTCATTGTAACAGGTAGTTGTTATGATCACAGCCCACTTGTTGTGAAGTAGGGAAGCTGAAGGAGCTCCATTTTACAAGTGGTTTTTCTACCAGACCCCATTTAGCCTGTCAGTCTCCACATTTGGCCTCTGAATAAGACAAAGAGCTATGTTCTCACTTCAATGGGGAAGCAAGAAAGTTAATCATTCGCTGAGATTTGTCGAAGGCCCCAGACACCTGATAACACCTAAGAAGAGCCAGATCCAAAACATGTTCCAGGACATTGGCTTCAAACAAACCTCAGCTGACGATGGCATCAATACCCCTACCTTTGGTAATTTATGAAATAACACCTATTGTTCACCTGATGCTTGCCTTTGATTGGACACTACCATGGATTCCCCTGGCACGTGTACCCTAAACCCTTTTTAAGTACAAACTCCTAGCCCAAAGCAATGACAAGGCTCATTCTCCTTTCCTTTCTGAGTCTCCCCCAGGCACTCTGCTATTTTCTGTCATTCATGCTATTTGATAAACTCTGTTAGCACTTTCTCCAGCTAACGTTTGATTTCTACCACTTTTGAAGCCAAGGACACTCTTGGCTGGTCCTGTGGTACCGTTCCCTGGGTTCTTGGACTCAGCTTGACTGCATCAGTATCAATGTCAGTGTCACTAGACTAGTGCCTAGCATGCTGCTGGGCACATAGTTACTCTTGCAAATCATAGCGATAGCTGGATCTGTCTCTCCCTCTTCAGAACTTCATTCCATTGGCCACGCTCTTATCGGGTGCCGGAAGGAGACAGGTTATGAGGATCTGAGTCCTGGTGGCTGCTGAAACCTCTACCCCATATTCAAGGACAGCAGTCCTCAGGAGACACTAACATTTCACATTCCTGGTGGGATATGATGCCTGGCACAAGTGAGTTCATAGACCTGAACAAAAGCATGTTGTGGAATAGCTCCTGTAAGGTTCAAAAGCTAACCTAAAAGCAGAGAAACTACTTAAACCACGTCATGGGAGGAGAAGTTTAGCAGGTGGAATGTCAATCCACCAGTAGGTGTGTTAGTAAATCTTGAGGCCCATCTTAGAGAATTCCTCTTTTGTCTGAAAGGGACAAATTGTGCACCTGAAAATGACTTGATCATTAACATGCACTTGCAATAAATACATTTTTTTCTGATTGCATAAATAATAATTAATGAATTCTATTTTTCCTCAGAACGATGTGAAAATAGGCACTTAGAAAGAAGGGTTTCTAGCAACTTGAGATCTTAACACAGATTCTTTCCTGGTTTGCTTGGTTTTACCCATACTACAAAGAAAAAAATTAAGGGCCTAAAATTTTTGTAGTGTGAGTTAAAAGTGTCACTTACAAGACTTTGGAATTTTTATAATAATAATTACCAACGTGTCTTCCCTGCTATCATGACACCCAGAATTTTCCCTTATACAAATCAGAAATTGTTAAATGTCAGTATGATTATATTCCTGGTACGTGACGTTTTAAGTTCAGTACTCACGGACCACAGTTTCCCTCAACATGCCATGTCCCCAAGCAACTATTTAGTTTTTTTGTCAATAGATTAGTTTTGATTGTCTGTAACTTTGTGTCAATCGTTGCATTTTATTTTTATCTGGCTTATTATACTCAGGCATTTATTCATTTATTAACAGTTCCAAATTATCTTTTATTTGACATGAATATATGAAACACTATTTATGAGAAGCTACTTTGAGTCATCATGGGCGAAGAAATTTAGCAAGTAGACTTGCATTCCATCAGCAACTACACGTTGTGCAGTAGCCTTTGAGGCCCCTCTTACAGGTGCCTGATTGCTGAAAAGCAATAGATTATACAGATGGAGACAGAAGTTGGTCTTTATAGGCATGTGTAATAAATGTCGCTAATGTTTTACTAAGAAAAAAAACTAAGTATGCAAAGGGCCACATATAGTATGATTCCATTTTTTATGAAATACTTAGGGGGAGGCCCTCAATATGCTGTACCCAATAAATTACCCTCTTTCCATTCTGACTTTCAGAAGCTCTGGTAGGTTTGAGTCACAGTCCCTCCCTCTTATCTTTCCTGTGATGTTCAACAGCAGTTCAGGCTTTTGTCATAAGATGGCACCAAAGTACCACCATCATTAAACTTCTCTTCTAAGAAGTGTCTGCAAGGAGTAAAAACGTAACAATAATATCCCCTAAACCCAGGTTTTGTACATGAACAAGAGAATTTTAATTTTTTCTGAAAAAGAGAAAAAAAAAAACAACCTTGTAGGTGTAAAGGAAAATTGTTAAAACATATACTCCATTTTCCCCATTGAGGAGGATATTAACTGTGAGCCTTTCATATGTGGCTTTTATGATGTTGAGGTATGTTGTTCCCTCTTACCCCTACTTTTTTAAGGGTTTTTATCAAGAACTGATGCTCTAGGGGCGCCTGGGTGGCGCAGTCGGTTAAGCGTCCGACTTCAGCCAGGTCACGATCTCGCGGTCCGTGAGTTCGAGCCCCGCGTCAGGCTCTGGGCTGATGGCTCGGAGCCTGGAGCCTGTTTCCGATTCTGTGTCTCCCTCTCTCTCTGCCCCTCCCCCGTTCATGCTCTGTCTCTCTCTGTCCCAAAAATAAATAAAAAACGTTAAAAAAAAAATTTAAAAAAAAGAACTGATGCTCTATTCTGTCAAATGGTTTTTTCTGCATTTTTTGGGAAAGGATTATAGAGTTCTTTATTCCAGAGCCTGCAGACTTTGAACACCTGGTGGCAGTAGTGCACCTTGACAATCAGTGGCAGGTATTCCAAGGGTGGTACAGGTTAGACACGGGTAGATGACTCAGAGAGGATGGGGGTGTCAGAGCTGGATCTGGGCAGCTGTGTCTTGTGTCATGGACAGGGAATGATAGAGAGGAAGAAAAGGTCTGAGCAGCCTCTACAAGGTTGGAGAAATGGAGGGTGAACACCCTGTTCTCTGATAGGGAACTTCTGTACAGTCCACACTACACAACAGCTGACAGTGATGAGGAAAGAGATAAATCAATGATTATGATGAAAGTTAGGGTCAACAACAAATGGAACTTTTTTTTAACATACTTATGACATACTTATACATAATTGTAACATACTTACATACATACTTAGTGCACTGACCATGGTGTCCTCAATAAGAGACACCTGAGTGCCTTGATTAATTGCTTCAGAGGAATGTGGAAGCCTTTCAAGCACAAATGATTAACTGCTGAGAACCAGCTTCTTCTGCATATACCCCTCACCATTTCCCCGCACCTTCCCCTTAAAAAACCTTCTGCTTTTCCTGGACAGGGAAGATGGTCTTTGCAAAGTTATTCTGCCATTTTCCCAGGTTGCTGGCTTCCTGAATAGGGCAACTTTTCCTTTCTCACCATCACTTGTCTCTTGAGCATTGGCTTTTGGTGGGAGATGCAGGAGAGAAGCATCAAGGGAAAAGACTTCAAAAGGGAAGGGCTGGAGAAGGTGCAAGGCCTTAGGACATGTTTACACAGCTGAACATGGCTGCTGCTCATAAGGAATGCCTAGAGCCATTAACATTGTCCAGGGATGGATCCTCCCTCACACCTGAGCCTTCCTAGTCTTATAGAAACCAATTAACTTGAAATTCAACCTTGAAAAGCTAAACCATTAGATTGATTAACACACTTGCTTAGCTGACCTTATGCACATAGTCTTTAGCAATTATCCTAATAAAAAGAAGCTTCATTCTGGAGTCAGGGCCTCATTCAGACTCAAAAATGAGGACCTTCACTTAACTGAATTTTGTTTGCACACTCATCTTTTGCGATTCCGGCCATACTCCCTGCAACAGCTTTTGAGCTGTCTTAAAGATTTGCTGATTTCCCTAAGTCTGCAGTCACCATCCAATACTTCCCTTTCCCTCTTCTTTTCAGCTTCATTATTTTCATAATTTTATCTTCTACATCACTGATTCACTCCTCTGCTTTGTGCATCCTTCGTTGTCATGGCATTCATTCAGGTTTGCATCTTGGTTATAGCATTTTTTATTTCAACCTGACTAGTTTTTAGTTCTTTTATCTCTTCAGTAAGGGATTCTCTATGCTTTTTTCAAGCCCAGCTACTATCCTTATAATTTTTGTTTGAAATTCTCTTTCAGACATCTTAATGTGAATTGATTAAATGCCTGTTCTCTCTCTTGGGGTTAATTCCTCCATCTTGTGATTTTGAGGTCAATTAAAAAAAAACATGAATGTAGATCCTTGGTGTGGGTTGTTCTCCTTCTTAGAGAAGTTTGATCCAAATCAATCAATCAATCAATTAATAATGAAATAAATCATTAAAAATAAGTAATTGCTTTTCCCATACTCAAAAAATTTGTAAATAAAACCCAAAGGAACCTAGATCATGCTTCCCATAGAGTTCAAGCTTTGAAGCACTCTATGATTCACCAGTAGAGTTGGTGTATGTGAGGGGCTTGTGTGGGACTTCTCGGGGCGGGGCCTGTTGTGATTCTTAGGCAGGACTTGTCCTAATGGAGATGCACTTGCAGGGAGCGACTCTGGCCTTCACCTGGTGGCACTGTTTGCTCACTGAAGTAAGTCAGTGTTGATGGGTGTGGAGGGGGGGAAATGGTGTTGCCCTGCTCTCTTGTCTCTGAAGCAGGGCTCTCAGGCCTGCCACTCCATAGAAAGCCTGAACATAAGATCAAACAATCACCTCTCTTGTGTCCCTGGCTGCTGTCAGATCCCTGCCTTAATCTTGTCTTTATTTCAGCTGTCTGCCTGCCAGGCAACACAGTACTCTCATGTTTTATCTCAGGCACAGTTGGGTCTCAAAACTCCAAACTTCAGAGACCCCATGGCATAGACCTGCACTGATATTCTAGGAGAGGGTCTTGCTGTGCTGTGGCTGAGTGTTGGTTTGTCCCAGAAAATAGCTGGGTGACCCTGCAGGGCTTGGAGTTTGTGGTAAAGCATAGCAGAAAGATGACACCAAGGCTCACTGCCCTCACCAGGCATCTTTGTTCTTATGCTGATGAATCACGCAGGTTAATGGCAACCATAGGTTATTTTGTCTCCAGAGAGGCAGTGCCCCCTTCCTAAATGCACTCCAAGATTGGTACAGTTTCTCCCAGTGTGACTCAGGGCATTCTCAGACCATGCTGTCCGCTCCTGCATCCCCACCTTCCTTCTCCACTGGGGTACCACTAAACCCACCAGGTGTGACACTGTTGATGGCACAGACCTCTAAATCTTAAGACTTGGTACTCTGTTGCTTACTTAAAAATGTGCGGTATTTAACCCCTCTCCTCCATCCAGTTAATGGCTATAGGGAAGAGTTTTCTTGTGCAATCCCCTATGAATGTTTCCACATTTTTTATTACTCTCTCAATCCTCTCTCTGTGATCAGGGCTCCCTCCCCTCTACAGCACCGATGGCTCATTTCTCCCCCAAACCAACTCTCCATGGTTCCTACCATCCCCAGGGTTGTTGATTTTCTACTTGTAGATGTGCAGGTTTGTTCTCTCAATCCTCAGATTGATTTCTTGGGTGTTCAGAATTATTTGATATTTATCTAGCTGTGTTCAAGGGACGAGGGAAGCTTAGGGTTGCCCTACTCTTCCACCATCTTAACCCATCTCCATGGTATTGTATGGAATCTAGACATCAGTTTGAGGGAATAGACATCTTAACAATACTGAGTCTTCTGACCCCTCAAGAGGACATGTCCCTCCATTTATTTAGGCCACTGTTTAATTTCTCTCAGCAATGTTTAGCAGTGTTGAGTACAGGTCTTGCACATCTGTGGGCATCCATGTTTTACATAGGGTATGCCTATGTAATTCATACTTTTTGATGTTCATGTCAATGACTGTTTTTATTACTATTTCTAGGCATTATATTTTCACTTAACTGTTAATATCCAAATGTTGCCAGGGAATATCTTTGGTTGAAAGCACACATTACTCAAGGACAGACAGGATACTTGACTATTAGCACCTATATAAGTCAGAGGTTACTGGAGGAACAGAACCAATGAGATGCTGATATATAGATAGACATTTATATTAAGGAATTGAGTCAAGAGGAAGTGGAGGCTAGGCAGAATCTGATAGGAAACTTTGACAAGTTGGAGACTCAGGAAAGAGTTAGAGTTGGAATCTGAATATTGTCTGCTGGGGAACAACAGGTGCTGATGTGAAGTCAAAGGCAGTCTTTGGGCAGAATTCCCTTTGACTCAAGGGAGATCAACCCTTTGTTCAATTCAGGACTTCAATTTATCATTTGAGGTCCATCCACATTAATGGAGGATTAATTGCTTTACTGAAGTGTACCCATTCAAATGTAAATCTTACTCAAAGGCATCTTACAGAAATATCCAGAACAATGTTTGAACAAATATATGAACACTATGGTCTTCCCACGTTGGCACATTAAAAATACCATCATATTCATTTGACTAGATTTCCATAGAGGTTTTTAGATATCATTGGCAATGTACTGAACCTAGGGAGTAAAATATCCTTCAGAAAATTGTACAGGTGGTCTCTAGAAAATCAGTCACTAATATGAAACAGTTTAGTAACTTTCAACTTTCAACCTACACCCACAACTGCATTATTTCCTGTGCAGTCACCCAGGTTTCCAGGAGTCATGGCCAAGCTTAGATTAAATTTCATGGGATGGAGTCCACTTGAGGTAATATCTCACCACCCCATGAGGTGGGCACTAACATCCGTCCTGTTTCCGGGGGCATTTTGAGTAATCCAGTCGAGGTATCAAGATAAATAAGATGTGGATACTAGTGGTTGAATTGGATGGACAGTGCCCGGCACACAGTAGACATCTAATATACATTTAATTATGTGAGACATATATGTAGGTGTAAGTAGGAAATGAAACTATGTATATGTTCTCTCATTCTTTTTATACACATAGAAATTTTTCAGAGCATTGGGGTCACACTTTTGTCATTGTTTCAACCGGTTTTAAGAAAATTTTTGTCTTGTTATCTAAAATAATGCCTTTTAATTGGGAAAAGATAAACTGTAGAAAATGAAAAAGATGCCTCTGTGTAGCTATGTATGACCCTGCAGTGGGTCTTCTGCAAAGTGGGCAATTGAAATTTACCTTACACAGCTATTGTGAGGAGAAGTGAACAAACCAATAAAACATATCCAACATGTAATATTGTGAAACCTCAGCAAATATGTGTGGGGTCACTCCTGCGGTCTCTTGATAGCAAAGGAGATGACTTAACCGTGAACAACTCATAGAAATCATTGGGATTTGGTGCAACAAGGAAGGAAATGTACACATATTATATGCTGGGTTAGCTTTAGTACCATTTATTTGTAGATGAGTTACCTGATTATGCTGAAGAAGAGGAAACACTCCATCCCCTGAAACTTTTCGTTTGTGTGTGCAACATAGTAATTTGGCATTTATATTTGTATTATGAAAAAATCACCACAATAAATCTATCTTACATCCATCACTTTACATAGCTACAGATTTTTGCGTGTGTGATGAAAACTTTCAAGATGCACTCTCTTAGCAACTTTCACATACACAATACACTATTAACGATAGGACACGACATCCTCATGACTTATTTATTTCATAGGAGGAAGTTTGTACCTCTTGACTTATTTATTTTATAAGAGGAAGTTTGTACCTCTTGACCTCTTTCCCGTTTTTGCCCACTTCTTGGCCACTGCCTAAAGCAACCACCAATGTGTTGTCTAAATACATGAGGTCTTTTTTCAGCTTCCTTTTTTTTTTCTTTTAAATTCCACATGTGAGGTCATATGCTGTTTGTCTTTCTTTGTCTGACTTATTTCATTTAGCATTTTGCCCTTTATATCCATCCATGATGTTACAAATGACAAGATCTTATTCTTTTTTATAGCTGAAAAATATTCCATTGCATATATCAAATCTTCCCTATCCATTTATCCATTGATGGACAGTGAAATTGTTTCCATATCTTAACTATTGTAAGCAATGCTACAGTGAATCTTGCTGACTTTTATGTAATCCCTTCAGTGAGTCATATCCCATGGCACACATTATATTTTTATTTTGAGTAGATACACGTGGGATATTAATATATGCATCCCATTGTTGAAGTAAATCTCTACCCCATAGATTAATGGCAATGTTAGCCACATAGGGTTTAAGAGTTGCTCTTTGATCCTCATGTCTTTTACATCAACCTCCCCGAGAAATGTAATCTTATCCAGTCAATGAGGAATGCTGGTAACGGCTACTATTGCCCACGAAAGAATATTATGTCCAATGTGTTACTCTCCAAACAGAAGTCAGAGCTCAACAGTTGCTAATTGTTGGGCCTTGCCTTCCTTCATGTGTCTAGTGGATTGATGGTGTAGGGGCCTCTTTTGTAAGGACATTTAATCCCCTTGCTTTTCTCCTCTAAAGAAGTCACCTTGCAGTAACAATCCTTTTCTCTTACTAATCACTTTCCTGCCCCACCTTCCTTGTATTAAAACCTTCCATTTTGTACATCTCATAGGAGCACCCCTCTATTTGCTTGATGTACTGGTACTTAATCCATTAATTATTTAATACAGCTAATTAGACCTTTACAATTTACTCAGTTATAGTTTTGTTATTTTCCTTACTAAATGCTTTTGAATGTTTATCATAATTGGGAACGTTTCCTCCACCACTGGTTCAGGAGGAACTTCACTGGGCATATTTCTGTGGACAGAGGAGAGAGGATAGATTTGGGTCATACTGGTATATCAGGTATAAGAGGAACAGGTGGGGAGCTGACCATCATGTGAAAAATGTATGAAAAACATGTGACTAAGTCAGGAAAATTAGATGTTGAGATCAGGTTCCAGTCTTGTGCTTGTCTTTGATAACTCCTTCTGTACTCTTTCTCCTGTGGGTGTGGGTCTGGGTCTCCACATCAGATGAACCCTCAGAGTACTAAATGTAATCTTCAAAGGACTAAATGGGAGGGACTACCGTCCTAGGGATAAGACAAACATAAAATCAATTCCAAAATCTACCAAGCAACCTGACCACAGACCAAAGAGAAACTAACACTTCTATTGACACCCATGAGAAAACCAAGACTGAAGGCACACAAGTGTTACTTCACTTTCCACTCTCTGGGAGTGAGGTCTCCTCTGGAGAAGGTAGTATCCTCTGAGTGCTATTGAAGACAATGGAGGTCTGGGTTACAAGTTGCCTCAGTTTCCCAAGGCAAAACCTTTACCCTCAACCAAATATTTTCTGTTTAGATCTCGGTTTCCAGGCTTCAAGATCAAGGGTGATCAAAACTAATTAGCATGGAGACTATTTGAGGCCATACATCATTGGGTGGGCACTAACATCCATCCTGCTCCTTGTGGGCATTTTCAGTTATCCACATCTAGATACCAGTATAGGAGTGATGTGGATGCAGGTGTAAAATTGGACTGATACTGCCAGGCACACAGTAGACATCTTTTTCACATTTAATAAACATGAGATATAGATGTAGGCATCAGTAGGATATAAAATTATGTATATATTCTTTCAGACTTTTTATTGACCTGTGAATTTTTCAAAGAATACTGGGATGATGACAGTTATTGTTTCATAATCTGGTATAAAAAAACCTTTTATTTCTGTTTCTAAAAGCCATGTGTTTTCATTGGAAAAAAGTAACAAGTAGAAAATGAAGAAGATGCCCCTTTGGAGGTGTGTGTCACCATGTGATGGGCCATGTATAAAATGGGCAGGTTGAGGGGCGCCTGGGTGGCGCAGTCGGTTAAGCATCCGACTTCAGCCAGGTGACGATCTCACGGTCCGTGAGTTCGAGCCCCGCGTCAGGCTCTGGGCTGATGGCTCAGAGCCTGGAGCCTGTTTCCGATTCTGTGTCTCCCTCTCTCTCTGTCCCTCCCCGTTCATGCTCTGTCTCTCTCTGTCCCAAAAATAAATAAACGTTGAAAAAAAAAATTTAAAATGGGCAGGTTGATACTTACTCCAGACCTATTGTGAGGAGAATGAACACTTGTTCACAGAGGAACAACTGGTTCTATTATCAGGTATAAGAGGAATAGGTGGGGAGCTGACCCTCGTGTGAAAAATGTATGAAAGGGTCCATCAGGCGTTCCTGGGTGCAGCCGATATTCGGCCATTGCTCATTTGGCCATTGCTCGGTGAGACCCTCCCGCAGAGGGTGGAACGGGTCAAAGCCACAGTGCTTCGGAAGTAAGGGGCCAGGGAAAACAGCCACATCTGAGGCAAAACTTGGGAGAGAGGTACTGCCTGGGGCCTGGTCACGGAGAGTGAAAAAGTGGGGGGTGGACAAGAGTTGAAGACAGAGGACAGGTGCACGATTGCTGATCCAGGAGAACAGACTGGGTAGCTGGGTGGTGCCATTTTCACCACTCCTGCACATGCGCATACACACATGTAAGTGCCTCAAGAATCCACCCCAGTGGGCTAGTGGCGCCATCTAGTGGAGAGGGGTGCTGTTACACTGAACCCCGCCCAACTGGGCCTACTTCGCTCTTCAAGAGCAAAAGTCTCACCGCTGCCTTAATTTATGGACTATAAAGAGCTACACAGACTGACTTCTAGGTGAAAACAAAGCAATTACAGTCCTACTTCAATCTGTTAGGTTCATCTATACAATTTTCTTCCTTTTTTTCTTTTTTCTATTTCTCTTTTACAATTCTTTTATTTTTCTAGAATACAGACAGAGAAAAAATTATTTTTATTTTCAATTTTTATTACAAATATTTTTGTTTAATTTTTATTACTGTATTTTTTACTTTTGTGTAATTTTTTTTCAAATTCTACTTTACTTCCATCATTGTATTTTAGTCTACTTCAGTGTATTCACCTTTTCAAATTTTCAAACAATTTCCTTTTTTTCTTTCTTTTTTTTCTAGTTTTCACTTTTTCATTTGTTTTCTTTCTCTTGAATGCAGAGAGCAAACTTCATTTTTACTTTCAGTTTCTATTAAAAATATTTTTATTTAATTTTTATTACTATAGTTTTTGCTTTTATGTAATTTTTTTCAAATTTTATTTTACTTCCATCATTTTATTTTAGTCTACTAAGGTGAATTCACTTTTTCAAATTTTCAAAGGATCTTTTTTTTTCCTTTTTTTATCTTTTTCCTCTATTTCATTTCTTTCCTTTTCTCTTAAATACAGAAAACGAAAACAATTCATATTTATTTACAATTTTTATTAAAATATTTTTTAATTCTTTTCTACTATATCTTTTATTTTGTGTATATTTTTTTCAAATTCTATTTTACCCCACCATCTCATTTTAGTCTGCTTCACTGTATTCATTTTTTCAAATTCTCAAAAGACTTCCTTTCCCCCCCCCCCTTTTTTTTTCTACTTGTCAAACCACTTTCAACACCCAGACCAAAACACACCTAGGATCTAGTATCATCTATTTGATTTGTGTGTGTGTGTTTAATTTTTAATTTTAATATTTTTTAACTTTAATTTTTTTTAATTTCAATTATTCTACCTCATCAATTCCTTTTCTCCCGTCAAAATGAAAAAAATGAAGGAATTCACCCCAAAAGAAAGAGCATGAAGAAACGACAGCCAGGGATTTACCCAACACAGATACAAGCAAGATGTCTGAACCAGAATTTAGAATCACGATAATAAGAATAGTAGCTGGAGTCAAAAATAGATTAGAATCCCTTTCTGCAGAGATAAAAGAAGTAAAAAATAGCCAGAATGAAATTAAAAATATTATAACTGAGCTGCAATCACGGATGGATGCAGCGGCAGCAAGGATGGACGAGGCAGAACAGAGAATCAGCAATATAGAGGACAAATTTATAGAGAATAACGAAGCAGAACAAAAGAGGGAGATTAAGGCAAAAGAGCACGATTTTAGCATTAGAGACATCAGTGACTCATTAAAAAGGAACAACATCAGAATCATAGGGGTCCCAGAAGAGGAAGAGAGAGAAATAGGGGTAGAAGGGTTATGTGAGCAAATCATAGCCCAAAACTTTCCTAACCTGGGGAAAGACACAGACATCAAAATCCAGGAAGCACAGAGGACCCCCATTAGATTCAACAAAAACCAGCCATCAGCAAGGCATATCATAGTCAAATTCACAAAATACTCAGGCAAGGAGAGAATCACTAAAGCAGCAAGGGGAGAAAAAGCCCCTAACCTACAAGGGAAGACAGATCAGGTTTGCAGCAGACCTATCCACAGAAACTTGGAAGACCTGAAAGGAGTGGCAGGATATATTCAGTGTGCTGAATCAGAAAAATATGCAGCCAAGAATTCTTTATCCAGCAAGACTGTCATTCAAAATAGAAGGAGAGATAAGTTTCCCAGACAAACAAAAAGTAAGGGAGTTTGTGACCACGAAACCAGCCCTGCAAGAAATTTTAAGGGGGACTCTCTGAAGGGAGAAAAGATGAAAATACACACACACACACACACACACACACACACACATATACATATATATATATATATATATATATATATATATATATATATATGATTTTGTATTATATATATATATATATATATATATATACACAAAAAGAAACAAAACATTAGAAAGGACCAGAAAACACCACCAGAAACACCAACTCTACAAGCATCATAATAACAATAAATTCATATCTTTCGGTACTCACTCTAAAAGTCAATGGACTCAATGCTCCAATCAAAAGACATAGGGTAAAAGAATGGATAAGAAAACAAGACCCATCTATATTCTCTTTACAAGAGACCCACTGTAGACCTAAAGGCACCTTCAGATTGAAAATAAGGGGATGGAGAACCATCTATCATGCTAATGGTCAACCAAAGAAAGGTGGAGTACTTATATCAGATACTTAGACAATCTAGACTTTAAAATAAAGACTGTATCAAGAGATGCAGAAGGGCATTATATCATAATCAAGGGGTCTATCCACCAAGAAGACCTATCAATTGTAAACATTTATGCACCAAATGTGGGGCACAAAAATATATAAATCAATTAATCACAAACATAAAAAAAACTCATCGATAGTAATACCATAACAGTAGGAGACTTCAACACCCCACTCACAGCAATGGACAGATCATGTAATCAAAAAATCAACAAGGAAACAATGGCTTTGAATGACACACTGGACCAGATGGATTTAACAGATATATTCAGAACATTTCATCCTAAAGCAGCAGAATATACATTCTTTTCCAGTGCACAATGAATGTTCTCCAAATAGAACATACACTGGACACAAATCAGCCCTAAGTAAGTACAAAAAGATTGAGATCATACCATGCATATTTTCAGACCACAACGCTATGAAACTGGAAATCAACCAGAAGAAAAAATTTGGAAAGGTAACAAATACTTGGAGACTGAAGAACATCCTACTAAAGAATGAATGGGCTAACCAAGCAGTTAAAGAGGAAATTAAAAAGTATATGGAAGTCAATGAAAATGATCACACCACAACCCACAACCTCTGGGACACAGCAAAAGCAGTCATAAGAGGAAAGTATATAGCAATCCAGGCTTTCCTAAAGAAGGAAGAAAGATCTAAGATAAACAACCTAACCTTACACCTTCAGGAGCTGGAAAAAGAAAAGCAAATAAAACCCAAAACAGCAGAAGACAGGAAATAAAAAAGATTAGAGCAGAAATTAATGCTACAGAAACCAAAACAAAACAAAACAAAAACATAGAACAGATCAATGAAACCAGAAGCTGGTTCTTTGAAAGAATTAGCAAAAATGGTAAACCAGTAGCCAGTTTGATCAAGAAGAAAAAGGAAAGGACCCAAATAAGTAAAATCAAGAATGAAAGAGGAGAGATCACAACCAACACAGTAGAAATAAAAACAATAATAAGAGAATATTATGAGCAATTATATGCCAATAAAATGGGTAATCTGGAAGAAATGGACAAATTCCTAGGAACATATACACTACCAAAACTGAAACAGGAAGAAAAAGAAAAATTGAACAAACCCATAACCAGTAAGGAAATCGAATTAGTAATCAAAAATCTGCCAAAAAACAAGAGTCCAGGGTCAGATGGCTTTCCAGGGGGAATTCTACTAAACATTTAAGGAAGAGCTAACACCTATTCTCTTGATACTGTTCCAAAAAATAGAAATGGAAGGAAAACTTCCAAACACTTTCTATGAAGCCAGCATTACCTTGATTCCAAAACCAGACAGAGACCACACTAAAAAGGAGTACTAGAGACCAATTTCCCTGATGAACATGGATGCAAAAATCTTCAACAAGATGTTAGCCAACCAGATCCAACAATACATTAAAAAAATTATTCACACGACCAAGCGGGACTTATACCTGGGATTCAGGGCTGGTTCAATATCTGCAAAACAATTAAGATGATTCATCACATCAATAAAAGAAAGGACAAGAGCCATATGATCCTCTCAATAGACGCAGAGAAAGCATTTGACAAAATACAGCATCTTTTCTTGATAAAAACCCTCAAGTAAGTAGGGATAGAAGGAGCATACCTCGAGATCATAACAGCCATATATGAACGACCAAACACTAATATCATGCTCAAAGGGGAAAAACTGAGAGCTTTCCCCCTAAGGTCAGGAACAAGACAGGGATGTCCACTCTCGCCACTGTTATTCAACATAGTATTGGAAGTCTTAACCTCTGCAATCAGACAACACAAAGAAATAAAAGGCATCCAAATGGGCCAGGAAGAGGTCAAACTTTCACTCTTTGCAGATGACATGATACTCTATATGGAAAACCCAAAATATTTCACCAAAAACTGCTAGAATTGATTCATGAATTCAGCAAAGTTGCAGGATATAAAATCAATGCACATAAATTGGTTGCATTCCTATACACCAACAATGAAAAAACAGAAAGAGAAATCAAGGAATCGATCCCATTTACAGTTGCACCAAAAACCACAAAATACCGAGGAATGAATCTAACCAAAGAGGTGAAATATCTACACACTGAAAACTATAGAAAGCTTATGAGAGAAATTGAAGAAGACACAAAAAAATAGGGAAAGATTCCATGCTCCTGGATAGGAAGAACAAATATTGTTAAAATGTCGATACTACCCAAAGCAATCTACACATTGAATGCAATCCCTATCAACATAACAACAGCATTCTTCACAGAGCTAGAACAAATCATCCTAAAATTTGTATGCAACCAGAAAAGACCCCGAATAGCCAAAGCAATCTTGAAAAAGAAAACCAAAGCAGGAGGCATCACAATCCCAGATTTGAAGCTATACTACAAAGCTGTAATCATCAAGACAGTATGGTACTGGCACAAGAACAGACACTGAGATCAAAGGAACAGAATAGAGAACCCAGAAATGGACCCACAAACGTATGGCCAACTAATCTTTGCCAAAGCAGGAACGAATATCCAATGGAATAAAGACAGTCTCTTCAGCAAGTGGTGCTGGGAAAACTGGACAGGGACATGCAGAAGAATGAACCTGGACCACTTTCTTACACCATGCACAAAAAAAAACTAAAAATGGATGAAAGACCTCAATGTAAGACAGGAAGCCATCAGAATCCTCGAGGAGAAAGCAGCAACTTGTCCGCAGCAACTTCTTACTCAACACGTCTCCAGAGGCAAGGGAAACAAAAGCAAAAATGAACTACTGGGACCTCATCAAAAACAAAAACAAAAACAAAAACAAAAACAAAAACAAAAACAAAAACAAAAACAGAAACAAAAAAAAAACCTCCTGCACGGAGAAGGAAACAATCAGCAAAACTAAAAGGCAACCGACAGAATGGGAGAACATATTTGCAAATGACATATCAGGTAAAGGGTTAGTATCCAAAATCTATAAAGAACTAATCAAAACCAACACCCAAAAAACAAATAATCCAGTGAAGAAATGGGCAAAAGACATGAATAGACACTTCTCCAAGGAAGACATCCAGATGGCCAACCGACACATGGAAAAAATGCTCAACATCACTCATCTTCAGGGAAATACAAATCAAAACCACAATGAGATACCACCTCACGTCTGTCAAAATGGCTAACATTAACAACTCAGGCAACAACAGATGTTGGCGAGGATGCAAAGAAAGAGGATCTCTTTTGCATTGTTGGTGGCAATGCAAGCTGGTTCTGCCACTCTGGAAAACAGTATGGAGGTTCCTCAAAAAGCTAAAAGTACAACTACCCTATGACCCAGCAATTGCACTACTAGGCATTTATCCACGGGATACAGGTGTGGTGTTTCAAAGGGACACATGCACCCCCATGTTTATAGCAGCACTTTCAACAATAGACAAAGTATGGAAAGAGCCCAAATGTCCATCAGTGGATGAATGGATAAAGAAAATGTGGTGTATATATACAATGGAGTATTACTCAGCAATCAAAAAAAATGAAATCTTGCCATTTGCAACTTTGTGGACGGAACTGGCAGGTATTCTGCTAAATGAAATTAGTCAGTGAGAGAAAGACAAAAATCATATGACTTTACTCATATGAGGACTTTAAGAGGAAAAGCAGATGAACATAAGGGAATGGAAACAAAAATAGTACAAAAACAGGGAGGGGGACAAAACAGAAGAGACTCAAAAATATGGAGAACAAACTGAGGGTTGCTAGAGGGGTTGTGGGAGGGGGGAAGGGCTAAATGGGCAAGGGGCATTTAGGAATCTACTCCTGAAATCATTGTTTCACTATATGCTAACTAATTTGGACATAAATTTTAAAAAATAAAAAATAAAATTAAAAAAATAATCTAAAATTTTTTAAAAATTACAAATATAAAAGCTAAGAAAAATAATGACTTTTTTTAAACCACAAACCATCTATTGGGTATGTACATAGTAGCACTTATTAAAATGGAACTGTTAGTGAATTAAGTGAGAAAAAGTTATTCTTTCAATAAACATAACTATAGATAGAAAAAAAGAATTTTGAACTTTTGCATACTGTTCATTCATGTTGCACCATTTCAGCCCTTCATGAAGAAACCATCATGCGTTGTCTATGCCCACGAACTCCTGAATTTGTTTATTTGATAGCACATCTAAGTGATACCATAAAGTGTTTTTCATTCACTGCCTGATCTGTTTCGTTTATCATAATGAACTGGAGGCCCATTCATGTTGTTGCAACAAGAAGTATTCCATTTTTTATGGCTAAATAATATTCCATGGTGTGTGTGTGTGTGTGTGTGTGTGTGTAAGTTTTCTATTGTCCCATTGATGGACATTGTGGTTGTTTCCATACTGTTTTTATTATTAATAATGCTGTAATTAATATGGGGGTGCATATATCATTTCAGGTTAGTGGTAGAATTTTCATCCACAAATTGAATTACTGGATCACAAGGTAGCTTTATTTTTATGATTTTGAGAACCTCCAAAAGGTTTTCCATACTTGCTGCACCAATTTCTATTCCCACCAAAAAGATGCCATGCTTCCCTTTTCCCCACGTTTTCCAGCACTTGTCATCTCTTAACTTTTTGATGATTAGTGTTGTAAAACATGAAAAGGGATAAATCATTGTGGTCTTTTGCATTTCCCTCATGATTAGTGATATTGAACACCTTTTCACGTATTAATTGCCATGTACATATCTTCCTTGGAAAAATGTCTGTTCATCTCTACTGCCATTTTTTTTCTCTAAGTTTTTATTTAAATTCTAGCTAGTTAACACACAGTGCAATATTATTTTGAAGTGCAGGATTTAGCGATTCATGACAAGTGTCCTCCTTAAAATATCCATCACCTGTTTAACCCATTCCCCCAACCCCGCCCACCTCCCCTCTAGTAACCATCAATATTTTCTCTATAGGTAAGAGTCTGTTTATTGGTTTGCTTCTCTTTCCACCCCCATGTTCATTTTGTTGTTTCTTAAATTCCATATATGAGTGAAATCATATGGTATTTGTCTTTCTCTGACTGACTTATTTCACTTAGCATAATACACTCTAGCTCCATCCACATTATTGCAAATGGCAAGATTTCATTCTTTTTTATGACTGAGTAATATTCCATTGTATATAGATACCACGTCTGCTTTATCCATACATCAGTGGATGGACATCTTGTCTCTTTCCATAATTTGGCTATTGTTGATAATGTTATTATAAACACTGGGGTGCGTGCATCCCTTCAAATTAGTACTTTTGTATTATTTATGTAAATATCTAACAGAGCAATTGCTGGATCATAGGTTAGTTCTATTTTCAACTTTTTGAGGAATCTATGTACTGTTTTCCAGAGTCACTGCACCAGTTTTTATTACCACCAAAAGTGTAAAAGGATTCCCTTTTCTCTGCATCCTTGCCAACATCTGTTGTTTCCTGAGTTGTTAATTTTACCCACTTTGACAGGTGTGAGGTGCCAGCTCATTGTGGTTTTGATTTGTATTTCCCTGATAATGAGTGATGTTGAGTATCTTTTCACGTGTCTGTTAGCCATTTGTATGTCTTCTTTGGAAAAAAATATTTATTCATGTACTCTGATCTTCTTTAAAAGGATTATTTGTGTTTTGGGTGTTGAGTTTGATAGGTTCTTTATAGATTTTGAACACAAACCCTTCATTAGATGTGTCATTTGCAAATATCTTCTCCCATTCATTAAGTTGCCTTTTAGCTTCATTGATTGTTTCCTTCGCTGTGCAGAAGCTTTTTATTTTGATGGAGTACCAATAGTTTATTTTTGCTTTTGTTTCCCTTGCCTCAGGAGACGTACCTAGAAAAAAGTTGCTTCAGCCAACATCAAAGAAGTTACTGTCTGTTCTCTTCTAGGATTTTTATGGTTTCTGGTCTCACATTTAGGTCTTTGGGACATTTTGAATTTATTTTTGTGTATGGTGTAATACAGTTGTCCTTTATTTTGCATGTTGTTGCCCAGTTGTACCAACACCATTTGATGAAGAGAATGTCTTTTTCCATTGGATATTCTTTCCTGCTTTGTCAAAGATTAATTGAACATATGCTTGTGGGTGTATTTCTGGGTTTTCTGTTCTGTTCCATTGATTTATGTGTCTATATTTGTACAACTGACATAATCTTTTGATTACTACAGCTTTGTAATATAACTGGAAGTCCATAATTTTGATGCTTCCAGATTTTCTTTTCTTTTTCAAGATTGCTTTAGATATTTGGAGTCCTTTGTAGTTCCGTACAAATTTTAGGATTGCTTTTTCTACTTCTGTGAAAAATGCTGTTGGTATTTTGATAAGGATTTCATCAAATGTGTAGATTGCATTGGGTAGTATAGATGTTTTAACAATATTTGTTCTTCCAATTTAAGATCATGGAATGTATTTCCATTTTTTGTGTTCTTTTCAATTTATTTTATCAGTGTTTTATAGTTTTCAGAGCACAAGTCTTTCACCTCTTTGGTTAGGTTTACTCTTAGGTATCTTATTATTTCTGATGCAATTATAAATTGAATTGTTATCTTACTTTTTCTGCTTCTTCATTATCAGTGTATAGAAATGCAACAGATTTCCGTGTCTTGATGTTGTGTCCTGTGACTTAACTGAATTCATTTATGAGTTCTAGCAGTTTCCTGATGGAGTGTCTTTGGATTTTCTATATAGAGTTGTCACCTGCACATCGTGAAAATTTTACTTCTTCCTTAACAATTTAAAATATTTTCTTTTCTTTTTGTTATCTGATTGCTGTGGCTAAGACATCCCGTACAATGTTAACTAAAAATGGTGAGAGTGGACACCCTTGTCCTTTTCTTGACCTTAGGGGAAAGCTTTCAATTTTTCTCCATTGAGGATAATGATAGCCACGGGTTGTGTGTGTGTGTGTGTGTGTGTGTGTGTGTGTGTGTTTGTGGCAGGGTTCTTATATGGCCTTCATTATGTTGAGGTATGTTCCCCCTAAATTTACTTTGTTGATGGTTTTTTTATCAGGAATAGATGTTGTACATTTCCAAATGCTTTTTATGCATCTATTGAGATGATTCTTTAATGTATTGTTGGATTTGGTTTCCTATTATTTTGTTGAGGATATTTGCATCTATGTTCATCAGAGATATTGGCTTGTAATTCTCTTTTTTGTGGTGTCTTTATCTGGTTTTGGTATCAGGATAAGTCTGGCTTCATAAAATGAGTTTGGAAGTTTTACTTCCTTTTCTATTTTTGAGAAGCTTGAGAAGAACAGATATTGACTCTTTTTTAGATGTTTGGTAGAACTCCCCTGGGATGACATCTGGCCTTGGACTTTTGTTTATTGGGATTTTTTTTAAATTTATGATTTAATTTCTTTGCTGACCATTAGTATGTTCAAATTTTCTATTTCTTCCTGTCTCAGTTTTGGTAACTTGTATGTTTCTATGAATTTATCCGTTTCTTCTAGGTTATACAATTTGTAGGCACATAGTTTTTCATAATATTCTCTTGCAACTGTTTGTATTCATGGCGTTGTTCGTTATTTCTCTTTATTTGTGATTTTATTCTTAGGTCCTTTCCCCCTTTTTCTTGATATCTGGTTAGAGATTTATCAACAATATTGATCTTGCAAAGAACCAACTAAAGATTTCATTGATCTGTTGTATTTTTTTAGTTTCTATATCATTTATTTCTGCAATAATCTTTATTGTTCTCTTTCTCCTGGAATAGAATAGAAACCCCAGAACTAGACCCACAAACGTATGGCCAACTCATCTTTGACAAAGCAGGAAAGAACATCTAATGGAAAAAAGACAGTTTCTTTAACAAATGGTGCTGGGAGAACTGGACAGCAACATGCAGAAGGTTGAAACTAGACCACTTTCTCACACCATTCACAAAAATAAACTCAAAATGGATAAAGGACCTGAATGTGAGACAGGAAACCATCAAAACCCTAGAGGAGAAAGCAGGAAAAGACCTCTCTGGATATTAACTCTTAATCAGACATGTCATTTGCAAATATATTCTCCCATTCACTAGGTTGCCTTTTAGTTTTGTCAATTGTTTCCTTCTGTGTGCAGAAGTGTTTTTTTTTAATTTTAATATATTCTGAATCGTTTATTATTTCTTTTGTATCCCTTGCGTTGGGAAACCTATCTAGAGAAAAAGTTGGTACAGGTGATGTCAGAGAAGTTACTGCCCATGCTCTCTTCTAGGATTTTTATGATTTCAAGTCTCACATTTAGTTTTTTAATACATTTTGAATGTATTTTTGTGTATAGTGTAAGAAAGTGATCTAGAAGGTGGCAGAGCAGCATGGAAATTCTTGGCTTCTCTCCTCCCTGAAATGCAGCTAGATCAGCACTAAACTATTTTGCACACTTAGGAAATTGGTCTGAGGATTAACACAACAATCTGCATAACTTGAGCCACAGAACTCAGCAGATATGTTGTGTGGAGAAGTGAACTGGAAGAGGGAAAAGCCTTGGAAGTTAGGGAGCTGTTTTTATGGAGGGGACAGAGAAAGGGTGCGAGAGTGTGGTACATTGGGAGAGTATAGGAAACACTCTCCCAAAAGTAGCTAGAGAGAAAGAGAAAGAGTGGGAACACGCACATGGTTCTGAACAAGAAATCTGTTCCCCCAAACCATTGATTGGGGGAAAGGAGAGGGTTTCACTACCATTAGGCCTCTATAAACAGGGGAGCACAGAGTTGGAAATTCCAGACTTCAATACCTGGCTGTGCTCTGGTGGGAAGGAAGGGAGAATCCCCAGGAGTAGGCAGTGACGTCTGAGAGGTCCTTGAGCCACATGGAGAGAAGTGGTTCCCCTGCTTAGAGGGCATTTGGTAGATGCCATTTGGCCTCCCCACAAAGGTCCCAGCAGACCCCAGAGAACAGCCACGTTTGTTGGTATTGCAAAAAAACTCCAGAATGAGGTGAAACCTGGTGCCAGCTATGTGTTGTGATGTGCCATAATTACTGAACCTTTGCTACTGTGTGATCACATAAACTTTATTTGGAGCAAGCAGGCACCAACAAGTCAGTGTTCAACAAGACCCTCCCCCAGAGGGTCAGAGCAGGTCCAAGCTGCAGGGTTTTCAAAAGTGAGGAATTTGGAAACACAGCCCCATCTGAGGTAAAATTCAAGAGGAAGGAGCTGCCTGGCACAATGACAACTTGGACATGGACAGTGTAGAAGCAGGGAGTTGGTGGAAGCCTGAGACAAAGGAGGGATGCTTGACTGCAGGTTGGTGGAAGCTTAGAGTTCCTGTGCCAGAAACTAGGAAGCTGGGCAATGCCATGTTCACCTCTCCAACACATGCACATACACGTGAGTGCACATGCATGCCACACAGATCCACCCCAGTAAGATAAGCAGGGCCACCTAGTGGAGAACAGAACCATTACACCAAGCCCCATCCAACTGTACCCTCCAAGTACAAGCCCTAGAGGACCAACACAAGTCTGCATGCTTAGTGTTCACACTATAGAGTGATTCATATTTTAAGTTCTAGGGGAAACTGGATATAACTTCATTCGAGTTTCATTCTGTTTTCTGTTTCATCTATTCCTTTTTTTTTTGCTTTTGTTTAAATTATTTATTTTTCTTTTTGTCCTTTCTTTTCTTTTTCTTGGATACAGAAAGAGAAAAGTTTATTTTTATTTTTACTTTTAAATTTAAAAAAAATATTTTTACTATGTTTTTTATTGTTTTGTAAATTTTTAAAATTCTATTACACTTTCTTCATTTTATTTTATTCTATTTTACTGTATACATTTAAAAAAATTAAGCCTTTTCTTACTTTTTCTTTCTTTTTTTCTTTTCTTTCCCTTTTCCCCCTATTCTATCAAGCTTCTTTCAACAATCAGACCAAAACACACCTAGGATTTAGCTTCCTTTACCTGATTTTATGTGTTGCTTTAATTTTTTTAATTTTTAATTTTTATTTATTTTATTAATTCTTTTCTTCCTCCAAAATGACAAAATGAAGGAGTTCACCCCAAAAGAAAGAACAGTAAGAAATGGCAGCCAGGGGCTTAATCAACACATATATAAGCAAGATGTCTGAACTAGAATTTAGAATCATGATGATAGGACTACTAGCTGAGGTTGAAAAAAGCATTCAATCCCTTTCTGTGGAGGTAAAAGAAATAAAACATAGGAAGAAATTAAAAATGCTATAACCAAGACGTAATCTCAAATGGATATCCACAGTGGCAAGGATGGATGAAACAGCATGAATCAGTGATATAGAAGAAAAATTATGGAGAATAATGAAGCAGAAAAAAGATGGAAACCAAGGCAAAAGATCACAAAACCAGAATTAGAGAACTCAGTGGCTTATTAAAAATGAATAACATCCAAATCTGAAGAGTCCTAGAAGATGAAGAGAGAAAAAAAGGGTAGAAGGCTTATGTGAACAAATTATAGTGGAAAACATTCCTAATCTGGGGAAAGACAGACATCAAATTCTAAGAAGCACAGAGAATTCCCATTAGGTGCAAAAAAAGACCATTAACAAGACATACCGTAGTGAAATTCACAAAATACAGAGACAAGGCATACCATAGTGAAATTCACAAAATAAAGACAAAAAAAGAATTATGAAAGCAGCAAGGGAAAGAGTCCTTAACCTATAAGGGAAGACAGATCAGGTTTGCAGCAGACCTATCCACAGAAACTTGACAGGCCAGAAAGGAGTGGCAGGATATATTCATGTGCTGAATCAGAAAAATATGTAGCCAAGAATTCTTTATCCAAAAAGGCTATCATTCAAAATGGAAGGAAAGATAAAGAGTTTTCCAGACAAACAAAAACTAAAGGAGTTTGTGACCACTAAACCACCCCTACATGAAATTTTAAGGGGGACACTCTGAGGGGGGAAAAGATGAAACAAAACAAAAAAGACTAGGAAAAAAACAGAGAACACCACCAGAAACTCCAACTCTACAGGCAATACCATGGCAATAAATTCATATTTCAGTACTCACTCTAAATGTCAATGGACTAAACACTCCAATAAAAATACATAGGGTATCAGAATGGATAAAAATACCCCAAGATCCATCTATATGCTGTTTACAAGAGGCTCATTTTAGACCTAGAGCTACCTTTAGATTGAAAATAAGGGGATGGAGAACCATCTATCATGCTAATGGTCACCAAAAGAAATCTGGAGTAGCCATACATATACAAACTAGATTTTAAAATAAAGACTGTAACAAGAGATGAACAAGGGCATTATATCATAATTTGTAACAAGAGATGAAGAAGGGCATTATATCATAATTAAGAGTTCTATCCACCAAGATCTGTAAATTGTAAGCATTTATGCTCCCAAGGTGGACACCCCAAAATATATAAATCAACTGATTACAAATATACAGAAACTCATTGATAATATTACTACTAGTAGGGGACTTCAATACCCCACTTACAACAATGGACAGATCATCTAAACAGAAAACCAACAAGGAAACAATGGCTTAGAATGACTCACTGGATCGGATGGACTTAACAGACATACACAGAACATTTCATCCTAAAGAAACAGGATACATATTCATCTTGAGTACACATGGAAAATTCTCTAGTATAGATCACATACTGGGACACGGATCAGCCCTCAACAAGTACAAAAATGATCGAGATCATACCTTGCATATTTCCAGACCACAACACTATGAAACTTGAAATCAGCCACAAGAAAAAAATTTGGAAAGACCACGAATACTTGGAGATTAAAGGATATCCTGCTAAAGAATGAATGCAGAAACCAAGAAATTAAAGAGGAAATTAAAAAGTATATGAAAGCCAATGAAAATGATAACATAGGAGCGCCTGGGTGGCTCAGTCAATTAAGTGTCTGACTTCGGCTCAGGTCATGATCTCATGGTTCATGGGTTCGAGCCCCGCATCGGGCTCTGTGCTGACAGCTCAGAGCCTGGAGTCTGCTTCAGATTCTATGTCTCCCTCTCTGCCCCTCCCCTGCTCACACACACACACACACACACACTCTCTCTCTCTCTCTCTCTCTCAAAAATAAATAAACATTAAAAAATAGAAAGAAAATGATAACACGACAGCCTGAAACCTCTGGGATGCAGCAAAGGCGGTCATAAGAAGGAAGTATATAGCAGTACAGGTCTTTCTAAAGAAAGAAGAAAGGTCTCAGATACACAACCTAAAGTTACATCTCAAAGAGCTGGAAAAAGAACAGCAAATAAAACCCAAAACCCGCAGAAGACAGGAAATAATAAAGATTAGAGCAGAAATCAATGCTATCAAAATCAAAAAGAGAGTAGAACAGATGAATGAAATCAGGAGCTGGTTCTTTGAAACAATTCACAAAATTGATAAATCCCTTGGAAGATTGATCAAAAAGAAAAAAAGAAAGGCCCCAAATAAATAAAACCAAGAATGAAAGAGGAGAGATCACAACCAACACAGCAGAAATAAAAACAATAATAAGGGAATATTATGAGCAATTATATGCCAATAAAATGGGCAATCTGGAAGAAATGGACAAATTTCTAGAAACATATACACTACCAAAACTGAAACAAGAAGAAATATAAAATTTGAACAGACCCATAACCAGTAAAGAAATCAAATTAGTAATCAAAAATCTCCCCAAGAAAACAAGAGTCCAGGGATGGATCGCTTTCCAGGGGAATTCTACCAAACATTTAAGGAAGAGTTAACACCTATTCTTTTGAAGCTGTTCCAAAAAAATAGGAATGGAAGGAAAACTTCCAAACTCATTCTATGAGGCCAGCATTACCTTGATTCAAAATGGATGTAAAAATTCTCAACACAATACTAACCAACCAGGTGCAACAATACATGAAAAGAACTATTCACCATGATCAAGTGAGATTTATACCTGGGATGCATGGCTGGCTCAATATCCACAAATCAATCAATGTGATATATCACATTAATAAAATAAAGAATCAGAATCACATGATCCTCTCAATAGATGCAGAGAAAGCATTTGACAAAATACAGCATCCTTTCTTGATAAAAACCCTCAAGCAAGTAGGGATATATGGATCATACTTCAAGATCATAAAAGCCACATACTAATGACCCTCCATTAATACCATCCTCAAAAGGGAAAACCTGAGAGCTTTCCCCCTAAGGTCAAGAACACGACAAAGATGTCCACTCTCACTACTGTTATTCACCATCGTGTTGGAAATCCTAGCCTCAGCAATCAGATAACACAAAGAAATAAAAGGCATCCAAATGGGCAACGAGGGAGTGAAACTTTCACTCTTCACAAATGACATGATACTCTATGTGGAAAACCCAAAATATCCTCCCCCCCACACACACAACTGCTAGAACTGATCCATGAATTCAGCAAAGTCAGAGTATATAAAATCAATGCACAAAAATCGGTTGCATTTCTATATACCAATAGTGAAGCAACAGAAAGAGAAATCAAGAAATCTATCCCATTTACAATTGCACCCATTACAGTAAAATACCTAGGAAAAAACCTAACCAGTGAGGTGAAAAATCTATACACTGAATACTATGAAAAGCTTCTGGAGGAAATTGAAGAAGACACACCCACACAAAAATGGAAAAATATCCCATGCTTATGGATTGGAAGAAAAAATATTGTTAAAATGTCAATACTACCCGAAGCAATCTACATATTCAATTCAATCCCTAACAAAATTATACCAGCATTCTTCACATAGCTAAAACAAACAATCCTAAAATTTGTATGGAACCAGAAAAGACCCCGAATAGCCAAAGCAATCCTGAAAAAGAACACCAAAGCTGGAGATGTCACAATTCCAGATTTCAAGATGTATTACAAAGCTTTAATCATCAAAACAGTATGGTACTGACACAAAAACAGACACATTGATCAATGGAACAGAATAGAGAACCCAGAAATGGACCCACAAATGTATGGCCTACTTATCATCGACAAATCAGGAAAGAATATCCAATGAAATAAAGTCAGTCTGCTCAGCAAATGGTGTTGGAAAAATTGGACAGCAACATGCAGAAGAATGAACCTGGAACACTTTCTCACACTATACACAAAAATCAAATCAAAATGGATGAAAGACCTAAATGTAAGACAGGAAGCCATCAAAATCCTAGAGGAGAAAGCAGACAAAAAACTCTTTGACATCATCCACAGCAACTTCTTACTCAACATGTCTCCGGAAGGAAGGGAAACAAAAACAAAAATGAACTATTGGGATCTCATCAAGATTAAAAAAAAACCACTTCTGCAGAAAAGGAAACAATCAACAAAACTAAAAGGCAACATATGGAATGGGAGAAGATATTTGCAAATGACATATGAGTTAAAGGGTTAGTATCCAAAATCTATAAGTAAAGTATGAAACTAATCATGCAAGAAAACAAAAAATCCGGTGTAGAAATGAACAGCAGACATGAATGAACACTTTCCCAAAGAAGACATCCAGATGGCTAACAGGCACATGAAAACATGTTAACATTACTCACCATCAGGGAAACACAAATCAAAACCGCAATGAGATACCACCTCACACCTATCAGAATGGCTGAAATTAACAACTCAAGCCACAACAGATGTTGGCGAGGATTCAGAGAAAGCAGAACCCTTTTGCACTGCTCGTGGGAATGGAAACTGGTGCAGCCACTCTGGAAAACAGTATGGAGGTTGGTCAAAAAATTAAAAATAGAACAATCTTGCGACCCAGAAATTGCACTACTAGGTATTTATCCAAAGGATACAGGAGCGATTATTTGAAGGGGCACATGCACACCAATGTATATAGTGGTGCTATCGACAATAGCCAAATTATGGAAAGAGCCCAAATGTCCATTGACTGATGAATGGATAAAGAAGTGATATATATATATATATATATATATATATATACACACACACACACAATAGGATGTTACTGGGTGATGAAAATGAATGAATCTTTCCATTTGCAACGACATGGATGGAAGAGAGTGTATTATGCTAAGCAAAATTAGTCCATCAGAGAAAGACAAATTTCATGTGACTTCACTCATATGTGGAATTTAAGATACAAAACAGATGAGGGGCACCTGGGTAGCTCAGTTGGTTAAGCCTCCAACTTCAGCTCAGTTCATGATCTCACAGTTTGTGAGTTCAAGCCCCATGTCGGGCTCTGTGCTAATAGCTTGGAGGCTTTAGCCTGCTTCAGATTCTGTGTCTCCCTCCCTCTGCCCCTCCCCCAATCACACTCTGTCTCTGTCTCTCAAAAATGAATAAACATTATTTTTTTAAAAAGATACAAAACAGATGAACATAAGGGAAGGGAAACAAAAATATATAAAAACACAGAGAGGGACAAAACATAAGAGATTCTTAAATACAGAGAACAAACTGAGGGTTGCTGGAGGGGTTTTGAGTAGAGAGATGAGCTAAATGGGCAAGGGGCATTAAGGAGGACACTTGCTGGGATGAGTACTGGGTGTTATATATAGGGGGTGAATCACTGGATTCCACTCCTGAAATCATTATTGCACCATATGCTAACTTGGATGTAAACTAAAAATTAATTAACTTAAAATAATTGGTCCAGTTTCATTCTTTTGAATGTTGCTGTCCAGTTTTTCCAACACCATTTGTTGAAAAGATTTTTTTTTCCATTGGGTAGTCTTTCCTGCTTTGTCAAACACTAAATGACCATATTGTTATGGTTTCATTTCTGGGTTTTCTATTCAGTTCCATTGATCTATGTGTCTATATTACTGGCAGTACCATACTGTTTTGATTCCTACAGCTTTGTAATATAACTTTAGTCTGGAATTATGATGTCATAAGCATTCCTTTTCTTTTTCAAGGTTGCCTTGGCTATTTGTTTTGTGTGTGTGTGTGTGTGTGTGTGTGTGTGTGTGTGGTTCCATACAAATTGTTTTAGTTCTGTGAAAAAATGCTGTTTGTAATTTGATAGGTGTTACATTAGATGTGTAAATTAATTTGAGTAGTATGGATATTTTAACAGTATGGATATTTTTCCAATGCATGAGCATGGATTCTATTTCTTTGTGTCATCTTCATTTGCTTTCATCAGTGTTTTATACTTTTCATAGTTTTGGTCTTTCACCTCTTTGGTTAGGTTTATCCTAGGTATCTTATTATTTTTGTTATAATTATAAATGTGATTGTTTTATCAATTTCTCTTTCTTCTACTTCATTATTGGTGTATAGAAATGCAATAGATTTTGGTAGATTGATTTTGTATTCTGCGACTTTACCCAATTTGTTTATCAGTTCTAGAACAAAATTTTTTGGTGGAGTCTTTTGTGTTTTCTACACAGAGTATCATGTTACCTGAAAATAGTGAAAGTTTTACTTCTTCATTGCCCATTTGGATGCTTTTTATTTCTTTTTGTAGGCTGACTGTTGTGGCTAGAACTTCCAGTACTCTGTTGAATAAAAGTGTTGGAAGTGGACATCCTTGCCATGTTCCTGACCTTAGAGAAAAACCTCTCAGGTATTCCCCATTAAGAACGATATTAGCTGTAGAATTTTCATATATGACCCATATTATGTTGAGGTATGTCCCCTCTAAACCTACTTTGTTGAGTGTTTATTTTTAAGAATATTTATTTGTTTTGAGAAAGAGGGAGAGCAAGTGGGGGAGGGGCAGAGAGAGAGAAGGAGAGAATTCCAAGCAGACTGTGCACTGAGTGCAGAGCCTGATGCTGGGCTTGTGCTCATGAACCTTGCGATCATAACCTGAGCTGAAGAGCCAGACTCTTAACTGACTGAGCCACCCAGGTGCCCCAAATGTTTTATGATGAATGTCTGTTGTATTTTGTCAAATGCTTTTTCTGCATCAATGGAAATGATCATATGGTTCTTATCCTGTCTCATTGCTGTGACATAACACGCTGATTGATTTCAGAACATTGAACCACCCTTGCAACCCAGGAATAAATCCCACTTCATGGCAATGAATAATTTTTTTAATGTAGTGTTGGATAAGGTTTGCTAGTATTTTATTTTTTTATCTTCACTAATTTAATGTTGGATAAGGTTTCACTAATTTAGTGTAATTAACTAATTCACGAATTAGTAATTCACTAATGTAGTGTTGGATTAGGTTTGCTAGTATTTTATTTATTTTGTTTTATTTATCTTCAGATTTTGAATTTATGTTCATAGAGATAATGGCCTGTAGTTTTTTTCTCTTAAGTTTATTTTGAGAGAAAGAGCACTGCTAGTGGGGGAGAGTTAGAGAGAGGGAAACAGAAAATACCAAGCAGGCTCCCAGCTGTCAGCGCAGAGCCCAACATGGGGCTCCATCTCATGAACAGCAAGATTCGTGAACTTGAGCAAAAATTAAGAGTTGGACACTTAACTGACTGAGCCACCCTGGTGTCAACTGTAGTTCTCTTTTTTAGCAGGGTCTTGGGTTTTAGAATCAGGGTAATGTGGCCTCATGGAATTAGTTGGGAAATTTTCTTTCCATTTCTATTTTTGGGGATAGTTTGAGATGAATAGGTAGTAACTTTTCTTTAAATGTTTGGTAGATTTCACCTGTGAAGTCATATTTTCCTGGATTTTTCTTTGTTGGGAATTTTTTTGATTACTGCTACAATTTCTTTTCTGGTAATTGGTCTGTTCAAATTTTCTATTTTTTTTTCATTTTTCTATTTGCATAGGTTGTATATTTGTAGGAATTTAACCATTTCTTCTAAGTAGTCCAATATGTTGACATATAAGTTTTTATACTCTTATTATTGTTTGTATTTCTGTAGTGTTGGTTGTTACTTCTTCACTCTCATTTGTGATTTTATTTACTGGAATTCTTTCTCTTTTTTTTCCTAATAAGCCTGGCTACAGATTTATCAATTTTATTGATTGTTTCCAAGAACCATCTTCTGGTTTAATTGATCTACTCTTTTTTTTCTTGGATGGAGGTGTTCTATATCATTTATTTCATTTCTTGGGGTTTTATTTATGTTTCTTTTTTAAGTTTATTTATTTTGAGAGAGAAATCAGGGGAGGGGCAGAGAGAGATGGAGAGAGAGAATCCCAAGCAGGCTCTGCCCTGTCAGCACAGAGCCCAACAGGGGCTTGAACTCACAGACCATGAAATCAAGATGCAAGCTGAAACCAAAAGTGGGACACTTAACCAACTGAGCCACCCAGGGGTCGCTAGGTTTTTATTTAAATTCCAGTTAGTTTACAATGTAATATTAATTTGAAGTGTACAATATAGTGATTCAACACTTCCATAAAACACCTGGTGCTCATCACAATAAGTGCACTCCTTAATCCCCATCACCTAATTAACCCCCACATCTCCCCTCTGGTAACTATCAGTTTGTACTCTATAGTTAAGAGTCTATTTATTGGTTTGCCTCTCTCACTTTTCCTCCATTTTGCTCATCTGTTTTGTTTAGTGATTTCTACATATGAGTGAAATAATATGGTATTTGTCTTTTTCTGACTGACTTATTTCACTTAGCATAATACCCTCTAGCTCCATCCATGTCATTGCCAATGGCAATATTTCATTATTTTTGATGGCTGAGTAATACTCCATTGTATATATAGAACATATCTTCTTTATCCATCTATCAGTCAATGGACATTTGGTCTCTTTCCATAATTTGGATATTGTTGATAATACTGCTATAAACATCGGGATGTATGTGTCCCTTCTAATCAGTATTTTTGTATCCTTTGGGTACATACCTAGTAGTGCAATTATTGGATTGTAAGATAGTTCTATTTTTAACTTTTTGAGGAACTCCATACTGTTCTTCAGAGTGGCTGTACCAGCTTGTTTTCCCACCAACAGTGCAAGAGTGGTCCCCTTTTTCCACATACTCACCAACATCTGTTGTTTCCTGTGTTATTGATTTTAGCCATCTAACAGGTGTAAGGTGGTATCTCATTGTGGTTTTGATTTGTATTTCTCTGATGAAGAGTGAAGTTGAGCATCTTTCATGTGTCTGTTGGCTATATGTATGTCTTCTTGGGAAAAAGTATATTCATGACTCCTGACCACTTTTCAATTGGATGGTCCATTTTTGGGGGCATTGAGTTTTACATGTTCTCTACACATTTTTGGTACTAACCTTTCATTGAATGTGTCATTGTCAAATATCATCTTCGATTCCGTATGTTGCCTTTTAGTTTTGTTCATTGTATCTGTCACTGTGCAGAAGACTTTTATTTTGATGAAATCACAATAGTTTATTTTTGCTTTTATTTCCCTTGCCTCAGGAGATATATCTAGAAAAATGTTCTATGGCTGATGTTAAAAAGGTTACAGCCTGTGTTCTCCTCTAGAATTGTAATAGTTTGATATCTCACATTTAATTCTTTAATCCATTTTGAGTTTATTTTTGTGTATAGGGTAAGAACATGGTCCAGTTTCATTCTTTTGCAGGTTGCAGTCTAGTTTTCCCATGACCATTTGTTGAAGGTATTGTCTTTTTTTCCATTAGGCATATTATTCCTGCTTTATCAAACATTAATTGACCATATAGTTATGGGTTCATTTCTGGGTTTTCCATTTTGTTCCATTGATCTATATGTCTATGTTTGTACCAGTACCATACTATTTGATCACTAAAGCTTTTTGATATAAACTCAAGTCTGTAATTGTGATGCCTCCAGCTTGACTTTTCTTTTTCAAGTTTGCTTTGACTATTTGGAGTCTTTTGTGGTTCCATACAAATTTAGGATTGATTGTTTTAGCTCAATGCAAAATTCTGATGGTATTTTTATATGGATTGCATTAATTGTGTAGATTGCTTTGGATAATATGGACATTTTAACAATATTTGTTCTTCTAACCTGGGCATGGATTCCATTTGTCTCTTCTTCAATTTCTTTCATCAGTGTTTTATACTGTTTAGAGTACATGTCTTTTGACCTCTTTGCTTAAGTTTATTCCTAGGTACCTTAGTGTTTTGGGTGCAATTGTAAATGGGATTGATTCCTCAATTTCTATTTCTGTTCCTTCATTATTGGTGTATACAAATGCAACAGATTTCTGTGTGTTGATTTTTGTATCCTGTGACTTTGCTGAATTTGTGTATCAGTTACAGAAATTTTTTGGTGAATTACTTTGGGTTTTCTATATAGAGTATCATGTCATCTGAAAATAGTGAAATTTTCCCTTCTTTTTTGATGATTTGGATGCCTTTCATTTTTTGTTTTCTGTTTGCTATGGCTAGGGCCTCCATTTCTATGTTAAATAAGAGTGAGGACCTCCATTTCTATGTTAAATAAGAGTGGTCAGAGTGGACATCCTTGCCTTGTTCCTGACCTAAGAGGAGTTTTTTCCCATTGAAGATAATATTAGCTATGGGTTTTTCACATATGGCCTTTATTATGTTGGGGTGTTTCCTGTATGCCTACTTTGTTGAGGGTTTTTACCGTAAATGGATGATTCACATTGTCAAATGCTTTTACTGCATCTAGAAATTATCATAGTGTTCTTATCCTTAGTTTTACTAATGTGGTATGTCACATTGATTGATTTGAGAATATTGAACTACTCTGGCAACACAGGAATAAATCACAACATATTGCCATTTTAATTACAATATGTCTTGGTGTGGATCTGCTTTTGTTGATTTTTCTGGGGATTTTTTGTGCCTTCTGGATTGGGATATTTGTTCCCTTCCCATAACAGTGAGTTTTCAGCTATTATTTATTCAAATCGATTTTCTGTACCCTTTTCTCTCTCTTCTTCTTCTGTGATATCTACAATGAAAGTGTTATTATATTTGATGAGCCACTGAGTTTCCTATGTCTATTTTCATTTTCCATAATTGTTTTTTCTCTCTTTTCTTCAGATTGATATGAGAAATATTGGTACATATCTTGTCTTCAGGTATTATAAGGACACATTGTTAGGAATCCTATCATTTAAAAAATTCTATTGAAGAGATATTGGGATAGATGCCTGTCACTAGGAACTAGGAGACTGAAAGAAATTTTTTTATGTCTCATTTTTCTCTTCTGTAAAATGAGCAAAAAAAATTGGCTACTCCTCATCAGTTGGTGGGTTGGAAATGATTTAGCGAATTCATGAACACACTTAGACAGTCCAAGTCACACAGTAACAGCTTAATAAAAGCTAGAAGTTTTTTTAAATAAATATATGCAAGTTCAGATTCTAACACAGTTGATAGTTTCAGAAATACTATTCATGTTTCCTTAAAAAGGATGATAATCTTACAACTGAATCTTATTCAACTGATGCGTTTCATTTTTTTTTATTTTTATTTTTAACGTTTATTTATTTTGAGAGAGAGAGAGAGAAAGAGAACAAATGGGAAGGGGGCAGAGATAGAGAATCCCAACTAGAAGGAACAAACTTAAACATCATAAAAGCCATTTATGAAAATCCCACAGCTAATATCATCCTCAATAGGGAAAAACTGAGAGGTTTCCCCCCGAGATCGGGAACATGACAGGAATGTCAACTTTCACCGCTATTGTGTAACATAGTGTTGGAAGTGCTAGCATCAGCAATCAGACAACAAAAGGAAATCAAAGGCATAAAAATTGGCAGTGATGATGTCAAGCTTTCACTTTTTGTAGATGACATATTATACATGGAAAACCAGATAGACTCCACCAAAAGTCTGCTAGAACTGATACATGAATTCAGCAAAGTCACAGGATACAACATCAGTGTACAGAAATCAGTTGCATTCTTATACACTAATAATGAAGCAACAGAAAGGCAAATAAAGAAACTGATCCCATTCACAATTGCACCAAGAAGCATAAAATACTTAGGAATAAACCTAACCAAATATGTAAAAGATCTGTATGCTGAAAACTATGAAAAAGCTTATGAAGGAAGTTGAAGAAGATACAAAGAAATGGAAAAACATTCCGTGCTCATGGATTGGAAGAATAAATATTATTAAAATGTCAATACTACCCAAAGAAATCTACAAATTCAATGCAATCCCAATAAAAATTGCACCAGCATTCTTCTCGAAGCTAGAACAAGCAATCCTAAAATTTGTATGGAACAACAAAAGACTCCAAATAGCCAAAGTATTTTTGAAGAAGAAGACAAACGTGGAAGGCGTCTCAATCCCAGACTTTAGCCCCTACTACAAAGCTGTAATCATCAAGACAGCACAGTATTGATACAAAAACAGACACATAGACCAATGGAATAGAATTGAGACTCCAGAATTGGACCCACAAAAGTATGGCCAACTAATCTTTGAGAAAGCAGGAAAAAATAGCCAATGGAAAAAAGTCTCTTTAACAAATGGTGCTGGGAGCACTGGACAGCAACATGCAGAAAGATGAAACTAGACCACTTTCTTACACCATTCACAAGAATAAACTAAAAATGGATAAAGGATCTGAATGTGAGACAGGAAACCATCAAAATCCTAGAGGAGAAAGCAGGGAAAAACCTCTCTGACCTCAGCCTCAGCAATTTCTTACTTGACACATCCCCAAAGGCAAGGGAATTAAAAGCCAAAATGAACTATTGGGACCTCATGGAAATAAAAAGCCTCTGCACTTCCAAGGAAGCAATCAACAAAACTGAAAGGCAACAAACGGAATGGGAAAAGATAGTTGCAAATACCATATTGGACAAAGGGCTAGTATCCAAAATGTATAAAGAGCTCACCAAACTCCACACCCAAAAAACAAATAATCCAGTGAGGAAATGGGCAGAAAACATGAATAGACACTTCTCTAAAGAAGACATCCCGATGGCCAACAGGCACATGAAAAGATGCTCAGGATTGCTCCTCATCAGGGAAATACAAATCGAAACCACACTCAGATATCACCTCACGCTAGTAAGAGTGGCTAAAATGAACAAATCAGGTGACTATAGATGCTGGTGAGGATGTGGAGAAATGGGAACCCCCTTGCACTGTTGGTGGGAATGCAAACTGGTGCAACCACTAGGAAAACAGTGTGGAGCTTCCTCAGAACATTAGAAATAGATCTACCCTATGACCCAGCAATAGCACTGCTAGGAATTTACCCAAGAGATACAGGAGTGCTGATGCATAGGGGCACTTGTACCCCAATGTTTATAACAACACTTTCAACAATAGCCAAATTATGGAACGGATGAATGGATAAAGAAATTGTGGTTTATATACACAATGGAATACTACATGGCAATAAGAAAGAATGAAATATGGCCTTTTGTAGCAATGTAGATGGAACTGGAGAATGTTATGCTAAGTGAAATAAGTCATACAGAGAAAGATACCATATGTTTTCACTCTTATGTGGATCTTGAGAAACTTAACAGAAGACCATGGGGGAGGGTAAGGAAAAAAAGAGGTTAGAGAGGGAGGGAGCCAAAACATAAGAGACTCTTAAAAACTGAGAACAAACTGAGGATTGATGGGGGTGGGAGGGAGGGGAGGATGGATGATGGGTATTGAGGAGGGCACCTGTTGGGATGAGCATTGGGTGTTGTATGGAAACAAATTTGATAATAAATTTCATATTTAAAAAAAAAAAGAGAGAGAGAATCTGAAGCAGGCTCCTCACTCCATGCTGAGCCTTACATAGGATCAGTCTCATGACTGTAAGGTCATTACCTGAGCCAAAATCAAGAGTCGGATGCTTAACAGACTAAGCCACCAAGGTACCCCCCAACTGATGCATGTTTTAAATCACTTACTTTCACTATAACCACCATTGGATACCTAATTCTCATGTGAATTACTCAAAAGTGGTTGGAACAATGGATCTTAAAAACAGCACCACTATTTCTGCATGTGGTTGTACAAAATGCTGAGGGCTCATCTGCGATCCTGTCTTACCACCCCCTCCCCCCAAAACACACATACTGTAGTGCCTGCATGTCTTAACTCCAACATGACCATGTCAAGGGCCATTCCTGTTCCCTGCACACTGCTGCAAGACTGGCAAAATCCCTTCCCTAGACTTTTGCAATATTCCTCTAATGGTTAGTCCCACAGCTATCCTGTCCCTCTCCAGTCTATTCTCTTTACAGTGGCCAGAGTCACCACTGAGCATGAATAATGTCATGTCATTCCCATACTGTAAACCTCCAATTGAATAAATTCAAATTTCATGTCCCAAATGATGTGGTTTTTGCCTGCCTTTGGATCTCATCTCCTACCATCTGTACATTGTTTGCCAGCCTGCAGTCACTTGAGTTCATCATCTTTTCTGGAAATACTGGTGCCACACACATCACATACCAAAAGGCCAGCCAGGCATTGTTTCTTCTTGTTGTTCAGGGCTCTGCTCAAATGTCATTTTCTGAGAAAGTGTTAGACCAACAACCCCAACTACAATAATCCCTGTCCTCATCACGTCCTACTAAATGGATTCATTTATTGTCTTTGGAGTACTCATTCCCATATACAATTGTCCTGCTTATTGATTTTCTTACCTGCTTATTGACAGTTTCCCCAAGATAGAATAAGGCACTAGGGACACTGCCTAGTATTGTTCACTGTGTTGCACCCCCAGTGATTAGTTCAGTGGCCATTATAGGTTGAATTGCATCACCCCAAAAAGATATATTGAAGACTTAATACATAGTTACCCAAATGTAACCTTATCTGGAACTATGGTTGTTGCAGTATAGTTAAGATGAGGTCAGGGGCGCCTGGGTGGCTCAGTCGGTTGAGCCTCCGACTCCGGCCCAGGTCATGATCTCACAGTGTGTGAGTTCGAGCCCCACGTCGGGCTCTGTGCTGACAGCTCAGAGCCTGGAGCCTGCTTCCGATTCTGTGTCTCTCTCTCTCTCTGACCCTCCACCGTTCATGCTCTGTCTGTCTCTGTCTCAAAGATAAATAAACATTAAAAAAAATTAAAAAAAATTAAGATGAGGTCATATTAGAGTATATAACCAGTGTCATTGTAAGAAGACAGCCGTGTAAAACAGAACAGCAATAGTATCATGTAATGGTTATGGCAGAGATTGGAATCATACAGGCACAAGCCAAGGAATGTAGACATTGCTAGGAAAATATAAGAAGCTGCAAAGAAACATGGATAGATATCCTGAAACTTTTTTGTTTTGGATACAGTAAACATAGTGTGGGCCAATATATCCAGCATTTTATTTTTTTATTTTTATTTTTTTTATTTTTTAATATATGAAATTTACTGTCAAATTGGTTTCCATACAACACCCAGTGCTCATCCTAAAAGGTGCCCTCCTCAATACCCATCACCCACCCTGCCCTCCCTCCCACCCCACATCAACCCTCAGTTTGTTCTCAGTTTTTAACAGTCTCTTATGCTTTGGCTCTCTCCCACTCTAAACTCTTTTTTTTTTCCTTCCCCTCCCCCATGGGTTTCTGTTACGTTTCTCAGGATCCACATAAGAGTGAAACCATATGGTATCTGTCTTTCTCTGTATGGCTTATTTCACTTAGCATCACACTCTCCAGTTCCATCCACGTTGCTACAAAAGGCCATATTTCATTCTTTCTCATTGCCACATAGTATTCCATTGTGTATATAAACCACAATTTCTTTATCCATTCATCAGTTGATGGACATTTAGGGTCTTTCCATAATTTGGCTATTGTTGAGAGTGCTGCTATAAACATTGGGGTACAAGTGCCCCTATGCATCAGTACTCCTGTATCCCTTGGATAAATTTTTAGCAGTGCTATTGCTGGGTCATAGGGTAGGTCTATTTTTAATTTTCTGAGGAACCTCCACACTGCTTTCCAGAGCGGCTGCACCAATTTGCATTCCCACCAACAGTGCAAGAGGGTTCCTATTTCTCCACATCCTCTCCAGCATCTATAGTCTCCTGATTTCTTCATTTTGGCCACTCTGACTGGCGTGAGGTGGTATCTGAGTGTGGTTTTGATTTGTATTTCCCTGATAAGGAGCGACGTTGAACATCTTTTCATGTGCCTGTTGGCCATCCGGATGTCTTCTTTAGAGAAGTGTCTATTCATGTTTTCTGCCCATTTCTTCACTGGGTTATTTGTTTTTCGAGTGTGGAGTTTGATGAGCTCTTTATAGATTTTGGATACTAGCCCTTTGTCCGATGTGTCATTTTCAAATATCTTTTCCCATTCCGTTGGTTGCCTTTTAGTTTTGTTGGTTGTTTCCTTTGCTGTGCAGAAGCTTTTTATCTTCATAAGGTCCCAGTAATTCACTTTTGCTTTTAATTCCCTTGCCTTTGGGGATGTGCCGAGTAAGAGATTGCTACGGCTGAGGTCAGACAGGTCTTTTCCTGCTTTCTCCTCTAAGGTTTTGATGGTTTCCCGTCTCACATTCAGGTCCTTTATCCATTTTGAGTTTATTTTTGTGAATGGTGTGAGAAAGTGGTCTAGTTTCAACCTTCTGCATGTTGCTGTCCAGTTCTCCCAGCACCATTTGTTAAAGAGACTGTCTTTTTTCCATTGGATGTTCTTTCCTGCTTTGTCAAAGATGAGTTGGCCATACGTTTGTGGGTCTAGTTCTGGGGTTTCTATTCTATTCCATTGGTCTATGTGTCTGTTTTTATGCCAATACCATGCTGTCTTGATGATGACAGCTTTGTAGTAGAGGCTAAAGTGTGGGATTGTGATGCCTCCTGCTTTGGTCTTCTTCAAAATTACTTTGGCTATTCGGGGCCTTTTGTGGTTCCATATGAATTTTAGGATTGCTTGTTCTAGTTTCGAGAAGAATGCTGGTGCAATTTTGATTGGGATTGCATTGAATGTGTAGATAGCTTTGGGTAGTATTGACATTTTGACAATATTTATTCTTCCAATCCATGAGCAGGGAATGTCTTTCCATTTCTTTATATCTTCTTCAATTACCTGCATAAGCTTTCTATAGTTTTCAGCATACAGATCTTTTACATCTTTGGTTAGATTTATTCCTAGGTATTTTATGCTTCTTGGTGCAATTGTGAATGGGATCGGTTTCTTTATTTGTCTTTCTGTTGCTTCATTGTTAGTGTATAAGAATGCAACTGATTTCTGTACATTGATTTTGTATCCTGCAGCTTTGCTGAATTCATGTATCAGTTCTAGCAGACTTTTGGTGGAGTCTATCGGATTTTCCATGTATAATATCATGTCATCTGCAAAAAGCGAAAGCTTGACTTCATCTTTGCCAATTTTGATGCCTTTGATTTCCTATTGTCTGATTGCTGATGCTAGAACTTCCAGCACTATATTAAACAACAGCGGTGAGAGTGGGCATCCCTGTCGTGTTCCTGATCTCAGGGAAAAAGCTCTCAGTTTTTCCCCGTTGAGGATGATGTTAGGGGTGGGCTTTTCATAAATGGCTTTTATGATCTTTAAGTATGTTCCTTCTATCCCGACTTTCTCAAGGGTTTTTATTAAGAAAGGGTGCTGGATTTTGTCAAAGGCCTTTTCTGCATCGATTGACAGGATCATATGGTTCTTTTCTTTTTTTTTGTTAATATGATGTATCACGTTGATCGATTTGCGAATGTTGAACCAGCCCTGCATCCCAGGAATGAATCCCACTTGATAATGGTGAATAATTCTTTTTATATGCTGTTGAATTCGATTTGCCAGTATCTTATTGAGAATTTTTGCATCCATATTCATCAGGGATATTGGCCTGTAGTTCTCTTTTTTTACTGGGTCTCTGTCTGGTTTAGGAATCAAAGTAATACTGGCTTCATAGAATGAGTCTGGAAGTTTTCCTTCCCTTTCTATTTCTTGGAATAGCTTGAGAAGGATAGGTATTATCTCTGCTTTAAACGTCTGGTAGAACTCCCCTGGGAAGCCATCTGGTCCTGGACTCTTATTCGTTGGGAGATTTTTGATAACCGATTCAATTTCTTCGCTGGTTATGGGTCTGTTCAAGCTTTCTATTTCCTCCTGATTGAGTTTTGGAAGAGTGTGGGTGTTTAGGAATTTGTCCATTTCTTCCAGGTTGTCCAATTTGTTGGCATATAATTTTTCATAGTATTCCCTGATAATTGTTTGTATCTCTGAGGGATTGGTTGTAATAATTCCATTTTCATTCATGATTTTATCTATTTGGGTCATCTCCCTTTTCTTTTTGAGAAGCCTGGCTAGAGGTTTGTCAATTTTGTTTATTTTTTCAAAAAACCAACTCTTGGTTTCGTTGATCTGCTCTACCGTTTTTTTAGATTCTATATTGTTTATTTCTGCTCTGATCTTTATGATTTCTCTTCTTCTGCTGGGTTTAGGCTGCCTTTGCTGTTCTGCTTCTATTTCCTTTAGGTGTGCTGTTAGATTTTGTATTTGGGATTTTTCTTGTTTCTTGAGATAGGCCTGGATTGCAATGTATTTTCCTCTCAGGACTGCCTTCGCTGCGTCCCAAAGCGTTTGGATCGTTGTATTTTCATTTTCATTTGTTTCCATATATTTTTTAATTTCTTCTCTAATTGCCTGGTTGACCCACTCATTCGTTAGCAGGGTGTTCTTTAACCTCCATGCTTTTGGAGGTTTTCCAGACTTTTTCCTGTGGTTGATTTCAAGCTTCATAGCATTGTGGTCTGAAAGTATGCATGGTATAATTTCAATTCTTGTAAACTTATGAAGGGCTGTTTTGTGACCCAGTATATGATCTATCTTGGAGAATGTTCCATGTGGACTCGAGAAGAAAGTATATTCTGTTGCTTTGGGATGCAGAGTTCTAAATATATCTGTCAAGTCCATCTGATCCAATGTATCATTCAGGGCCCTTGTTTCTTTATTGACTGTGTGTCTAGAGGATCTATCCATTTCTGTAAGTGGGGTGTTAAAGTCCCCTGCAATGACCACATTCTTATCAATAAGGTTGCTTATGTTTATGAGTAATTGTTTTATATATCTGGGGGCTCCGGTATTCGGCGCATAGACATTTATAATTGTTAGCTCTTCCTGATGGATAGACCCTGTAATTATTATATAATGCCCTTCTTCATCTTTTGTTACAGCCTTTAATTTAAAGTCTAGTTTGTCTGATGTAAGTATGGCTACTCCAGCTTTCTTTTGGCTTCCAGTAGCATGATAAATAGTTCTCCATCCCCTCACTCTCAATCTAAAGGTGTCCTCAGGTCTAAAATGAGTCTCTTGTAGACAGCAAATAGATGGGTCTTTTTTTTTATCCATTCTGATACCCTATGTCTTTTGGTTGGCGCATTTAATCCATTTACATTCAGTGTTATTATAGAAAGATACGGGTTTAGAGTCATTGTGATGTCTGTATGTTTTATGCTTGTAGTGATGTCTCTGGTACTTTGTCTCACAGGATCCCCCTTAGGATCTCTTGTAGGGCTGGTTTCGTGGTGACAAATTCCTTCAGTTTTTGTTTGTTTGGGAAGACCTTTATCTCTCCTTCTATTCTAAATGACAGACTTGCTGGATAAAGGATTCTCGGCTGCATATTTTTTCTGTTTAGCACACTGAAGATATCGTGCCAAGCCTTTCTGGCCTGCCAAGTTTCAAAGGAGAGATCAGTCACGAGTCTTATAGGTCTCCCTTTATATGTGAGGGCACGTTTATCCCTTGCTGCTTTCAGAATTTTCTCTTTATCCTTGTATTTTGTCAGTTTCACTATGATATGTCGTGCAGAAGATCGATTCAAGTTACGTCTGAAGGGAGTTCTCTGTGCCTCTTGGATTTCAATGCCTTTTTCCTTCCCCAGTTCAGGGAAGTTCTCAGCTATAATTTCTTCAAGTACCCCTTCAGCACCTTTCCCTCTCTCTTCCTCCTCTGGGATACCAATTATGCGTATATTATTTCTTTTTAGTGTATCACTTAGTTCTCTAATTTTCCCCTCATACTCCTGGATTTTTTTATCTCTCTTTCTTTCAGCTTCCTCTTTCTCCATAACTTTATCTTCTAGTTCACCTATTCTCTCCTCTGCCTCTTCAATCCGAGCCATCGTGATTTCCATTTTGTTTTGCATTTCGTTTAAAGCGTTTTTCAGCTCCTCGTGACTGTTCCTTAGCCCCTTGATCTCTGTGGCAAGAGATTCTCTGCTGTCCTGTATACTGTTTTCAAGCCCAGCGATTAATTTTATGACTATTATTCTAAATTCACTTTCTGTTATATTATTTAAATCTTTTTTGATCAGTTCATTAGCTGTTGTTATTTCCTGGAGATTCTTCTGAGGGGGCTTCTTCCGTTTGGTCATTTTGGATAGTCCCTGGAGTGGTGAGGACCTGCAGGGCACTTCCCCTGTGCTGTGGTGTATAACTGGAGTTGGTGGGCGGGGCCGCAGTCCGACCTGATGTCTGCCCCCAGCCCACCGCTGGGGCCACAGTCAGACTGGTGTGTGCCTTCTCTTCCCCTCTCCTAGGGGCGGGATTCACTGTGGGGTGGCGTGGCCCGTCTGGGCTACTTGCACACTGCCAGGCTTGTGGTGCTGGGGATCTGGCGTATTAGCTGGGGTGGGTAGGCAAGGTGCACGGGGGCAGGAGGGGCAGGCTTAGCTCGCTTCTCCTTAAGTGATCCACTTCAGGAGGGGCCCTGTGGCAGCGGGAGGGAGTCAGATCCGCTGCCGGAGGTTTGGCTCCACAGAAGCACAGAGTTGGGTGTTTGCGGGGAGGGAGCAAGTTCCCTGGCAGGAACTGGTTCACTTTGGGATTTTGGCTGGGGGATGGGCAGGGGAGATGGCGCTGGCGAGCGCCTTTGTTCCCCGCCAAGCTGAGCTCTGCCATCCGGGGGCTCAGCAGCTCTCCCTCCCTTTGTCCTCCAGCCTTCCTGATTTCTGAGCAGAGCTGTTAACTTATGACCTCCAGACGCTAAGTCGCGCTTGCTGTCGAAACACAGTCCATCAGGCCCCTCCGCTTTTGCCAGCCAGACTCAGGGGTTCTGCTTGCCCGGCAGGCCGCCCCTCTGCCCCGGCTCCCTCCCGCCAGTCCGTGGAGCGTGCACCGCCTCGCCGCCCTTCCTACCCTCTTCCGTGGGCCTCTCATCTGCGCCTGGCTCTGGAGACTCCATTCTGCTAATCCTCTGGCGGTTTTCTGGGTTCTTTAGGCAGGTGTAGGTGGAATCTAAGTGATCAGCAGGACGCGCGGTGAGCCCAGCGTCCTCCTACGCCGCCATCTTCCGGAACTCCCTATCCAGCATTTTAATAAGCACTCCCTACTGACATTGATGAGGTGGTGCATGGACCACACTTGGAAAAAATCCTGACCTAGATATCTGATGTTTGCATACCAAAAAATATAATGTCCACCATGTAGGGTTCTGTGATATGAGGGATGTCTCTGCTAATATAATTAGTCAAAACTGCATTGGTCTTTCCCTACCACCTATAACCACAAATTGTATCCTCACAGGGGATCACACTTAAAATCCACAATATTCCTGGGTGGTTGGGAGCACTGGGTATTGTCATATTGTTGTTTAGAAAACACTAGAAGAATGGCAATGACTTAACTAAAGTGTCCCAATGATGGGATCATGATCTCTTCACTCTGGCTGCAACAACTTATCTAGCACATCAGCTCTCATACATGGTTCATCTCTGTCAACTCCTATTTTTGATGCTTGAGTCCATACTCTTCTTTGCTGTACCACTAGAAGGGAGTGTCAGGGGGTCAGACAACACATGGAATACAGTAGGACGTGACATTATGGCAAAAAACATAAACACAGGAAGAAGGGGTGAGGATGTGCTTTTCTGTGCCCACTCACATCACTGAAAACTGTGCAATGACACTGTGCCTCTTCCCTAGTTCCATCTCACAGCCACATCCTTCACACAGCAGTGACACTTAAGCTCTCACATCATGAAAATATGGGTTCATCCCTGTTTGCTATTCCATGTCTAAGTATTCTCTCTGGTAGTCATGTTATGACACATGACATGTAGTCATGTCAGACACTTCATGTTGACTGAATGAAGAGGGCAAAGCTAGAGCAAGCAGATAGCATTCGATAAGCTTTCTACAAGCCATACAGTGTAAAATGCTCTTTTCTGAATTTTCTCTTTAAATTCTAAAATCATTGCTTTGAGGTGGGCAATATTACTTTCTTTCTACATATTGGGAGACTCAGATTCATAGAACACAGTCCATGCTCAAAGAATTGTAAGAAGGTGACATATGGGCATATCAACTTACACTGGCTAATTATGTGACAATGTAAGCATCCAAATTCAGTTACAGTATCAAATTGTAATCTTTGAGCAAAGTAGGAATCCATAAGTCATACTCATAAAATGTATACATGAATAAATAAATGATAGAGCAGAAGGCAAAAGCTCTACCCAACATATGAATGACAATTTATACATCTAGAAAGTGATAGAATCCTTAAAACAACACTTATCAATTATTAGACTTGAATGATTCAGGCAAGAATCATAAATATATTTTCAGTTTGTACCAAGTCTCACAGGAATCTCTGAGTCACCATGGTAATGATGCTGGCCAAGGAATGCTGGGAAAAAAGCAACAACCATAGTAACTTGTCTCCTAACACGTGCTTGGAACTGAAGACTGACTTAACTCACAGTAATTCACCTCACATATTCCTCACAATAAATATTCCTCCCAGTTTCATCCCCCCTCAAACATATGCACATTCTTATATGCCTTCTTTCTTTCTTTTTATTTTACTACCCATGAACCCAAAACCACTTCAAGGTGAGTTTGTTTACAGATAAAGAAGTAAATTCCACAATTCAATTCTAACACACAAATAAAGTTTAAAGTTTCAAAATTCTTTAATGTTAGTGACTAATTTTTGGAAAATTACTAGTAGAATTTTCTGAGGGACATTTTACATTCTAGGCTAATTACACTGCTAATCACATCTAAAAGCTAACATACAAATCTAGTAAAATATTGTGATCATAAATTTTATTTTTTTTGAAGTTTACTCATTTTTGACAGACAATGAAACAGAGTGTGAGTGGGGAAGGGGCAGAGAGAGAGGGAGAGACACAGAATCCAAAGTAGGCTACAGGTTCCAAGCTGTCAGCACAAGGCCCCACACAGGGTTTGACTTCACAAACTGTGAGATTGTGACCTAAGCCAAAGTTGGACACTTAGCTGACTGAGCCACCAAGGTGTCCTGTGATCATAAATTTTATATGTCAACTTGGCATGGTCACAGTTCTAAGATATATATGCTTGAAGTCTCTGTGAGTGTTTTTTTTAATGAGACTTAGATTTAAAATCTTTAAAAACGTTTAATGTTTTTATTTATTTTTGAGACACAGACAGAGCATGAGCAGGGGACAGGCAGAGAGAGAGGGAAACACAGAATCCAAAGCAAACTCCAGGCTCTGATCTGTCAGCACAGAGCCCGACACAGGGCTCAAACTCATGTACCGTGAGATCATGACCCTAGCTGAAGTGGGACGCTTAACTGACTGAGCCACCCAGGCACCCCAATGAAACTTACATTTAAATGAGGAGACTGAATAAAGCATTTAGCACTTCATAATTTAGGTGGGCCTCATCCAGTCAGGTTAAAGTCTGAACAGAAAGAAGGGCTGTACTCCCCTGAGCTAGTGGAAATTTGAAAGCAGACTGCCTTTGACTTTATCACCAACATCAGCACTTCATGGTTCTTTAATGGCCTGCCTTCAGACCCCAACAGCAACTCTTTCTTGAATAATTATCTTGCCAGCATCCCACACCAGATTCTGCCAAGCCTCAACAATCTCATGAGTCAATTCCTTATAATAAATCTCTATAGATCTACATCCTATTGGTTGTCTTTATATGGAGAGCCCTGACTAATACAGGTGTTAAGTATCAAGTAGCTTCTCTGTCCTAGAATAACTTGTGTCTTCAAACAAAAAGATTTCCCAGGAACATTTGGCTACTGATAGTTCAGGGAAAATATAATTCCTATGAATTGTAATAAAAAATACCATCATGGAGAATAACATCAACAAATATGAACATATATAATCTATGAAGCACATCTATGTCTACAGATGTTCAAGGCCTACATTGTGAACTGTGCAAAACATTGCTGAGGTAAACAAGGACTAAATAAATGGAAAGATATACTGTATTCAGGGGTCTGAAGGCTCAGTATTGTTAAGATGTCTATTACCTCCAAACTGATGTATAGATTCCATGCAATACCAGTAAAATTACTAGCATATATTTTTAAAAGAAATTTACAGTCTTGTTCGAAAAGTCATGTAAAAATTCAAAAGGCTTATAGTATGAAAATAACTTTCAAAAAGTTTATAGGCACCATCTACTTCAAGATTTATTGTCAGCTCAAAGTAATCAGGAGAGTGTGGTATTAAGATAAAGGTACAAATGTATATCAAAGGAAAAAATGAAGAGTCCAGAAATGGATCTAAACATATACAGACAACTGATTTTTGAAAAAGCTAAAAAGGCAATACAATGGGGAAAGAAATAATCTTTACAACAAATGGTGCAGGGATAATGGGTCTCCATATACACAAACATACACCAAGTGGAAAAGTAAACTAAAATGAATTACAGGCTATATTACAAAAGTTAAAAGATTAAAAAGTCTAGAGGAAAATAATCCCGTGATCCCAGGTTAGCTGAAAACTTTTTAGATATGACATCAAAGTCAAAATCAAAACCATGAATGAACAAATTGTAAAACTAGATTTTCAGAAAATAAAAACTTGTTCTTCCAAAGACAGTGCTGGATAAAGCAAACAACAATCCATTGAGTGAAAGAAAATATTTACACAAGTTGGAGGTAAGATGGTGGAGGAGTAGGGTGACCCTAAGCTTGCCTCCAACCTGGAATACAGGTAGTAGATAAATATAAAGTCATTCTCAACAGCCATGAAATTCATTGGAAGTCTTAGAGAACAAAGATGCATGTCTAAAAACTAGAAAAACGATCCATGGAGGTTTCTCATAACAAGCAGACCAAATCACACCTGGGATCTAGCTTCCTTTATATATCTTATTTTTAATTAATTTATTCGATTTTTGAATTTTAATTGTTTTCTTTTTCTTTTTTGTGCATTTTCTCTTCAAAATGACAAGACAGAGGATTTCACCCAAAAGAAAGAAAATGAAGACATGATAGATAGAGATTTAATCAATGCAGATTTAAGTAATATGTCTGAACTACAGGGGCACTGGGTGGCTCACTTGGTTAAGCGTCCAACTTTGGCTCAGGTCATGATCTCACTGCTCGTGGGTTCAAGTTCCACATTGAGCTCTGTGCTGACAGCTCAGAGTCTGGATCCTCCTTGGGATTCTGTGTCTCCCTCTCTTTCTCCCCTTCCTCCACTCATACTCTGTCTCTCTCTCTCAAAAATAAACATTAAAAAAATTAAATGTCTGAATTACAATTTAAAACAACAATTTTAAAAATATAACCTGGGCTTGAAAAAAATCATACAAGACACTAGAGAATCATTTACTGCAGAGATAAAATAATTAAAATTTAGTCAGGTCAAAATTAAAAATGCTGTAACTGAGATGTAATCCCAAATGGAGGCCATAAAAATGAGGACGGACAAAGCAGGGGAGTGAATCAGTGATAGAGACAATAAAATTATGGAAAATAATGAAGCTGAAAAGAATAGGGAAAGAAAGATCATGGATCATGAAGGCAGACTTAGGGAACTCAGCAACTTACAAAAATATAATAACATTCTTATCATAGGAATCCCAGAAGATGAAATGAAAGAAAGAGGGGCAGAAGGCTTATTCAAACAAATTATGCCAGAAAACTTCCTTAATCTGGGTAAGGACATAGATATCAAAATTCAAGAAACACAGAGAGTTGCCATTAAATTCAACAGAAGCTGATCATTGCCAAGGCATATCATAATCAAATTCATGAGATACAGAAAGAAAAAATCCTGAAAGCAGCAATGGAGAAAAAGTCCTTAACCTACAAGGGAAGACAGATCAGGTTCTCAGATTTGTCCCCAGAAACATGGCAGGCCAGAAAATAGTAGCAGGAAATAGTCAATGTGCTGAAAGGGGAAAATATTCAGCCAAGAATTATTTATCCAGCAAGTCTGTCATTCAAAATAGAAGGACAGATAAAGAGTTTCTCAGAAAAACAAACACTAAAGAAGTTTGTGACCACTAAACCAACCCTGCAAGAAATGTTAACGGGGCTTATTTTAGTGGATAAAACTAAAAAATCAAAGTGACAAAAATAAAAAAGGACCAGAGAGCATCACCAAAAACACCAACTCTATAGGTAATACTATGGCACTAAATTCATATCTTTCAATAATCACTCTGAATGTAAATAACCTAAATGCTCCAACCAAAAGACATCCAGTATCAGAACGGATATAAAAAGAACAAGGTCCATCTATATGCTGCCTATGAGTCTCATTCTGTAACTAAAGTCACCTGCAAATTGAAAGTGAGGGGATGGTGGGGCGCCTGGGTGGCGCAGTCGGTTAAGCGTCCGACTTCAGCCAGGCCACGATCTCGCGGTCAGTGAGTTCGAGCCCCGCGTCAGGCTCTGGGCTGATGGCTCAGAGCCTGGAGCCTGTTTCCGATTCTGTGTCTCCCTCTCTCTCTGCCCCTCCCCCGTTCATGCTATGTCTCTCTCTGTCCCAAAAATAAATAAAAAACGTTGAAAAAAAAAATTAAAAAAAAAAAAAAAGAAAGTGAGGGGATGGAGAACAATCTGTCATGCTAATGGATGTTAAAATAAAGTTGGACTAGTCATGCTTATATCAGACAACAAGATTTTAAAACAAAGACTGCAAAAGAGATGAAAGCCATTATACCACAATTAAAAAGTCTATAAATCAAGAACAAACAATTGTAAACATTTATGCCCCCAACATGAAATAATACAAATATATAAACCAATTAATAACAAACATAAAGAAACACATGGATAACAATACAATAATATCAGGGGACTTTAATACTCCACTTACAACAATGGGAAGATCATCTAAGCAGAAAATATATAAGGAAACAATGGCTTTGAATGACAGCATGGTCCGTATGGACTTAACAAATATATTCAGAAAATTTCATCCTAAAGCAGCAGAATACACATTATTTTTTAGTGGACATGGAACATTCTCCAAAAATAGATTACATAACCACTGACAAATTAGCCCTCAACAAGTATAAAAATGATTGAGATCATACCATGCATATTTTCAGATCACAATGCTATGAAACTTGAAGCCAACCAGAAGAAAAAAATTTGGAAAGCCCTCAAATACATGGGAGTTAAAGAACATCTTACTAAAGAATTAATGAGTTAATCAGGAAATTAAAGAAGAAATTAAAAGATACATGGAAGCAAATAAATATGAAAACACAAGTCCAAACCCTTGGGATGCAGCAAAGGCAGTCTTAAGAGGGAAGTATACTGCAATACAGGCCTATCTCAAGGAGCAAGAAAGGTCCCAAATATACAACCTAACCTTATACTAAAATAGCTAGAAAAGGAACAGCAAATAAAGCCTAAAGACAGCAGAAGGGAAATAATTAAGATTACAGCACAAATAAACAATATAGAAACAAACAAACAAACAAACAACAGTAGAATAGACCGATAAAAAGTAAGAGCTGGTTCTTTGAAAGAATTAAGGAAATGGATGATCCCCTAGACAGATTTATCATAAAGAAAATGAAAGAACCCAAATAGAGAAAATTATGACTGAAACTAGAAAGATCACAACCAACAACACAAAAATACAAACAATTATAAGAAAATACTATTAAAAATAATACCAACAAACTGGGCCATCTGGAAGTAATGGACACATTCCTATAAATTCACATAGTACCAAAACTCATAGGAATAGAAAAATTCAATAGACCGAAAACCATCAAAGAAATTGAATCAGAAATAAAAAATCTTCCAACAAATAAGAGTCCTGTGCCAGATTGCTTCCCAGAGAAATTCTACCATACATTTAAAGATGAATAAATAACTATTCTTTTTGAAGTGTTCCAAAAAAATATAAATGGAAGGAAAGCTTAGAAACTCATTTTACATAACCAGCATTAGCTTTATTCCAAAACCAGGCAAAGACCTCACTACAAAGGAGATTTATAGGCCAATAACTCTGATGAACACAGATGCAAAAATTGTCAACAAGACACTGGTAAATTGATTTTCAACAGTATTTTAAAAGAATTATTCACCATGATCAAGTGGGATTTATTCTGGGCTGCAGGGTTGGTTCAACTTTTTTCAAATCAATCATCAGGGAAATATCTAGGGTATAATGTCCAATTGGTAAGAAGATCTAACACTTGCACAACCACACCCATCCATGAGATACATGGGAATTGTAGATGATTCTTTATACATTAAGAACAATTTAGGCTTGTTTGTTGTGAATGCATAGCAAAGACCAATTTCCTTCTTAAAAATGGATAATTTATTGTTTTTTAGCAAAAATAAACAAACAAAAACCCTTGTATGTAAGATGGGCTTCACAGGCTACTATGCAGCTTGTAGCTGGTGATGGAATGACATTCCACCTTCTAAACTTCTTCTCTCATGATGTGATCAAAACAGCTCCTCTACTTTTAGGAAAGTTTGTGAACCTTACAGGAGCTATTCCATAGAATGTTTCTGTACAAATCTATACACTCTCTTGAACCAGACATCATATCCTACTAGGCATGAATGGTGTTGGTTTATCCTGGGGACTGCTGCCCTTGAATCTGGAGTAGGAGCTTCAGCAGCCACATGACACAGATACTCAGAACCTGCCTCCTTCAGGCACCTGATACTAGCTCAGCCACCTACATGAAGAGATGCGCAGAAAGAGACAGATCCAGCAACCACTATGCTTTGTTGGTGTAACTATGAGCCCTCACCCTGCTCAATGCTTATTTAATGAAAATGGCATTCATACAATCGAGTCCTGATCATAGCAACTGCATGTTATAATGCACTTCTCAAAGAGGCTTTTTTGTCATCTTTCCTCATTTCTCCCCTAAAAACATATGTGAAAATGAGTAAGAAGTGGCCTGAATTCATACGGACATTCATAATACTGCAGTACCCACAGGGCCATGGACTTGCTCAAGTGTATCATTGACTGTTCTCAACAATCCTGTGGGTGAAGCATTTTCATCCCCATTTAACAGAGGGGGAATCTGGGGTTCAGCGTTTTCCCTGTCCTCCATCCTGCACCTTTGCTTTTAAGGAAAGCAGTTGGAGTTGGACCCACACCCACTGGGGCCTGATGAGAGAGACTCCAATGGCTTTATAGCCTAGACAGCCTGTGTAAAGAGCTTCAAAGCATTACATGAAAGGGGTGACTAGGATCTGGATTCCTTTTGTCTTCCACACCCAGGATCATTCAGCTCCCACTGTGGGGACTCGCACCCTCGGCTGAGACCTAAATATCTGAAAGCAGGATTTCTAATTCCTGCCAAGACATATATGTGTCTATAAAAAGTCCTCAAAATGACCATGTTGATGTAAGGTTTCTATTACAACCGGGGTGCATAGGCTTGTCTTCCACAAGGAAATGCCTCAGCACATCCAACCACTCCTGCTCTTTCACTGAATGCAAAAGAGATTTATTCTTCAGATCACACATAAGAAGGCACAGTAACTAGAGACACTTGACTGGGACCCTGGCAATTGTCAGAACTCTGCCTAGATTGATGGAACAGAGAATGGCCACTGTCATCAGAAATTATTTTGCTTCAAAGAGATAGCAGGGGAGTATTCACAGTACACAGAGGTATCATAGGGCACTTGGAGATGAGCTAGTCCTCAAGAGTGAACATGTAAATCCAAGGCCATGCTAAGCAGTTAGCCATTTGTGGCAGAAAACACAGAGACTGTATATAATCATGTGACTGAATGGTCTAGATACATATACAAAAAATGTCATTTAAGAGTCTCAGTTATTTAAGGGAATTATTGCAGTACTAAAGTCAGTTAGTAGGCAGAAACTTAGTCAGTTGAACCATACATTTGTTTTATTCTGGGAATTCTTATCGTTTATTCCCAGTATTTCTTCCAGGTATAAGGACATTCATGACAAACACATCTAACCTCCCTGTACACTCACTCCTCTACCTAGAAATTACTTACATAATCATTGAGGTTGAAAGGACAAATGGACTGCACAGCCCAGGCCTCTCCCTTCAGAACTCCTGTAGCAAACTTCCTTTTGAAGCATGTTTTCCTCTGTCCTCACGGGTGCATCTAACTATACATCTCTTATTCCCTTTTCTATCTGTTGCTGGATCCCAGATGTTTGGGCCCCTATAACCCCCCAAACACACCTTTTCCACATCTGGGCTCTAAACCAACCAAGAAATAGGACAAAAAATAAGAAGTAAATGCATTGAATTTATTCTTAATAAAGGTCACGTTGGAGAATGTGACTTAGATTTTCCACAAAGCATGTGGGCTTTCTATTAAAGACCCCCCACAACTGGGGAAACCTTTCCAATCAACAGTGCTGTGCAGGGACAGTCAGAAAGTTAACGGACTGCAATGAATAAGTGACTGATGTCTGATGAAGGAGTCCTGTCTGTGTGTACTCAAGAAGAGTGGTTTCCTTGCAAGACTATCCCTATTGCAGAAGAAAGTACTTCAGGACACTTTTAAAAAGAAAACCTCTCAAAATGAATAACATTCCTTCTTTTTATTGCATATTCACCAAGCCACCTTCTGAGGAAATGGCTTTCCATGTGTCTCAGAGCAGTTTGAAGGATTACCCTCACATTGCCTTAAAAAGTATGATTGTAGCTCATCTTGGAAATGGTTTTCTGGAAGATGGCAGCCTAGGAGGATGCTGGGCTCACCTGGTCCTGCTGATCACTTAAATTCCACCCATATCTGCCTAAATAACCCAGAAAAGCACCAGAAGACTAACAGAATGGACTCTCTGGAGCCAATCATAGACAAGAGGCCCACGGAAGAGGGTAGAAAGGGCAGAGAGGCAGTCCGTGCTACTTGGACTGGTAGTAGGGAGCTGGGGCGGTAGAGGGGCAGCCAGCCTGGCAAGGCAGAGCCCCCGAAGTCAGGCTTGCAAAAACGGAGGGGCCGGAATGTGTGAGTTCTGACAGTCACTGGGACTTAACATCTGAAATGTTAGAAGTCAACAGCTCTGCTCTCTGAGAGCGGGGAGGGCGAGAGGACGCCAAAAGGGAGAGTTGTTGAGCCTCAGGACAGAGCTTAGTGGGGGAACAAAGGCACAGGCAAGCGCCATTTCCCTCTCCCATCCCCGGCTGAAATCCCAAAGGGAACCAGTTCCTATCACCGAACTTACTTGCACCTCGCCAATACCCAACACTGTGCTTCTGTAGATCCATCCCTCTGACGGGCCCACCTCCTTTCCGGTGCTGCAGGGCCCCTCCCGCAGGTGACCACTGAGGGCAAAGCTAGATAAGTCTGCCCCTACCACCCCTGTGCATCTTGTGGATTCACCCCATCTAATACGCCCTTGGCCAGATCCCATTGACGCAGCACCACAAACCTGGCATTATGCAAGCAGCCCAGACAGGGGCCACACAACTCCACAGTGAGTCCTGCCCCATGGAGAGGGGAGGATAAGGTACACACCAGTCTGTCTGTGGCCCCAGCTGTGGGCAGGGGGCAGACATTGGGTCTGACTGCAGCCCCACCCACCAATACAAGTTACTCTGGACAGCACAGGGGAAGTGCCCTGCAGTTGGGAGCTACTGCAGGGACTACCCAAAATGATGAAATGGAAGAATTCTCCTCAAAAGAAACTCCAGGAAGTAGCGGCAGCTAATAAACTGATCAAAACCAATTTAAACAATATAAGGGAACAAAAATTTAGAATAATAGGCATAAAATTAATCGCTGGGCTTCAAGAAAGCATAGAGGACAGCAGAGAGTATATTGCTACAGACAGCAGAGAATCTAGTGCTACAGATTTCAAGGGACAAAAAAATCGTCATGAGGAATTTAAAAATGTTATAAATTGAGGTGCAAAATAAATGGACGTGGCCATAGCACAGATTGAAGAGGCAGAGGAGAAAATAGGTGAATTAGAAGATAAAATTATGGAAAAAGAGGAAGCTGAGAAAAAGAGAGATAAAAAAAAATCCAGGAGTAGGAGGAGAGAATTAGAGAAGTAAGTGATGCAATCAAATGGAAAAATATAAGTATCATAGGAATTCCAGAAGAGGAAGAGCGAGAGAAAGAGGCTGAAGGTGTACTTGAACAAATCATAGCTGAGAACTTCCCTGATCTGGGGAAGGAAAAAGGCATTGAAATCCAAGTGGCACAGAAAACTCTTCAGAGGTAACTTGAATCGAACTTCTGCATGACGTATCATAGTGAAACTGGCAAAATACAAGGATAAAAAGAGAATTATGAAAGCAGTTAGGGATAAAAAGACCTTAACTTACAAAGGTAGACACATAAGAGTAGTAGCAGACCTGTCTACTGAAACTTGGCAGGCCAGAAAGAAATGACAGGAAATCTTCAATGTGATGAACAGGAAAAATATGCAGCTGAGAATCCTTTATCCAGCAAGTCTGTCATTCAGAATAGAAGGAGAGATAAAGGTTTTCCCAAAGAAATAAAAACTGAAGGAGTTCATCACCACTAAACCATCCCTACAAGAGATCCTAAGGGGGACTCTGTGAGTGAAATGTTGCAAGGACCACAAATCAGCAGAGACATCACTATAAGCATGAAACCTACAGACATCACAATGACTCTAAACCCGTATTTTTCAATAATAACACTGAATGTAAATGGACTAAATGCTCCAGCCAAAAGACATAGGGTATCAAAATGGATTTAAAAAAAAAAACAAGACCCTTCTTTTTGCTGTCTACAAGAGACTCATTGTAGAACTGAGGACACATTCAGATTAAAAGTGAGGGGATGGAGAACTAGTTATCATGCTACTGGAAGTCACAAAAAAGCTGGAGTAGCCATACTTATATCAGACAAACTAGACTTTAAATTAAAAGCTGTAACAAGAGATGAATAAGGGCATTATAAAATAACTATAGGAACTACCCATGAGGAAGAGCTAATAATGACAAATGTCTATGCACCGAATATGGAAGCACCCAAATATATAAAACAAGTAATCACAAACATAAGCAACCTTATTTATAAGAATGTGGTCATTGCAGGGGAATTTAATACTCCACTTACAACAATGGATAGATCATCTAGACACAGGATCAATAAAGAAACAAGGACCCTGAATGATACATTGGATCAGATGGATTTGACAGATATATTTAGAACTCTGCATCCAAAAGCAATAGAATCCACTTTCACCTCGAGTGCACATGGAACATTCTCCAAGATAGATCACATACTGGGTCACAAAACAGCCCTTCATAAGTATACAAGAATTGAGATCATACCATGCACACTTTCAGATCACAATGCTATGAAACTTGAAATCAACCACAGGAAAAAGTCTGGAAAACCTCCAAAAGCATGAAGATTAAAGAACACCCTACTAAAGAATGAATGGGTCAACCAGGCAATTAGAGAAGAAATTAAAAATACTTGGAAACAAATGAAAATGAAAATACAACAATCCAAACGCTTTGGGATGCAGCGAAGGCAGTCCTGAGAGGAAAATACATTGCAATCCAGGCATATCTCCAGAAACTAGAAAAATCCCAAATACAAAATCTAACAGCACACCTAAAGGAAATAGAAGCAGAACAGTAGAGAAACCCCAAACCCAGCAGAAGAAGAGGAATAATAAATATCAGAGCAGAAATAAACAACATAGAATCTAAAAAAAAAACCAAAAAACTGTAGAGCAGATCAATGAAACCAAGAGTTGTGGTTTTTTTTGAAAGAAAAAAATACGCAAAATTGATAAACCTCTAGCCAGGCTTCTCAAAAAGAAAAGGAGATGACCCAAATAGATAAAATCATGAATGAAAATGGAATTATTGCAACCAATCCCTCAGAAATACAAGCAATTATCAGGGAATAATATAAAAAATTATATGCCAACAAACTGGACAACCTGGAAGAAATGAACAAATTCCTAAGCACCCACACACTTCCAAAACTCAAACAGGAAGAAATAGAACACTTGAACAGACAGACCTATAACCAACAAAGAAATGGAATCAGCTATCAAAAATCTCCCAACAAGTAAAAGTCAAAGACCAGATGGCTTCCCTGGGGAATTCTACCAGACATTTAAAGCAGAGATAATAGCTGTCCTTCTCAAGCTGTTCAAAAATAGAAAGGGAAGGAAAACTTCTAGACTCATTCTATGAAGCCAGCATTACTATGACTCCCAAACCAGAGACCCAGCAAAAAAAGAAAAGTACAGGCCAATATCCCTGATGAATATGGATGCAAAAATTCTCAACAAGATACTAGCAAATTGAATTCAACAGCATATAAAAAGAATTATTCACCATAATCAACTGGGATTCATTCCTGGGCTTCAGGGCTGGTTCAATATTCCTAAATCAATGAATTTGATACATCACATCAATAAAAGAAAACCATGTGATCCTGTCAATTGATGCAGAAAAAGATTTGACAAAATTCAGCATCCTTTAATAAAAACTCTCGAGAAAGTCAGGATATAAGGAACATACTTAAACATCATAAAAGCCATTCATGAAAAGCCCACAGCTAACATCATCCTCAATGGGAGACACTGAGAGCTTTCCTCCTAAGATCAGGAACACAACAGGGATGTCCACTCTCACCGCTGTTGTTTTACATAGTGTTGGAAGTTCTAGCATCAGCAATCAGACAACAAAAGGAAATCAAAGGCATCAAAATTGGCAAAGATGAAGTTAAGCTTTCACTTTTTGCAGATGACATGATATTATACATGGAAAATCCAATAGACTCCACCAAAAGTCTGCTAGAACTGATACATGAATTCAGCAAAGTCGCAGTATGCAAAATTAATGTACACAAATCAGTTGCATTCTTATACACTAATAAAGAAGCAACAGAAAGACAAATGAAGAAACTGATCCCATTCACAATTGCACCAAGGAGCATAAAATACTTAGGAATAAACTTAACCAAAGATGTAAAAGATCTGTATGCTGAAAACTATGAAAAAGCTTATGAAGGAAGTTGAAGAAGATACAAAGAAATGGAAAAACATTCCGTGCTCATGGATTGGAAGAATAAATATTATTAAAATGTCAATACTACCCAAAGAAATCTACAAATTCAATGCAATCCCAATCAAAATTGCACCAGCATTCTTTTCGAAGCTAGAACAAGCAATCCTAAAATTTGTATGGAACAACAAAAGACTCCAAATAGCCAAAGTATTTTTGAAGAAGAAGACAAACGTGGAAGGCGTCTCAATCCCAGACTTTAGCCCCTACTACAAAGCTGTAATCATCAAGACAGCACAGTATTGATACAAAAACAGACACATAGACCAATGGAATAGAATTGAGACTCCAGAATTGGACCCACAAAAGTATGGCCAACTAATCTTTGAGAAAGCAGGAAAGAATAGCCAATGGAAAAAAAGACAGTCTCTTTAACAAATGGTGCTGGGAGAACTGGACAGCAACATGCAGAAAGATGAAACTAGACCACTTTCTTACACCATTCACAAGAATAAACTAAAAATGGATAAAGGACCTGAATGTGAGACAGGAAACCATCAAAACACTAGAGGAGAAAGCAGGGAAAAACCTCTCTGACCTCAGCCTCAGCAATTTCTTACTTGACACATCCCCAAAGGCAAGGGAATTAAAAGTAAAAATGACCTATTGGGACCTCATCAAGATAAAATGCTTCTGCACTGCCAAGGAAACAATCAACAAAACTAAAAGGCAACCAACGGAATTGGAAAAGATATTTGCAAATGACATATCGGACAAAGGGCTAGTATCCAAAATCTATAAAGAGCTCACCAAACTCCACACCCATAAAACAAATAACCCAATGAAGAAATGGGCAGAAAACATGAATAGACTTCTCTAAAGAAGACATCCCGATGGCCAACAAGCACATGAAAAGATGCTCAACGCTGCCCTTCATCAGGGAAATACAAATCAAAACCACACTCAGATACCACCTCATGCCAGTCAGAGTTGCTAAAATGAACAAATTGGGAGACTATAGATGCTGGCGAGGATGTGGAGAAACGGGAACCTTCTTGCACTGTTGGGAATGCAAACTGGTGCAGCCGCTCTGGAAAGCAGTGTGGAGGTTCCTCAGAAAATTAGAAATAGATCTACCCTATGACCCAGCAATAGCACTGCTAGGAATTTACCCAAGGGATACAGGAGTGCTGAGGCATAGGGGCACTTGTACCTCAATGTTTATAGCAGCACTTTCAACAATAAACAAATCATGGAAAGAGTCTAAATCCATCATGTGATGAATGGATAAAGAAATTGTGGTTTATATATACAATGTAATACTAGTTGGCAATGAGAAAGAATGAATTATGGCCTTTTGTAGCAAAGTGGATGAAACTGGAGAGTGTTATGCTAAGTGAAATAAGTCATACAGAGAAAGACAGATACCATGTTTTCACACTTATGTGAATCCTGAGAAACTTAACAGAAGACTATGGGGGAGGGGAAGTAAACAAAAAAAGGAAAAAGAGGTTAGAGAGGGAGGGAGCCAAACCATAAGATCCTCTTAAAAACTGAGAACAAACTGAGGGTTGATGGGGTTGGGAGGGAGGAGAGGGTGGATGATGGGTATTGAGGAGGGCACCTTTTGGGATGAGCACTGGGTGTTTATGGAAAACCAATTTGACAATAAATTTCATATTTAAAAAAATAATAAAATAAAAACCAAAAAAAGAAAGCTAAAAAAAACCTGAGAGTAAACTGAGGGTTGATGTGGGGTGGGAGGGAGGGGAAAGTGGGTGATGAGCATTGAGGAGGACACCTGTTGGGATGAGCACTGGGTGTTGTATGGAAACCAATTTGACAATCATTATAATATTAAAAAAAAAAGTATGATTGTAGTTTAAGCTCATTTTGCCAAAGTGGATTGGAATAAATTTATAAATTCCAGGAGTAGGATGAAAATCATACATCAATAAAATTTCTCCTGAAATCAGCGCACATGGATGGCTCAGTCAGTAAACATCTGACTTCAGCTCAGGTCATGATCTCGTGGTTCATGAGTTCAAGCCTGGTGACAAGCTCTGTGGTGATAGCTAGGAGCCTGGATCCTGCTTGGGATTCCGTGTCTCCCTCTCTCTGTGCCCCTCACCCACTCATGCTCTGTCTTTCTTTTTCTCTCAAAAATAAACATTAAAAAAACTTTAAAAATTTCTTTTGAAATCTTTTAAAGAAACAATAAAAAATGTTTAAAATCTGTACCTACACAAAAAAACACACACTCTGACTACAGCCAGGCATAGATTATAGATAAAATATGTAAGAAAATAATAACATATTTCACATAGGGATATGTACACATGTAGTAAAACTATAAATAAGTGTATTAGAGTGGAAAATCCATATTCCTGTGAGTGATGACCTCTTGATAAGAAGGAAGTTAATGCATTTAGAAAATACTTCAACTACATTACAGTTATATATAATAATTTATTGTTTAATAGGAGGATGGAAATGTGTTCTATTTTATAGTTTTTATAACAAGCAATGATTCTATCAGATTTAATTCTGATTTTTAAAATTATTCTTATTAATTTAGAAATTGTGGAAAAATATTTCAGTCCAGAATGAAATATGTAATTAATCAGCAATCCCACTATTCATTAATTAAAAAAAATCATGTCTCTGTGTTTTCTCCTGATATTTCTTTTTTTTTATTTTTTATTTTTTTTTTTTAAGTTTTTTTTTTTATTTATTTTTTTTTATTTATTTTTGGGACAGAGAGAGACAGAGCATGAACGGGGGAGGGGCAGAGAGAGAGGGAGACACAGAATCGGAAGCAGGCTCCAGGCTCCGAGCCATCAGCCCAGAGCCTGACGCGGGGCTCGAACTCACGGACCGCAAGATCGTGACCTGGCTGAAGTCGTACGCTTAACCGACTGCGCCACCCAGGCGCCCCTCTCCTGATATTTCTATGCATGAATCTGTAATGTATATTCATTACATTACACATATGTATTATATTGTGTACCATAGATGACTCAGAATTTGCTTAAGATTATGAAGCCAGTTATTAAATTTTCCTAAGCTTGATAAGTTGGTAAGTTATGCTGAATCCAAAGTCCACATCCATATTCATTAGGTTTAGAATCTTTCTTCTGTATTATGGCTGAAGCCAGCATAGGGTACATGACTACCCATGGTAGCACAGGCAGAACTGATCTGATATGTGTGACCCAGCTTTCCTGATTTCACTCTGTTTTACAGCAAACTCATTTTTATACTCTGTTATTCTGTACTGTCTCTTTTCTGTGAGTCAATGGGATGCTGACATTCCAATGTTAAAATGGAAGGTAAAAAATATGAGAATTACATCCAATAAAAGTAATGATATCTGATAAGAGGTTAATATGCAACATGTGAGCTGAAAATGTGCCTGGTCTGGTCTCAATCTTTTTGTATTTGTTGAAAGCTGTTTTGTGACCCAATATGTCATCTATTCTGGAGAATGTTCCATGCGTACTTGAGAAGAATGTATATCCTGCTAATTTGGGATAATATGTTCTGAATATATCTGTTAAGTCCTTTCAGAGCAGTGTTTCATTCAAAGCCATTGTTTCCTTGTTGATTTTCTGCTTAGATGATCTGTCCATTGCTATAAGTGGATATTAAAGTCTGCTACTATTATGGTATTATTATCAATGAATCTCTTTATGTTTATGATTGATTGATTTATATATTTCAGGGCTTCTATGTTGGGGACATAAAGACAATTGTTACATCTTCTTGATGGATAGACCCCTTAATTGTTGTATAACACCTTCTTCATCTCTTGTTACAGACAATCCCTATCAAAATAATAACAACGTTATTCACAGAGCTAGAACAAGCAATTCCAAAATTTGTATAGAAACATGAAAGATCCTGAATAGCCAAAGCAATTCTGAAAAAGAAAACCAAAGCAGAAGGCATCACACTTCTGGACTATAAGCTGTATTACAAAGCTGTAATCATCAAGACATTATATTGCTGGCACAAAAACAGACACATAGATCAGTGGAACAAAACCCAGAAATGGATCCAGAGATGTGTGGCCAACTAATCTTCAACAAAGTAGGAAAGAGTATCCATGGAAAAAAGACAGTCTCGTCAGCAAATGGTGCTGGCAAAACTAGACAGCAATATGCAGAAGAATTAACCTGGACCACTTTCTTACACCGTAAACAAAAATAAGTTCAAAATGGTGAAAAACGTAAATGTGAGACAGGAAACCATCAAAATTCTACAGAAGAAAACAGGCAGCAACTTCTTTGACCTTGGGTGCAGCAACTTCTTACTAGACATGTCTCCAGAGGCATTGGAAATAAAAGCAAAAATTAACTATTGCAACCTCATCAAGATAAAAATCTTCTGCACAGTGATGCAAACAACAAAACTAAGAGGCAACTGACAAAATGTGAGAAATAGTAACAAATGACATATTGGATAAAGGGTTAATATCCAAAATCTTAAAGAACTTATCAAATTCAACACCCAAAAACAAATAATCCAGTGAACAAATGGGCAGAAGACATGAATTGACACTTTTCTAAAGAAGACATCCATATGGCAAACAGACACATGAAAAAATGCTCAACATCACTCATCATCAGAGAAATACAAATCAAAACCACAATGAGATACCTCCTCACATCTGTCAGAATGGCTAAAATTAAGAATTCAGGAAACAACAGATGTTGGCAAGAATGTGGAGAAAGGGGAACCTTTTTGCACTGTCGGTAGTAATGTACACTGGTGCAGCCACTCTGGAAAACAGTATGGAGGTTCCTCAAAAAATTAAAAATAGAACTATCTATGACCCAGCAAATGCACTACTAGGAATTTATCCAAAGGATACAAAAATTCTGATTCAAAGGGGCACATGCACCACAATGTTTATAGCAGCACTATCAAAAATAGTCAAATTATGGAAAGAGCCCAAATGTCCATCAACAGATAAATGGTTAAAGATGTTGTATATATACAAATGGAATACTCCTCAGCAATCAAAAAGAAAGAAATCTTGCCATTTGCAACGTGATGGAACAAGAGGATATTATGCTAAGTGAAATAAGTCAATCAGAGAAAGACATATCATATGACTTCATTCATATGTGGAATTTGAGAAACTCAATAGATGAACATAGGGGAAGAAGAGGAAAAATACTTAAAAACAGAGAATGAGGCAAATCATAAGAGACTCTTAAATACAGACAACAAACAGCACTGCTGGAGGGGAGGTGGGAGTGATGGGTTAAATGGGTGATGGGCATTAAGGAAGGCACTTTTTTGGGATGAGCAATGGGTATCATATGAAAGAGTTGAATCACTGGGTTCTACTCCTGAAGCCAAGACTACACTGTATGTTAACGAACTTGAATTTAGTTATTTAAATTTAAATAACAAACACACAAACAAAAAGAAGATGTGATTATATATATATATATATATATATATACACACATATACATATACATACATACAGTAGAATACTATTCTACTATTCTACGAAGAATGAAATCTTCCCATTTGCAATGGCATGGATGGGGTTAAGTTTATTATGCTAAGCAAAATAAGTCAGTCAGAGAAAGACAAATATCATATGATTTCACTCATATGTGGAATTTAAGAAACAAGATAGATGAACATGGGGGAAGGGAAGGAAAAATAAGATAAAAACAGAGAGGGATGCAAACCATAAGAGATTCTTAAAGAGAACACACTGAGGGTTACTGGAGGAGAGATGGGTGGTGGATAGGCTAAGTGGGTGAAGGGCATTAAGAAGGGCACTTGTTGGGATGAGAACTGGGTGTTATATGTAAATGAGGAATCACTGGGTTCTACTCCTGAAATCAATAGTACATTGTGTGTTAACTACCTTGAATTAAAAAGAGATAAATAAATAAATTTAAAAATGAAAAAAAGCAAAAAAAGTCAGCAGCAGAGGATCTGAATAAATATTATTCCACAGAGACAAAGAAATGGCCAACAATACCCAAAAAGCATCAATAATCATCAAGAAAATGCAAAATAAAACCATAATGATATCACCTCTCTTGTATTGAAATGCCAATCATAAAAAAGAAAAGAGGGGTGCCTGGGTGGCTCAGTCAGTTAAGCAGCCAAATTTGGCTCAGGTCATGATCTCACGGTTTGTGAGTTCTAGCCCTACCTTGGGCTCTATGCTGATAGCTCAGAGCTTGGAGTTTGCTTCATATTCTGTGTCTCCCACTCTCTCTTCCCCTCCCCTACTTGCACTCTTAAAAAATTATTTTTAATTATTTTTAACAGAACATGAGTGGGGGAGGGGCAGAGAGAGATGGAGACACAGAATCCAAAGTAGGTTTCAGGCTCTGAGTTGTCAGCACAGAGCCCGATGTGGGGCTCGAACCCATGAGATGTGAGATCATGACCTGAGCTGAAGTTGGACACTCAACCAACTGAACCATCCAGGCGCCTCAGAATTTTTTTAAAATTTTTAATAAAAAAGAAATATACAAGTGTTGGAGAATGTAAAGGGAACTCTTGTATACTGTTTGTAAGAATACATATTGGTGCAGCCACTATGGATAAAATTATGGACGTTTCTAAAAAAAAAAAAAAAGTAAAAATAGAACTACCGTATGATCCAGCAATTCCACTTATAAATATGTGATGAAAACAAATAGCCAACATGAAAAGATATATGCACCCTGTGTTTACTGCAGCATTATTAACAATAACCAAGACGTGGAGATAATGTAAGTGTCCATGAATATATGATGAAGGGATTTAAAAAAGTGTGGTATGTATATACAATGAAATATTTTTCCTCTATAAAAAGGAATAAAATTGTACTATTTGCCAAAACATGGATGGACCTCAAAGGCATTATGCTCAATAAAATTGATCAAATAGAGAAAGACAAACACCGTGTGATCTTGTTTACATGTGGGAAGTTAAAAAAAAAAAAAGAAAGAAACGAATGCAGGTATATACAAAAGACTTTGGTAGTTGCCTGAGGTGGCATTTGAAGTTGTGAGCAAAATGGAGGAAGGTGGTCAAAGGCACAAACGTCTAATTATAAAGTAAGTAGGTCACAGGGACATCATGTACAGTATGTACAAGTAGGTGACTGTATTTAATAAAATTGTATTACTACATATATGGAAGTGTCCACTGAAAACATGATTGATATCAGTACATACTCCAAGGGGTGGTAAGATTTGACCTCAAATGGACTCCATTCCAAGCAAGTTTAACCCAAGCCTGACCCAGACCTTGGAAACTCGGCATCTCAACAAGAAATAATGTGGTTATGTGGTGAGTGATTGTACCTTGGGAAACTGAGGTCACTTGTAAATGACGCCTTGGTACTCCTGAATAGCATTAAGAGGTTATGATCTTGTGAGGAGACCTCACTCCCACATAGTGAAGGATGAGGTAGCACTTATATGATTTCAGGTTTTGTTCTCCCATGGGTGCAAACTAAAGGTTTTACTTTCTCTTTAGTCTGTGGCCAAGTTGCATGGTAGATTTCAGAAATGATTTTGTGTCTGTCTTAGGACACCACCCTAAGATGGTGCCCCTCCCATTAAGTTCCCTGAGGGTCCATTTCAGGTGACATGGAGGTTTCACTTTATTTAAAACGTTGTCTTCCAGTGTGGGGGCCTGAACCCAAATCCACAGAAGAAAGAGAGGAGACTGACTTCTCAAAGACAAGCACAAAATTGAGATCCTAATCTCAACATCTAATTCTCCTGATTTAGTGACATTGTTTTCACAGATTTCTCGCAAGACAGCTCATTTACCCAACTGTTCCTCCCATGCCAAACATCCTAATATGATCCCCTCCTTGTCTTTATCCTGTCCACAGAAGTACATCTAGTAAAATTTCTCTATAACCTGGCAGTAGAGGAAGCTTTTCCAGCTATGACTAAAAATCCAGAAGCAAATGGGAAAAGAATAACATTTTTTAATTCCATTAAAAAAAATTACCTAAGGGATACAGGAGTACTGATGCATAGAGGCACTTGTACCCCAATGTTTATAGCAACACTCTCAACAATAGCCAAATTATGGAAAGAGCCTAAATGTCCATCAACTGATGAATGGATAAAGAAATTGTGGTTTATATACACCATGGAGTACTACATGGTAATGAGAAAGAACAAAATATGGCCCTTGGTAGCAACGTGGATGGAACTGGAGAGTGTGATGCTAAGTGAAGTAAGCCATACAGAGAAAGACAGATACCATATGGTTTCACTCTTATGTGGATCCTGAGAAACTTAACAGAAACCCATGGGGGAGGGGAAGGGGAAAAAAAAGAGGTTAGAGTGGGAGAGAGCCAAAGCATAAGAGACTCTTAAAAACTGAGAACAAACTGAGGGTTGATGGGGGTGGGAGGGAGGGGAGGGTGGGTGATGGGTATTGAGGAGGACACCTTTTGGGATGAGTACTGGGTGTTGTATGGAAACCAATTTGACAGTAAATTTCATATATTAAAAAATAAATAAATAAATAAAGAAAAAAAAATTAAATAAATAAAAATAAAATTAAAAAAAAAAAAAAAAAATCTTCAGAGACAGAATAAGTGGCTATCTCTGAACCCTGGTAGTGTGAAAGAACTTCTCTGTGCCTCAGTTTCCTCTTCTGTAAAATGGGAAAACAACAGGACCCTCTTCATGGGTTGCTGTTTTGAGAATTGTAGAAATTAATACATGAACACACTTAGAAAATGTCAAGGCACATAGCCTTGGCTAGTGAGGTTCAAACCTGGTGAGGTTAACAGCTTGGCAAGTGTCAAAAGTTTTATAAATATATGCAAATTCAGATTCTTATACTTTTGATAGTTTTACAAAAGATTTTCATGTGTCTTTAATAAAGTTTAATATTCTTAAAACTTAATCCAATTCATCAACCAATGACTATTTTAAATAACTAACGTTCACTATAACCACCATTGGATACATAACTAATTGTCATGAGAATGACTCAAAAGAACTTGGAACAATGGATTCCACGACACAGCACCACCATTTCTGAGTCTAGCCTAACAAAAACTGAAGGCTCATCCTGGATCCTGCATTATACACACACACACACACACACACACACACACACACTGACAGCCACTGCAGGCCCTGTCTGTTCTACAGCTGACATACCCTGTGCAGAAACATCCCCTGTCCCCTGTACACTGCTGCAATGGGCCAATCCACACTTATCCCTTTCTTGACTTCTCCAAAATTCTCCTAAAATTATCCCCACAGCCATCTTGTCCTTTTCGGTCTATTCTTCTTACAGTGGGAGAGTCACCTTGTGAGCACATGAATCAGATTGTATCACTTCTATACTGTAACACTCTACCCTCAGAATGACTCCAACCTCCTGACATGGCCCCAATGATGTGGATCCTGTCTTCCCTTCAGTTGCATCTCCTACTATCTGCGCTTTGCCAGGGTCCAGCCACTTGTGTTCATCATCTGCTCCTGTAGCAACTGGTGGCAGAAACACTTCCAAAAAAAAAAAAAGCCCAGTCCAAGCTTGGTTTCCTCTTGTCTTTCAGGACTCAGCTCAAATGTCATTTCCTGGGAAAGATCTTGACTGACAAGTCCATCTATAATAATCCCTGTCCTCATCATGTGCTACTCAGTGGATTTATTTATTTCCCTTAAAGCATTCTTTTCCATAAATAATTATCCTGATTATTGATTTCCTTACCTATGTATTTCCAGTTTTCCCAAGGTAGAAACAAAGTGCCAGGGATACTACATTGTCTTGTTCGCTCTTTATCCCATGACTAGTTCAGTTATAGGCTGTTATAGGTTGAATTGTGTCACCCAAAAAAGACATGTTGAAGTCTTAATCCTCAGTATCTCAGAATGTAATCTTCTGCGGGACTCTGGATGTTGCAGATGTAATTAGTTAAGATGTCGTCATAGTGGAGTACGGTGTGCCCGTAAACCATTGTGTCCTTATAAGAAGACAGCCATGTGAAGACAGAACAGGGATAACTCCATGAGACAATGAAGGCAGAAACTGGAGTCATACAGTTGCAAGCCAAGAAATGTAGAGATTGTCAGTAAATCACCAAAGGCAAGGAAGAAGCATGGATAGAATCTCCCAAAAGGATTCTGAGGGAACATGGTCCTGACAGCATCTTGATTTTAGGCTTGTAGCCTACAGAGTGTGAGACAATTTCTATTGTTTAAGCCACCCAGATTGTTTTCGTTTGTTATGAGAGCCTTAGAAAACTACTGCAGTGTCTTTCGTATCATACACTGAATAAATATAACGGAAGAGAAAGAATTGTTTCCTTTCTGATACACTGGGAGCAGGCACAGATACTTAAAGCTGTGTTGCAGGAGAAATTGGCACCAAAATAAGACATGAAAGGAGGCAATATTTTAAGAACACCTTATTTTAAATCCACAGCAGTGTTTTTGTATTTAGGTGAAAACCACAATAAACAGAAGAAATTATTCAAAATGTAAATACCTTCTACCCCAGCTCACTGTTGTGGATACAGCAGACTTATGGTTAGCCCGTATATCTGCTATTTTAACAAGTACCCCTTGTTGATGATCAAGTGGTTTATTGACCACACTTGAAGAAATCCTGGCCTAAACATATGATGGTTTTTGTACCATTAATGTAACATCTACTATGCAGAGTTCTGTCATATGTGGGCAGTCTCTGTTAATATAATTACTCAGAAGGACACTGGTTTGTCCCTTCCCCAAACAAGTTCACAGATTACTTTCCCATATGGGAACACACTTAAATACCATTATATTCCTGGGTGGTTAGGAGAATTGAGTATTGTTATCTTGTTGAATAGAAGATACTGAAGCGACTTAAAGGGTACCAATTATTGGAACACTGATTTCTTTACTTTTGCTTCAGGAAATTGTCTACCAGACTGAACCTCACACTTTGTTCTTCTCTTTCATGCCCTGTTTCTGGGGCTCAGAGTCCATACACTTCTCTCTTATTCCACTATAAGGGAGAGTCAGGGGATCAAACATCACTTGGTATAGAGAGGGAAGTGGAAGTAAGGGAAAGCACATGAAACACAGGTCATGTGCTGTCCCCACTTAGGTCACTGGAAAGTGTGCAATGAAGCTGTGCCTCTTTTCAAGATCCATCACACAGCCCCATCCCTCACACAACAGTGATACTGAAGTTCTCACATCATGTAAATGGGGACTCATCCCTGCTTGCTGTTCCATGTGCAGGTATTCTCTCTTGTAGTCATGGTATGATGTTCATGTTAAAGGCGTCAGCTTGATAGAATGAAGGAGGTAATGCTGGGACAAGCTACTAATGTTCTGAGGATTTTGTTGATTCCACAATGTGTAGGTTGCTATTTCAGCACTATTTTAATGGGTTTTTTCTTATTTCTGAGAAAGGCAGAAAGAGAGCATGAGTGGGAGAGAGAGGGAGAAAGAGAGAGAGAGAGAGAGAGAGAGAGAGAGAGAGAGAGGAAGAGAGAATGTGAAGTGAACTCTGCGTTGAGAGCAGAAAGCCTGATACGGGGCCCCTCACAAACTGTGAGATAATGACCTCAGCCAAAGTCGGATGCTTAACCAACTGAGCCGCTCAGGCTCCTTGGTTGTTTTTTTCAAACTTTTGGTCTTGAAATTCTGAAAGCATTACTCTGAGGTTGGCAACATTACTGTCTTTCTACAGAATGTGAGATACAAAGTCAACAGAGCAAATTCCATGTTCAAACAATTCTACAGAGGTGGCAAATAAACACAAAAGCCAATATGAGGGGCTAACACTGGCCAAGTCTATTAAAATTTGAGCACCAAAAGACATAATTATAATGTCAAACACTAGTAACTCTTTGAGCAAAATGGTAATCCATTGTTATAGTAAATACATATATACATACATACGTACATACATACACACATGCATACATACATACAAATAAATAAGTAAATGCTTTGTGAGAAGGCAAAGGCTCTACCCAATGTTTCAGTGTCAATATATAAAAGTAGAAAAACTGGCAGAATTATAAAAGCAACACTCAACAACTATCATTGGATTGGAATGGTTGGAACATAAATCATAAATGAATTTTCAGCCTGAACCAAGTCCCATAACAGTCAGTGAGTCACCATGGTAACCATAGTAAACATGCTGGCCAAAGAAAGCTAGGAAAAAATATACAGCAGCAATTCTGATTTGTCTCCTAATGCACTAGCAACTGAGGAGGACTGACATAACTCACAGTAGCTCACTTCATATTCCTCACAATAAGTATTCCTCACTTCACCAACACACACACACACACACACACACACACACACACACACATGCTCTCTCCTCTTTTTTATAACACCCCCAAAACAGGAGTTCATCAAAGTGGATTTGTTTGGGAATAACAAGTACCTCCATAATTACATTCTAACCACACAAAAAAGTTGAAAGCTATTGAACCATTTAATTTAGTGACTGATTTTTTTTCTTTTTCAAGTTTTCATTTAACAGTCTCTTATGCTTTGGCTCTCTCCCACTCTAACCTCTTTTTTTTTTTCCTTCCCCTCCCCCATGGGTTTCTGTTACGTTTCTCAGGATCCACATAAGAGTGAAACCATATGGTATCTGTCTTTCTCTATTAAAAAACTGAGAACAAACTGAGGGTTGATGGGGGGTAGGAGGGAGGGCAGGGTGGGTGATGGGTATTGAGGAGGGCACCTTTTGGGATGAGCACTGGGTGTTGTATGGAAACCAATTTGACAGTAAATTTCATATATTAAAAAATAAAAAAAAATAATAATTAGATTCCAGTTAGTTATACAGTGTAATATTAATTTTGGGTGTAAAACTTAATCATTCATCACTTACATACAAAACACAATGCTCATCATAACTAGTGACTGATTTTCTGAAGATGACTTGTAGAACTTTCTATGGAAACTTTTAGTCCCTAGTATCAGTACATTTCCAATCACATCTAAAATCTAATATAAAAATCTAAGCAAATGAATATTGTGATGATAAATTCTATGTGCCCTTTTGGTGGGGCCACAGTGCCCAGATATTTGATCAAATATTATTCTGGATGTTTCTGTGAGAGTGCTTTTGGATAAGATTTACACTTAAATAGGTAGACTTTGAATAAAACATTTTGCACTCCATAAAGTGAGTGGGCCTCATTAAATCAGTAGAAGGACTGAATAGAAATGAGCAAAGATCTTCCATGAACCAGAGGGAATTATTCAGGAGACTGCCTTTGGCCTCACAACAACATCAGCAATTCATAGTTCTCTATCAGATTGCCTTCAGGTTCCAATTTTACCTCTTTCCTGAGTTTCCAGCCAGCTGGCTTCCCCCATCAGATTCTGCCAAGACTCCACAATTTAGTGAGTCAATTCCTTAAAATAATTTTCTATCTATATTTCATCATCTCATTCGTTCTGTTCTTCTGGAGAACGCCGACTAATATAGGTTTTAAATGTCAAGTATCTTTTCCATCCTAGAATAACTTGGGCCTTCATGCAAAAGCTTCCCCAATAACATTTGGCAGCTGACAATTTAGTGACAATTGTGTTATAAAAAGATTGCTATTGACAATAGGATTAAAAAGTATAAACCACATAGAGATTGATGCAGAGAACAAAAGCAAAAGAAAATATTAAATTCCCTTACAACTTACAGCCCATTGACAAGTCTTTGAGATAGGCAGAGTGACCTTCCTCTAGGAACTCAATACCTCAATGTTAATACTTTGTTAGGGACAAAGGGCAAACTTATCTTAACATTACCCCGACCTCCAGGATCCTGTAAGTCTCCTTTAATATATAAAAATTCCAGGGGAGCCTGAGTGGTTCAGTCAGTTAAGCGTCTGACTCTAGATTTCAGCTCAGGTCATGATTTCATGGGTCATGAGATTGAGGTCCTGACTCTGTCCTGACAGCTTGGAGCCTGCTTGGGATTCTCTCTCCTATTCTCTCTGCCCCTCTCCTGCTTGTGTTTTCTCACTAAATAAATAAATAAATAAATAAACATTAAAAAAATTATCCTGGACTTCTCTTATTTCTCCCCCCTCAAGTTATATGTTAGCAATCATCTTCCAAGCATATAACCTACGGAAATGAATCTGCAGAGTTTCATGAGTAGGGTTTTACTAGACAGTAGTAAATGATCTTATTATAAAAACACCTAGCCTCTCAAGGTCCTGAAAACCTTGCTTCCAAATTCCTTAGAGTTACAGTATCCCTAGCCACCTCCCAACTTGATAGTATATAATCAACCACTCCTCACAACCCCAGTACAGCTCTTTCTGCCCACAGGTCTTTGTCCCTTGTGCTTTAATAAAACTACCCTTTTTGCACCAAAGACACCTTTAGAATTTTTTCTTGACCATTCACTCTGAACCCCAATATTTTCACATCAGAGATAACCTATGAACCACATTACACCCACAGATGTGCATGACTGTACTCTGAACACTGCAAAAAACTGCTGAGAGAAATTAAACAAAGCCTAAATAAATGGAGAAGAATCATCTTCAGGAATCAGAAGACTCAGTATTGTAAGATGTCTATTCTCCCCAAACTGATCTAGAGATTCAATGAAATCTCATAAAATACTAACATATATTTTTAAAATTAAATTGGCAGTCTTGTACTAGAAGTGCAAAGTCTTGTACTAGGTAGAAATGCAAAGGGTCTAGGTTATAGAAATAACTGAAAACAATAAATTTGTAGGATAAGTACTATCTTATTTTAAGACTGATTATAAATTCATAGTACTCAAAACTGTGGTGTTGGCATTAAGGTAGATATATGTATCAAAGAAACAAACAGAAGGTTCCAGAAATAGACTCATACATAAACCCTGCAGATGTATTTCGGTAGAACATAGGCTTGGAGGATGATTGCTAACATATAACTTGAGCAGGGAGAAATAGGGGAAGTCCAGAGTAATTTTTTAATGTTTATTTATTTACTTTGAGAGAGAGCACAAGCAAGGGAGGGGCAGAGAGAATATGATAGAGAGAATAGAAAATTGATCTTTGACAAAGCTACAAAGGTGATTCAGTGGAATGGTGCTAGGACAAATGTGTCCATATGCACAGAAGTAAACTGTGATCCATGCACTGAACCATACACAAAATCAACTCAGTAGAAATACCAGAACTAATTATAAAAGTTAAAATATAAAACTTCTAGAAGAAAAGACAAGAGAGAATTTTTTGTGATGCAAAAATTGATTGACACAGCTACCCAGACCACAGTCTGAGGCCTCAGCATCTCTCTGTCACCACCACCTTTTATGCTCTGCACCAATGTTCACATACCTGCCAACTGTCAAGCTGCAGCACTGCCACCTGGTGTTTCATCGTCTGCAGGCCTCAGAGTTTATATTTCTACATTCTTTTTGTTACAGCTACAAGTTTTTTCAGCCTCCTTTAGTGAGGAGAACTAGGCATCATGGTTGCCATAAAAACGTGACGTCATTGTGGTGACCATGAAGACAGTATTAGTCCATTTAGGTACAAAGCCTGGATTTGGGGAGATTATTTTTACTTTATTATTTTTGCTCTTTGTAAGCACTTAAGGGAGAAGGTTGATGATGGTGGTATGTTGTTGCCACCTTTTGTCAAAAACTGCAGAGCTGTTTGAACATTTCTCAGCAGTATTGTGGGAAGGAGGGCCTATGAATCAAACCCATCAGACAGAGTTTACTGTAAATCAGGATAAAAATGGGCGGGGGGTTGTTGTTTCAGTATATTGATGGTCTGTCTCTGGACACGTCATACAAATTATATCATACAATTTCTTGCTTTTGTGTATTGAACTTCTTTCACTTGGCTTAATGTTTTCAAGTTTCATTCATACTGTAGTATGTGTCAGTACTGCATCCCTTTTTATTGCCAGATAATATTCCACATTTTATTTGTCAATTCATTAATTGGTGGCATTTGAGTTGTTTTCACTTTTGGCTCTTATGAATAATGATGCCATGCATATAAGTATAATATATTTTATGTAGATATGTGTTGTTTCTGGTCCTGGCTCTGTAACTAGGAGTGAAATTGCTGGATCATACTATAATTCTCTGTTGAACCATTTTAAGACTGTCAAAGTGTTTTCAAGACTCTTACAATGTTGAAGCGTGAAGGCATAGTGTGTTATTTTTCTCATGATTAATTCAGATCAATCAATCAATGGCTGAATGTAACAAGCCACCTGAAAGTAAAATGTAACCTGTATAATTCCTTTAATGTAAAACTATAGGAAATCAAAACAAGTCTACTGTCACAGGAGGAGCTTGGAAAAATCATCATGCTTCTTGTTTGCTTGTATTGTCTCCCCAAATGTATGTTGCATTCATACTGTATAGGATTCACTGTGTTTTTCAGGTATGAACTCACCTGTGCCAGACATCAGTCCACAAGGGATGTGAGATGCTGGGGTTTCTTGATGACTGCTGCTCTTGAATCTGAAATAGAAGCTTTGGGAGCCATCAGGACACAGACCCTCAGAAACTACCTCTTTCAGGCCTCTGATATGAGCTTGGCCACCATCATGAAGAGCTGCACAGAGAGAGACAGATCCAGCATTACTATATTTTGCTGGAGTAACTATGTGGCCAGCACCATGCTAGACAGTAGTTTAGTGACAATGACACTGATACAACTGGGTCATGGTCATAACAACCACATTTTAATGGATTTTTCACCTGTCCCCCCCCTTTTTTTAGAGAGAGAGGGAGTACACATGGCCTGGGGAGAGGGGCAGAGGGAGAGTGTGAGAGAATCTCAAGCAGGCTCCATGTTCAGTGGGGAGCACAATGTGGGGCTCGATCCCACAATCGTAGCACCATAACCTGAGCCAAAACCAAGAGTCAGATGTTCAACCAACTGATCCACCCCGGTGCACCAGGGCCCTTTTTTCTCCTTTCCTTGACTATCTCCTAACAAGTGGCCTGAATTCATACAAGCATTCATGATCCGCAATAACCACAGGGCCATGGGCTTGCTCCTGTGCATCACTGACTATTCTCAGTGATCCCGTGGGTGAAGCATTTTCATCCCCATTGTACAGAGGGGGAAGCTTGGGCTCAGAGTCATCACCTGTCTTACCTCCCATGATCCTGCATTGAAAGAAAAGTAACCCCAAGACACCCCTGGAGCAGGACCCATGCTCATTGGGGTTGGATGGGACCCCAATTGCTTCCCATAGTTACAAGCTAGGGCACTACCTCCAAAATCCAGAAAGAGGAGACTTGACCTGAATCTTGTTCTCTCCCAACACCTCAGGGCACTTCAGCCCACATCATGGAGACTCCCAAGTGAGTTCTAACCACCTGAAGGCAGACATGCTTTTTTGTCCAGGACATGTCTGTCTCTATTAGAAAACCATTAACATTCCACAATGGTGTCAGGTTTCTATGGCAACTGCAATACTCAGGATGGTCCTCCACACTTAAAATGCTTCCCATATTGCAGCCATCAGTTGCTGAATGCCGAGAAGCTACATTGTCTCAGCCACCCAACACCACGGGTTCATCAGCTGCCTGAAGAGCTCTGCTGTAAGATGCAAAAATAAGTAATTTCCTAGGACACGTTAGACACCATTTGTCCATTAATCTACTTAACATGCATTAATACCAAACTCTATACCATCCTTTTAGTTAAGGTTTAGGCTTCTCCAGAATGGAAATTAGGAAGTAAAATGTGGAAAGGTTGGAGTGGTAAATTCAGATGCTAAATCAAAGAAGAAATGGCTCCTTCCTTTTAAGATTTAAGCCTGCTCAAGTGTCTTATAATTAATAGTTTACAAATATGCTTTAATGCCTTGGGTCCCTCTCCACAGCTCTAGTGATTCTCCTCTGTACATATATTTTCACCTTTGCATCAAAATTCCAAGAAGAATTCTCCATACTCAATTCATACCCTTCTGAATCTCCTCTCCAACTCAGTCTTCATCCATTATACCACTGGGCCATGTTCCCCCATGCTTCCATGGAAATTACACTTGCCAACTCAACAGCCACCTCTTTATCACATGTACATATCAGTAATGTTGAAATGATTACTCAATGGATGCAAGCAATTATTTTTACAAAGGAAAAGTATTTTCTATCCCCAGATCAGAATTCAACTGCTTGGATAAGACAAGGATTGTATTACAATGGGATCAGTTACATAAAAGCTAGAGTTGTAAAATACTTTTCATAGAGTCAGAGTCAGATAACTGGAGAACTGTGCTTCGCACAATGGGCTTTCAAATGAAGCACACATTTTCTCTAACGTCTTATAATTTTGCTTCATTGAAAGGATTTTTCAAATGTTCTCTGCATGTTAGTTGTTATCATCATTTCAATAATTTCCATCATATGTTTTTATTTTTTCAAGAAAATCAATTATGGAATAAAATCATAAGAAAATATAATGTTTCAAACTATGCCATGGTTATATATATTATCTAAAAGCATTATCTAACATACCATATTTAGATAATATAATGGTAGTGATATATAATGGTGGGATTGGGGAACTCTTTTAGTTTCCTGAATGTTCAGTCAAATCCACTTTCTGTACCAGGGAAATCATGATGCTAGACCTCCTTTTGGGATGTATCCGTTTGAAAAAAAACTTAAGAAAATAAGCATACATGAATCCATACTGTATACCATGAGATAAACTATCTTTAAATAACTTCAAATAATGTATGTAGATACCCTGCCTCCAATGAGGTGCACCATATCTGACTCCCACCCCTGAGGGCAAGGCAAACTTAGTGACTCCCCTCAAAAAACAGGTGAATGGAAAGTAGTTATTGTACACTGGAGAAACCAGGCAAACACCATCCTAACCCTGTGATGAAGGTCAGCATCTCCAGTGACCCAGTGATGTCATGTGGGTTTCATGTCCTCCTAAATATGAGTTGACAAGAAGAGAACTTCAACTCTATGGTATTCTTTTTCAAAACCCATAACAAGTGTCCAATCAGGAGAAAAAAGACAGACTATACCTGTACTCCTCAACTCTGGGTCATAAAAACAGTCTGAATGCTCCTCAAACTGTCCAACAGAGAGTTAGCATATGACTCAGCAATTGTACTCCTAGGTACAAAGCCAGGAAAAATGACAATATATACCTACATAAAAACTAGTGTAAGAATGTACATAGCATCATTATTCATAATAGCCAAAAGTGGACACAACTCAAATGTCCATCTATTAATGAATGTCTAAGCGAAATGTAGTATATTTGGCCATTAAAAAGAATGCAATACTGATACATTCTACAATGTTTGAAGCTTGAAAACATTAAGTCAAGTAAAAGAAGCTGAATATGCAAAAGAAAACATGTTGTATGATTCCATTTATATAAAATGTCTACAGAAAGCTATCAATGCACTGCACCCTAAGAATTCCACCCTTTTCATGCTGACTTCCATAAAGTTAAGTCTTTGGATCATAGCCCCTACCTCCCACTTTCCTTCCCCAATGTGACATGTTCAAGCTGCAGTTCAGTCTTTTGTCACAAGGGAGCACCAAAGTACCACTATCATCAAACTTTTCTAAGAAGCATAGGCAAAGAGTAAAAATAAATAAAATAAATAAATAAATAAATAAATAAATAAATAAATGATCTTCCAAAATCTCAGGCATTAAAATTATGAAGAATAATTCTAATTCTGCCTTAAAAAACCGGTATGTATAAAAGAACATCGTGAAAACATATTTCAGTGCCTGAAGACGAAATACATGGTAGTGGTACATCTTGGAAGATGGTTGCAGGTATTTCAAGGGTGGTGCACGGCAGAACAGGGGGTAGGTAGCTGAGAGAGGATGGGTAGTGTGAGCAGATTCTGAGAATCTGTGTCCTGTGTCATGAACAGGGTATGACAGGGCTGGTGGGAGAAGGTCTGGGCAGCCTGTACAATATTGAGGTAGTGGAGGGAGAATGTCCTGTTCCCTGGTGGCGACCCTCTCGATAGTCCACACTGTACATCAGTTGATAGTGATGAGGCAAGAGATAAATCAATAAACACAATGTAGCTTTGGGTCAAAAGAAAATGGATCTTCTTTTATATGCATATGAATTTTCCAAGGATAATTGGTATCATATTTATTTTGTGACATTTTCTACTCTTTGTAAAATGTATTCCTTTTAATTAAAAAAAGAACAAAAATGAAGATAAATGTCACATGTTGGTGAGATTCAAGATGGCATCTCTGAGAGTCTCAGAACAGGGGGCTCCACAAAGGGTAGGGAGGATGTAGGTTGGGAGCTTCACTTCATGGAACCAGCCAGATTTCAGATTTTCAGTTAACTGGAACAGTCCCCCTGTATCCATTATTTGCATAGAATACTTAAAAACACATTTGGGGGGATATCTAATGCTGAGATTGGAGGTCCCATGCTGGTCTGTACAGAGTTTAAACTATAACTATGAGTATGTATAGAAGGTAGGAGAGCTGGAGGGGACATAGAAGCACAAGAAACACATACACGCAGCCAATTAAATTTTTTAAGAGAAAACAGGATGGTTTAATTTGTAAAGTGAAGAGTTGTTTGCTCTTGATTACAGTATTCAACAGGAAAATTCCATTCACCTCTTGGTACAGAAATGGTACCCTACCTCTTCATCAGGATAATTGATCCAGATGAAATTATTCCTGGACAACCTTTGACTATGTGTCTACCAGCAACTGTCCCCTCTCATTTCTTAGAGAGATATGTAGACTGCCTCTTATCTATAATAGCTGTGAAATAAGGTCATTTCTTCTGTTTAGTATCCATATACAGTGTAACATCACTTATTTGTCAATAGATTTGATATATTCTGAACTCCAGATCAAGATCTTGCATTATTTAACCCACCTTTGATGATCCCAAAGACACCTGAAAACCCAGGATGTTCAGGGTCACTGATTTTTGCTGGATAGTATTAAGTAATATAGAAAGTTTGATAAGTCTGTACTGGCTCTGGGTACTAACTCTGAAAAAAGTTTATTTCAATAACGTCTTGACATATTTGCTTTGTATGTCATGCTATAGGATCCAAATGAACCAAACAAGGAGCTTCAAACTTGTTTATTCATAGTTGCTACATTTTCCACAATAAAAATGCATTATTTATGTAAAGAAAGCTATAAAAACAGTAACAAAAATTAAAGATAACATGAAGGGTATTTGGATTCCAGGAAAACAAGAGTTCACTGTTGATGGAAGTCAGGCTGACTACACATAATAATTTGATATAATTGACAATGTTTTTTACACAAATTTAATTTTTGCTAAGTACTGCATATTATCACAGTTGCAGTTTTCTCTCTTTCTCTGATTTTTACTACTCGAGTCACACACACATAAAAAAATGTATTCATCAAATATAGCTATTTCCAGGTAAGTCACTTCCTCACACTCCTCATATTTACTATAGTTTCAAACATAAATGGAATCTCAGCTCAGACAAGAATGATCCTTGATGGACACCCACCAGTTCATGCATTTTCCTTTTTATTCTGAAAGAATCAGCTCACAAGAAAATTACAAGGTTAAGGGCTACTCCAAATTTCTGTCACCTATTTCCTCCTTGGTTTTCAAAAAATACAAGTGTGTGATTCCTTTAATGAACATCCTTTGGAAGTGGAGGTTTTTGGCCATGAGCTCCTCTTCTACATCATCTAGTGCCCACTGGTGGTCCGTCAGCTCCAAAGCTTACCACTTTGTTTTGAAAGCTTTGTTGGTGTGTCTGGGCATGGCCTTGATGTCTCCAGTCATCTGCTCCTGCATTATTCCTGATTGGTCAGTGGCATTATCTGGGCCCAGAATCAGAGTAAATGTTCTGAAGCCCAAAGACACTAAGGAAATACCAGGATGAAGAACTCCACTAAGATGCATCTAATGTGAGTACTTTGATTTTTTTCTGTAGCATAGCCTTACATGAGATGGTCTGGGAAATGGAAGCTTGCTTATAACAAAGCCAGAAAATGTCATGTTGATCAATTTACCGATAACAACCATAGGGAAGACATTTCGTACATTGCCTTCAATCTTGTGTGTTAGCATAATGAGATGAGGTAGAGGAAAAGTAGACACTACCTTACTTTTAGTATTTTTTTTAATCAATCCTCTGGGATATTGAAGTAATATTTTCTGTAACTTGGAAAAATCATCATGCTTCTTGTTTGCTTGTTATGGTCTCCCCAAATGTATGTTGCATTCATGCTGTATAGGATTCACTGACTTTGATAATATAATATTTGTCATAATAAAGCAGTTTACAAAGCTGTAAGATATAATCTAATTTCTCTTCTCAAATATAGTTACATTTGCATAATAACTTTTCTGAAAAAAATAAATATGCAAAAGGAAACAGTGCTTATCTGTGAACAATAATAGATTTTAAGGGTTTCTAATGATTTTTTGTTACCTGTATTTTCCATTTTTATTTATAATAAAAGCATTTGGGTTTCAAAAAAAATAACAAGAAAAAAATATATCCCCAGTATTCCCATAGAAGAATGAGTCAGTGCCAGATGTACAATATTTCTAAAGCAGGGAAATTAGGTAATAAAGTTATTGTAGCATTAATTTTTTAATCTACCACATGATAGTCCCAAATGGAAAATTTCAGTGATCCTACAGATGCTTAGGAGAAAGGTAAGTATATCTCTCAAATAAACCTTACATTTTGTAGTCCTAGGATGTCTCAATTTCCTAAGATTTAGTGAAGGTCATGAAAAAAAAAGTACTTTCACAACATGCTTTTTTCTTTTTGAATTTTTTAAACATTTATTTACTTTTGAAACAGACAGTGTGATCAGGAGAGGAGCAGAGAGAGAGGGAGACACAGAATCCGAAGCAGGCTCCAGGCTCTGAGCTGTCAGCACAGATCCTGACATGGGGCTTGAACCACAGACTATGAGATCATGACCTGAGCTGAAGTCAGACACTCAACCAACTGAGCCACCCAGTGCCCCTACAACATGCTTCTTTCTCTTTTCTCTAAATAAAACCCCTTGAACTAAAAGCAGTCTCATAGTTTTAATCTCCCAGTTAGTCAAGCAGGAACCCACAGGGGAGCAAAAGCATATGGGTGCATGAGATGGCTCCACACTCTATCAGCCTACAGATTCCAGAGGGGAGATGCTTCCGTAGCAGGATGCAGGGGGAAGTTTAGTCACAGGCTCCTTAAGCCCAGGGCTCAGGGAAACCAACACACGTGGAATAAAACAGCTTTGAAGCATCTTACTTGTGCAACTAAAATAGTTAAAGGATAGGGGTGCCTGGGTGGCTCCATCAGTTGACCATCTGGCTTTGGCTCAGGTCATGATCTCACAGTTCGTGAGTTCAAACCCCACATCAGACGTGCTGTTGTCAGTACAGAGCCAGCTTCAGATCCTCCATCCGCCTCTCTGTTCCTCCCCTGCTCATGCCCTTTCTCTCTCAAAAATAAATGAACGTTTTTTTAAAACAACAACATGGTAAAAGGATAGGAAAACCTTCATGTGCCCAGCACTTGTAATAGAAATCAGCTGAAGTTCAAAATAGGATACATCCTTAAACCAAACTAGGGATTAGTCTTGACACAGAAAAATGAAATAAATGAAATCTCTAGAATCAATTCTCTAAACCAGGATGGCCCAGATTAGTCCATATGTACAGACCCACATGAGTAGCAGTGTGAATGAAAGCCAGAAAATTAAGCCTGCACAAAAGGAAGATGTTTCAGGGTCAGGAGACATTGTGACATGTTTTGGGCTAGCTGCCACTTGGAAACTCCAAGACTGAACACAGCAATAAAAAGTGACTGAGAATAGTATCTACTATTTGTGTTAGCGCTCCCCATAGCATGCAAGTGAGAAAATGGGTGTGTCCGTTTCAGAAGCTCTGAACGAGACTACACATATCAAGAGAGCATAAACAGGTTATCTTTTGAGATGTGAATGTGGATTTGTTCTTCTTATGTTTCTCCTTTCCTACTTTTCCATTAGGTAGCCAGGCATCTATGAATAAAACATGTTGTGAAACAATATATTTCACTGAAAGAGAAAGTATATGGAAAGATTTCAAAAGTAAAAAAGCCCAATTCTTGATAGTGGTCACAGCTGGGAAATCATGGAAGAGGGTAAAGTGAGTATCAACTGTCTATGTTTTATCCCTTAATATCAGTACAAAGTAGTCAGATATACTTATGTCTATAGCTATCTGATATCTGTACTATTTCAAAACCACCACCATTTCTATGAGATTTAATTCTGGTTTTTAAAAATCATCCATACTTATTAGGAGAAAGTGAAAACTATGGTGAGACCCAGATAAAAATAATTAATCTGCAATACCACCAATCATTAATTTTTTTAAGTATCATGTCTGTCATTTCCTTCCTGTATCAGTTTGCTAAGGCTTTCATAACAAAATACCACAGACTTGGGAGGAGCCAAGATGGCAGAACAGCATGGAAGCTTTTTGTGTGTCTTGCATCACTGAAATACAGCCAGACCAACACTAAACCATACTACACACCTAGAAAACTGATTGGAGGATTAACAAAACAATCTGCACAACCTGTACCACAGAATTCAGCAGGTACACAGTGTGGAGAGATGAATTTGGGGAGCGAGAAGTTGTGGATGGTAGGGAGAAACTTTTGCAGGCAGAGAGAGGACAGAGACTGGGGAGGGGGGAGAATATGGGAAAACCACCCCTCCCCAAAGGCAGCTGGAAAGAAAGTGGAAAATTGGAAACAGCTGCAGGGACTAAACTAAAAGGGGAGAAAGGAGAAAGGAGAGGGTTTAAATTCTATTAAGACTGTATGTAAACAAGGGGAGTGCAAAGTCTGCACCTCTGCAGCTCGATACCTGACGGTGTTCTGGTAGGAAGGGCGAATCCCCAGGAACAGAGTGGGGTCTGGGAGGTTCTTGGGCCACACCGGGAAAAGCGGTTCCACTGCTGGAAGGACATTTGGTAGAGACTGTTGAAGTCACCTGGTCCAGCAGACCCCAGAAAATGGCCACATTCGCTGGTGCTGGAACAATGTCATTAAGCGTGAAGCCTGGTGCCAGATATGTGTTGTGATTTTCCATATTGCCTGAAATGCTGCTGGTACACTATCTCGTGAACTTTTCCTGGGGCGGGCTGGCACCTGGCTGCAGTCTCGGGGCACCAGCAACAGCAGGGTCCAGCAAGCATTCCTAGGTGCAAGTGACATTCGGCCATTGCTTGGTGAGACCCTCCTGCAGAGGGGCAGAATGGGTCAGAGCCACATTCCTTCAGAAGTAAGGGGCCGGGGGGGGAAACAGCCACAGCTGAGACAAAAATTGGGAGTGAGGTACCACCTGGGGCCTGGTCACGGAGAGTGAAAAAGTGGGGAGTGGACTAAAGCTGAAGACAGAGGACAGGGGCACAATTGCTGATCCGGGAGAACAGACTGGGTAGCTGGGTGGCCCATTTTTGCCACTCCCACCGATGCGAATATGCACTTACAAGCGCCTCAACAATCCACCCCAGTAGGCTAGTGGCTCCATCTAGTGGAGACCAGATCTGTTACAATGAGCCCTGCCCAACTGGGCCAAATACGCTCTTCAAGAACACAAGTCTCACCGCTGGCTTAGTTTATGGACTATAAAGTGCTACATAGACTGAGATCTAGGGGAAAATGAAGTAATTTCAGTCCTACGTCAATCTGTTAGCAGGTTCATCTATTCAATGTTCTTTCTTTTTTCCCTCTTTTACATTTTTTCTTTTTATTGAATACAGATAAAAAATGCATTTTTATTTTCAGTTTTTAAAAAATATTTTTTCTTTAACCTTATTGCTATATTTTTTACTTTTGTGTAATTTTTTTTCAAATGCAATTTTACTTCCATCATTTTATTTTAGTCTACCTCAGTGTATTCACATTTTCAAATTTAAAAAAAAATTCCTTTTTTTCTTTATTTTTTTTTTATTTGTCATTTCTTTTCTTTTTCTTGTATGCATAGAGAAAACTTCATTTTTATCTTCAATTTCTATTAAAAATATTTTTATTTAATTTTTTACTATATTTTTTGCTTTTAGGTAATTTTTTCAAATTCTATTTTACTTCCAACATTTTATTTTAGTCTACTACAGTGTACTCACTTTTTTGAAATTTTCAAATGATTTCTTTTTTTCTTTTCTTCTTTTTCTTTTTTTATCCTCTTTCTCTTTTTCGTTTTTATATTTTCTTAAATAAAGAAAATTTAAAAAATCATATTTATTTTTAATATTTATTAAAATATTTTTCTTTAATTTTTTCTACTATGTTCTTTACTTTTGTGTATATTTTTTTCAAATTCGATTTTCTCCCATTATGTCATTTTAGTCTGCTTCAGTGTATTCATTTTTTCAAATTCTCAAAAGATTTCCTTTTTTTCTCCCCCCCCCTTTTTTTTCTCTACTTTGTCAAACCACTTTCAACATCCAGAACAAAACACACGTAGGTTCTATCATCATCTATTCGATGTGACTGTGTGTGTGTTTAATTTTTAATTTTAATATTTTTTAATTTTATTTTTTAATTGCAATTTTTCTACCTCATTAATTCCTTTTCACCCTTCAAAATGACAAAACGAAGGAATTCACCCAAAAATAAAGAGCATGAAGAAAAGACAGCCAGGGATTTAACCAACACAGATATAAGCAAGATGTCTGAACCAGAATTTAGAATCACGATAATAAGAATAGTAGCTGGAGTCAAAAATAGATTAGAATCCCTTTCTTCAGAGATAAAAGAAGTGAAAAAATAGCCAAAATGATATTAAAAATACTATAACTGAGCTGCAATCATGGATGGATTCAGTGGCAGCAAGGATGGATGAGGCAGAACAGAGAATCAGCGATATCGAGGACAAACTTACAGAGCATAACGAAGCAGAACAAAAGAGGGAGATTAAGGCAAAAGAGCACGATTTAAGCATTAGAGATATCAGTGACTTATTAAAAAGGAAAAACATCAGAATCATAGGGGTCCCAGAAGAGGAAGAGAGAGAAATAGGGGTAGAAGGGTTATGTGAGCAAATCATAGCAGAAAACTTTCCTAACCTGGGGGAAGACACAGACATCAAAATCCAAGAAGCACAGAGGACCTCCATTAGATTCAACAAAAACCAACCATCAGAAAGGCATATCATAGTCAAATTCACAAAATACTCAGGCAAGGAGAGAATCACTAAAGCAGCAAGGGGAAAAAAAGTCACTAACCTACAAGGGAAGACAGATCAGGTTTGCAGCAGACCTACCCACAGAAATTTGGCAGGCCAGAAGGGAGTGGTGGGATATATTCAGTGTGCTGAATCAGAAAAATGTGCAGCCAAGAATTCTTTATCCAGCAAGGCTGTCATTCCAAATAGAAGGAGAGATAAAGAGTTTCCCAAACAAAAATTAAAGGAGTTTGTGACCATTAAACCAGCCTTGCACGAAATTTTAAAGAGGGACTTTCTGAGGGGAGAAAAGATGAATATATATATATATATATATATATATATATATCAAAACAACAATAATTAGAAATGACCAGAGAAAATCACCAGAAACTCCAACTCTACAAGCATTATAATGGCAATAAATTAATATCTTTCAGTATTCATTCTAAGCATCAATGGACTCAATGCTCCAATCAAAAGACATAGGGTAACAGAATGGATAAAAAAACAAGATCCATCTATATGCTGTTTACAAGAGACCCACTTTAGACCCAAAGTCAACTTGAGATTGAAAATAAGGGGATGGAGAACCATCTATCATGCTAATGGTCAACAAAAGAAAGCCAGAGTAGCCATACTTAGACAATCTAGACTTTAAAATAAAGACTGTATCAAGAGATGCAGAAAGGCATTATATCATAATTAAGGGGTCTATCCACCAAGAAGACTTATCAATTGTAAAAATTTATGCGCCAAATGTGGAAGCATCCAAATAAATCAATTAATTACAAATATCAAGAAACTCATCGATAGTAATACCATAATAGTAGGAGACTTCAACACCCCACTCACAGCAATGGACAGATCATGTAATCAAAAAATCAACAAGGAAACAATGCCTTTGAATGACACACTGAACCAGATGGACTTAACAGATATATTCAGAACATTTCATCTTATAGCAGCAGAATATACATTTTTCTCTAGTGACATGGAACTTTCTCCAGAATAGACCATATACTGTGAAACAAATCAGCCCTAAGTAAGTACAAAAAGATGGAGATCATATCATGCATATTTTCAGGCCACAACGCTATGAAAGTTGAAATCAACCACAAGAAAAAATTGGAAAGGTAACAAATACTTGGAGACTGAAGAACATCCTACTAAAGAATGAATGGGATAACCAAGCAGTTAAAGAGGAAATTAAAAAGTATATGGAAGTCAACGAAAATGATAACACCACAACCCAAAACCTCTGGGACACAGGAAAGGCAGTTTTAAGAGGAAAGTATATACCAATCCAGGCCTTCCTAAAGAAGGAAGAAAGATCTTAGATACACAACCTAACCTTATGCCTTAAGGAGCTGGAAAAAGAACAGCAAATAAAACCCCAAAACAGCAGAATTCAGGAAATAATAAAAATTAGAGCAGAAATTAATGCTATTGAAACCAAAAAAAAAAAATAGTAGAACAGATCAATGAAACCAGAAGCTGGTTCCTTGAAAGAATTAACAAAATTGATAAACAACTAGCCAATTTGATCAAGAAGAAAAAGGAAAGGACTCAATAAATAAAATGAAGAATGAAAGAGGAGAGATCACAATCAACACAGCAGAAATAAAAACAATAATAAGAGAATATTATGAGCAATTATACGCCAATAAAATGGGCCATCTGGTAGAAATGGACAAATTCCTAGGAACATATACAATACCAAAACTGAAACAGGAAGAAATAGAAAATTTGAACAGACCCATAACCAGTAAGGAAATTGAATTAGTAATCAAAAATCTGCCAAAAAACAAGAGTCCAGGGCCAGATGGCTTTCCAGGGGAATTCTACCAAACATTTAAGGAAGAGTTAACATCTATTCCCTTGAAACTGTTCCAAAAATGAGAAATGGAAGGAAAACTTCCAAACTCTTTCTATAAAGCCAGCATTACCTTGATTCCAAAACCAGACAGAGACCCCATTAAAAAGGAGAAGTATGGATCAATTTCCCTGATGAACATGGATGAAAAAATCTTCAACAAGATATTAGCCAACCGGATCTAAGAATACATTAAAAAATTATTCATCACGACCAAGCGCGATTTATACCTGGGATGCAGGACTGGTTCAATATTCGCAAAACAATTAATGTGATTCCTCACATCAATAAAAGAAAGGACAAGAACCATATGATCTTGTCAATAGATGCAGAGAAAGCATTTGACAAAATACAGCATCCTTTCTTGATAAAAACCCTTAAGAAGATAGGGATAGAAGCATCATACATTGATATCATAAAAGCCATATATGAACAACCCAACACAAATATCATCCTTAATGGGGAAAAACTGAGAGCTTTCCCCCTAAGGTCAGGAACAAGACAGGGATGTCCACTCTCGCCACTTTTATTCAACATAGTATTGGAAGTCTTAGACTCTGCAATCAGATAACACAAAAAATAAAAGGCATCCAAATCGGCCAGGAGGAGGTCAAACTTTCACTCTTTGCAGATGACATGATACTCTATATGGAAAACCCAAAGCCTCCACCAAAAAACTGCTAGAACTTATCCATGAATTCAACAGTCACAGAATATAAAATCAATGCGCAGAAATCTGTTTCATTCCTATACACCAACAATGAAGCAACAGAAAGGGAAATCAAGGAATCGAATCCATTTACAGTTGCACAAAAAAACCCATAAAATACCTAGGAATAAATGTAACGAAAGAGGTGAAAAATCTATAAACTGAAAACTATAGAAAACTTATGAAAGAAATTGAAGAAGACACAAAAAACATGGGAAAAGGTTCCATGCTCCTGGATAAGAAGAACAAATAGTGTTAAAATGTCAATATTACCCAAAATAATCTACATATTCAATGCAATCCCTATGAAAGTAAAACCAGCATTCTTCACAGAGCTAGAAAAAATAATCCTAAAATTTGTATGGAACCAGAAAAGACCCCAAAAAGCCAAAACAATCTTGAAAAAGAAAACCAATTAAGGAAGCACCACAATCCTAGACTTCAAGCTATAGTACAAAGCTGTAGTCATCAAGGAAGTATGGTACTGGCACAAGAACAGACACTGAGATCAAAGGAACAGAATAGAGAACCCAGAAATGGACCCACAAACATATGGCCAACTAATCTTTGCCAAAGCAGGAAAAAATACCAATGGAATAAAAAGACAGTCTCTTCAGCAAGTAAGGCTGTGAAAACTGGACAGCAACATGTGGAAGAATGAATCTGGACCAATTTCTTAAACCATACACAAAAATAAACTCAAAATGGATGAAAGACCTCAATGTAAGACAGGAAGCCATCAAAATCCTCGAGGAGAAAGCAGGCAGGAACCTCTTTGATCTTGTCCGCAGCAACTTCTTACTCAACACGTCTCTGGAGGTAAAGGAAACAAAAGCAAAAATGAACTACTGGGACCTCGTCAAAATAAAAATCTTCTGCACAGCAAAGGAAACAATCAGCAAAACTAAAAGGCAACCGACAGAATGGAAGAAGATATTTGCAAATGACATATCAGATGAAGGGTTAGTATCCAAAATCTATAAAGAACTAATCAAACCCAACACCCAAAAAACAAATAATCCAGTGAAGAAATGGTCAAAAGACATGAATAGACACTTCTCCAAGAAAGACATCCAGATGGCCAAACGACACATGAAAAAATGCTCAACATCACTCATCATCAGGGAAATACAAATCAAAACCACAATGAGATACCACCTTACACCTGTCAGAAAGGCTAACATTAACAACTCAGGCAACCACAGATGTTGGCAAGGATGCGGAGAAAGCGGTTCTCTTTTGCATTACTGGTGGTAATGCAAGCTGGTGCCGCCACTCTAAAAAACAGTGTGGAGGTTCCTCAAAAAACTGAAAATAGGACTACCCTACAACCCAACAATTGCACTACTAGGCATTTATCCATGGGTACAGGTGTGCTGTTTTGAAGGGACATATGCACCCCATGTTTATAGCAGCACTATCAACAATAACCAAAGTATGGAAAAAGCCCTAATGTCCATCGATGGATGAATGGATAAAGAAGATGTGGTGTGTGTGTGTGTGTGTGTGTGTGTGTGTATATATATATATATATATATATATATATATATATATACACAATGGAGTATTATTTGGCAATCAAAAATAATGAAATCATTCCATTTGCAACGATGTGGATGGGACTGGAAGGTACTCTGTTAAGTGAAATTAGTCAGAGAAAGACAAAAATCATATGACTTCACTCATATGAGGACTTAAGAGACAAATGAACATAAGGGAAGGGAAACAAAAATAATATAAAAACAAGGAGGGGGACAAAACAGAAGAGACTCATAATTATGGAGAACAAACTGAGGGTTATGGGAGGGGTTGTGGGAGGAGGGTGGACTAAATGGGTAAGGGGCATTAAGGAATCTACTACTGAAATCATTGTTTCACTATGTGCTCACTAATTTGGATGTAAATTTTTAAAAATGAAATATAAAATTAAAAAAAAAATACCACAGACTGAGTGACTTAAACATTAGAAATTTGTTCCCTTGCAGTTCTGAAAACCAGAAGACCAAGGTCAAAATGTCTGCAGATTTGGTTTCTTTAAGGCCTCTCTCCTTGCATATTTCAATCCTCTCACTGTATCTTCATGGTCAACCCTAGGTTCATCTTTTCTTTGACTTAATTTTTTATAAAAACACCAATTATATTGGGTTAGAGCCCACCCATATTATTTTATTTCACCTTAATTTCTCTTTAATGGCCCTGAGCAGGAAACATAGCAGACTTACCCAACACAGGGAAGATGACAGGGACTTAGACAAAATGCCAAAAGAAAAGAATTCATCCCAAATGAAACAAGGTGGGTCTTGGCCTGAGATCTAATCAAAACAGATATAAGTAACAGGCCTGATGGAGAATTTGAAACAACAATCATAAGATACTTGCTGAGCTTGATAAAAGAATGGAGGACTTCAGAGAGGCTCTTACCACAGAGATAAAAGAGTTAAAAACAACAATCATTCAGAAATGAAAAATGCAATAACTGAGGTTCAAAACAGACTGCATCTTATGAACACAAGGATAAAATAAACAGAGGAATCAATATAAAACGAATATAGAATTGGCATACAAGATAAAACAATAAATGTATATGAACAAAAGAGAGAAAGACTATGAAAATAGACTCAGGGAACTCAGTGTCACCATCAAACATAGTAACATTTGTAGTATAGTAGTCCCAGAAGAAGAAGAAGAAAGAGAAAAGGGGACATAAAACTTATTGGAGGAAATAATATCTGGAAACATCCTGAATCTGGGGAAGGAAACAGACATCTAGATCCAGAAGGCACAGATAACTCCATCAAAATTTAAATGCAAGCTAAAAAAAACACACATTGTAATTAAATTTGTAAAATATAGCAATATAGAAAAACTCCTAAAACCAACATGACAAAATAATTCCATAACTTCAAGGGAAGACCCATGAGGCTAGCTGCAGATCTCATAACCAAAACTTGGCAAGACAGAAGGAAATGACATGATATAGTCAACAAGCTGAGTGGAAAAAAAAATGCAGCCAAGAATATTCTATCTAGCAAGGCTATAGTTCAGAATAGAAGAAGAGATAAAGGGTTTCCAGGACAAATAAAAACTAAAAGAGTTTGTGACCACTAAACCAACCTTGCAAGAAATATTAAAGGGGACTCTTTGGTTGCAAAGGAGAGAACAAAAGTGACAAAGACAATAAAGGATCAGAGAAATCTCCAAAAACAACAACAAAGCAAGTAATAAAATGGCAATAAACACATATATATCAGTAATTACTCTGGGGCACCTGGGTGGCTCAGTCGATTGGGCACCAGTCAATTGGGCATCTGACTGCAGCTCAGGTCATGATCTCACGGTTCATGATTTCAAGCCCTGTGTTGGGCTATGTGCTGACAGCTCAGAGCCTGAAGCCTGCTTCAGATTTTGTGTCTCCCTCTCTCTTTGCCCCTCTCCAACTTGTGCTCTGTCTCTCTCTCTCTCAAACATAAATAAACATTAAAAATTAAAAAAAAATACTCTGAAAGTAAGTAGACTGAATACTTCAATAAAAAGACAAAGGGTGATTGAGTATATAAAAAACAAGACCCATCAAAATGCTGCCTACAGGAGAGTCACTTTGGACCTAAAGACAACTACAGATTGAAAGTGAGGGGAAGGAGAAATATTTATCATGCATATAGATGTCAAAAGAAAGCCAGAACAGCAGTATTTATATCAGACAAACTAGATTTTAACCCAAAAACTATAACAAAAGTTGAAGAAGTGCACTATATAATAACAAAGGGTACTATCCAATAAGATCTAACAACTGTAAATATTTATACCCCCAATTTGGAAAACCCAAATATATAAAACAATTAATAACAAATATAAAGGTAACATTCACAATAATATAAAAATAGTAGAGGATTCATCACCACATTAAATCAGTGGAAAGATAATCTAAGCAGAATATCAACAAGGAGACAAAGGCTTTGAAAGAAACACTGGACCAGATGGATTTAACAGATATATACAGAAAATTTTATCCTAAGTCAGGAAGGGCACATTCTTTACAGAAGTACATGGTACATTCTCCAGAATAGATCACAAAGTAGGTCATAAATCAGACTTCAAAAGTACAAAAAGATTTGAGATAATACCATCATATTTTCTGACCAAAACGCTATGAAACATGAAATCAATCACAAGAAAAAAAATGTGTAAAGACCACAAATACATGGAGTTTAAACAAAGTGATACTAAAAAATAAATGGATCAACCAGAACCACGAAAAAGAAATTTAAAAAACACGTGGAAGTGTAGGACACTGGGCTCACCGCATCCTGCGGATCACTTAGATTCCACCCACACCTGCCTAAATAACCCAGAAAATCGCCAGAAGTCTAGCAGAATGGATTCTCTGGAGCCAAGCATACACAAGAGGTCTGCGGAAGAGGGTAGGAAGGGCAGAGAGGTGGTGCTTGCTACACAGACTGGCGGGAGGGAGCCGGGGTGGAGGAGCAGCTCGCTGGCAAAGCAGAGCCCCTGAGTCTGGCTTGCAAAAACGGAGGGGACGCAAGGAGGGTGTTCTGACAGCAAGCAGGACTTAACATCTGGAAGGTTATAAGTGAACAGGTCTGCTCGGAGAGCGGGAGGGCTGGAAGACAATGGGAGGGAGAGTTTTTGAGACCTGGACAACAGAGCACAGCTTGGCAGGGAAAAACCAGCGCCATCTCCCTCGGCCATCCCCCAGCCAAAATCCCAAAGGCAACCAGTTCCTGTCAGGGAACTTGCTTGCACTGCGCAAAAACCCAACCCTGTGCTTCTGCGGATCCATCTCTCCGGCGACGGGTCTGACTCACTCCCGGTGTAGCAGGGCCCCATCTCAAATCAGACCTCCAAAGGAAAAGCGAGCTGAGCCTGCCCCTCCCTCCCCTGTGCACCTTGCAGATCCACCCCAGCTAATACGCCAGATCCTCAGCACCACAAGCCTGGCAGCGTGAAAGTAACCCAGACAGGCCACCCCACCCCACAGTGAATCCCACCCGTAGGAGAGGGGAAGAGAAGGCACACACCAGTCTGACAGTGGCCCCAGTGGTTGGCTGGGGGCAGACATCAGGTCTGACTGCGGCCCCGCCCACCAACACAAGTTATTCAAGACAGCACAGGGGAAGTGCCCTGCAGTTCTGCACCACTCCAGGGACTATCCGAAATGATGAAACAGAAGAATTCTCCTCAAAAAACCTACAGGAAATAACAACAGCTAACGAACTGATCAAAAAGGATTTAAACAATATAACAGAAAGTGAATTTAGAATAATAGTCATAAAATTAATCGCTGGGCTTGAAAAAAGTATAGAGGACAGCAGAGAATCTATTGCTACAGAGATCAAGGGACTAAGGAACAGCCAGGAGGAGTTAAAAATGCTATTAATGAGCTGCAAAATGAAATGGAGGTGACCACAGCTAGGATTGAAGAGGCAGAGGAGAGAATAGGTGAACTAGAAGATAAAATTATGGAAAAAGAAGAAGCTGAGAAAAAAAGATAAAAAAAAATACAGGAGTATGAGGGGAAAATTAGAGAACTAAGTGACGCACTAAAGAGAAATAATCTATGCATAATTGGTATTCCAGAGGAGGAAGAGAGAGGGAAAGGTGCTGAAGGTATACTTGAAGAAATAATAGCTGAGAACTTCCCTAATCTGGGGAAAGAAAAAGATATTGAAATCCAAGAAGCACAGAGAACTTCCTTCAGACATAACTTGAAACGATCTTCTGCACGACATATCATAGTGAAACTGGCAAAATAGAAGGATAAGGAGAAAATTCTGAAAGCAGCTAGGGATAAACGTGTACTAACATATAAAGGGACCTATAAGACTCATCACCAATCTCTCTACTGAAACTTGGTAGGTCAGAAAGGAATGGCAGGAGACCTTCAATGTGATGAACAAAAAAAAATATGCAGCCGAGAATCCTCTATCCAGCAAATCTGTCATTTAGAATAGAGGGAGAGATAAAGGTCTTGCAAAACAAAAAAACCTGAAGGAATTAATTACCACTAAACCAGCCTTAAAAAGATCCTAAAGGGTGTCCTGTGAGACAAAGTACCAGAGATATCGCTACAAGCATGAAACCTACAGACATCACAATGACTTTAAATCCATAGGTTTCTATAATACCACTGAATGTAAATGGACTAAATGCTCCAACCAAAATACATAGGGTATCAGATTGGATAAAGAAACAAGACCCATCTATTGGCTGTCTACAAGAGACTCATTTTAGACCTGAGAACACATTCAGATTGAAAGTGAGGGGATGGAGAAATATTTATCATGCTACTGGAAGTCAAAAGAAAGCTGGAGTAGCCATACTTATATCAGACAAACTAGACTTAAATTAAAGGTAGTAACAAGATATAAAGAAGGGCATTATATAATAATTGTAGGGTCTATCCATCAGGAAGAACTAACAATTATAAATGTCTAGGCACCGAAAATGGGAGCCCCCAAATATATAAAACAATTACTCATAAACATAAGAAACCTTATTGACAAGAATGTGGTAATTGCAGGGGACTTTAATACCCCACTTACAACAATGGATAGATCATCTACACACATGGTCAGTAAAGAACCAAGGGCCCTGAATGATACATTGGATCAGATGGACTTGAAAGATATATTTAGAACTCTGCATCCCAAAGAGCAGAATATACTTTCTTCTCGAGTGCACATGGAACATTCTCCAAGATAGATCACATACTGGGTCACAATCAGCCCTTCATAAGTATACAAGAATTGAGATCATACCATGCACACTTTCAGACCACAATGCTTTGAAGCTTGAAATCAACCACAGGAAAAAGTCTGGAAAACCTCCAAAAGCATGGAAGTTAAAGACACCGTACTAAAGAATGAATGGGTCAACCAGGCAATTAGAGAAGAAATTTAAAAAAACACACGGACACAAATGACAATGAAAATACAACAATCCAAACGCTTTGGGATGGAGCGAAGGCAGTCCCGAGAGGAAAATACATTGCAATCCAGGCCTATCTCAAGAAACAAGAAAAATCCCAAATACAAAATCTAACAGCACACCTAAAGGAAATAGAAGCAGAGCAACAAAGACACCCCAAACCCAGCAGAAGAGAAGGAATAAATATCAGAGAAGAAATAGACAATGTAGAATCTAAAAAAACTGTAGAGCAGATCAATAAAACCAAGAGTTGTTTTTTTGAAAAAACTAAACAAAACTGATAAACCTCTAGCCATGCTTCTCAAAAAGAAAAGGGAGATGATCCAAATAGATAAAATCATGAATGAAAATAGAATTATTACAGCCAATCCCTCAGAAATAGAAGCAATTATAAGTGAGTACTATGAAAAATTATATGCCAACAAACTGGACAACCTGGAAGAAATGGTCAAATTCCTAAACACCGACACACTTCCAAAACTCAAACAGGAGGAAATAGAAAGCTGGAACAGACCCATAACCAGTGAAGAAATTGAATCAGTTATCAAAAATCTCCCAACACATAAGAGTCCAGGACCAGATGGCTTCCCTGGGGAATTCTACCAGACGTTTAAAGCACAGATAATACCTATCCTTCTCAAGCTATTCCAAAAAATAGAAAGGGAAGGAAAACTTCCAGACTCATTCTATGAAGCCAGTATGACTTTGATTCCTAAACCAGACAGAGACCCAGTAAAAAAAGAGAACTACAGGCCAATATCCCTGATGAATATGGATGCAAACATTCTCAATAAGATACCAGCAAATCGAATTCAACAGCATATAAAAAGAATTATTCACCATGATCAATTGGGATTCATTCCTGGGCTGCAGGGCTGGTTCAACTTTCGCAAGTCAATCAACATGATACATCTCATTAATAAAAGAAAAGATAAGAACTATATGATCCTGCCAACTGATGAAGAAAAAGCATTGAAAAAATTCAGCATCTGTTCTCACTAAAAATCTTCGAGAAAGTCAGGATAGAAGGAACATACTTAAACATCATAAAAGCCATTTATGAAAAGCCCACAGCTAACATCATCCTCAATGGGGAAACACTGAGAGCTTCTTCCCTGAGATCAGGAACACGACGGGGATGTCCACTTTCACCACTGTTGTTTAACATAGTGTTGGAAGTGTTAGCATCAGCAATCAGACAACAAAAGGAAATCAAAGGCATCAAAATTGGCAAAGATGAAGTCAAGCTTTCACTTTTTGCAGATGACATGATATTATACATGGAAAATCCGATAGACTCCACCAAAAGTCTGCTAGAACTGATACATGAATTCAGCAAAGTTGCAGGATACAAAATCAATGTACAGAAATCGGTTGCATTCTTATACATTAACAATGAAGCCACAGAAAGACAAATAAAGAAACTGATCCCATTCACAATTGCACCAAGAAGCTTAAAATACCTAGGAATATATCTAACCAAAGATGTAAAAGATCTGTATGCTGAAAACTATAGAAAGCTTATGAAGGAAATTGAAGAAGATATAAAGAAATGGAAAAACATTCCATGCTCATGGATTGGAAGAGTAAATAGTGTCAAAATGTCAATACTACCCAAAGCTATCTACACATTCAATGCAATCCCAATCAAAATTGCACCAGCATTCTTTTCGAAGCTAGAACAAGCAATCCTAAAATTCATATGGAACCACAAAAGGCCCTGAATAGCCAAAGTAATTTTGAAGAAGAAGACCAAAGCAGGAGGCATCACAATCCCAGACTTTAGCCTCTACTACAAAGCTGTAATCATCAAGACAGCATGGTATTGGCATAAAAACAGACACATAGACCAATGGAATAGAGTAGAAACCCCAGAACTAGACCCACAAACGTATGGCCAACTAATCTTTGAGAAAGCAGGAAAGAATAGCCAATGGAAAAAAGTCAGTCTCTTTAACAAATGGTGCTGGGAGAAATGGACATCAACATGCAGAAGCATGAAACTAGACCACTTTCTCACACCATTCACAAAAATAAACTCAAAATGGATAAAGGACCTGAATGTGAGACAGGAAACCATCAAAACCCTAGAGGAGAAAGCAGGAAAAGACCTCTCTGACCTCATCCACAGCAATTTCTTACTTGACACATGCCCAAAGGCAAGGGAATTAAAAGCAAAAATGAACTATTGGGACATCATGGAAATAAAAAGCCTCTGCACTTCCAAGGAAGCAATCAACAAAACTAAAAGGCAACCAATGGAATGGGAAAAGATATTTGCAAATGACATATCAGACAAAGGGCTAGTATCCAAAATCTATAAAGAGCTCACCAAACTCCACACCCATAAAACAAATAACCCAGTGAAGAAATGGGCAGAAAACATGAACAGACACTTCTCTAAAGAAGACATCCAGATGACCAACAGGCACATGAAAAGATGTTCAACGTCGCTCCTCATCAGGGAAATACAAATCAAAACCATACTCAGATATCACCTCACATCAGTCAGAGTGGCCAAAATGAACAAATCAAGAGACTATAGATGCTGGAGAGGATCTGTAGAAACTGGAACCCTCTTACACTGTTGGTGGGAATGCAAACTGGTGCAGCCACTCTGGAAAACAGTGTGGAGGTTCCTCAAAAAATTAAAAATAGACCTACTCTATGACCCAGCAGTAGCACTGCTAGGAATTGACCCGAGGGATACAGGAGTACTGATGCTTAGGGACACTTGTACCCCAATGTTGATAGCAGCACTCTCAACAATAGCCAAATTGTGGGAAAAGCCTAAATTTCCATTAACTGATGAATGAATAAAGAAATTGTGGTTTAGATACCCAATGGAGTACTACGTGGCAATGAGAAAGAATGAAATATGGCTCTTTGTAGCAATGTGGATGGAACTGGAGAGTGTGATGCTAAGTGAAATAAGCCATATAGAGAAAGACACATAACATATGTTTTCGCTCTTATGTGGATCCTGAGAAACTTAACAGAAACCCATGCGGGAGGGGCAGGAAAAAAAATAGAGGTTAGGGTGGGAGATAGCCAAAGCATAAGAGAATCTTAAAAACTGAGAACAAACTAAGGGTTGATGTGGGTGGGAAGGAGGTGAGGGTGGGTGATGGGTATTGAGGAGGACCTCTTTTGGGATGAGCACTGGGTGTTGTATGGAAACCAATTTGACAATAAATTTCATATGTTAAAAAAAACACGTGGAAAACAAAAATTAAATCACAATGGTCTAAAACCTTTGTGATGCAGCAAAAGCAGTCCTACGAGGGAAGTATATGTCAATACAGGCTACCTCAATGAGCAAGAAAATATCTCAGATAAAGAAACAAGTATTACACCTAAAGGAGCTAGAAAAAAGAATGAAAAAATAAGCCTAAGTCCAGGAAAAGAAGGGAAAGAATAAAGATTCGAATAGAAATAAATGATACAGACCCCCCCCCAAAAAAAATAGATCAAGGACACCAGGAGCTTGTTCTTTGAAAAAAAATTACTGAAATTGATAAACTCCTAGCCATTCTTATCAAAAAATGTAAAATTATCCAAGTAAAATCACAAATGAGGCAGGAGAAATAACAACCAAAACTACAGAAATACAAGCAATTATATGAGAATGTTATGAAAAGCTATATGCAAACAAATTAGACACTCTGGGAGAAATGGATACATTCCTAGAAACATAGAAATTACCCAAACTGAAACAGGAAGAAACAGAAAAGTTGAACAGATTTATAACCAGCAAAGAAATTGAATCCATAATAAAGAATATGCCAATAAACAAAAGTCTAGGGCCAGATGTCTTCACAGGGACATTCTACCAAACATTTAAAGAACAATTAATACCTATTCTTCTCAAACTACTTCAAAAAATAGAAATGGAGGGGGTGGGAGGGAGGGGATGGTGAGTGATGGGTATTGAAGAGGGCATTTTTTGGGATGAGCACTGGGGTTGTATGGAAACGAATGTGACAATAAATTTCATAAAAAAAAAAGAAAAAGGAATGGAAGGAAAACTTCCAAAGTCATTTTATAAGGCCAGGATTACCCTGATTCCTAAAACAGACAAAGACTCCACTACAAAAGAGAATTACAGTCCAAAACCCCTGAGGAATTTGGACACAAAATATTTCAACAGAATACGGGCAAATCAAATTCAGCAGTACATTAAAAGAATCATTCATCGAAGGGAAGATGGTGGCATAGGAGGATGCTAGGCTCACCGCTTCCTGCTGGTCACTTAGATTCCACCTACACCTGCCTAAAAAACCCAGAAAACCTCCAGAAGACTAGCAGAATGGAGTCTCTGGAGCCAAGCGCAGATGAGAGGCCCACGGAAGAGGGTAGGAAGGACAGTGAGGCAGTGCACACTACACGGACTGGCAGGAGGAAGCCGGGGCGGAGGGGCGGCCAGCTGGCCAAGCAAAGCCCCCTAGTCTGGCTGGCAAAAGCTGAGGGGTTGGACGGAGTGTGTTCTGATAGCTAGCGGGACTTAACATCTGGAAGGTTATAAGCTAACAGCTCTGCTTGGAGAGCAGGAGAGCTGGAGGACAACAGGAGGGAGAGTTGTTGAGCCCCTGAGGACAGAGCTCAGAACAAAGGTGCTCACAAGCACCATCTCCCTTGCCCATCCTCCAGCCAAAATCCCAAAGGGAATCAGTTCCTGCCAGGGAACTTGCTCACTCCGCGCAAACACCCAACTCTGTGCTTCTGCAGAGCCAAACCTCTGGCAGCGGATCTGACTCCCTCCCGCTGCCACAGGGCCCCTCCTGAAGTGGATCACCTAAGGAGAAGCGAGCTAAGCCTGCCCCTCCCATCCCCGTGCACCTTGCCTATCCACCCCAGCTAATAGGCCAGATCCCCAGCACCACAAGCCTGGCAGTGTGTAAGTAGCCCAGATGGGCCACCCCACCCGACAGTGAATCCTGCCCCTGGGAAAGGGGAAGAGAAGGTACACACCAGTCTGACTGTGGCCCCATTGGTGGGCTGGGGGCAGACATCAGGTCTGACTGCGGCCCCGCCCACCAACTCCAGTTATTCAAGACAGCACAGGGGAAGTGCCCTGCAGGTCCGCACCACTCCAGGGACTATCCAAAATGACCAAACGGAAGAATTCTCCTCAAAAGAATCTCCAGGAAATAACAACAGCTAACGAACTGATCAAAAAGGATTTAAACAATATAACAGAAAGTGAATTTAGAATAATAGTCATAAAATTAATCACTGGGCTTGAAAACAGTATAGAGGACAGCAGAGAATCTTTTGCTACAGAGATCAAGGGACTAAGGAACAGTCAGGAGGAGCTGAAAACCACTTTAAATGAGATGCAAAATAAAATGGAAACGTCCACAGCTCGGATTGAAGAGGCAGAGGAGAGAATAGGTGAAATAGAAGATAAAATTATGGAAAAAGAGGAAGCTGAGAAAAAGAGAGATAAAAAAATCCAGGAGTATGAGGGGAAAATTAGAAAACGAATTGATGCACTAAAGAGAAGTAATATATGCATAATTGGTATTCCAGAGGAGAAAAAGAGAGGGAAAGGTGGTGAAGGTGTACTTGAAGAAATAATAGCTGAGAACTTCCCTGAACCGGGGAAGGAAAAAGGCATTGAAATCCAAGAGGCACAGAAAACTCCCTTCAGATGTAACTTGAATCGATCTTCTGCATGACATACCATAGTGAAACTGGCAAAATACAAGGATAAAAAGAAAATTCTGAAAGCAGCAAGGGATAAACGTGCCCTCACATAAAAAGGGAGACCTATAAGACTCATGACTGATCTCTCTTCTGAAACTTGGCAGGCCAAAAATGAATGGCAGGAGATCTTCAATGTGATGAACAGAAAAAAAAAATCTGCAGCCGAGAATCCTTTCTCCAGCAAGTCTGTCATTTAGAATAGAAGGAGAGAGAAAGGTCTTCCCAAACAAACAAAAACTGAAGGAGTTCATCACCACTAAACCAGCCTTACAAGAAATCCTAAGGGGGATCCTGTGAGACAAAGTACCAGAGACATCGCTACAAGCATGAAATCTACAGACATCACAATAACTCTAAACCCATATATTTCTATAATAACACTGAATGTAAATGAACTAAATGCGCCAACCAAAATACATAGGGTATCAAATTGGATAAAGAAACAAGACCCATCTATTGCCTGTCTACAAGAGACTCATTTTAGACCTGAGGACACCTTCAGATTGAGAGTGAGGGGATGGAGAACTATTTATCATGCTACTGGAAGTCAAAAGAAAGCTGGAGTAGCCATACTTATATCAGACAAACTAGACTTTAAATTAAAGGCTGTAACAAGAGATGAAAAAGGGCATTATATAATAATTACAGGGTCTATCCATCAGCAAGAGCTAACAATTATAAATGTCTATGCGCTGAATACGGGAGCCCCCAAATATATAAAACAATTACTCATAAACATAAGCAACCTTATTGATAAGAATGTGGTCATTGCAGGGGACTTTAACACTCCAATTACAGAAATGGACAGATCATCTAGACACACAGTCAATAAAGAAACAAGGGCCCTGAATGATACATTGGATCAGATGGACTTGACAGATATATTTAGAACTCTGCATCCCAAAGCAACAGAATATACTTTCTTCTCGAGTGCACATGGAACATTCTCCAAGATAGATCATATACTGGGTCACAAAACAGCCCTTCATAAGTATACAAGAATGGAAATCATATCATGTATACTTTCAGACCACAATGCTATGAAGCTTGAAATCAACCACAGGAAAAAATCTGGAAAACCTCCAAAAGCATGGAGGTTAAAGAACACCCTACTAAAGAATGAATGGGTCAACCAGGCAATTAGAGAATAAATCAAAAAATATATGGAAACAAACGAAAATGAAAATACAACAATCCAAACGCTTTGGGATGCACTGAAGGCAGTCCTGAGAGGAAAATACATTGCAATCCAGGCCTATCTCAAGAAACAAGAAAAATCCCAAATAAAAAATCTAACGGCACACCTAAATGAAATAGAAGCAGAACAGCAAAGGCAGCCTAAACCCAGCAGAAGAAGAGAAATAATAAAGATCAGAGCAGAAATAAACAATATAGAATCTAAAAAAACTGTAGAGCAGATCAACGAAACCAAGAGTTGGTTTCTTGAAAAAAGAAACAAAATTGATAACCCTCTAACCAGGCTTCTCAAAGAGAAAAGGGAGATGATCCAAAAAGATAAAATCATGAATGACAATGGAATTATTACAACCAATCCCTCAGAGATACAAACAATTATCAGGGAATAGTATAAAAAATTATATGCCAACAAACTAGACAACCTGGAAGAAACGGACAAATTCCTGAACACCCACACACTTCTGAAACTCAAACAGGAGGAAATAGAAAGCTGGAACAGACCCATAACCAGTGAAGAAATTGAATCAGTTATCAAAAATCTCCCAACACATAAGAGTCCAGGACCAGATGGCTTCCCTGGGGAATTCTACCAGACGTTTAAAGCAGAGGTAATACGTATCCTTCTCAAGCTATTCCAAAAAATAGAAAGGGAAGGAAAACTTCCAGACTCATTCTATGAAGCCAGTATGACTTTGATTCCTAAACCAGACAGAGACCCAGTAAAAAAAGAGAACTACAGGCCAATACCCTGATGTATATGGATGCAAACATTCTCAATAAGATACTAGCAAATCGAATTCAACAGCATATAAAAAGGATTATTCACCATGATCAAGTGGGATTCATTCCTGGGATGCAGGGCTGGTTCAATGTTCGCAAATCAATCAACGTGATACATAACTTTAATAAAAGAAAAGATAAGAACCATATGATCATGTCAATCGATGCAGAAAAGGCTTTTGAAAAAAATCAGCACCACTTCTTAATAAAAACGCTTCAGAAAGTCGGGATAGAAGGAACATACTTAAAGATCATAAAAGCCATGTATGAAAAGCCCACAGCTAACATCATCCTCAATGTGAAACACTGAGAGCTTCTTCCTTGAGATCAGGAACACGACAGGGATGTCCACTCTCACCGCTGTTGTTTCACATAGTGTTGGAAGTGCTAGAACCAGCAATCAGACAACAAAAGTAAATCAAAGGCATCAAAATTTGCAAAGGTGAAGTTAAGCTTTCACTTTTTGCAGATGACATGATATTATACATGGAAAATCCGATAGACTCCACCAAAAGTCTGCTAGAACTGATACATGAATTCAGCAAAGTTGCAGGATACAAAATCAATGTACAGAAATCAGTTGCATTCTTATACACTAATAATGAAGCAACAGAAAGACAAATAAAGAAACTGATCCCGGGGGCGCCTGGGTGGCTCAGTTGGTGAAGCGTCCGACTTCGGCTCAAGTCATGATTTCACGGTCCGTGAGTTCAAGCCCTGCCTCGGGCTCTGTGCTGACAGCTCAGAGCCTGGGGCCTGCTTCGGATTCTGTGTCTACCTCTCTCTCTGACCCTCCCCCGTTCATGCTCTGTCTCTCTCTGTCTCAAAAATAAATAAACATTAAAAAAAATAAAAAAAAAAAGAAACTGATCCCATTCACAATTGCACCAACAAGCATAAAATACCTTGGGTTCAACCTAACCAAAGATGTAAAAGATCTGTATGCTGAAAACTATAGAAAGCTCATGAAGGAAATTGAAGAAGATATAAAGAAATGGAAAAACATTCCGTGCTCATGGATTGGAAGAATAAATATTGTCAAAATATCAATATTACCCAAAGCTATCTACATATCCAATGCAATCCCAATCAAAATCGCACCAGTATTCTTCTCGAAACTAGAACAAGCAATCCTATAATTCATATGGAACCACAAGAGGCCCCGAATAGCCAAAGTAATTTTGAAGAAGACCAAAGCAGGAGGCATCACAATCCCAGACTTTAGCCTCTACTACAAAACTGTAATCATCAAGACAGCATGGTATTGATACAAAAACAGACACATAGACCAATGGAATAGAATAGAAACCCCAGAACTAGACCCACAAACGTATGGAGAACTAATCTTTGAGAAAGCAGGAAAGAATAGCCAATGGAAAAAAGACAGTCTCTTTAACAAATGGTGCTGGGAGAACTGGACAGCAACATGCAGAAGATTGAAACTAGACCACTTTCTCACACCATTCACAAAAGTAAACTCAAAATGGATAAAGACCTGAATGTGAGACAGGGAACCATCAAAACCCTAGAGGAGAAAGTAGGAAAAGACCTCACTGACCTCAGCCGTAGCAATCTCTTACTCGACACATCCCCAAAGGCAAGGGAATTAAAAGTAAAAATGAACTACTGGGACCTTATGAAGATAAAAAGCTTCTGCACAGAAGAGGAGAAACAACCAACAAAACTAAAAGGCAACCAACGGAATGGAAAAGATATTTGCAAATGACATATCGGACAAAGGGCTAGTATCCAAAATCTATAAACAGGTCAACAGTCTCCACACCCTGAAAACAAATAACCCAGTGAAGAAATGGGCAGAAAACATGAATAGACACTTCTCTAAAGAAGACATCCTGATGGCCAACAGGCACCTGAAAAGATGCTCAACGTCGCTCCTCATCAGGGAAATACAAATCAAAACCACACTCAGATATCACCTCACATCAGTCAGAGTGGCCAAAATGAACAAATCAGGAGATTATAGATGCTGGAGAGGATGTGGAGAAACGGGAACCCTCTTACACTGTTGATGGGAATGCAAACTGGTGCAGCCACTCTGGAAAGCAGTGTGGAGGTTCCTCAGAAAATTAAAAATAGACCTACCCTATGACCCAGTAATAGCACTTCCAGGAATTTACCCAAGGGATACAGGAGTGCTGATGCATAGGGGCACTTTTACCCCAATGTTTATAGCAGCACTCTCAACAATAGCCAAATTATGGAAAGAGCCTAAATGTCCATCAACTAATGAATGGATAAAGAAATTGTGGTTTAGATACACAATGGAGTACTATGTGGCAATGAGAAAGAATGAAATATGGCCCTTTGTAGCAACGTGGATGGAACTGGAGAGTGTGATGCTAAGTGAAATAAGCCATACAGAGAAAGACAGATACCATATGGTTTCACTCTTATGTGGATTCTGAGTAACTTAACAGAAACCCATGGGGGAGGGGTAGGAAAAAGAAAAAGGGGTTAGAGTGGGAGAGAGCCAAAGCATAAGAGACTCTTAAAAACTGAGAAAAAACTGAAGGTTGATGGGGGTGGGAGGGAGGGGAGGTTGGGTGATGTGTGTTGAGGAGGGCACCTTTTGGGATGAGCACTGGGTGTTGTATGGAAACCTATTTGACAATAATTTTCATATCTTGAAAAAAAGGAATCATTCACCATGATGAAGTGGTATTTATTCCTTCGCTGTAAGCGTGGTTCAATATTTGCAAATCAATCAACGTGATATACTATATTAAAAAAGGGATAGGAATCATATAATCCTTTCAGTAGATGCAAAAAAAAAGCATTTAACAAACTACACATCCATTCCTGATAAAAACTCTCAAAAAAGTAGGTTTAGATGGTACATACCTAACCATAATAAAGGCTATATATATTAAAAAAAACATAGCTAATATCACCCTCAATAAAGAAAACTTGAGAGCTTTTCCACTACCATCAGGTATAGGACAGGGATGTCCACTTTCACCACTATTATTTAACATAGTACTGCAAGTCTTCACCACAGCATTAAGACAAAAAAGGAATAAAAGGAATCCAAAACAGTAAGGAAGAAGTCAAAGTTTCACTATTTGCGGATGACATGATACTCCATGTATAAAACCCAAAAAGTTCCACCAAAAAATTTCTAGAACTGATATAAAAATACAGTAAAGTTGGAGGATACCAAATCAATATACAGAAATCTATTGTATTTCTATATACCAATAATGAAGCAGCAGAAATAGAAATGAAGGAATAGATCCCATTTATAATTGCACCAAAAACCATAAGATAACTAGGAAAAAACCTAACCAAAAAGGTAAAATATTTGTGCTCTGAAAACCATAAAAACCCTCATGAAATAAATTGTAGATGACACAATAAATGTAAAAACATTCCATGCTCGTGGATTGGAAGAACAAATATTGTAAAATGTCGATACATTTACACTTATTTAATGCAATCCTTATCAAAATAGTGACATCATTTTTCACGGAGCTAGACCAAACAATCTTAAAATTTGTATGTGAACACAAAAACCCTGAGTAGCCAAAACAATCTTGAAAATGCAAACTAAAACCAGAGGCCAAACAGTTCTGGACTTCAAGTTATTTTACAAAGTTGTAGTGATCAAGAAAGTATTGTACTGGCACAAAAAGGGACACATACATCAACAGAACAGAATAGAAAACCCGGAAATGCACACACAACTATATGGTAAATTAATCTTTGACAAATTAGTAAAGAATATCCAATGGAAAAAAAGTCTCTTCCACACATAGTGTTGGGAAAACTGGATAGCAACATACAAAGGAATGAAACCGGACAACTTTCTTACACCATCACCAAAAATAAATCCAAAATGCATGAAGGTCTGAAATGTGAGACAGGAAACCATTAAAGTCCTAGAGGAGAACACAGGCAATAATCTATTTGACCTTGGCCATGCAACTTTCTAATAGTTATGTTTTTGAGGAAAGGGAAACAAAAGCAAAAATAAACTATTGGAACTTAATCAAAATAAAAATCCTCTTCACAATGAAGGAAATAATCAACAAAACTAAAAGGTAACCTAAAGAATGGGAGAAGATATTTGCAAATGACATAACTGATAAAGGGTTAGTATCCCAAATATAATAAGAACTTACCAAACTAAACACACAAAATAAAAGTAATCCAATTTTTAAAAAGGCAGAAGACGTGAATGGACATTCTTTCAAAGAAATCATACAGATGGCCAACAGACACATGAAAATATGCTCAACATCACTCACCATCAGGGAAATGCAAATCAAAACTACTATGAGATATCACCTCACATCAGTCTAAAATTAAGAACACAGGAAACAACAGGTTTTGGTGGGGATGCAGGGAAAAGAACCCTCTTACACTTTTGGTGGGAATACAAATTGGTACATCTAGTCTGGAAAACAGTATAAAGATTCATCAAAAAGTTAAAAATAGGACTACCCTGGGGCGCCTGGGTAACTCATTCAGTTGAGTGTCTGACTCTTGATTTTGGCTAAGGAGTGGAATCCAGCCCCGTGTCAGGCTGTGTTGACAGCGCAGATCCTGCTTGGGATTCTCTCTCCCTGTCTCTCTGCACTTCCCTCTCTCTATGTCAAAATAAATAAACTTTAAAAAGAAAAAAAATTAAAAAAATATATATATAAAAAATGAACTACATGATGATCCAGCAATTACACTACTAGGTATTTACCAAAAGGATACAAAAATATTAATTTGAAAGGATACTTGCACTCTGATGTTCTTAACAGCGTTATTGACAATAGTCAAGTTTTGCAAAGAGCCCAAATGTCCAGTGACTGATGAATGGTTAAAGAAGATGTGTGATGGAATTAAGATGGTAAAGCAATATGGGGACCATGAGTTTGTCTCATCCCTGAAATGCAGCTAGATCAGCATCAAACCATTTGGAACACCTAGGAAATTGATCTGAGGATTAACAAAAACAATCTGCATAATTTAAACCAGAGAAATTAGCAGGTACATGGTGCAGAGGGGTTAACTGGGGGAGAGAAAAGCTGCAGAGCTGCAGAGGGTAGGGAGCCATTTTTGCAGAGAGAGGACAGAGAGAGAAAGAGAAAGGGAGAGAGTGAAGTGCGTTGGGATCAAAGAAGAAAAGCACTCTTGCTGAAAGTAGCTGCAGAGAAAGAGAGAGAGAGAAAGTGTGAAAACTCTCACAGGGGACTGGACAATAAATCTAGTCCCCAAAACCATTGACAAGGAGAAAGGAGAGGGTTTCAATACCAGCAGAATTCTATAAACATTGCAGCACAGAGTCTGAAGTTGTGGAGGTCAGTGCCTGCAGTGCACCAGCAAGGAAGTAGAGCGAATCCATAGAAGAAGGCAGAGTGGTCTGAGGGGTCTGTGTGCCACATGGGGAGAAGCAGTTCCCCTGGTAGGAGTGCATTCGGTAGAGGGCATATGGCCTCCACATGGGCAAAAGTCTGGCAGACCCCAGAGAGATGCCACCTTTACTGATATTGGAACAAAGATACTGGAGTGCAGCAAAACCTGGTGCTTGCTGTGTGTTGTAATTTATCATGAACTCTGAGCCTATGTGCTGCACCACTGCATGAACATTTTCTGGGAGAAAGCAGCACCCTGCCATTGCTTGGCAAGACCTTCACCCAGATAATCAGCACAGGTGCAAGCCTTGGGAGTCTCTGAAGCAGCAGTATTAAAACATAGCTCCAAATGAGATAAAACTCTGGAGGGAGGCTCCACCTGTCAGGTAGAGAGCTTAGATGGACAAAGTAATGGCGGGGAGTGGACACAAGCCTGAAATAAAAAAAGGGAGCTTGATTGCGCATTTATGAGGACACGAAATTCTCGTGCAATAGACTAAAGAGCTGGGTGAAACCATTTTCACCTCTAGCATGCATGCTTGCACACATGCTAATAAACCCCACTGAGCTAAGCAGCGCTCCCAAGTAGAGAATGGAGCCATTACACCAAGCCCCCCCACCTCCACCTGCACCCTCCAGGCACATCCCTCAGGAGACCAGTAAAATCTCTTCCACCTGCTTAGTCTACCCAATACAGTGTGCTACAAAGTATCATTTCTAGGGGTAAACTGGATCTAACTTCAGATTTAATTCTGTTTGTTCATTTGTTTGTTCATTTTCTTTGCTTCTGTTTTTGCTTATGTTGTTTCTTTTTCTTTCTTTTCTTACTCTTTCCTGGATACAGAAAGAACAAATTTTTATCCTACTTATTTTATTTTATTATTTAAGAATACTTCTTAATCTTTAATTTTATTTAACTTTATTCTCTTTTCTCTTTTTTTAATTTTCTATCAAGCTTCTCTCAACAATCAAACTGAAACACAGGATGTAGCTTCATTTATTTGATTTGTTTGGTTTGGTTTTTATATATTTTTTTAATTTTATTTTTTATTGATTTTTACTTCCTCCAAAATGAAAAGACAGAGGAATTCACCCCAAAAGAAAGAACAGTAAGAAATAATGACAGGGATTTAATCAACATAGATATATGTACGATGTCTGAAATAGAACTTAAAATTATGATTATAAGAATACTAGCTGAGGTTGAAAAAAAACATAAAAGACACCAGAGAATCCCTTTCTGCAGAGATAAAATAACCAATCTAGTCAGGCCAAAAATAAAAATGCTATAACTTAGATGCAATCTGGAATAGTGCCATGACAGTGAGGATGGATAAAGCAGAGCAACAAATCAGTGATATAGAAGATAAAATACTGAAAATACTGAAACTCTAAAAAAGAGGGAGACAATGGCAAAAGATCATGAAACAAGACTTAAGAACTCAGCGAAGTATTAAAGAGGAATAACATTTAAATCATAGGAGACCCAGAAGATGAAGAGAGAACAAAAGGGGCAGAAGGTTTATGTGAGCAAATTATAGTTGAAAACTTCCCTAATCTGGAGAAAGACACACTCATCATAATACAAGAAGTTGAAAGAACTCCCCTTAAATTAAACCAAAACTGACTATCATCAAGGCATGTCATGGTCAAATTCACAAAATGCACGGACGAGGAAAGAATCATGAAAGCAGCAAGGGGAAAAATGTCCTTAACCTACAAGGGAAGACAGATAAGATTCACAGCAGATCTGTCCAGAGAAACTTGGCAGGCTATAAAGGAATGCCAGGGTATATTCAACATGCTGAATCAAAAAATATGCAGCCAGGAATTCTTTAACCACCAAGGCTATCATTCAGAATAGGAAGAGAGATAAAGAATTTCCAAGAAAAACAAAAACTAAAGGAGTTTGTGACCACTATACCAGTCCTGCAAGACATTTTAAGGGGGACTCCTTAAATAGAAACAAAACAAAACAAAAAAGATAATAAAGAACCAGAGAACATAACATTACCAGAAACATCAACTCTACAGGCAACAAAGGGGTACTAAATTCATACCTTTCAATAATCACTCTGAATGTAAGTGGACTAATTGTTCCAATCAAAAGACATAGGGTATCAGAATGCATAAAAAACAAGATCCATCTACATTCTGCCTTCAAGACTCATTTTAGCCATAAAGACTCCTGCAGAGTGAAAGTGAGGCAATGGAGAAACATCTATCATGCTAATGGACATCAAAGAAAGCTGGAATAGCCATACTTATATGAGACAAATTAGATTTTAAAATAAGACTGTAACAAGACATGAAGAAAGGCATTATATCATAATTAGGAGATCTATGTACCAAGAAGTTCAAACAATTATATAATTTATGCCCCCTTCTTGAAAGCACTCAAATATGTAAAACCATTAATCACAAACACAAAGAAACTCATCTATGATAATACAATAATAATAGGGCATTTTGTCACCCCACTTACAACAATAGACAGATCATCTAAGCAGAAAATCACAAGAAAACAATGGCTTTGAATGACACACTGGACTAGATGGACCTTACAAACATATTCAAAATGTTTTATCAAAGCAGTAGGTTAGATATAGAAGAATACATATTTGGCTACATACAGCAGCAGAATACACATAATTCTTGAATGCACATGGAACATTCTCCATAATAGATCACATACAGGGTAACAAATCACACCTCAGCAAGTACAAAAAGATTAAGATCATACCATGCACATTTTCAGACCACAATGCTATGAAACTTGAAATCAATGACAAGAAAAAAATTTGGAAAGACCACAAATACTTGGAGGTAAAGAACAATCTACTAAAGAATTAATGAGTTAACCAAGAAATTAAAGAAGAAATTTGAAAACTACATGGAAGCTAATGAAAATAAAAACGCGACAGTCCAAAACCTTTGGGATGCAGCAAAGAGGCCATAAGAGGGAAGTATATAGCAAACCAGGTCTTCCTAGAGAAAGAAGAAATATCTCAAATATACAACCTAACATTACACCTAAAGCAGCTGGAAAAAGAACACAAAATACAGCCAAAAACAAGCAGAAGAAGAGAAATAATAAAGATTAGAGCAGAAATCAAGGAGATATATATATATATATATATATATATATATATATATATATATATAAACAATAGAACAGATCAACAAAACTTGGAGCAGGTTCTTGGAAAGAATTAACAAAATTGATAACTCCTTGAAAGATTTATCAAAAAGAAAAAGAAAATAAATAAAAATAAATGAAATAAATGAAAAAAAGAATAAAATCACAAATGAAAAAAGAAAGATTACAACCAAAGCCACAGAAATGCAAACAATAATAACAATATTATGAGCAACAAATTGGGCAACCTGGAAGAAATGGATAAATTCCTAGAAACATATAAATTACCTAAACTGAAACAGGAAGAAATTGAAAAGCTTAACAGACCCATAACCAGTAAAGAATTTTTTTAAATTACTTTTTAATGTTTGTTTATTTCTGAGACAGAGAGAGACAGAGCGTGAGTGTGGAAGGGGCAGAGAGAGAGGGAGACACAGAATCTGAAGCAGGCTCCAGGCTCTAGGCTGTCAGCACAGAGCCCAACGTGGGGCTCAAACTCACAGACCACGAGATCATGACCTGAGCCAAAGTCAGACGCTCAACCGACTGAGCCACCCAGGCACTCCTAACCAATAAAGAATTTGAGCCATAATCAAAAAGTTCCAAACATGAGTCCAGGGGTAGATGACTTCCTAGGGTAATTTTAGCAAATGTTTAAGAAGAATTAATACTTTTTGAAGCTGTTCCAAAAAATAGAAATGGAAGAAAAACTTCCAAACTCATTCTGGGAAGCCAACATTATCTTGATTACAAAACCAAACAAAAACCCCACTGAAAAGGAGAAATACAGACCAATTTCCCTGGTGAACATGGATGCAAAAATTCTCGACAAAATACTAGCAAATCAAATCCAACAGTACATTAAAGAATTATTCACCATAATCAAGTGGTATTTATTCCTGGGCTGCAGGAGTGGTTCAATATCTGCAAATCAATCAATGTGATACATCACATTAATAAAACAAAGGATAAGAACCACAAAATCCTCTCAATAGATGCAGAAAAATCATTTGACAAAATACAGCATCCTTTCTTGATAAAAACCCTCAAGTAATTATGAGAATGAACATACCTACACATCATAAAGGCCATACATGAAAGACTCACAGCTAATATCATTCTCAATGGGGAAAAACTGAGAGCTTTTCCCCTAAGGTCATGAACATGACAAGGATGTCCACTCTCACCACTGTTGTTCAACATAGTACTGGAAGCCGTAGCCTCAGGAACGAGACACAAAAAGAAATGAAAGTCATACAAATTGACAAGAAAGAAGTAAAGCTTTCACTCTTTGCAGACGATATGATACTCTATGTGGAAAACCCGAAAGACTTATCAAAAAAAACCTGCTAGAACTAATACATGAATTCCGCAAAGTCACAGAATATAAAATTATGATACATAAATCAGTTGCATTTCTATACAGCAATAATAAAGCAGCAGAAAGAGAAATAAAAGAATCGATCCCATTTACACATGCACCAAAAACCATAAGGTACTATGCTAAACCTAACCAACCAAGTAAAATATATATTATATATAATATATACTATAGAAATATTATGAAAGAAATTGAAGATGACACAAAGAATAGGAAAAAAAAACATGCTCATGGATTGAAAAAAAAATGTTTAAATGTCTATACTATCCAAAGCAATCTACACATCAAAATAACAATCAAAATGCAATTCCTATCAAAATAACACCAGCATTATTCACATAGCTAGAACAAATAATCCCCAAATTTTCATGGAACCAGAAAAATCCCTGAATAGCCAAAGTATGTTGAAAAGGAAAACCAAGGCCAGAGGCATCATAATTCAGGACTTCAAGCTGTATTAAAAAGCTGTAATCATCAAGACAGTACCATCAAGTTGGTATGACCACAAAAAAAGACACATAGATCAATGGTACAGAATAGAGAACCCAGAAATGAACCCACAAATATATGGCTATCTAATCCTTGAAAAAGCAGGAAAGAATATCCAATGGAAAAAAGACAGTCTCTTCAAAAAATGGTGTTGGAAAAACTGGACAGTGACATGCAGAAAAATAAACCTGGAACACTTTCTTACACCATACACAAAAATAAATTCAAAATGGATGAAAGACCTAAATATAATACAGAAAAACATCAAAATCCTACAGGAGAAAACAGGCAACCATGTCTGTGACCTCAGCCACAGCAACTTCTTATTGGAAATAACTCCAGAAGCAAGAAAAACAAAAGCAAAAATGAACTATTGGGACCTCATCAAGATAAAAAGCTCCTGCATAGCCAAGGAAACAATCAACAAAAGTAAGAGGAAACTGGTAGAACAGGAGAAGATATTTGCAAATGACATGTCAGATAAAGGGTTAGTATCCAAAATCTATACAGACCCTATCAAACTCAACATTGGAAAAACAAAATCCAGTGAAGAAATGGGCAAAAGACAGGAATAGACACTTTTATAAAGAATACATCCCGATGGCTAACAGATGCATGAAAAGATGCTCAACATAACTCTTCATCAAGGAAACACAAATCCAAACCACAATGAGATACCATCTTGCACCTTTCAGAATGGTTAAAAATAACTCAGGAAACAACAGATTTGGTGAGGATGTGTAGAAAGGGGAACACTTTTGAACTGTTGGTGGGAATACAAACTGCTGTAGCCACTCCAGAAAACAGTATGGAGGTTCCTCAAAAATTAAAGGTAGAGGGGCGCCTGGATGGTTCAGTCGGTTGAGCGTCCGACCTCAGCTCAGGTCAGGATCTCGCAGTTTGTGAGTTCCAGCCCCGCATCAGGCTTTGTGCTGACAGTTCAGAGCCTGGAGCCTGTTTCAGATTCTGTGTCTCCCTCTCTCTACCCCCCACCCGCTCACACTCTGTCTCTCTCTGTCTCTCAAAAATGAAATAACCTTAAAAAAAACTTTTAAAAAATGAAAGGTAGAGCTACCCTATGACCCAGCAATTGTGCTACTCAGTATTTATTCAAAGGATATAACAATGGTGATCCAAACGGGAACATGCAATGCAACGTTTATAGCACACTATCAACAATAGCCAAATTATGGAAAGAGCCCAAAAGTCCATCAACGGATGAATGAAAAAATAAGTAGTGATACACACACACACACACACACACACACACACACACACAATGGAATATTGCTTGGTGATGAAAAAAATGAAATCTTTCCATTTACAACAACGTGGATGAAACTACAATGTATTATGCTAAGCAAAATATCTCAGTCAGAGGAAGACAAAAATCATGATTTCAATCTTTTGTGAACTTTAAGAAACAAATAGATGAACATAGTGGAAGGGAAAGAAAAATAAGATAAAAACAGAGATGGAGGCAAACCATAAGAGACTCTTAAATACAGAGAACAATCTGTGGATTGCTGAAGGGGTGTTGGTTGGGGGGATGGGCTACATGAGTGATGGGAATTAAGGAGGGCACTTGTTGGGATGAGCACTGGGTGTTATATGTAAGTGATGAATCACTAAATTCTACTCCTGAAACCACAGTTACACTATACGTTAACAAACTTGGATTTACACTAAACAACAACAACAACAAAGCAAACTCTGTATTTGAAGCCTGAAATTAATGTATTATAATTTAATAAAGACAGAATATCAATAATCTCACTTTCAATATCTAGAATTTAAAAAGGGCAAACAACAAAATACAGAAGAAAAGCAATTATAAGGATAAGAATTGTTGAAAGGGAAAAATAGTACAATAGCAAATCAGGTCGAAACTTTTCCCAATATTACTAAGGTTAATAAACCAATAGCCAAAGTGATTAAGAAAAAGAGAAGCAGTACAAATGACCAGTATCAGAAATTAAATTAGAACTATTTTCTTCAAAGATGTAAGACCTTAACAAGATATTTTAGAGGAATTTTTGAAATACTTAGGACTACAAATTAGAAAGCAGAAGTAAAAATTCACTCATGTTATGAAAATAACATGCCAAAAGTGACATAAAAAAACATAAAATAGGAAGACCCATGTACCTACTAAAGAAAATGAATCAATTTTAAGTGATGGTACCAACTATCCAAGAAAAACTTTCCACAAGCAAAATTCTAGGCACAGAATTAGTAAACACTCTGAACAATTAAAAATTAAAAAAAAAATCTAAATTTTCCTAGTATGCCTGCTATGGAGAAATATAAGGAATATTGTTCAATTTTTTCTTTTTTTGTGAGGACACCATCATATTGCTACTACAATCCTAGGAGGACATTAGAAAACAAGCCAAATATAGACCATGTCTTTCATAAAAGATACAAATATTCTAAAGAAAATATTATTATATGAATTAAGCCATATAAGAAAACAGAACAGGTCAATATCAAGGAGAATATACTAGAAATTGTGAGGGTGGTCAAAATTCAATAGTAAATTATGTAAAACATTCCATTCACAAAAAAGTAAAAGGAGGAAATCATACAATCCATTAGGATAAATGTAAACAGGTGTTTAATAAAATGCAACACCTAGGTAGAAAACATTTCTAAGCAAATTCATAAAATAAGGAAACCTCCTCATGTGTTGCTTTATCTAAAATGAACATAAAAACAGTATAATTAATACAGAATATTAAAAGCTATTTCCTCAGAAGATGAAACACACAAGGATGTCAGCTTTTATTCTTTTTAATGGAAAATAAAAATTAAACAAGTAACATCAGACTAGGAAACAAGTATGTACAAGACAAATGGGTTAATAAATAATTTATAGAATATATTTAAAAATACAATATAAAAAAAAGCACAAATGTCCCAAAACATGAGCAGAGAATGTGAAAACAAAGAAAGGTGCAGAGGCCAAGAAACAACCACTAAGTGAAACACCTGGGGAAGATTATTGGGAGCTCCCAGTGACAGTTTCTTCATAGGAACTTGAAAGGTTAGGATCCTGTAAGGGAGGGCCACCAGTGAGGAACAGTGCTTCCAGCTATTAGAAGGGTTGTAGTTTAAAACCGGCAGGTGCCTATAGACTTGCTACCCACAACCTCTGTATTCACTCCTCCATCAGGCATTGCCCCACATAACCATACCACAGCCAAGGAAGATTCTAATTGGCCATGTCTTCTTAGACATCATGTATTTGCAGTGCATAATCTGGGATGTCTGTGTTACTTCTCGTTTTTGGTCTTCTTGGCCATCCCCGGCTTATGTCACTCCAAGAGTCTCTCTTACTTGTCACCATTTATCCTTGCCTTCCAGGACCAAAACCTAAGCATTCCTTGCTTGGGTATAATGAGGAGAACATCCTTACCATCACTGGCAAATCTTATGGGGTTAGTATTTTAACATTAAATGTAAAAGTAAAGGTGAAATAAAGATATTCCAGATAATAAAAACTAAGATTTGTTTTTAAAGACCCACCTTATGGAGGTGGGCCAACATGGCGGAGAAGTAGGGGCATCTGAACTTCCTGTGTCTCTCAAACAAAGAAGGGCTGAAACCAAAGGACTTTGAACCCCTAGAGTCTGGGAGGAAAAGAGACTGAGTCTAAAAGGGAGACACCAGGACAAACTTGACAGGCTATAGGTGGGTGATTGCAAACTGGGGGAGATAAAACGGGCCACCTAAGCATGGAGGGGAGGGATCCCCTTCTGTGGAGAGACAAAGGGAAGAGAAAGAGTGGCTGGGAAAGTGTAGAACTGTATCTGACCAAGAGAAAACCTCGGACTGGGACTGAGATGGATCCCATCTTTTACTTCGGGGCTTTCTTCATACTGGGGCCGGTTGCCCTATTCCCACACTTGGGGAGAAGGGGAGCTGGTCCTGGGTTCAGTGGTAGGTCAGGGGCACAGTCTGCAGTAGGAGAAAGTAATTCCCTCCCTGGAGTGCTGCAGGACAGGACAAAGCCTGCCTGCGTCTTCCACCCTTGGGTTCAGTGGCTAGGTCAAGGACACAGTCCACAGTAGGAGAAGGCGGTCCTCCCTGAAGTGCTGTGGCACAGACAAAGCTAATCAGGACCGCTTATTGGGCTTCACAGAGAGGTGCTTTCCCAGTGCCAGAGCACACGGAACGGGAGTTTGAATCTCCTAGCCAATTGCCAGGTCAGAGGAGTCAGCGGAATGAGAAGTACCACCCCATCTACCCCTGCGGCAGAGTGAGGATGACTCAGAGTCTACCTGTTCCATGGAGAAGAGACTGGGGATTGTCATTCCCCCCACACACACCACCAACGTGGGGACTCAGGGATATGTCTGTGGGGACAGTGGAGGCGGGACCAACCTACACTAAACCATGCCACTTCATGTCAGGTAACTGCATATCTATTGGAGCAGGGTTGACACTGTGGCACCAGATGGCTCCATCTTCCAGACCAGCGTTGCTGCATAGCATGCATTAATTCTAGGACAATTATTGTTATTTAGATATATTCTTCTCTCATTTTATCCTTCTTATGTCTTCCGTCCTCTAGGCTGGTTACTCTGGTTGTTGGTTTGTTTAAGCAGACATATTTAATCCATTCTCTTGATACATGTTCTACATCTCCTTCTGTACTTTCCTTTCTCTCTCTCTGGAACAATCAAGCCATATAGTTTATTTGTCTGGGTAACTTTACCTTCCTTTCTTTTTACCCACCTCGTTCTTTATTTTCCTTTCTCTCTTTCTGGATTAAGCACTTTAGTCTCTCTGCCTGGGCAATGTTTATTTTCTCGTTGTCCCCACCCCTGTCATTTCTCTCTTTGTATGTGTTCTTCCATCAGTATCGCCTCCACCCTGTGGTTTACTTGTAGCTGGTGTTTCTGGTTTTTTGCTTTTGGATTGTTTTTTGTTTGTGTGTGTGTGTGTATGTGTGTGTGTGTGTGTTGTCTGTTTCTTTTATTTATCTGTGTGTTTGCGTGTTTTTGTTTCCTGTTTTTTTTTTGTTTGTTTTCCTTTCCAGAGATACTTCAAGGAACAAGTCAAAGCACACCTCATGGAGTGTTCAAAACATCACTATAAGTAGAGAAATACAATAACCAAAGTCACAACAACAGAGAGGAAGTAACACTCTCCAAAAAACACCTCCCAAAGGGCCAGACCCTGGACAGTGTCTGACCCCCCCCCCTTTAATACAGCAGGGCTTACAGGTGCAGACCACATAACAAGGTTTTTAAACTCATAAGGGACAGAAAACTAGCTAAAATGATGAAACGGAAGAATTCTCCTCAAAAGAAATGCCAGGAATAAGTAGCAGCTAAAGGAATGATCAAAACAGATATAAGAACTATAACTAAGCAAGAATTTAGAATAATAGTCATAAGACTAATCTCTGGCCTTGAAAAAGGCATAGAAGACAGCTGAGATTCTATTGCTGCAGAGATCAAGGGACTAAAAAATAGTCATGAGGAATTAAAAAATGTTATAAATGAGGTGCAACATAAAATGGGGGTGGCCACAGCATGGATTGAAGAGGCAGAGGAGAGAATAGGTGAATTAGAAGATAAAATTATGGAAACAGAGGAAGCTGAGAAAAAGAAAGATAAAAAAAAATCCAGGATCAAAAGAGGAGAGTTAGAGAACTAAGTGATGTAATAAAATGGAACAAAATCTGTATCACAGGAATTTCAGAAGAAGGAGAAGAGAGAGAAAGGGGCTAAAGGTGTACGTGAACAAATCATAGCTGAGAACTTCCACAATCTGGGGAAGGAAACAGACATTGAAATCCAAGAGGCACAGAGAACTCCCTACAGATGTAATTTAAATTGATCTTCTGCACGACATAAGATAGCGAAACTGGCGAAATACAAGAATAAAAGAAGAATTCTGAAAGCAGCTAAGGAAAAATGGTCCTTACAAGGTAGACACATAAGAGTAGTAGCAGACCTATCTACTGAAACTTGGCAGGCCAGAAAGAAATGGCAGGAAAACTTCAATGTGATGAACAGGAAAAATATGCAGCCAAGAATTCTTTATCCAGCAAGCCTGTCATTCAAAATAGAAGGAGAGATAAAGGTATTCTCAAACAAACAAACAAAAAACCTGAAGGAATTCACCACCACTAAACCAGCACTAGAAGAGATCCTAAGGGGAACTCTGTGAGTGAATTTTTGCAAGGACCACAAAGTACCAGCAACATCACTACAAGTATGAAACCTACTGATAACACAATGACTCTAAACCCATATATTTCAGTAATAACACTGAATGTGAATAGACTAAATGCTCCAATAAAAAGACATAGGGTATCAGAATGGACAGACAAAAAAAGAAGACCCATCTATTCATTGTCTACAAGAGAGTCATTTTGGACCTGAGGACACCTTCAGATTGAAAGTGAGGGGATGGAGACCTATCTATCATGCTACTAGAAGTGAAAACAAAGCTGGAGTAGCCATACTTATATCAGACAAACTAGACTTTAAATTAAAGGCTGTAACAAGAGTTGAAGAAGGACACTATATCATAATTACAGGGTCTAGCCGTCAGGAAGAGCTAACAATTATAAATGTCTATGCACCAAATTCGAAAGCGCCCAAATATATAAAACAATCACAAACATAAGCATTCTTATTGATAAGAATGTGGCCATTGGAAGGGACTTTAATACTCCACTTACAGAAGTGGACAGATCATCTAGACAGAGAATCGATAAAGAAACAGTGGCCCTGAATGTTACATTGGACCAGATGGACTTGACAAATATATTTACAACTCTACATCCCAAAGCAACAGAATATACTTTCTTCTCCAGTGCACATGGAACATCCTCCAAGATAGATCACATACTGGATCAAAAAAAGCCCTCAAAAATATAAAAGAATTGATATCCTACCATGCACACTTTCAGAGCACAATGCTATGAAACTTGAAATCAACCACAGGGAAACATCTGGAAAACCTCCAAAAGCATGGAGGTTAAAGAACACCCTACTAAAGAATGAATGGGTCAACCAGGCAATTAGAGAAGAAATTAAAAAATATATTGAAACAAATGGAAATGAAAATACAACACTCCAAAACCTTTGTGATACAGCGAAGGCAGTCCTGAGAGAAAAATACATTGCAATCCAGGCCTATCTCCAGAAACAAGAAATATCCTCAATACAAAATCTAACAGCACATCTAAAGGAACCTGAAGCAGAACAGCAAAGACACCTAAAACCCAGCAGATGAAGAGAAATAATAAAGATCAGAGCAGAAATAAACAATATGGAATTAAAAAAAAAACAATAGAACAGATCAATGAAACTAAGAGTTGGTTTTTTGAAAAAACAAACAAAATTGATAAACCTTTAGCCAGGCTTCTCAAAAATAAAAGCGAGTGGACCCAAGTAGACAAAATCACAAATGAGAATGGAATTAATGCAACTAATCCCTCAAAAATACAAGTAATTATCAGGGAATTCTATGAAAAATTATATGCCAACAAACTGGATAACCTGGAAGAAATGGACAAATTCCTAAACACCCACACACTACCAAAACTCAAATGGGAAGACACAGAAAATTTGAACAGACCCATAGCTAGTAAAGCAATTGAAACTGTTATCAAAAACCTCCCAACAAATAAGAGTCCTGGACCAGATGGCTTCCCTAGGGAATTCTACCAGACATGTAAAGCACAGATAATACCTATACTTCTCAAGCTGTTCCAAAAAATAGAAAGGGAAAAAAAAACTTCCAGACTCATTCTATGAAGCCAGCATTACTTTGACTCCTAAACCAGACAAAGACCCAGCAAAAAAAGGAGAACTACATGCCAATATCCCTGATGAATATGGATGTAAAAATTCTCAGTAAGATACTAGCAAATTGAATTTAACACAAAATAAAAAGAAGTATTCACCATGATCAAGTGGTATTCATTTCTGGGCTTCAGGGTTGGTTCAATATTCACAAATCAATCAATGTGATACATCACATTAATAAAAGAAAAGATAAGAACCATATGATCTTGTCAATAGGTACAAAAAAAGCATTTGACAAAATACAGCATCCTATCTTGATGAAAACTCTCAAGAAAGTTGGGATAGAAGGAACATACTTAAACATCATAAAAGCCATGTATGAAAAGCCCACAGCTAATATCATCCTCAATAGGGAAAAACTGAGATCTTCCCCCCTGAGATCAGGAACACGACAAGGATGTTCACTCTCACCACTGTTGTAACATAGAGTTGGAATTCCTAACATCAGCAATGAGACAACAAAAGGAAATAAAAGGCATCAAAATTGGTAAAGATGAAGTCAAACTTTCACTTTTTCCAGATGACATGATACTCTACATGGAAAACCCGATAGACTCCACCAAAAGTCTGCTAGAACTGATACATGAATTCAGCAAAGTCGCAGGATACAAAAATAATGTACAGAAATCAGTTGCATTCTTATACACTAATAATGAAGCAACAAAAAGACAAATAAATAAATTGATCCCATTCACAATTGCACCAAGAATCATAAAATACCTAGGAATAAACCTTACCAATTATGTAAAAGATCTGTATGCTGAAAACTATATAAAGCATATGTAGGAAATTGAAGAAGACACGAAGAAATGGAAATCATTCCATGCTCATGGATTGGAAGAATAAATATTGTCAAAATGCCCATACTACCCAAAGCAATCTACACATTCAATGCAATCACAATCAAAATTGCACCAGCATTCTTTTCAAAGCTAGAACAAACAATCCTAAAATTTGTATGAAACCCCAAAAGACCCCAAATAGCCAGTGGAATATTGAAGAAGAAGACCAAAGTGGGAGGCATCACAATCCCAGACTTTAACTTGTACCACAAATCTGTAATCATCAAGAAAGTATGTTATTGGCACAAAAACTGACACATAGACCAATGGAATAACATAGAGACCCCAGAATTGGACCCACAAATGTATGGCTAACGAATCTTTGACAAAGCAGCAAAGAGTGTTCAATGGAAAAAAAGTCTGTTTAACAAATGGTGCTGGGATAACTGGAGAGCAAGATGCAGAAGAATGAAACTAGACCACTTACTTACACCATACACAAGAACAAACTCATAATGGGTGAAGGACCTGAATGTGAGACAGGAAACCATCAAAACCCTAGAGCAGAAAACAGGAAAAAACCTCTTTGACTTCAGCTGCAGCAATTTCTTACTTCATACATCTCTAAAGCCAAGGGAATTGAAAGCAAAAATGACCTATTGGGACCTCATCAAGAGAAAAAGTTTCTGCACTGCAAAGGAAACAATCAACAGAACTAAAAGGCAACCTACAGAATGGGAAAAAAATGTTTGCAAATGACGTATTGGAAAAAGGAGTAGTATCTAAAATGTATAAAAACTCACCAAACTGCACACCCGAAAAAGAAACAATCTAGTGAAGAAATGGGCAGAAGACATGAATAGACCCATTTCCAAAGAAGACATCCATATGGCCAACATAGACATGAAAAGATGCTCAACATCACTCATCATCAGGGAAATACAAATCAAAATCACGTTGAGATACCACCTCACACTGGTCAGAGTGGCTAAAATGAACAAATCAGGAGACTATAGATGCACGCAAGGATGTGGAGTAATGGCAACCCTCTTGCGCTGCTGGTGGGAATGCAAACTGATGCAGCCACTCTGGAAAACAGTGTGGATGTTCCTCAAAAAATTAAAAATAGTCGGGGCGCCTGGGTGGCTCAGTCGGTTGAGCATCCGACTTTGGCTCAGGTCATGATCTCGTGGCTCGTGAGTTCGAGCCCCGTGTCAGGCTCTGTGCTGACAGCTCAGAGCCTGGAGCCTGTTTCAGATTCTGTCTCTCTCTCTCTCTGCCCCAACCCACTCGCATTCTGTCTCTGTCTCTCTCAAAAATAAATAAACGTTAAAAAAAAATTAAGAAAAAAATTAAAAATGGGAACTACCCTTTGACCCAGCAATAACACTGCCAGAAATTTCCCAAAGGATACAGGAGTGGTGATGCTTTGGGGCACATGTACTCCATTATTTATAGCAGCACTTTCAACAATAGCCAAATTATAGAAAGAGCCTAAATGTCTATCAACTGATGAATGGATAAAGAATGTGGTTTACGTATACAATGGAATACTACTTGGCAAAGGGAAGCAATGAAATCTGGCCATTTACAGCAACGTGGATATAACTGGAGGGTATTATGCTAAGTGAAATAAATCAGTCAGAGAAAGACAGATACCATATGCTTTCACTCATATGTGGATCTTGAGAAACTTAACAGAAGACCATGAGGGAGGGGAAGGTGAAAAAACAAGTTACAGAGTGGGAGGGAGGCAAACCATAACCTACTCTTAAATCCTGAGAACAAACTGAGGGTTGATGGGGGTTGGGGGAGAGGGGAAAGTGGGTGATGGGCATTGAGAAGGGCACTTGTTGGGATGAGCACGGGGTGTTGTATGGAAGCCAATTTGACAATAAACTATATTTTTATTTATTTTTTTATTTATTTATTTTTTTAATTTTTTTTCCAACGCTTTTTATTTATTTTTGGGACAGAGAGAGACAGAGCATGAACGGGGGAGGGGCAGAGAGAGAGGGAGACACAGAATCGGAAACAGGCTCCAGGCTCCGAGCCATCAGCCCAGAGCCTGACGCGGGGCTCGAACTCACGGACCGCGAGATCGTGACCTGGCTGAAGTCGGACGCTTAACCGACTGCGCCACCCAGGCGCCCCTAAACTATATTTTTAAAAACAAAAATAAAATACCCGCCTTACAAGAAATAAAAAGGAAAGTTCTTCAGACTGAAATCAAGTGACCCAGTATAATAATATGAATGTACTAAGAGCACTAGTAAATGTGATTGTGAAATTATAAGGCAGTAAAAATGAATATTTGTTTTCTTAACTGATTTGAAAAAAAGGAATTATATAAAAATGTGCCAGTCATTGTACATTGGGAAGCACAGGAATTTAAGGAAATCTCTCAAAACCACTAGCCTACCACTGATCTAAAGTATGTAAATTCAATGGACATACATCACAAAATGCACAGTGTTTTTTTAAAGTTTATTTATTTATATTTATAGAGACAGAGACTATGCAAGTGTGGGAGGGTCAGAGAGAGGATACAGAATCCCAAGCAGGCTCCCCACTGCCAACACAGAGCCAGATGCAGGGCTTGAAGTCACAAACTGTGAGATAATGACCTCAGCAAAACCAAAAGTCAGATGCTTAACCAACTGAGCTACCCAGTTGCCCCTTCAAAATACACAGTTATAATGAAAAGAATTTTAAAAACAACTATAATCCACAACATATAGAATAAAGCTTCTGAAAGAGAGAGAATCTCATTTCCAAAGTTACCATACTATAATATTCAAAATGTCCAATTTTCAACAAATTTACAAGTGATGGACATAAAATGAATAATAGTAATTGTCACTTACAAGGTCCAAACACTGGGCTTTCAAATTTGAAATTGAGTGCCATCAATATTCTCAAACAACTAAAGGCAATTATGGATAAAGAATGAAGGAAATCTGGAGAATATATTGTAATCAAATAGACAATAGCCAAAGTATAGAAAGTATAAAAAGAAACAAAAATTCTGAAGGTAATAAGTACAACTAAAATAAACATTTCACCAAAGTGTTCAACAGCAGGTTAGAGTAGACAGAAGAATTAGTAAACTTGATGATCAATCAATTTTAAATTTCCAGACTTACTAGCATAGAGGAAAATGAATAAAAGAGAAATGAGCATAGCCTTAGATACTTATGTATGTTCAAGTGTACCTAACACAGGCAATAGGGGAGTCTCAACAAAAGGAAAAAGACGAAAGGTCAGAAAGGCAATTTGAACATAGAATGGCTGAAAATTCTCCAAGCATGCTGAAATTCATGAATCTATACATCCAAGTTCTCAACAAGTGGCAAGTAGGAGAAACCAAAGAAACCACACTGAGACACATTATAATTAAACTGTCAGGGGCCAAAAAAAGACAAAATTTTGAAAGGAGATGGAAGCAATCATCATGTACAAAAGATCCAAAGTAAGATAATATCAGCAAATTTTTCATCAAGAAACCATGTAGTCCAGAATAGAATAGGTTAACAAAGAGTGGAAAGGAAAAGCTGTCAACTAAGAATTCTATATGCAAGAAAACTGCCCTTCAAGAATAAAAGTAAATTAAGATATTTGTAGATAAAATCTTGAAGAGTTTGTTAATAGTAGACCTGTGTTACAAGAATTACTAACAGATTTCCATCAGGTTGAAAGTAAAGGACACTAGTGAGTAAATCAAAGCCACATTTGAAAAATAACATTAGTCTATGATCCAGTAATTACACCAGTAGGCATTTACCCAAAGGATACAAAAATTCTGATCCAAAGGGTCATGCAACCCAATGTTTCTAGCAACATTATCAACAATAGTTAAATTATGGGCAGAGTCCAAATGTCCATCAACTAATAGATACATAAGGAAGTTGTGTATATATACATATGATGGAATATTACCCACAAAAATAATGAAATCTTGTCAAATGATATGGATGGAGCTACAGTGTATTACACTAAGTGAAATACGTCAATCAGAGAAAGACAAATACCATATGATGTCACTCGTATGTGGAATTTAATAAATGAAACAGATGAACATAGGGGAAAAAACAGAGGCAAACCATAAAACAGACTCTTAACTATAGAGAACAAACTGAGGATTGCTGGAGGGGAGGTGGGCAGGGGCATGGGTTAAATGGGTGATGGGTGAAGGAGGGCAATTGTGATGAGTACTGGGTGTTATATGTAAATGATGAATCACTAAATTCTACTCCTGAAACTACTATTACATTATATGTTAACTAATGGAAATTTAAATAAAAACTTGAAACTAAAAAAACAAACAAAAAAAAACAAAAAGTAAAGATAACTACATAGAAAATACAAAAAAAAATAGCATTAAAGACTTTTTGGTTTATAAATCCCATTTTTTTTCTAGTTTCCTGTATGATTTAAAATGTTAATGCTTAGAGGCACCTGGGTGGCTCAGTCAGTTGGGCGTCCAACTTTGGCTCAGATCTCACAGCTCATGAGTATGAGCCTCACATCAGGCTCCGTGCTAATAGCTAGCTAATAGCTAGCCTGGAACCTGCTTCAAATTCTGTATCTCCCTCTCTCTCTGCCCCTCCATCAATTGCGCTCTCTCTCTCACTCAAAGATAAACATTAATTTAAAAAAATTAATGCTTAAAAATCATTATAAATCTACTTTTTGTTAATACACAAGGTATTAAGATGTAATATACCACAAAAGCAACAAAAATGAGGAGTAAGAACTCCATATAGTAGCAGTTTGGTACAAAATTGTATCTAAGTTTGTATTAATTCAAACTAGACGCTTATAAATTGATGAGGTTAATTGAAATTCTCAGGGTTACCACTAAGACAATAACTAAAAAAATATTAAAAAAAATAAGTCAGAAGAGAAGAAAAATTATAAACTAGAAAAAATCAATAAAGCACCATATGAAAACGAATTGAAATTAATAACTAAAAAGAAAAGATTGGGGAAATTTCATACTCTTTTCCATAATGGTTTTATCAATTTACATTTCCACCAAAAGTGTAATGGATTAAAAAACAACATGATTCAACTCTATGCTGTCCACAAGAGAATCCCTACTTCCAAATTCAAAAATAGTTTGAAAGTTAAGGAAAAGAGAAAAATATGTTATGCAAGTGATAACAACAAAAAAAGCTATGGTGGGGATGTCTGTGTAGCTCAGTTGATTAAGCATCGGACTCTTGATTTCAGCTCAGGTCATGATCTCATGGTTCATGAGATTGAGCCCCACATCGGGCTCTGCTCTGGTGGCATGGAGCCTGCTTGTGATTCTCTCTCTCTGCCCCTCCCCTGCTCACTCTCTCTCTCTCAAAATAAATAAGTAAACTAAAAAAAAAACATTTTTACTAATAAACAACTTTATTAATGATGCAAGATATAAAAACAACATACAAAAATCAGCTTTGTTTCCATACACTATCAATGAACTATCCCAAGAAGTAATTAATAAAAATCAGATTATTCACAATAGCATGAAACAAAATGAAATATTTTGGAATAAACTTAACCAAGGGGGAGAGAAACTTACACTGCAAAATACAAAACATTGGAGAAAGAGATTATAGAAGATATAAATAAATGGAAAGACACCCAGAGCTCACAAATCAGAAGACTTAGTATTGTTAAAATGTCAAATCTGTTTAAAGCAACATACAGATTCAATGCAATCCCTATGAAAATTCCCAATGGTACTTTTACATAAATAGAAAAAGAAACTTCCTAAAATTCATGTAAAACCACAAAGAACTCGGATGAATAGCCAAAACATATTGAGAAAAAAGGAACAAATCCAGAGCCTTAATATACTCTCATTTCAAATATATGATAAGTCTACAGTAGTCAAAATAGTATGATGCTGGCAGAAAGAAGACATATAGACAAACAGAGAGTCCAGAAATAAACACACATTTATGGTCAACTTGTCTTCAACAAGGGGGTCACCAATACACAATTTTGAACAGTTAGACTGTCAAATCAAATTGACTTGGCATCTAAATGCAAAAGAATGAAAAAGGACCCCTCTGTTACACCATACACAAAAATCAACTAAAAGTGGATTAAATACATAAACAAAAGGCCTGAAACTGTAAGTCTCTTAGAAGAGAGTACAGGCAAAAATTTCATGATACTGGTCTTGTCAATGATTTATTGGCATGACACACAAAGCACAGGTATCAAAAGCAAAAACAGTTTAGTGGAATGACACCAAACTTAAAATTTTCTGCAATTCAAATGAAACAATCAACAGAGACTAATACAAACTATGGAATGGGAAAAAATATTTTCAAACCAGATATCCAATAAGGGGGTTACTATCTAAAAAATATATGTATGTGTATATATACACAACTGAATAGCAAAAAAGTAATATATATGTATGTGTATATATACACAACTTAATAGAAAAAACTAAATAACCTAATAAAAAAGGGCAAAGGAATTAAATAGACATTTCTCCAAAGAAGATATAAAAATGCATATCAGGTATATGAAAGGAAGTTCAACATCCCTAATCATCAGGAAATGCAAATAAAAACCATAATGACATATCACCTCACACATGTTAGAATGGTCATTACATTAAAAAAAAAAAACAGTGTTCCTTTATTAAGGAGGGCACTTATTGTGATGAGCACCAAGTGTTGTATGTAAGTGTTGAATCACTGAATTGTACACCTGAAACTAATATTACACCATATATTAACTAACTGCAACTTAAATGAAACTTTAAAAAAAAGCCTAAAAAATATAAAGAAAAACAATGTCGATGATGATGTGGAAAATTGGAACACTTATACACTATTGCTGGCAACATAAAATGGTGTATCCACTATGGAAAAGAATATGGAGGTTCCCCCACATTAGAAATAGAATTACCAGGGGCTCTTGAGTGGCTCAGTTGGTTGAGCATCCAACTCTTGATTTCTCCTCGGGTCATGATCCCAGGGTTGTGGGATTTAGCCCCATGTGGGGCTCTGCACTGAATGTGGAGCCTACTTGGGATTTTCTCTTTCCCTTTCTCTCTCTCCCTCCCCCTTCTCCCCACTCTCTCAAATTAAAAATAAGAAATGGAATTACCATATAATCCAGCTCTCCCATGTCTGGGTAATTAAAATTTGAAATTTGGATCTCAAAGAAATGCTTGTCCTTTCATGTTCGCTTCAGTGTTATTCATAATTATTATTCATAATAATTTATTTTTTATGGATGAATGGATAAATAAAATATGGTATTTACATATAATGGAATATTATTCAGCCTTAAAAAGGATGAAATCATGTCAACTGCAACAACATAGATGAATCTGGGAGACACTATGCTAAGTAAAATAAGTCAGTCACAAAAAGAGAACTACTGCATAATTCCACTTAGTTAAAGGATCTCAATTAGTCCATCTCATAGAAGCAGAAAGTAGAATGTCTTTTGTAGGGACTGGAGGAGGGGAAAAGGAAGAGTTGCTCCTAACAGGAATAATGTTTTGGTTACACAAGATGAAAAACAAGCTCAGGAAATCTGCCATACAAAACTTTGCTTACAGTTTACAATACTGTAGTATACCCTTCAAAATGTGCTGAGAGAGTGGATCTCCATTAGAAGTATCCTGAAAACTGAGAAGCCACTTTGAAACCAGAAAACAAAGCAGCCTACCCAATACAATTTATACAGAGTTTTATTCAGGGTAACTTTACTGACAGGGAAGATTGGATGGAGAATGATCTATGGCAGCTGCATAATTTTCTCTACAAAATCCTGACCTTAGTCTTAGATTTAGATTTTATAGAGGGATATGCAGAAGGATACTGCAGTGAGATCAAAGGATTTGTATGTATCCCACAGGACTTGCATGTACCTAATTGACCGCTAATCTTTAATTAGATCTTGTTGCACTACCTGTGCATCAGAAGAAAAAAGACTATGTAATCTCTACCAGATTCTTGGGAAGCAAAAAGAAGTCTCTCCCCATCCCAACTTTGGGAAGCATTTCTTTTTTTTTTTTAACGTTTATTTATTTATTTTTTATTTACTTTTGACACAGAGAGAGACAGAGCATGAGCGGGGGAGGGGCAGAGAGAGAGGGAGACAGAATTCGAAGCAGCTCCAGGGTCTGAGCTGTCAGCACAGAGCCCAGTGCAGGGCTGGACCTCACAGACCACGAGATCATGACCTGAGCCTAAGTCCAACGCTCAACCAACTGAGCCACCCAGGCGCCCCTGGGAAGCATTTCTAATGTGTGTATATGTATCTCCAAGGGGCCTGGAATACATAGCCCCGAGAGAGTTCAAACATGAACAAGTTGGAGGGGCAAAGATGGAGTCAGTATTGTCAGCACTCCTACACTCAGATTAAATTTTTGTACCTACAATAAAAAAAAGTAAATAATTTGATAAATTGTGAAGAGACATCTCACACAAAAAGATATATGGATAGCAAATAAGCATATGAAAAAATGATCAGCATTACTAAGTCTTTAGGGAATTGCAAATTAAATCAACAGTTAAGTGTTACTACATACCTATTAGAATTACAAAAATCAAAAATACCAAGTGCTAACATAGATGTAGGAAAACAGATATTCACTGTGAGTGTCAATGCACAATGCTACAGCTATAGTGGAAGACAATTTGGCAGTTTGTTACAAACCTAACCATACTCTTTACCATATGATGCTGAAATCACACTCCTTGGTATTTACTCAAATGAGTCCAACTCTTAAATGTATACAAAAACCTGCACTCAGATGTTGAACACCCAGATGTTAGCAGCTATATATTCACATTGCCAAACTTAGAAGCATACAAGATATCCTTCAGTAGGTAAACTAATAAATAAACTGTGATATATCCATAGAATGTAATATTATTTAATGCTGAAAAGAAATGAGCTATCAAGCTATGAGAAGACAAGATGGAATCTTAAGTGCATATTACTAAGTGAAAGAAGCCTATCAGAAAAAGTTATGTATTACATATCCCAGCTACATAACATTCTGAAAAAGGCAAAATTATGGAAACAATAAAAAGATCACTGTTTGCCTTAGGTTACAGGGGAGGCGATGAAGAATAATAAATAATAATAAATAGCCCAACAACTATTACACAAATTTATTTATTAATTTTTTTTAATTCCAGTAGGTTAACTTATGTATAATATTAGATTCTGTTGTACAATATACTGATTCAACACTTCAATACATCTGGTACTCATCACAAGCACACTCCTTAATTCTCATCACCTATTTAACCAAATATCCCCACCCACCTCCCCTTGTAACCATCAGTATGTTCTCTATAGTTAGGAGTTGTTTCTTGGTTTGCCTGTGTCTTTTTCCATTTGCTTGTTTGTTTAATTTCTTAAATTCCACAGATGAGTGAAATCATATGACATTTGTTTGTCTCTGACTGACTTACTCTGTTTAGGATAATACTCTCTGTTCCATCCATGTTGCTCAATGGCAAAATTTCATTATTTTTTGATGGCTGAGTAATATTAGATCATGTGTGTGTGCGCGCGCACACGTGTGTGTGTGTGTGTGTGTGTGTGTGTGTGTGTGTGTGTGTACCAGATCTTTTTTTTTCCCCCTCAGATCTAAGATTAGGGTTCGGTTTAGGGACAGAATAAGGGTTAGGATTAGGGCCAGTGTGAGGATATGTGCGTATTATCCTGCAGTTCAGAGACCCCTCCAGAAGGATAAGTTTAAGGTTATGGTTATAGTTATGGTTATGGTTATGGTTATGGTTATGGTTATGGTTAGGGGTTAGGGGTTTGGGTTAGGATTAGGTTTAGAGCTAGGATTAGGTACTTTTTATTTTATTTTTATTTATTTAAATATGAAATTTATTGTCAAATTGGTTTCCATACAATACCCAGTGTTCATCCTTTAGGTATTTTTTTTAATATGAAATTTATTGCCAAATTGTTTCCCATACAACACGCAGTGCTCAACACAACAGGTGCCCTCCTCAATACCCATCACCCGTCCTCCCCTCCCTTCCACCCCCCATCAACCCTCAGTTTGTTCTCACTTTTTAAGAGTCTCTTATGGTTTGGCTCCCTCCCTCTCTAACCGTTTTTTTTTTCTCCTTCCCCTCCCCCATGGTCTTCTGTTAAGTTTCTCAGGATCCACATAAGAGTAAAAATATATGGTATCTGTCTTTCTCTGTATGACTTATTTAACTAAGCATAACACTCTCCAGTTCCATCCACGTTGCTACAAAAGGCCATATTTCATCCTTTCTCATTGTCACGTAGTATTCCATTGTGTATATAAACCACAATTTCTTTATCCATTCATCAGTTGATGGATATTTAGGCTTTCCATTATTTGGCTATTGTTGAAAGTGCTACTATAAACATTGGGGTACAAGTGCCCCTATGCATCAGAATTCCTGTATCCCTTGGGTAAATTCCTAGCAGTGCTATTGCTGGGTCATAGGGAAGATCTACTTTTAATTTTTGAGGAACCTCCACACTGTTTTCCAGAGCGGCTGTACCAGTTTGCAATCCCACCAACAGTGCAAGAGGGTTCCCGTTTCTCCACATCCTTGCCAGCATCTATAGTCTCCTTATTTGTTCATTTTAGCCACTCTTACTGGCATGAGGTGATATTTGAGTGTGGTTTGGATTTGTATTTCCCTGATAAGGAGAGACGTTGAACATCTTTTCATGTGCCTGTTGGCCATCCGGATGTCTTCTTTAGAGAAGTGTTTATTCATGTTTTCTGCCCATTTCTTCACTGGGTTATTTGTTTTTTGGGTGTGGAATTTGGTGAGCTCTTTATAGATTTTGGATACTAGCCCTTTGTCTGATATGTCATTTGCAAATATCCTTTCCCATTCCGTTGGTTGCCTTTTAGTTTTGTTGATTGTTTCCTTTGCAAGGCAGAAGCTTCTTATCTTGATGAGGTCCCAATATTTCATTTTTGCTTTTAATTCCCATACCAAGCAAGGGAAATGTGTCAAGTAAGAAATTGCTGCGTCTGAGTCAGAGAAGTTTTTTTTTTTCTTTTTTTTTCTGCTTTCTCCTCTAGGGTTTTGATTGTTTCCTGTCTCACATTCAGGTACTTTATCCATTTTGAGTTTATTTTTGTGAATGGTGTAAGAAAGTGGTCTAGTTTCATCCTTCTGCATGTTGCAGTCCAGTGCTCCCAGCACCATTTGTTAAAAAGACTGTCTTTTTTCCATTGGCTATTCTTTCCTGCTTTCTCAAGGATTAGTTGGCCATACTTTTGTGGGCCCAATTCTAGAGTCTCTATTCTCTTCCACTGGTCTATGTGTTTGTTTTTGTGCCAATACCATGCTGCCTTGATGATTACAGCTTTTTAGTAGAGGCTAAAGTCTAGGATTGTGATGCCTCCTGCTTTGGTCTTCTTCTTCAATCTTACTTTGTCTATTCGGGGCCTTTTGTGGTTCCATACAAATTTTAGGATTGCTTGTTCTAGCTACGAGAAGAATACTGGTGCAATTTTGATTGGGATTGCGTTGAATGGGTAGATAGCTTTGGGTAGTATTGACATTTTAACAATATTTATTCTTCCAATCCACGAGCACGGAATGTTTTTCCTTTTCTTTATATCTTCTTCAATTTTCTTCATAAGCTTTCTATAGTTTTCAGCGTACAGATCTTTGACATCTTTGGTTAGGTTTATTCCTAGGAATTTTAAGCTTCTTGGTGCAATTGTGAATGGGATCAGTTTCTTTATTTGCCTTTCTGTTGCTTCTTTATTAGTGTATAAGAATGCAACTGATTTCTGTACATTGATTTTGTATCCTGAAAATTTGCTGAATTCATGTATCAGTTCCAGCAGACTTTTGGTGGAGTCTGTCAGGTTTTCCACGTATAATATCATGTCATCTGCAAAAAGTGAAAGCTTGACTTCATCTTTGCCAGTTTTGATGCCTTTGATTTCCTTTTGTTGTCTGATTGCTGATGCTAGCACTTCCAACACTATGTTAAACAACAGCGGTGAGAGTGGACATCCCTGTCGTGTTCCTGATCTCAGGGGGAAAGATCTCACTTTTTCCCCATTGAGGATGATATTAGCTGTGGGCATTTCATACATGGCTTTTATGATGTTTAAGTATGTTCCTGCTCTCCCGACTTTCTCAAGGATTTTTATTAATAAAGGATGCTGAATTTTGTCAAATGCCTATTCTGCATCGATTGATAGGATCATATAGCTCTTTTCTTTTCTGTTATTAATGTGATGTATCATGTTGATTGATTTGTGAATATTGAACCAGCCCTGTAGCCCAGGAATGAGTCCCACTTGATCATGGTGAATAATTCTTTTTATATGCTGTTGAATTCTATTTGCTAGTATCTTTTGAGAATTTTTGCATCCATATTCATCAAGGACATTGGCCTGTAGTCCTCTTTTTTTGCTGGGTCTCTGTCTGGTTTAGGAATCAAAGTAATGCTGGCTTCATAGAATGAGTCTGGAAGTTTTCCTTCCCTTTCTATTTTTTGGAACAGCTTGAGAAGGATAGGTATTATCTCTGCTTTAAATGTCTGGTAGAATTCCCCTGGGAAGCCATCTGGTCCTGGACTCTTATGTGTTGGGACATTTTTGATAACTGATTCAATTTCTTCACTGGTTATATATCTGTTCAAGTTTTCTACTTCTTCCTGTTTGAGTTTTGGAAGTGTGTGGGTGCTTAGGAATTTGTCCATTTCTCCAGGTTGCCCAGTTTGTTGGCATATAGTTTTTCATACTATTCTATGATAATTGCTTGTATTTCTGAGGGATTGGTTGTAATAATTCCATTGTCACTCATGATTGTATCTATTTGTGTCTTTTAGTTTTTGAGAAGCCTGGCTAGAGGTTTATCAATTTTGCGTATTTTTTCAAAAAACTAACTCTTGGTTTCATTGATCTGCTCTACAGTTTTTTTAGATTCTATATTGTTTATTTCTGCTCTGATCTTTGTTATTTCTCTTCTTCTGCTGAATTTGGGGTGTCTTTGCTGTTCTGTTTCTATTTCCTTTAGGTGTGCTGTTAGATTTTGTATTTGAGATTTTTCTTGTTTCTTGCGATAGGCCTGGATTGCAATGTATTTTCCTCTCAGGACTGCCTTTGCTGCATCCCAAAACATTTGGATTGTTGTCTTTTCATTTTCATTTGTTTCCATATATTTTTAAATTTCTTCTCTAATTGCCTGGTTGACCCATTCATTCTTTAGTAGGGTGTTCCTTAACCTCCATGCTTTTGGAGGTTTTCCAGATTTTTTCCTGGGGTTGATTTCAAGCTTCATAGCATTGTGGTCTGAAAGTGTGCATGGTATGATCTCAATTCTTGTATACTTATGAAGGGCTGTTTTGTGACCCAGTATGTGATCTATCTTGGAGAATGTTCCATGTGCACTCGAGAAGAAAGTATATTCTGTTGCTTTGGGATGCAGAGTTCTAAATATATCTGCCAAGTTCATCTGATCCAATGTATCCTTCAGGACCCTTGTTACTTTATTGATCCTGTGTCTAGATGATCTGTCCATTTCTGTAAGTGGAGTGTTAAAGTCCCCTGAAATTACCACATTTTATCAATAAGGTTGCTTATGTTTGTGACTCATTGTTTTATATATTTGGGGGCTCCCATATTCGCTCATAGACATTTATAATTGTTAGCTCTTCCTGATGGATAGACCCTGTAATTATTATATAATGTCCTTCTTCATCTCTTGTTACAGCCTTTAATTTAAAGTCTAGTTTGTCTGATATAAGTATGGCTACTCCAGCTTTCTTTTGACTTCCAGTAGCATGATAAATATTTCTCCATCCCCTCACTCTTAATCTGAAGGTGTCCTCAGATCTAAAATGAGTCTCTTGTAGACAGCAAATAGATGGGTCTTGTTTTTTTTTTTTTATCCATTCTGATACCCTATGTCTTTTGCTTGGCGCATTTAGTCCATTTACATTCAGTGTTGTTATAGAAAGATATGGGTTTAGAGTCATTGTGATGTCTGTAGGTTTCATGCTTGTTGTGATGTCTCTGGTACTTTGTAGTCCTTGCAACATTTCACTCTCAGAATGCCCCTTAGGATCTCTTGTAGGGCTGGCTTAGTGGTGATGAATTCCTTCAGTTTTTGTTTGCTTGGGAAGACCTTTATCTCTCCTATTCTGAATGACAGACTTGCTGGATAGAGGATTCTCGGCTGCATATTTTTTCTCTTCATTACATTGAACATTGAAGATATCCTGCCATTCCTTTCTGGCCTGCCAAGTTTCAGTAGATAGGTTTGTCACTAGTCTTATCTGTCTCCCTTTATATGTTAGAGCATGTTTATCCCTAGTTGCTTTCAGAATTTTCTCTTTATCCTTCTATTTTGCCAGTTTCACTATGATATGTCATGAGGAAGATCGATTCAAGTTGTGTTTGAAGGGAGTTCTCTGTGCCTCTTGGATTCCAATGCCTTTTTCCTTCCCCAGATCAAGGGAGTTCTCAGTTATGACTTGTTCAAGTACACCTTCAGCCCCTTTCTCTCTGTCTTCCTCTTCTGAAAATTCTTATTATACAGATATTGTTACGTTTGATTGCATCAATTAGTTCTCTAATTCTCCCCTCATACTCCTGGATTTTTTTTATCTCTTTTTCTCAGCTTCCTCTTTTTCCATAATTTTATCTTCTAGTTCACCTATTCTCTCCTCTGCCTCTTCAATCTGAATGTGGTTGCCACCATTTTATTTTGCACTTCATTTATAACATTTTTTAGCTCCTCATGACTATTTCTTAGTCCCTTGATGTCTGTAGCAATAGAAAATCTGCTGTCCTCTATGCTTTTCTCAAGCCCAGCAATTAATTTTATGACTATTATTCTAAATTCTTGTTCCGTTATTTTGCTTAAATCATTTTTGATCAATTCGTTAGCTGTTGCTACTTCCTGGAGTTTCTTTTAAGGAGAATTCTTCTTTGTCATCATTTTGGGTAGTCCCTGTGGTGTCGTGGAAATGCAGGGCACTTCCCCTGTGCTTTCTGGAGTAACTTGTGTTGGTCGGCGGGGCCACAGTCAGACCTGATGTCTGTCCCCAGCCCACTGCAGGGGGCCACAGTCATATTGGTGTTTACCTTATCTTCCCCTCTGCCAGGGGCAGGACTCACTGTGGAGTGGTGTGGCCCCTGTCTGGGCTACTTGCACACTGCCAGGCTTGTGGTGCTGCTTTGATGGGATCTGGTGTATTAGCCAGGGTGGATCCACAAGGTGCACAGGGGCGGAAGGGGTAGGTTTAGCTCGCTTTGCCATCTGTGGTCTCCTGCGGGAAGGGCTCCACAACACTGGCAGGGAATCCGACCCGTCGGAGGGATGGATCCACAGAAGCACGGCATTGGGTGTTTGTGTGGTGAAAGCAAGTTCGGTGAACTGGTTCCCTTTGGGGTTTCAGCTGGCGGATGGGAGAGGGAGATGGCGCTGGCCATCTGCTTTGTTCCCCATTGAGCTGAGTTCTGTCTTCCAGGGCTCAACTCCTTTCCCTCCCAGTGTCCTCTGGCCCTCCCACTCTCTGAGCAGAGCTGCTGGCTTTTAACATTCCAGATGTTAAGTCCTGCTGGCTGTCAGAACTTACGCAATCCAGCCCCTCCACTTTTGCAAGCCATACTTGGGGATTCTGCCTTGCTAGGCGGGCTGTCTCTCCACCATCCTGGCTCCCTCCTGCCAGTCCATGTAGTGTGCTCCACCTCTCTGCCCTTCTTACCCTCTTCTGTGGGCCTCTTGTCTATGCTTGGCTCTGGAGAGTCCATTCTGCTAGTCATCTGGCAGTTTTCTGGGTTATTTAGGCAGATGTGGGTGGAATCTAAGTGATCAGCAGGAGGAGGTGAGCCCAGCGTCCTCCTACACCCCCATCTTCTCTCCTTTTTTCTCGGTGGTGACATTTTTCCTTTAGGTATTTTTAAAAACTCAAAGGTTGAAATGAAACTGAGAAAAAATATTACATATAAGGTGACAGGAGTAGCCAAGGATACAAGGTATATTTTCATAAAAATTATAATTTACATGTATAGGTCCCACATTCTATAAAGCACGAGAAACATGAACAACCCAGTAGCAATGAGTATCTCTGGTACCCAGCTTAAATGCTGTCAAAACATTACCACTTACCTGGCACCAGACTTCCTTGGAGTAATGGCTAATTCTAGAGCTGGGTGGGGATTGTACCAGGTGAGTCTGGACAAATCTCATACTAGAAAACATATCAAAGACACAAAGTCCAACACAAAGAGGCTCCCTTAGGCCAAAGACACAACAATTTCAACATCAAATAAATCAATGACTGCAGTTGATTACAACTTCAAGTATATAAATATCCAGAGTTCATGATAACACTCTAACAAAAAAAAAGCCAATTCACTGTTCACATTTGGAGGATACTAGGGAAATAACTCATTATTTTGAAAATTAGGAAAATCTTGCAAAAGAAGTAAGCACTTTTCCTATTTATGGTTTGTGTGGATCATATCTCAGTGTAACCACATAGGTGATGAGGGGTAGTTGGTTTTATAGAATTCTAGCTAATAAATGCAGATGAAATTATAGAATTAAAACATTACTTTCTCATCTGTTAATGAAGTATAGATCTAGGCAATTGTCTTTAAGAAGCTACAAAAAACTGGAGTTAAAATGTGGATGGGAAGTTTTGTAATCAATAGATCAGGCTGACAACACTTGAACCCAATGATACATCTCAATGTCACAGGATGAGAGACACCAGACATAATGAGGTTTCTGATATAACACTATAAGAAGTATACCATTATATCTGAGGTACTCTTTCATAAAAAATGGAATCTGAACAAGACTCCATATCTAATTACCATTTTGAAGAAAACAGGAGGGCCAGAGGCACAGAATAAACAACACAGTAGAGATACAATCACATCATCTAGAATGCAAAGTCACAGGACAAAAATCCAGTTTGTGAAGATAATCTGTGGAACATGAAACAACAGAACATTTAGATGAAAAGAAATTTAAGAGCTCACAGAAATTAAATTTAAATGACAATGAGATACCAACATAAGCCTACAAAAACAAAATGTAAAAGATGAAAACTAGCAAGTTGTCTAATATATAGTAACTGTGAGGATTATTGCAATTTGTTATAATTGTTATCTTCTCATTTTTCATGAACAAATATACTCTGTACATGTAAAAATGCCTATTGAAGTATAATATTCATTGTTAAATAACAAAAATTCAACCTAGTAAATTTGAAGATCAAATTGGTTTTATTAAATGACTCATAAATCGGGCAGCATCTCATCTAGCAAGTAGAGAGAGGCTCCACAGGGCCAAGAAACAGAAAGAGTTTTAAAGGAGGGACAAGGAAGTCATAAACAGAAAAAGGGATTAATTCAGGTGAGGTCACCTTCCTATGGGAACAAACAGGTCTTACCAGGTAAATTACCTCCTATTTTGGGGGAGCCCATGTGACAGATTACCTTATTTGTGCTGACCAGAATAATCCAGACTGATCAGTAAAGACTGAGGGAGGTTAAAAATGTAATTAGTTCAGGTATTAAGCCCAAGTTTGGTGACTTGATCTAGCATAAGTGACTCCATTTTAGGCTTGTGGTTTCCTTTTGACATCATCAAAACAGATATGGGCCTGGTCTAACATCACCCACCTTGGGCTGACACAGTTCAACAAATTTCTCTTTATTCTTCCCAAGTGTACTGGTCATAAGTATGGGCTCTGGAGACAGACTAGGTGTAAACCCTAGTTTTTTAATTAAAGTGTGAGTTTATTTTTATTTCACCTTCCAGTCACTCAATTGCCTCATCTGCAAAATTGCAATTACACAGTAGTGACTGCAGACTAAAAAAGCTTAAAACAAAAACATATCCTTCCATTTTTGTTTTTACAAGAATGAATGGTCCAGAACTACAACATTTAAAATTTTTTTTAATGTTTATTTTTTGAGAGACAGCGCACAAGTCGGGGAGGAGCAGACAGAGAAGGAGACACAAAATATGAAGCAGGCTCCAGGCTCCGAGCTGTCAGCACAGAGCCCCATGCAGGGCTCGAACTCACGAACTGTGAGATCATGACCTGAGCCCGTTGGTCGCTTAACCGACTGAGCCACCCAGATGCCCCAGAACCACGTCATTTAAAAATTCTGCAGAGACATTAGGATGGTTGGCTATCTCTGAACCCCTGGAAAGTGAAAGAACTTCTTTGTGCTTCAGTTTCCTCTTCTGTAAATGAGGAAGCAATCAGGCCTTCCTCATGGGTTCTTGTTTTGAGAATTGATTGAGTTAATAGGTGAACACAGAATACAGTGAGGCACACAGTGACAGCTCAATAAATGCTACAATTTTTATGAATATATGCAAGTGTACAATCTGTTTTTATAGTTTTATAAGATCTTTTCATGTGTCATTAATGAAGTTTAATAATCCTACAACTGAATCTTATCTATCAATTGATATGTGTTTTATATCACTAACTTTGACATTAAGGATTGTTGGATACCTAATTATCATGACAACATCTCAAAAGCTCCCGGAGCAACTGACCTCAGGAAACAGCACAATTTCTGCACCAATACCTGCAGGCTTATCAGGATCTTGCTTTACCCTCACACACAACCACTGCTAGTACCACCTCTCAGTTATCCCTACAGCCATCTTGTCCCTGTCCAGTCCATTCTCCTCACAGAGGGAGAATCACCTTGTGAGCACATGAATCAGATGTCATTCACATACTATAACCCTCCACCCTCAGAATGAGTCCTAACACCTTAAAGATCCCAAATGACCTGGCTCTGGTATGCCCTTTGACCTCATTTCCTACCTTCTTTACTTTATTTACCAGGCTCCAGCCACTTGAGTTCACTGTCTCCTCATAACAACTGGTGCCATGCACATCACAAACCAAAATGCCAACGTAGGCCTGGATTCCTCTTGTTTGGGATTCAGCTCAAATCTCACTTCCTGAGAAAGAGCTTCACTGAAAACCCCATCTATAGTAATACCTATCCCCATAATTTCCTACTCAATGGATTTGTTTATTCTCTTTAGAGGACTCACTCCCATATGAAACTGTCCTACATACTGATTTGCTTACCTGCTTATTGCCAGTTTTCCCAAGCTAGAAACAAGCACCAGGGACACTGTCTTCTATTGTTCAGTGTGTTGCATCCACAGTGGCTGTGATTTGTTCAGTTGTGCCTCAAAAAAGAGATGTTGACATCTTAACCCTCAGGAATTCAAGATAACTTTATGTGGAACTATGAATTGCATATGTAATTAGTTAAGACGAAGTCATACTGGAGTAGGGTGCATCCCTAAACCAATGTAACTGGTGTCCTTATAACAGCCATGTGAAGAGAGAACAGGGACAACACCATGTGACAATGAAGGCAGAGATTGGAGTTAACCACTACAAGCCAAGAAATGCAGAGATTTCCAACAAACCAGCACAAGCTAGAAAGAAGTATGGATACTGTCCCCAAAAGGATTCTGAGGGAGCATAGCCCTAGCGACAATTTGATTTTAAGCTTCTAGCCTCCAGAACAGTGAGACAATGAATTTCTATTCTTTAAACCAGCCAGTTTATAGCACTATATTATGGAAGTCTTGGGAAACTGCTGTGTCACTCCTATATCAAACACTGAATAAGTATGAAGAAAAACATGTTTTCCCATTTTGATCTACTGGGAGTAAACACAAATGTTTAAAGCTGGGTTGCAGGACAAATTTACACCAATTTTAAGGATTCAAAATTTAAGAACACCTTATTGCAATGCATAGCAGTGACTTTCTAACTTTAATTTATACCACAATACACAAGAAACATTATTCAAAATGTAGACACCTCCCAACCCACCACCCTCTTTTGGACACAGCAGACATTAAGTGGGCTCATGTACCTGATATTTTAACAATCATCCCTGGCCAATTTTTATGAAGTGGTCCTTAGATCACACTTAGAAACTCCTGACCTAAACATCTGACATTCGTGTACTACTAACTTAATGTCTACCATGAAGAGTTTTTGATATTTGAGTGTCTCTGTTAATATAATTATTCAAAAGGGCATTCATCCTTCCCTCCCACCTGTGACTACAGATTTGTTTCTCACATGGGATCACACCTAATGTCCACATCATTCCTGGGTGGTTGGGAACATTCGGTATTGTTATCCTGTTGTATAGAAGACATTGCAAGAAGGGTAGTAACTTAATCTAAATGGCCCCAATGATGGGACCCCTAGCTCTTCACTCTGGCTTCAGAAAATTGTCTAGCACAGTGGATGTCACACTTGGTTCTTATATTTTGGCTCCTGTTTCAGAAACTCAGAGTCCACATCCTTCTCTGCTGTTTCACTAGAAGGTAGAGTCAGGGGATAAGACAGCACATGGAATAGAGGGAAAAGTGAGATGAAGGGAAAGTACCTGAAATGCAGGGGAAAGAGGTAAGCATGTACTTGCCTGTCCCCACTTAAGTCACTGGAAGCTGTGTAATGGTGCTGCGCTTCTTCCCTAGCTCATCCCACAGTCCCCTCCCTCACACAGCAGTGACAATGAAGCTCTCATACCATGTAAATGGGAGATAATCCTTGCATGCTGTTCCATATACAAGTATTCTCTCTGGTAGTCATGCCATGATGTTCATGTCAGAGGTAGCAAATGAAGGAGGAAAAGCTGGATTGGGCAACTAACATTTTGAGAGCTTTCTACTTGCCACACACTGTATGTTGCTAGTTTTAAACTTTAAATACTTTAAATCCTTAAAGCATTACTGTGAGGTTGGCAACATTACTTTTTTTCCCACAGATCCGAAGACATTCAGGCTCACAGAGCAAAGCATATGCATAGAACTTATGGGAGGAAAAATGGACACAGAAGCCAATTTGAAGGGGCTGATACTGCCCAATTCTGTAACAATGTGAGTATCAAAATATATAATTATAATGTCAGAGGGTAAATCTTTAAGCAAAATAGGAATCCATGAGTCATACTAAGAAAATAAATACATGAATAAATAAGCAAATGATAGGAGAGAATAGAAAAACTCTACCCAACATTTGAATGTCAAATTATTAATCTATAACAAATGACAGCAATATAAAAGCAACTTAACATCTATTAGAAAAATGAGTGATTCATAACTCATAGTAATTCATCTCACATATTCCTCACAATATTCCTTACAGCTTCACCAACACACACACACACACACACACACACACACACACACACACAGTTATACATGCTCTCTCCCTCTTTTTCTTGCTGTCCAAAGACCCAGGAATTCATTGAGGTGGATTTGTTTGGGGATAGAGAGAAAACTCCACAATTCAACCTGAACCACACAAATAAAGTCGAAAGCTACTAAGCTATTTCATTTTAGTGAATGATTTTCTGAAGATGACCTGTAGATTTTTCTGGGGGACATTTTACTCCCCAGGTTCAGTACATTGCCAATCACATCTAAAACTAATATGGAAATCTAGATAAATGAATATTGTGATCATAAATTGTATGTGTCAGTCTGGTGGGACCACCGTGCCCAGATATTTGATCAAATATTATTCTAGATATATCTGTGAGAGTTATTTTGAATGAGATTTACATTTACATGGGTAGAATTCCAGTAAAGCAATTAGCCTCCCATAAAGTAGGTGGGCCTCATCCAATTAGGTGGAGGACTGAACAGAACAAAGTGCTAATCAGCCCTGAGCCAGAGAGAGTTTGCCAATAAAATCCTTTTGACTTCATCTACAACATCAGCACCTTGTGGTTCATTAGCATATTGCATTCAGACTCTACTGTAACTCTTTGCTGAGTCTCCAGTCTTCTGGCTTCCCCCATCAGATTCTCCACAATCTCATGAGTAAATTCCTTAAAATAAATCTCTAAATAAATATCATCATCTTATTGGTTCTGTTCCTCTGGAGAACGCTGAATAATACACGTGTTAAGAATCAATAATCTTTTGCTTCCTAAAATAATTTGTGATGTCAGTGAAAAAGATTTCACAGGAACATTTTGCTATGGACAGTTTAATGAAAATATAAGAACTGGAAACTGTAATAAAAATACTACACTGACAACAACATCAAAAACTGTGAACTATATAGACGTGGCACATGCATGTCAACATATGCAAGGCCTATACTCTGAACACTGCAAAACATCCCTAAGAGAAATTAATAATGCCTAAATAAATGAAGGGATATATCATCTTCTTGGGTCAGAAGACTCAGTATTGTTAAGAGGTCTATTCTCCCCAAATCGATCTATAGATTAAATACAATCCTAATAAATACTAGCAGAAACTTCTGTAAAAGAAATGGACAAGCTTATCCTAAAAGTCATGTGGAAATGCATAGGTCGAATGCTCAGTCGGTTGGGAGTCTGACTTCGGCTCAGGTCATGATCTTGTGACCAGTGAGTTCGAGCCCCGCGTTGGGCTCTGTGCTGACAGCTCAGCGGCTGGGGCCTGCTTTGTTTCCCTCTCTCTCTCTGCCCCTCCCCAGCTCATGCTCTGTTCTATCTCTCAAAAATGAATAAACATTAAAAAAAAACCTTAAAACTTCAAAAAAGATTAAAGTTGGAGGAAAAGTACTACCTTATTTTAAGACTCATTATAAATCCATAGTATTTAAGATAATGTGGTATTGGGATAAAGGAAAAACTATATATCAAAGGAATATGACGAGTATAAAAATAGACTTACACATATATGGACAAATGATCTTTGATGAAGCTACAAAAGCAATTCAGTAGAGAAAGGGTAATATTTTCAACAAAGGGTTCTGGGACACATGGGTCTCCATGTACACAAACATCAACTGTGATCCATGTATTGTACCATAAACAAAACCCAACTCAAGATGAATCATAGGCCTAATTATAAAAGCTGAAAGTACAAAACCTCAAGAGGAGAAATGATTGCTACCCTAGACTATCTGAATATTTCCTAGATATGACATCAAAGGCAAAATCAAAACCAGAAATGAACAAATTGAAAGATTAGACTTCCTCAAAATCGAAAGCTTTTGTTCTGCCAAAGATATTGTTGAGAGAATTAAAATATTAAGTCACTGACTTGGAGAAAATATTTGTAAATCATATATCTGATAAAGGACTTAAATCCAGATTAAAAAATGTCACAAAGGTCAATAAGAAAACAGACACTCCAGTAAATAATGGAAAAAATATATTTGAAAAAATACTTCATCAAAAAAAAAAATCAAATAAGGACATGAAATGATGCTGAACATCATTAGTCATTAGGGAAATGTAATCTCTCTGCACCCCTCTGTAAATGGCTAAAATAAACAAATTAACCATACCAAGTCCTACATGGTTGTAAATGATGCAATTCACACACATTGCTGGTGGCAATGAAAAATTGTGCCAATGCTTTGGAAAACATTTTGTTAGTTTATTTCAGTGTTGATCCTCTACCTGCCATATATGATCCATCTGTTGCACTCCAAATGTATCTACTCAAGGGAAAGAAAGCATATGTCTAAGTAAAGATTATACACAAATGTTCATAGCACCTTTTTCTACAAAAGCTGCAAATTGGAAAACAAACAACAGTATCCATTACCAGGTGAATGGATAGATATAATTGTGGTATACCCACATAATGGAATGTTGGCTAACAATAAAAAAGAAGGAAATGTTCATATACTCAACACACAGATAAATCTGGAAATAGCTTGATGGAAAGCGGAATGATAAAAAAGGAATACACATTGTAGGAGTCTACTCACATAAAATTATAGGAAAAAATGCATAGTGACAGAAAATCAGTGGTCACCTAAAAATGAGATAGGGTGATGTAGAGAGGAGGCTAGAGTGGTAGATGGAGACATTACAAAGGTATACAAATTGGCTTTTTGAGGTGATGGATATCTTCCTTATCTTGACTGCAGAATTGGATTCACAAATGCATATAGATATAAAAATTTATTAGAGATATATATACAGTGTATTCTATGTCAACCATACCTCAGTGAAATATTTGGCATATATATACATATTTATAATTTTCTGATACATTTTAATCAGGTGAAAAACTCCCATGTACCTTCTTACAGTATTAACAGATTTACACTGTCTTATCAAAATGATCATTAGCAATGTAATTTATCCAAATATTAAAGAAATTTGATGTCTATTTCCTTAAATACAGAAATAAAATATTACATATTAGGAATAATTATAATGATATTTAAAAGTAACTGCTTATATTACTGAAAGAGGCTGAGTATCATAATAGGGCAAACTCTAGTGTAATAAATATTTTTTAATATTTTAAAATCTAGTCACTGAAATTTTGAACTAACACATGAGCATTTTCTAACTCTTTAAAAATTTCTTTATAAATTGTGGGAAAATCATGAGGACCAGGAAAGAATCTACATTACAATGTCAAATTGCTAAGAAGATGTAAAAACTGTACATTTCCACACCCATCTAGGACATACATGTGATTTGCCAATTATTTATACAGCAAGAACAATTTAGGTTATGCATTTCAAATGCATATTAAAGACCAATTTCCTTCTACAACTGGACAATTTATTGCTTTTCAGCAAAAAGCCATCCCTAATATGGGCCCCATCAACTACTACACACTATGTAGCTGCTGATGGAATGAAATTCCACCCGCTAAACCTCTTCTCCCATGATGAGATGAAAGTAGCTCCTCTTCTTTTAGGCTAGTTTGTGAACCTCAAATGAGATATTCCACAATATGCTTTTATTCAGATATTTGAATACTCCTGTGACAGATGTTATCACATTAGAGATGTGAAGTGATGGGGTCTCCTGAGGACCAGTGCCCTTGAATCTAGAGTTGAAACTTCAGCAGCTATCAGGACACAGTGCTCAGAACCTGCATCCTTCAGGCACCTGATATTAGCTCAGCTACTGGCATAAAGAGCTGCACACCGGGAGACAGATCCAGCAATCACTACTACTTAACGGAATAACTTTGTACCCAGCACCATACCAGTCACTGGTTTAGTGACGCTGACACTGATTCAATTGGGTCACGGTGCTAACAACATATTATAATGGAGTTCTCAAAAGGGCCTTTTTCTTCTCATTTCCTCATCTATCCCCTAACAACAACTTTGAAAAGGTGTAAGAAGTGGCCTGAATTCATACATTCATGATCCTGCAGTAACTACAGAGCCAGGAGCTTGCTCAAATGTATCACTATTCTCAGCAATCCTGTGGGTGAAACTTTCTCATCCCCATTTGACAGAGAGGGAAGCTGGGGCTGAGAGTCCTTACCTGTCTTCCTTCCTGTGCTCTTGCCTTTAGAGGAGAGCAGCTCCAGAACACCCTTGGAACAGAACCCAAACTCACTGAGGTAGGGCAGGACCCCAGCAGCTTTACCTACGACACAGCCTGTAACACATAATTGTTACAGCCCCGTTATCAAGCCCCTAAGTGGGAAACAGAAGACTTGGATCTGCATTGCTTTGTCTCTCCACACCCCAGGGCGGTTCAGCCCCAACTATGGTGACACACGACCTCAGCTAAGTCCCAAACACCTAAGGTCAGTTCTGATTTTCACGCTAGGGTATGTCTGTCTCTGACGACTGAAAAGTCGTCATGGTCGCCATACTGACGTCAGATTTCTATGGCATCCGCGAAGCCCCGGCAGGTTCCCCCACACCAGAAATGTGTTCCTTGAGCAATCCACCCCATGGCGTTTTGCCAAAAGCAAAACACTTTCGTTGTTTAGACTTTTGCGTGAGAAAGCCTTGCAATTAGAGGCACTAGACTGGGACCCATGCTATTGGCGGAACGCTGCCCAGGTTAATGGAACCAAGAATGTTCCTGTAATATTAAAGTTTGTTTGCTTTAAAGAGACAGTAGGGGAGTTTTATCAGAGCCCCAGGGAAGTATCCTAGGATTCTTGGAGATGAGCTGGCCCCTGCAGGTGAAGGGCCAAGGCTATGGTATAAAACCAAGGCTATGGTAAGCAGTTAGCGGTCTGTGGAAGAATACTAAGGGATTATCTATAATCATGTGACTGAATGATCTAAATACGTATACACACAGTAATTTAAGAAGTCTCAGGGTTATTTCAAGGAGGCAAGTCTAAAATATTACAAATTGTACATTTTCATTGTATTTTCCTTATTTTTTTGTTTCTGCTATGTAATTTTTATAATGAAATAAAATACATCACTCTTTTCCCATGTTAAAAACAAAAACATAGAACCCCAAAATGGTGTTACTTGGGGTTACTTCCCAAACCTGGGCTTAATACATAATCTAATCACAGTTTCAGCCTCCCCCAGAAATGTAGGCTTAACCAGTCAATCAGGAATTTTCGGTCAGTGCTAATCAGTCTGCCACGTGGGCCCTCTGCATTCCCCCAAATAGTGGAAGCAATCAGCATAAGACCACTTGCTTTCCACCCTATAGAAAAGCCAACTTGACTGAAACAATCATTTTCTTTTGCTAATAACTTTCCTGCCCCACCTTCCTTCTATAAAAACTTCCCATTTTTTACATCTCTTTGGAGGGACCCTCTATTTGTTTGACAGGATGCTGCCAGATTCATAAATCATTTTAAAAATCCAATTAGATCTTTACAATTTACTAGTTTAATTTTTGTTAATTCACTCCCTACTTGCCTCTGGATTGTTAGTCATAGCTTTCCTCCACCACCAGGTTATAGAGGAATTTCACTGCCTGTGCTTCTGTGGACAAGAAAAGGGTGGATCATACTAGGGTGTCAGACATAAGAGGAACAATTGGGGAGGTGACCATCTTGTGAGAAATGTATGGAAACCATGTCACTAACTCAGGAGAATTAGATGTTGAGATCAGAGTTCTGGTCTTGGGCTTGTCTTTAAGAACTCAGTTTCTCCTCTTTACCCTGTGGAACTGAGTCCAGGCTCCTACAACTGAGAAACAAGGTCTTCAATGAAGCAAAAACTCCAAGTCACCTCAGATGGACCCCTCAGAGGACTAAATAGGAAGGATAAACTTCCTAGGATAAGAAAAACACAAAATCATTTCTGAAATCTACCACACGAACTGGCAATGGACTAAAGAGAAAGTAAAACCTCTGGTTTTCACCCATGGGAGATCCAAGACTGAAACCACACAAGTGTTACCTTGTCCTTTTTTCTATCTGGGAGTGAGGTCTCCTCAGGAGAAGGTAGTAGCCTCTGAGTGCTCTTCAAGACAATGGAGGTCTGGGTTACAAGTGGGTTCACATTCTCAAGGAACAATGTCCCCTCTGGACTGAATTATTTCCTGTTAAAATGCTGGGTTTCCAGGACTCATGGTCAGGCTTGATCAAAAATTGCTTAAAATGGAGTCTGGTTTAGGACAACCTCATTACCCCATGGAGTGGCCACTAACATCTATCTTCCCACCTGTGGACATTTCCAGTTACCCGGTCTAAAGATCAGGACAGGGAAGATATGGATGCAGATAAGGAATTGAAGTGACATTTTCTGGCACAGAGTGGACATTTAATTCACATTTAATAAACATGAGATGTAGATGTAAGCATCAATAGGATATAAATTATCTATATGTTCTTCCAGTCTTTTTATTCATATGTGAATTTTTCAAAGAGCATTTGATCACAACGGTTATTGTTTCATAATCTGGTTTGAAGAAAACTTTTTATTTCTTTATCTAAAATTTTCATCTTTTCTGTAAGAAAAAATAACCTGTAGAAAATGGAAAAGATACTTCTAAATAGATGTGTGTGACCTGTTTTCCTTATATTCTAGGCATGTGGTGGATACAGAGGAATTGTTCCAGTTAAGTGAAAATCCAGAAATCTGGCTGATCCCTTGAAGTCAAGCTCCCAAACTCTTTCTTTCCTCTTCCTTGTGGAGCCCCCTGGTCTTAGACTGTCATAGCTGCAATCCTACATCTCACCATTTGGTGACATCACACATTTATCTCCATTTTTGCTGTTATTTCCTCATGAAAAATAGTATATTATGCAGAGAGTAAAAAGTATCATGAAATGTTTTACATGATATCAATTTTACCTGGAAAATTCATATGTATATTAAATCAGATCCATTTTCTTTTGACCTCAAACTACATAGAGTTTATTGATTTGTCTCTTTTGTTATCACTGACAGCTGATGTGCAGTGTGGACTGTACAGAGAGTCCTTACCAGAGAAGAGAGTGTTCATCTTGCATTACACCAACATTGTCCAGGCTGACTAGGTCTTCTCCCATCCCCTGTCTGTCATCCCCTATCCATGACACAGCTACCCACACCCCTCTCTGATGCCATATCCTCTCAGTCACCTTACTCCTGTTATGACCTGCACTGTCCTTTCCAGTCAGGCCATGGACTGCCAAAGTGTGCCACTGACAACTGGTGTTTTAGCATCTGTAAGCGATGTAGTATGTTTTCCCAATCTTCTTTTACACATAACAGTTTTTCAGACAGAATTAGAGTCATTTTGTATAGATTCAAAGCCCAGGTTTTTGGACATCATTGTTATTTTTTTTACTCCTTGTAGACACTTCTTAGTACAGAAGTTTGATGACAGTGGTACGTTGGTGTCATCTAGTGACAAAACCCAAAACTGCATCTTGAACATTCCCTGGCAGGAAAATGGGAAGGAGGAGCTGTGACCCAAATCAACCAGAGTTTCTGGAAGTCAGGAGGGTAAGGGGGGAGTTCCTGGGGTACAACATATTGATAAACTTTCTCTTGATACTTCACATAAATGCAATCATACAGTATGTGTTCTTTTGCGTATTAGACTTCTCTTACATGGCTTAACATTTTCAAGTGTCATCCATATAGTACCATGTTATTGGTACTTCATTCCTTTCTGTTGACATATAATACACCACATTTTATTTATGCATTCATTAAATGCTGAGAATTTAAGTTGTTTCCACTTTCCACTATTATGAATAATGATGTACATTTGTATAATATTTTTATGTAGACATATGTTGTCATTTCTTCTGGCTCTGTACCTAGTAGTGGTATTGCTTAGTCATATAACTCTTTGTTGAACTGTTTGAGGAACTGCCAGACTGTTTGATAACCCCAACAATCATGAGGAATGTAGGCATAGTTTGCTATTTTTTCTCCTGATTAGATTGTGGTTATGGGTTTTAGGAAAGAAAGTCAGAGTTGAAGTGCCCTTCTCTTCACCTCATATTTGCAAGAAGGTGATACCCATGTGACATCACTGGGTGACTAGAGATATTGGCCCTCATTACAGGGTTAAGGTGATGTTTGTCTAATTTCTTTAGTGTACAGTAACTACTTTCCATTCACCTACTTTATTCTTTAAACATGAATCATTAAATGTGCCCTGCATTCAGTGGTGGGAGACAGAATTAAGGTTCACATCATGGAGGCAGGGTATCTACATCATATATTATTTATAATTATATAAAATAACTTTTTTCATGGAACCGACCTGTTATTAATTCACTGTTTTATCAGTATGGATTCATATATACTTTGTAGGGCTTTTTAATAGATACATACCAAAAGAAAGACCAAGTACTAGCAGTAAAATTGAATCAGTAATTTAAAAACTACAAACAAGAGTCCAGTACCAGACAGCTTCACAGGTGAATTCTACCAAATGTTTAAAGAAGAGCTAATACATATTCTTCTCAAACTATTCTAAAAAATAGAAGAGGAAATAAAGACTCCAAATTCATTCCATGAAGCCATCATTACCCTGACACTAAAAGCAGATAAAGACACTACAAAAAAGGAGAACTACAGGTCAATATCTCTGATGAACATAGATGTAGAAATCATCAACAAAATATTAGCAAACAGAATTCAATAATATATTTTTAAAAAACCATTCACCACAATCAAGTGGGATTTATTCCTGGGATGCAAGAGTAATTCAGTATTTACAAATCAATCAGTGTGATACATAACATCAATAAGAGAAAGGATAAAAACTATATGATCATTTAAATAGATGCAGAAAAAGCATTTGAGAACGTAATGCATCCATTCATGATAAAACCCTCAACAAAGTAGATCTAGAAGGAACATACCTGTGCACAAATAAAGGCCATATGTGAGAAACCTACGGCAAACATCATACTTAATGGGGAAAACTAAGAGCTTTTCCTCTAAGATCAGGAACAAGACAAGGATTTCCAGTCTCACCACTTTTTAGTTTTTTTATTTTTATTTTTTTAATTTATTTTGAGAAAGAGAGTGGGGGAGGGGCAGAGGGAGAGGAAGAGAATCCCAAGGCTCAGCTGTCAGCACACAGTGTAATGCGGAGCTCAATCCCACAAACTGCAAGATCATGACCTGAGATGAAATTAAGAGTCAGATGCTCAATCAACTGAGCCACCCAGGGGCACCCACTCTGACCACTTTTATTCAACATAGTACTGGAATTCTTAGCCACAGAGATCAGATAATCAAAAGAAATAAAAGGCATCCAAATTGGTAAGGAAGAAGTAAAATTTTCACTATTTGCGGATGACATGATACTATATAGAGAAAACCCTAAAGACTCGCCAAAAAACTACTAAAACTGATAAATGAATTCAGTAACGTCATAGGGTACAAAATCGATATACAGAAATCTGTTACATTTGTATATACTAATAATGAAGTAGAAGAAAAAGAAATTAAGAAAATAATAGCATTTACAATTGCACTAAAAATAATAAAATTCCTAAAATAACCTTAAGCAAGAAGGTGAGAGTCCTATGCTATGAAAAGCATAAAACACTGATGAAATAAATTGAAGATAACACAAATGGAAAGATATTCCATGATCATGGGTTTGAAAAAAAACATTGTGAAAATGTCCATACTACCAGAAGCAATGTACGCAGTTAATGAAATATCTATCAAATTACCACAGCATTTCTCATAGAACTAGAACAATCCTAAAATTTGTATGGAACCAAAAAAGACTCTTTTTTGGTCTTCAATCTTTTTCAAGATTGAAAAAGAAGAACAAAACTAGAAGTATCACAATCCCAGATTTCAAGATAAACTACAAAGCTGAAGTAATAAAACAGTATGGTACTGGCAAGAAAAGAGACACATAGATCAATGCAACAGAATAGAGAGCCCAGAAATAAACCCAGGATTATATGGTCAAGTAATCTTTGATGAAGGATGCAATGGGAAAAAAAAATTTCTTCAACAAATGGTATTGGGAAAACTGGACAGCTACATGTGAAATAATAAAACAGGACCACTGTCTTACACCATTCAAAAAATAAACTCAAAGCGGATTAAAGACCTAAATGTGAGACCTGAAACCATAAAAATCCTAGAAGAGATCACAGGCAGCTTTCTGTGACATCAGCTGTAGCAACATTTTTCTAGATTTGTCTCCTGAGGCAAGGGAAACAAAAGCAAAAATAAACTATTGGGGCTACATCAAAAAGCTTCTGCACAGCAAAGGAGACAATCAATAAAAAAGAAAAGGCAACCTATTGAATGGAAGAAGATATTCACAAATGATATAACTGATAAGGTGTTAATATCCAAAATATATAAAGAACTTCTACAACTCAACACTACAAACAAAACAAAACAAAACAATCTAATTTAAATGGCAGAGGACTTGAAAGGGCATTTTCCCAAAGAAGACATATAGATGGCCAACAGACACATGAAAATATGTTCAGCATCACTGACCATCAGGAGAATGCAGATCAAAACCACAAGCAGATATCACCTTACACCTGTCAGAATGGGTTGAATCAAAAATACAATAAATAACAAGTGTTGGCAAGGGTGTAGAGAAAAGGGACCCCTTGTGCCCTGTTGGTGAGAATGTAAATTGGTGCAGCCACGGTGGAAAATGGTATGGATATTGCTCAGAAAATTAAAAATACAAATATTTTATGATCTAGTAATTCTACTAGGGGGTATTTACCCAAAGAAAATGAAATCACTAATTCGAAAAGATATATGTCATTCTATGTTTACTTCAGCATCATTTACAATAGCCAAGGCATGGAAGCAACCCAAGGGTTAATCCATAGATGACTAGATAAGGAAGATGTGATACAGATAAAAATAGAATATTATTTAGCAATAAGAAACCAATGATACCTTTTGTGACAACATGGGTGGGCCTAGGTGGTATTATGCTAAGTGAAGTAAGTCAGAGAGAGAAAAATACTATCTGATTTTACTTATAAGTGGAATCTTAAAAAAAGAAACAAAAAGTTAAAACAAAACCATAAATACAGAGAACAAACTGTTGCCAAAGGGGGACTGGAGGAAGGGCAAAATGGGTAAAGGGGAGCAGGAGACACAGACTTTTAGTTGTGGAATGAATAAGTCACAGGGATGAAAGATACAGCATAGAGACTACAATGAATGATAGTATAACAGTGTTCTATGGTGGCAAATAGCTACACTGTGGTGAGCATAGCATAATGTATACATTTGTGCCATCACCATGCTGTATACCTGAAACTAATATAATACTGTGTGTCAACTTTTTTTGATAAAAAAAATCAATACTCAGGAATCTCATAATCATTGAAATTAACATTGTGTCCTTCCATTTTTTTCTTAATGAATGTATGCACATGTATTATATATACATTACATATACAATTCATATAACTATTCTTATACCATATGTGCAGATTAGATCCTGTGTTTTTGTTGGTTTTGATTTTTCTTCTTTCTTAGCTTTTATCTAAAATATTAACAAGTAGATGAAGCTTCCTGATTAAGTGACAAGAATAAGATATGATTTAACTTTGCCTTTTAACAAACCCTTTACCAGCTAACCAATTCTTATTCTTTATCAACGCATCTGATTGGAAATGCCATACCTGTACCTTATGAAATAATGTTATATGTGTGGGTCTGCTCATGAACTTTCTATAGAACTCCCTTTATCTGTATGTCATCCACTCTATCCACAATTTATGAAATTATAGGCTCATGGAACATTGTAATACCTGGCAATGTAGTCCTCACTCCTAAAGTTTAAACTTTGTATGAGTGATATAAATACTATTATAATTAATATAGGTGATAAAAGATACCAAAGATTATAGGGAGCATAGCAATTAAATTGCTTGTGCTAGATCGTGCAACCTGCATGCTTCCCCGTGTCAAATCCTCATCCTTCTGACCCCAAAGCCCACATCCCTTGCCACTGTTTCTATTGTGAGTATTCTGTGCTAGGTTGAAGGCCAACAAAAAAAGGGGGGAATCCATAAGGTTCTGTGGTCAGTTGAAGGTTCTGGCCACTGGGATATAGGTTTGATGACTACCATGTTATATATAGCTTACCCTTTATTATTCTTTACTCTACTGAACTATTTCTTCTTCCTGAGGCTCAGTAACAAATTTCTTCACCCATGTCAACCTACAAGGAAAATAAGAGACCAGAAACTACATGGAATGAAGGGAATGATTAAATAGGACCAAACTTCACCTCTTGCTGATACATTTGTACATGAATTCTGTTTCAAATATTCTACTTTATGGGACAGAAATATTTTCTCTTAGAATCAGGAATCTCTGTTCTAACAATCTACCCTAAGGTATCCTGTAAAAAGAAAAGAAGTCATAAGCATAAAACCATTCTTAAGAGAACAAATCCTAACAGCAGACCAGAAATAAGATAGATGTCCAGCAATAAGGAACAGGTTGAATATTCTAAGGACATTTACATATTATATTACTACATACCTGCAAGAAGCAAGGAGGACTCCCTCCTTATATTACTATGGAGTTATCGCCAAGATATACTGTTCAGCTAAAAGCAAGGTACAGAAAAACGTGTAGCTGCTGTTGTTCAATACATAGGTACCAGACACACGTGGCTATTTATATTTATGTTAATTAAGTTTAGATGAAATTAAAAATTCAGTTCTTCAGTCCCACTCACCACATTTCAGGTGTTCCACAGCCACAGGTAGCTAGTGGCTATTCCATTGGACAATGAAGACTGACAAAACCAGAACAAAATCTTTAAGCACTATGGGATGACTACAAAAGGTGTAACTTACATGTCATGGAAATCTTATAAAGGGAAGGAAGAAATAGAAGACATATTTGACACAACTGAGAATTTACCCAACTTAATGTCAGACAAAAACCACATACCCAAGAGGAGCAGAGAATACCAACCTGGATATATGTTCAAAAATTGTACGTTGGCACCTCATTTTCAAACTATGGAAAATCAAAGATAAAGTCCTTAAAGAAGCGGCGGTGGGGGAGTCCATTACCTATAGAGGATCAAAGATAAGAATCATATCTGACTTCTCAAAACACATGGAAGCAAGAAGATAATAGAATAAAATATTTAAATATTTGAAGTGTTAAGAGAAAAAATGCACCAACCTTGAATTCTATACCTGTCAATCTATCCTTTATAAGAGACAGAGATATAAAGACATTCTCAGACAAACAACAAGTGAGGAAATGTGTTGACAGTCAATTTGCATTGTAATAAGCTCTTTAGGGAATGAGTGAAAGTATTTTTTTCCTATTCTTTTAAAATCTAATTTATTGTCAAATTGGTTTCCATACAATACCCAGTGCTCATCCCAACAACGTTGCTGCAGATTGCCAAGTAGTATACCATTGTATATATAAACCACATCTTTACTCATTCATCAGGATCAGATAACTGGAAAAATATGTTTTATATAATGGGCTTTCAAATGAAGGACACATTTTCTCTGATAGGCCTCATACGTTTGCTTCACTGAAAATTATTCCTGGGCAACCCTTAACTATGTGTCTGCCAGCAAGTGTCCTCTCTTCTTTCTTACATAGATATGTGACTCTCATCCAGAAATGAGGTCTTTTTTTTCAACTGAGTATACATATACAGTATAGCACCATTGATTTTTCAATAATTTTGATATATTTTGAATACCAAATAAAGACCTCACATTATTTAACCTGTCTTTCATGATCCCAAGGGCACTTGAGAACCTGGCAGTGTCTCAGAGTCACTGATTGTCACTAGACAGTATTAACTGACATAGAAGTTTTGCTAAGTCTGTGCTGCTCTAAGTATTCACTCTGAAAAAGGTTTATTGAATACAGTTTTGACACATTTATTCTTATGTCATTCTGTAGGTTCAAAATGAACAACACAGGGAGCTTCACTTTGCTCATCTATAGTTGCTACATTTTCAGTAATGAAAATGCATTATTTTGGTAAAAACACTAATAAAAATTAAAGGTAAAAGACAGGGCATTTGGATCTCAAGAAAACAAGAGTTTACCATAGTTAAAAGTAAGGTTGACTGCACATAGAATTTATGAATAATTGATAATGCTTTTTCCATAAACTAAAATTTTTCTAAGTTCTGTATATTATTAAGCCCCCATTTTTCTGATTTTCATTACTAGAGTCACAAGAAGGAGAATTTAAACTATTTTTTTAAATAGCAATTTCAGGTAAGTTACTCTGCACATAGTCCTCATATATTTTTTTTCTAGATTCAAACATAAAGGGAATCCTAGCTCAAACAAGAACAATTTTTGATACACACCCACCAAGTCATGCATCTTCCTTTTCATTCTGGGAGGCTCCATCTCACATGAAACTTAAAATGTTAAGCACTATTCTGAACCTAGGAATTCAATGAGGCGGGTGGATTTGTTTGGGAATAACAGAAAATTCCACAATTAAATTCTAACCACACCAAAAAAAGTTGAAAGCTACTGAACTAGTTCATTTTAGTGACTGATTTTCTGAAGATAACGTATAACATTTTCTATGGGACATTGTATGGCTTGAGATTAGTACATTGCCAATCACATCTAACAGCTAATAGAGAAATTTAGGCAAATAAATATCATGATGATGTTTCTACTTGGCAGGGACATAGTACCCAGACATTTGATCAAACTTTATTCTGGATGTTTCTGTGAGAATGTTTTTCAATGATATGTACATTAAAATAGGTAGATTTTGGGCAAAGCAATTAGTCCTCCATAAGGTTGGTTGGCCACATCTAATCAAGTGAAGACATGCATAGAACAAGGAACCATTTCCTCTTAGTGAGAGGGAATTCTTCCAGGAGACTGCCTTTGACTTCACTACAACATCAGTACCTCATGAAGGCCACCAAATGGCCTCTGCCATCAGATTTTGCCAAGGCTCCCCACTCTTGTAAGTCAATTCCTTAAAATATTCGTCTATCCACATATCAACATCCTATTGGTTCTGTTCCTCTGGAGAACCCGGAATAACATAGGTGTTAAGTTTCAAGTATCTTTTCTCACTTAGAATAACTTGTGCTTTCACCAAAAAGAATCCCCTGCAATATTTGGCTACTGATAGTTCAGTAAAAACTGTAATAAAAATACAGCCATTGACAATAGCATCAAAAAGTATGAACTATATACAGATAATATATGTACCACATGTAGGTACACAGATGTTCAAGCCTTGTACTCTTAACACTGCAAAACATTGCTGTGAGAAATTCTCACACATATATATGCCATATCTTTATTCATCCATCAGTCGATGGACATTTGGGCTCTTCCCATAATTTGGCTATTGTTGATAACGCTGCTATAAACATTGGGTTGCATGTGTCCCTTTGAAACAGCATACCTGTATCCCTTGGATAAATAAGTACCTAGTAGTGCAATTGCTGGGTCACAGGGTAGTTGTTTTTTTTTTTAATTTTTTGAGAAACCTCCATACTGTTTTCCAGAGTGGCTGCATCTAATCACATTCCCACCACCAGTGCAAAATGGTTCCTCTTTTTCTGCATCCTCGACAAATCTGTTGCTTCCTGAGTTGTTAATCTCAGCTATTCTGATAGGTGTGAGGTAGTATCTCATTGTAGTTTTGATTTGTATTTCCGTGATGATGAGTGATATTGAGAAGTTTTTCATGTGTCTGTTAGCCATCTGGATTTCTTCTTTGGAAAAGTGTCTATTCATGTATTCTGCCCATTTCTTAACTGGCTTGTTTTTTGGGAGTTGAGTTTGGGAGTTTTGGGGAGTTGAGTATGGTTAAGTTATTTATAGATTTTGAATACTAACTCTTTATCTGATATGTCACTTGCAACTATCTTCTCCCATTCCATCAGTTGCACTTTAGTTCCGTTGATTGTTTCCATCGCTGTGTGGAAGCTTTTTTTATATTTATGAGGTCCCAATAGTTCATTTTTGCTTTTATTTCCCTTGCCTCCAGAGACATTTCTAGGAAAAAGTTGCTGCGGCTGAGGTCAAAGAAGTTGCTGCCTGTTTTCTCCTGTAGGATTTTGATGTTTTCCTGTATTATATTTAGGTCTTTCATCCATTTTGAATTTATTTTTGTGTATGGTGTAAGAAAGTTGTCCAGTTTCATTCTTCTGCATATTGCTGTCCAGTTCTCCCAGCACCATTGGCTAAAGAGACTGTATTTTTCCATCGGATGCTCTTTCTTGCTTTGTCAAAGATTAATTGGCCATACGTTTTGGGTCCAATTCTGAGTTCTCTATTTTATTCCATTGGTCTATGTGTCTGTTTTTGTGCCAATATCATACTGTGTTGATGATTACAGCTTTGTAGTCCAGGTTAAAGTCTGAGATTGTGATGCCCCAGCTTTGGTTTTCTTTTTCAACACTGTGGCTATTTAGGGTCCTTTGTGGTTCCATACAAATTTTAGAATTGTTTGTTCTAGCTTTGTGAGTAATGCTGGTGTTATTTTGAGAGGGATTGCATTGAATGTGTAGATTGGATACTATAGACATTTTAACAATTTTTGTCCTTCCAATCCATGAGCACGGAATGTTTTTCCCTTTCTTTGTGTCTTATTCAGTTTCTTTCCTAAGCTTTCTATAGTTTTCAGCATACAGATCTTTTACCTCTTTGGTTAGGTTTATTCCTAGGTATCTTCTGGTTTCTGGTGCAATTGTAAATGGGATCAATTTCTTTATTTCTCTTTATGTTTCTTCATTGTTGGCGTATAAAATTGCAACTGATTTCTGTACATTGATTTTATATCCTGTGATTTTGCTGAATTCATGTATTGGTTCTATCCAATCCACTAAGTCATCCACTAAGACTAGTGGAGTCTTTTGATTTTTTCCACATAGAGTATCATGTTGTCTGTGAAGAGTGAAAGTTTTATGTTTTCCTTTATGTTTTCCTTTCCTTATGCTTTCTTTTCTTTTTGTTGTCTGATTGCTGATGCTAAGACTTCCAACACTATGTTGAACAACAGTGGTGAGAGTGGACATCCTTGTCATGTTCCCGACCTTAAGGACAAAACTCTCAGTTTTTCCCCATTGAGGATATTAGCTGTGTGTCTTTCATACATGGTCTTTATGATGTGTTGGTATGTTCCTTCTAACCCTACTTTTTTGGAGGGTTTTTTATCAAGAAAGGATGCTGTATTTTTTCAAATGCTTTTTCTGCATCTATTGAGGGAATCATGTGGCTCTTTTCCTTTTTTTAATTAATGTGATGTATCAGATTTGTTGATTTGCAGGTATTGAATCAGTCCTGTAGCCCAGGAATAAATCCTACTTGATTGTGGTGAATAATTCTTTAATGTATAGTTGGATTTGATTTGCTAATATTTTGTTGAGAATTTTTGCATCCATGTTCATCGGGAAAATTGGTCTGTAATTTTCCTTTTTAGTGGGGATTTTGTCTGGTTTTGCAATCAAGGTAATGCTGGCCTCGAAGAATGAGATTGGAAGTCTTCATTAAATTTTGTTTTTTGGAACAGCTTCAAAAAATGGGTATTAACTCTTCCTAAGCATTTGGTAGAATTCCCCTGGGAAGTCATCCAGCCCTGGACTCTTGTTTGTTTGGGAGCTTTTTATGATTCAAATTCTTTACTGGTTATTGGTCTGTTAAAATTTTCTATTTCTTCCTGTTTCAGTTTTGGTATTTTATGTTTCTAGGAATTTATCCTTTTCTTCCATATTGCCCAATTTATTGGCATATAATTACTCAAAATATTCTTTTATTATTGTTTGTATTTCTGCAGTGTTGGTTGTGATCTCTCCTCTGTCATTCGTGTTTTTATTTATTTGGGTCCTTTTTCATTTTGATAACTCTTGCTAGGAGTTTATCAATTTTGTTAATTCTTTAAAACACCCAGCTCCCAGTTTCGTTGATCTGTTGTGCTGTTGTTTTTTTTTTATATATATATATATCATTGATTTCTTCTCTAATCTTTATTATTTCTCTTCTTCTGCTGGTTTTTGGCTGTATTTCCTGTTCTTTTTCCACGTCCTTTAGGTGTAAGGTTAGGTTGTGTATTGGAGACATTCCTTCTTTTTTTAGGAAGGTATTGATAGCTATATACTTCACTCTTATGACCGACTTTACTGCATTGCAAAAGTTTTGGACTGTCATGTTTTCATTGTCCTTGGTTCCTAAGTAATCTTTAATTTCCTCTTTAATTCTTAGTTAACTCATTCATTCTTTAGTAGGATTTTCTTTAATCTCCATGTATTTGTAGTCTTTCCAACTTTTTTCTCATGGTTGTCATCAAGTTTCATAGCATTGGTGTCTGACATATGCATTGTATGATCTCATTCTTTTTGCACCTGTTGAGTGCTGATATAATCAATACTGTATCTATTCTGGAGAATGTTCCATGTATACTGGAGAAGAATCTGTATTCTGCTGCTTTAGGATGAAATGTTCTGAATATATCTGTTAAGTCCATCTACACCGGTGTGTCACTCAAAGCCATTGTTTCCTTGTTGATTTTCTGCTTAGATGATCTGTCTGTTGCTCTAAGTGTGGTGTTAAATTCCTCTACTTTTATTGTATTATTATAAATTATATTCTTTATGTTTGATATTAATTGATTTATATATTTGGGTGCTCTCATCTTGGGGGCATAAATATTTACAATTAGAGCTTCTTGATGGGTAAACCCCTTAATTATGATATAACACCCTTCTTCATCTTTTGTTACAGTCTTTGTTTTAAAATCTCATTTGTCTGACAGATATGGCTACTCTGGCTTTCTTTTAATGTCCATTTGCATGATAGGTGGTTTTCCATCCCCTTACTTACAATTTGCAGGTGTCTTTAGGTCTAAAATGAGTGTCTTATAGGCAGCATATAGATGGGTCTTATTTTCTTATCCATTCTGATACCCTATGTCTTTTGATTGGAGCATTTAGTCCATTTACATTTGAAATGAGTACTGAAAGATACAAATTTGTGCCATTGTGTTGCCTCTAGAGTTGGTGTTTCTGGTGATGTTCTCTGATACTTCTTAATCTTTGTTGTTTTAGGTCTGTTTTGTATTGTTTTGTTTCTACACTCAGAAAGTCCCCCTTAAAATTTCTACACTCAGAAAATTCCCCTTAAAATTTCTTGCAAGTCTGGTTTAATGGTCATGAACTCCTTTAGTGTTTGTTTGTATGGGGGAATCTTTATCTCTCCATCTATTCTGAATGACAGACTTGGTGGATAAAGAACTTTTCTTGCATATTTTTCAATTCAGCATGTTGAATATGTCCTGCCACTCCTTTATGGCCTGCCAAGTTTCTGTGAACAGATCTGCTGTGAACCTGATCTTTCTTCCCTTGTAGATTGGGACTTTTTTTTCCTTTCTGCTTTCATGATTCTTTCCTTGCCTGTGTATTTTTGTTTTCAAATTTGACCCAGAATGGCTGGGTTCTGTTGAATCTGATGGGAGTTCTCTGTGCTTCTTGGCTTCTAATGGTTGTGTCCTTCGAAAGATTAGGGAAGTTTGCAGCTATAATTTGCTCACATAAACCTTCCCCTTTTTCTTTCTCTTCATCTTCTTGGACTTCTATGATACGAATGTTACTCCTCTTTAATAAGCTGCTGAGTTCTTTAATTCTTGCATCATGATCTTTTGCCTTTGTTTCCCTCTTCTTTCTGCCTCATTATTTTTCATAATTTTATCCTCTATATTACTGATTCACTGCTCTCTTTCATCCATCTTTACTGTCATGGCATCCAGAGATCGTCGGAAGATGGTGGCATAGGAAGACGCTGGGCTCACCCCGTGTCCTGCTGATCACTTAGATGCCACCTACACCTGCTTAAATAACCCAGAAAACTGCCAGAGGATTAGCAGAATGGAGGCTCCGGAGCCAAGCACGGACTAGAGGCCCACGGAAGAGGGTAAGAAGGGCAGCGAGGCAGTGCTCGCTCCACGGACTGGCAGGAGGGAGCTGGGGCAGAGGGGCGGCCTGCCGGGCAAGCAGAGCCCCTGAGTCTGGCTTGCAAAAGCGGAGGGGCCAGACGGAGTGTGTTCCAACAGCAAGCGGGACTTAGCATCTGGGAGGTCATAAGTGAACAGCTCTGCTCGGAAGGCAGGAAGGCTGGAGGACAAAGGGAGGGAGAGTTGCTGAGCCCCAGGACAACAGAGCTCAGTTTGGCGGGTAACAAAGGCGCTCGCCAGCGCCATCTCCCTCGCCCATCCCGCAACCAAAATCCCAAAGGAAACCAGTTCCCACCAGGGAACTTGCTTGCTCCACGAAAACACCCCTGCAGAACCACCCCTCAGGCAGTGGGTCTGACTCCCTCCCGCTGCCACAGGGCCCCTCCTGAAGTGGATCACCTAAGGAGAAGCAAGCTAAGCTTGCCCCTCCTGCCCCCGTGCACCTTGCCTATCCGCCCCAGCTAATATGCCAGATCCCCAGCACCACAAGCCTGGCAGTGTGCAAGTAGCCCAGATGGGCGATGCCACCCCACACTGAATCCCACCCCTAGGAGAGGGGAAGAGAAGGCACACACCAGTCTGACTGTGACTCCAGCGGTGGTCTGGGGGCAGACATCAGGTCTGACTGCGGCCCCGCCCACCAACTCCAGTTATACACCACAGCACAGGGGAAGTGCCCTGCAGGTCCGCACCACTCCAGAGACTATCTAAAATGACCAAACGGAAGAATTCTCCTCAAAAGAATCTCCAGGAAATAACAACAGCTAACGAACTGATCAAAAAGGATTTAAATAATATAATAGAAAGTGAATTTAGAATAATAGTCATAAAATTAATTGCTGGGCTTGAAACAGTATAGAGGACAGCAAAGAATCTCTTGCTACAGAGATCAAGGGACTAAGGAACAGTCAGGAGGAGCTGAAAAAGGTTTTAAACTACATGCAAAATAAAATGGAAATGACCATGGCTCGGATTGAAGAGGCAGAGGAGAGAATAGGTGAACTAGAAGATAAAATTATGGAAAAAGAGGAAGCTGAGAAAAAGAGAGATAAAAAACCCAGGAGTATGAGGGGAAAATTAGAGAACTAAGTGATACACTAAAAAGAAATAATATACGCATATTTGGTATTCCAGAGGAGGAAGAGAGAGGGAAAGGTGCTGAAGGTGTACTTGAAGAAATAAGCTGAGAACTTCCCTGAACTGGGGAAGGAAAAAGGCATTGAAATCCAAAAGGCACAGATAACTCCCTTCAGACGTAACTTGAATCGATTTTCTGCACGACATATCATAGCGAAACTGGCAAAATACAAGGATAAAGAAAAAATTCTGAAAGCAGCAAGGGATAAACGTGCCCTAACATATAAAGGGAGACCTAAAAGACTTGTAACTGATCTCTCTTTTGAAACTTGGCAGGGCAGAAAGGCATGGCAGAAGATCTTCAATGTGATGAACAGAAAAAAATCTGCAGCCGAGAATCCTTTATCCAGCAAGTCTGTCATTTAGAATAGAAGGAGAGATAAAGGTCTTCCCAAACAAACAAAAACTGAAGGAATTCGTCACCACTAAACCAGCCCTACAAGAGACCCTAAGGGGGATCCTGTGAGACAAAGTACCAGAGACATCGCTACAAGCATGAAACCTAAGGACATCACAATGACTCTAAACCCATCTTTCTATAATAACACTGAATGTAAATGGATTAAATGCGCCAACCAAAAGACATAGGGTATCAGAATGGATAAAAAAACATGACCCATCTATTTGCTGTCTACAAGAGACTCATTTTAGATCTGAGGACACCTTTAGATTGAGAGTGAGGGAATGGAGAACTATTTATCATGCTACTGGAAGCCAAAAGAAAGCTGGAGTAGCCATACTTATATCAGACAAACTAGACTTTAAATTAAAGGCTGTAACTGGAGATGAAGAAGGGCATTATATAATAATTACAGGGTCTATCCATCAGGAAGAGCTAACAATTATAAATGTCTATGCACCGAATACTGGAGCCCCCAAATATATAAAACAATTACTAATAAACATAAGCAACCTTATAGACAAGAATGTGGTAATTGCAGGGGACTTTAACACCCCACTTACAGAAATGGATACATCATCTAGACACACGGTCAATAAAGAAACAAAGGCCCTGAATGATACATTGGATCAGATGGACTTGACAGATATATTTAGAACTCTGCATCCCAAAGCAACAGAATATACTTTCTTCTCGAGTGCACATGGAACATTCTCCAAGATAGATCATATACTGGGTCACAAAACAGCCCTTCATAAGTTTACAAGAATTGAAATTATACCATGCACACTTTCAGACCACAATGCTATGAAGCTTGAAATCAACCACAGGAAAAAGTCTGGAAAACCTCCAAAAGCATGGAGGTTAAAGAACACCCTACTAACGAATGAGTGGGTCAACCAGGCAATTAGAGAAGAAATTAAAAAATACATGGAAACAAACGAAAATGAAAATACCACAATCCAAACGCTTTGGGACGCAGCGAAGGCAGTCCTGAGAGGAAAATACATTGCAATCCAGGCCTATCTCAAGAAACAAGAAAAATCCCAAATACAAAATCTAACAACACACCTAAAGGAAATAGGAGCAGAACAGCAAAGGCAGCCTAAACCCAGCGGAAGAAGAGAAATCATAAAGATCAGAGCAGAAATAAACAATATAGAATCTAAAAAAAACTGTAGAGCAGATCAACGAAACCATGAGTTGGTTTTTTGAAAAAAAGAAACAAATTTGACAAACCTCTAGCCAGGCTTCTCAAAAAGAAAATGGAGATGACCCAAATAGATAAAATCATGAATGAAAATGGAATTATTACAACCAATCCCTCAGAGATACAAACAATTATCAGGGAATACTATGAAAAATTATATGCCAACAAATTGGACAACCTGGAAGAAATGGACAAATTCCTAAACACCCACACTCTTCCAAAACTCAATCAGGAGGAAATAGAAAGCTTGAACAGACCCATCACCAGCGAAGAAATTGAATTGGTTATCAAAAATCTCCCAACAAATAAGAGTCCAGGACCAGATGGCTTCCCAGGGGAGTTCTACCAGACGTTTAAAGCAGAGATAATACCTATCCTTCTCAAGCTATTCCAAGAAATAGAAAGGGAAGGAAAACTTCCAGACTCATTCTAGGAAGCCAGAATTACTTTGATTCCTAAACGAGACAGAGACCCAGTAAAAAAACAGAACTACAGGCCAATATCCCTGATGAATATGGATGCAAAAATTCTCAAAAAGATACTAGCAAATCGAATTCAGCGGCATATAAAGAGAATTATTCACCATGATCAAGTGGGATTCATTCCTGGGGTGCAGGGCTGGTTCAACATTCACAAATCAATCAACGTGATACATCACATTAACAAAAAAAAAAAAAAGAGGAACCATATGATCTTGTCAATCGATGCAGAAAAGGCCTTTGACACACTCCAGCACCCTTTCTTAATAAAAACCCTTGAGAAAGTCGGGATAGAAGGAACATACTTAAAGATCATAAAAGCCATTTATGAAAAGCCCACAGCTAACATCATCCTCAATGGGGAAAAACTGAGAGCTTTTTCCCTGAGATCAGGAACACGACAGGGATGCCCACTCTCACCGCTGTTGTTTAACATAGTGCTGGAAGTTCTAGCATCAGCAATCAGACAACAAAAGGAAATCAAAGGTATCAAAATTGGCAAAGATGAAGTCAAGCTTTTGCTTTTTGCAGATGACATGATATTATACATGGAAAATCTGATAGACTCCACCAAAAGTCTGCTAGAACTGATACATGAATTCAGCAAAGTTGCAGGATACAAAATCAATGTACAGAAATCAGTTGCATTCTTATACACTAACAATGAAGCAACAGAAAGACAAATAAAGAAACTGATCCCATTCACAATTGCACCAAGAAGCATAAAATACCTAGGAATAAATCTAACCAAAGATGTAAAAGATCTGTATGCTGAAAACTATAGAAAGCTTATGAAGGTAATTGAAGAAGATATAAAGAAAGGGAAAGACATTCCGTGCTCATGGATTGGAAGAGTAAATAGTGTCAAAATGTCAATACTACCCAAAGCTATCTACACATTCAATGCAATCCCAATCAAAATTGCACCAGCATTCTTCTCGAAACTAGAACAAGCAATCCTAAAATTCATATGGAACCACAAAAGGCCCCGAATAGCCAAAGTAAGATTGAAGAAGAAGACCAAAGCAGGAAGCATCACAATCCCAGACTTTAGCCTCTACTACAAAGCTGTAATCTTCAAGAAAGCATGGTATTGGCACAAAAACAGACATATAGACCAATGGAATAGAATAGAAACCCCAGAACTAGACCCACAAAGGTATGGCCAACTCATCTTTGACAAAGCAGGAAAGAACATCCAATGCTAAAAAGACAGTCTCTTTAACAAATGGTGCTGGGAGAACTGGACAGCAACATGCAGAAGGTTGAAACTAGACCACTTTCTCACACCATTCACAAAAATAAACTCAAAATGGATAAAGGACCTGAATGTGAGACAGGAAACCATCAAAACCCTAGAGGAGAAAGCAAGAAAAGACCTCTCTGACCTCAGCCGTAACAATCTCTTACTCGACACATCCCCAAAGACAAGGGAATTAAAAGCAAAAGTCAATTACTGGGACCTTTTGAAGATAAAAAGCTTCTGCACAGCAAAGGAAACAACCAACAAAACTAAAAGGCAACCAACGGAATGGGAAAAGATATTTGCAAATGACATATCGGACAAAGGGCTAGTATCCAAAATCTATAAAGAGCTCACCAAACTCCACACCCGAAAAACAAATAACCCAGTGAACAAATGGGCAGAAAACATGAATAGACACTTCTCTAAAGAAGACATCTGGGGGCGCCTGTGTGGCTCAGTCGGTTAAGCGTCCGACTTCGCTCAGGTCACGATCTCACGGTCCGCAGGTTCGAGCCCCGCGTCGGGCTCTGGGCTGATGGCTCAGAGCCTGGAGCCTGCTTCAGATTCTGTGTTTCCCTCTCTCTCTGCCCCTCCCCTGTTCATGCTGTGTCTCTCTGTCTGAAAAATAAATAAACGTTAAAAAAAATAAATTAATTTTAAAAAAAGACGACATCCGGATTGCCAACAGGCACATGAAAAGATGTTCAACGTCGCTCCTTCTCAGGGAAATACAAATCAAAACCACACTCAGATATCACCTCACGCCAGTCAGAGTGGCCAAAATGAACAAATCAGGAGACAAATCAGGAGATGCTGGAGAGGATGTGGAGAAACGGGAATGCTCTTGCACTGTTGGTGGGAATGCAAATTGGTGCAGCCGCTCTGGAAAGCAGTGTGGAGGTTCCTCAGAAAATTAAAAATAGACCTACCCTATGACCCAGTAATAGCACTGCTATGAATTTACCCAAGGGATACAGGAGTACTGATGCATAGGGGCACTTGTACCCCAATGTTTATAGCAGCACTCTCAACAATCGCCAAATTATGGAAAGAGCCTAAATGTCCATCAACTGATGAATGGATAAAGAAATTGTGGTTTATATACACAATGGAATACTACGTGGCAATGAGAAAGAATGAAATATGGCCTTTTGTAGCAACGTGGATGGAACTGGAGAGTGTGATGCTAAGTGAAATAAGCCATACAGAGAAAGACAGATACCGTATGGTTTCACTCTTATGTGGATCCTGAGAAATGTAACAGAAACCCATGGGGGAGGGGAAGGGAAAAAAAAAAAAGAGGTTAGAGTGGGAGAGAGCCAAAGCATAAGAGACTGTTAAAAACTGAGAACAAACTGAGGGTTGATGGGGGGTGGGAGGGAGGGCAGGGTGGGTGATGGGTAATTGAGGAGGGCACCTTTTGGGATGAGCACTGGGTGTTGTATGGAAACCAATTTGACAGTAAATTTCATATATTAATAAATAAATAAATAAATAAATAAATAAAAATAATAAAAACTGAGAACAAACTGAGGGTTGATGGGGGGTCGGAGGGAAGGGAGGGTGGGTGATGGGTATTGAGGAGGGCACCTTTTGGGATGATCACTGGGTGTTGTATGGAACCCAATTTGACAATAAATTTCATATATTTAAAAAAAAAAAAAACTTCCAACGAACCAAAGTCCAGGACCAGAAAGCTTCAGAAGCAAATTCTACCAAACATTCAAAGAAGAGTTAATACCTATTCTTCTCAAACTATTTCAAAAAAATAGAAAAGGAAGGAAAACTTCCAATTTCATTATATGAGGCCAGCATTACAAAACGAGATACCAAAACGAGATAAAGACACCACAAAGAAAGAGAACTACAGGCCAATATCTTTGATGTACATAGATGCAAAAATCCTCAATGAAATACTAGCAAACCAAAGTCAACAATATATTTTAAAAAATCATTCACCACAATCAAGTGGGATTTATTCCTGGTATGTCAGGGTGGCTCAATATTCACAAATCAATCAAAGTTATACATCACATCATTAAGAAAAAGGATGAAACCCATATGATCATTTCAATAGATGCGTAGTACAACATTTGACAAAGCATGTGACAAAGTACATCAACTCATTATAAAAGCTCTCAACAAAGTAGGTTTAAAGGAATGTACCTCAACATAAAAAAGGCCATATATGAAGAACCCACAGCCATCATCATACTCACTGGGGAAAAACTGAGAGCTTTCCCCATAAGGTTAGGAGCAAGACAAGAATGTCCACTTTCACCATAAGAAACAAGTGTTGGAGAGGATGTGGGGAAAAAGGAACCCTCCTCCACTGTTGAGAATGCAAACTGATGCAGCTACTGTGTAAAACAGTATGGAGTTTCCTCAAACGGTTAAAAATAGGACTACTGTATGATCCAGTAATTGCATTTCTGTATATCTATCTCCAAAATACAAAACACTAATTCAAAATGATACATGCACCCCTATGTTTATAGAGGCATTATTTACAATAGCCAAATTATTGAAGCAGTCCAAGTGTCCATTGATAGATGAATGGATAAAGAAGATGTGGTATATATACACCATGGAATATTATTCAGCCATAAAAAGAATGAAAAATGGATGGAGCTAGTGAGTACAATGCTAAGTGAAATGTCAGACAGAGAAAGAAAAATACTATATGATTTCACTCATATTTGGCATTTAAGAGACAAAACAAATGAGCAGAGAGAGAGAAACCAAGAAACTTAACTATAGACAACAAACTGATGTTTACCAGAGGGGAAGTGGGAGGGGAAATGGGTGAAATAGGTGATGGGGATTAAGGAGTACACTTGTTGTGATGAGCACTGGGTGACGTATGGAATTGTTGAATTATGATACACCTGAAACTAATATAACACTGTATGTTAATTAAATAAATTAAATAAAATTAAACTTTTAAAACAGGAATGACGTACTGATTATGTTTGAACCTTGAAAATGTTAAGCCAAGAGAAAGAAGCTGAATATTGAAAAGATGGCATATTGTATGATTCCATTTATATGAAATGCCTAGAGAATTCCATCAATATGCCCAATATACCCAAGGAAATCCACCCTTTCTATCCAGATTTCTAGAAAGCTCAGTCTAATGTGTTTAGGTCACAGCCCCTCCCTCCCACTTTCCTTCCTTGAGATGTTCAAGCTGCAGTTCAGATTTTTATCACAAGGTGGCACCAAAGCACCATTATCATCAAATATTTCCTTGGTGTCTGCAAGTAGTAATACTAAACACAATAATCTCCCCAAACTCCAGGCTTTGAACGTACACAATATGATTCTACTTCTGTCTGAAATAAACTGGTAGGTGTAAAATAAAATTCTGAAAGTATATATTTCAGGGCCTGGCTACGTTGAAAAGCTTGATGGCAGTGATGTGATTTGCCCCACTATGGCAAGTATTCCAGTGGTGGTGCAGTAAGAAGAGGGGGTAGGTGATGAAAGAGAATGGGGCATAAGATTGGGGTCTGGGCAGCCGTCTCTTGTGTCATGGACAGAGGATGAAAGACAGAGAGCGGGAAGAAGGTATTGCAGCCTATACAAGGGTGGGGTAATAGAGGGTGAACATGCCATTCTCTGGTAAGGACCCTCTGTACAGTCCACACTGCACCTCAGCAGAAAGTGATGAAGAAAGAAGGAAATCAATGAACACCGTGTAGTCTGGGGTCAACAGCAAATGGATCTGCTAATATATTTATGAATTTTCCTTGTAAAATTGGTATCACAGTATACAAACTCTTTCATATTTTTATAGTCTTTGCAAAATGTACTCTTCACTAAAAGAGAGCTACAGAAATGGAAATAAGTGTGATGTTACTTAGTGTTGAGATCCAGGATGGCAACTCTGAGAGTCTCAGCAAAGGAGACTCTGCAAGGGGAGGGAGGATGGAGGTTGGGAGCTTAACTTCATGGAATCAGGCAGCTCTTTGGAATTTCACTCAACTCAAACAATCCCTCTATATCCATCACTTTTCTGATACTAAAAAAAACACCCACATTTTATGGGATATCTAATCCTGATATTGGAGGTCTAGCTCTGGTCTGAACTGACAGTAAGCTATAACTGTAAGCGTGTTTTGGAGGTGGTAGAGCTGGAGGGGACAAAGAAAGACACACAGTCAATTAAAAAAATTAAAACGAACACAGTATTGTTTAATTTGTAGAGTCAACAGTTGTTTGTTCTTGATTACAGCATTCAACAGGGAAATTACATTCACCTCTTGGTACATAAATGGCATCTGCCACTCCCTTGGGACAGTTGATCCAAAGGCATTATTCCTGGGAAAGCCTTAACTATATGTTTGCCAGTTTGCTCTCTCTCCCTTCTCACTTAGATAGAAACTCTCTTACAAGAAATAAAGTCATATCTTCAACCAAGTAGATATATACAGTACAGCACCACTGACTTGTCAATGGATTTGATATATTCTGAACTCCAGATGAAGACCTCACATTATTGAATATGTCTTTGATGATTCCCAAAGCACTTGAAATGTGGCATGTCTCAGGGTCACTGATTTTCACTGAACATTGTTAAACAATATAGCTTTACTAAGTCTGTGCTGGCTCGGGGTATTTACTCTGAAAAGAACCTATTTGAAAAAGGTTTTGACACATTTGCTCTGTATGTCATTCTGTAGGCTCAAAATGAACAACATAGGGAGCTTCAATTTGTTCATCCATAACTGCTACATTTTCAGCAATGAAATGCATCATTTGTCTAAATAAAGAATTAAAAACACTAACAAAAAATTAAAGGTTACATGCAGTGTGTTTTGATCCCAAGGAAAGAAAAGAGTTTTCTGTGTTTAGAAGGCAGGCTGTCAGTACATAATAATTAGGTATAATTGGCAAGGCTTTTTCCACCAATAGAGTTTTTGCTAAGTTTTGTATATTTTCCCTAGCTTTGGTTTTCCCCTTTCTCTTATTTTCACTACTGGACTCACCAGTCTTCATCCATGAGCTCATCTTTGATATCATTTAGTACCCACTAGTGATGTGTCAGCTCTGAAACTTCCTACTCTGTCTTGAAACCTGTGTTGGTGCCTGGGCATGGCCATGGTGTCTCCAGATATCTGTTCCTGAATCATTTGTGATTGGTCAGCAGCATTATCCTGACCCAGAATAAGAGTAAATGCTCTGAAACCCAAAGATATTGAGGAAGTAACAGGATGGAGAACTCACCCAGGGTGACTCTAATGTAAGTGGTTGAATTCCTTCTTGTCACATAGTCTTAAAAGACAGTTTCTGGGGAAACAGTACCTTGCTTGCGACAAAGCATGAAAATATCATATTGATCCATTTACCAATAAGATTCATAGTGAGTATATGTGGTATATACATAAAATGTAATATTACTCAGCCATAACAAAGGTGAGATCTTGCTATTTGTGAGAACACGAATGGACCTAAAGGGAGTTGTGTTAAGGGAAATAAGTCAGACAGAGAAAGATAAATACCACATGATTTCAATTATATGAATTATATGTCAAAACTAGAAGAACAAACTAACAAACAAAGAAACAATAACAACAAAAAGTAGACTCTTAAGTACCAAGTATAAACTGGTGGTTGCCAGAAGGGGTGGGGTAGGTGAGAGGATAGGTGAAATACGTAAAAGGAATTAAGAGTTACCAACTTCCAGTTAAAAAATGAGTAAGTCATGGAGAAGAAAAGAACAGCATAAAGAATATAATCAACAATGTTGTAATAATGTGGTATGGTGACTATATTTACCAGGGTGAGCATTGTGTCATGTATAGAATTGTCTAATCAATATGTTGTAAAACTGAAACTAATATAACATTCTATGTCAAATATACTTAAATAAAACAAATAAAGAAAATTAGTTAATAAAAGGATCATGAGAAGGACCTTTCCTACATTGTCTTTCATCATGTCTGTGAGCATAATGGGATGAGTCAGAGGAGAATAGGTACTCTTTGTTTTTTTTTTTTTTAATCCCATCCTCTGGTTATTGAAATAATATTTTCTGCCTAGTTAGATGGGAAAAATCATTGTATCTGCTATATGATTGTATTTGCTCACAAAAGTTGCTGAGGTTCTAAAGCCTATGAATAAGACCCTATTTGGAAATAGTGTCCTTGCAAAATGCATCAGGTTAACGTGAGTTCATTCGGTCAGGCCCAATCCAACATGACTTATGGCATTATAAGAAGGTGAAAATGCCATTGAAGAACAAGAATGGGACACACAGGGAAAATATGCAATAACAGAGGTAGAGGTTGGAATATTATTGCCGGAAGCAATGAACATCAAGGATTAATGTTCACCACGAGAGGCCAGAAAGAGGCAAGGAGGATTGTCTCTAGTGTCTCAATGTGCAAGACCCCACTGACACTGGATTTCAGACTTTCAGCTTCCAGAACTGCAAGAAAGTCAATTTCTGTTGTTTTAAGTCACCAGTCTGTATACTTTATTACAGAAGTTCATGTAAACTAATACAGTACCTTAGTTTTGTTTCTTTATTTCTGGATTTGTTGCCTTGGTGTGATTAAAATAAGGTGGTATCTTATGATATGAGCAGCAATATCATATACTGATTAGACATATTTACTCAGGAGCCACACAGTCTGTTTTTGAATTTATGTCTTGAATCTTACTAGGCCTGCTCTTACTGTGCTTCAGTTCCTTGATATTTAAAGTCAGGCAACAATAGCTCCTCCTGATAGATTGTAGTAAGAATTAATGAGTAAGTATAGGTTTAGCATTTACAGCAGTATTGGACAGGGGACAGCAACAATGAATATTAATCATATTACTAATATCATTTCAGAATGGACCATTAAAGTTTCAACTGCCATTTTTATTATGTGCATTCACATTGTATGGCATTCATTGACTTTCATAATATAATATTTGTCATAAAAATCAGTTTACAAAACTGTAGGTAGAATATTATCTCATTTCTTTTCTTAAATATAGTTATATTTGCATAGTAAAATCTCTGAAAAAATATATATATGCAAATGGAAACAGTGCTTATCCCTGAGTAATAGATTTTTAAGGGTTTCCAATTATTTATTTTTCCTCATGTCCAGTATTTTACATTTTTATTTACAACAAAAGCACTTGGGTTTAGAAGAGAAAAAATAAGACAAAAATAAATATCCTCAGCCATTCCCATTGGAAAGTGAGTCTGCATCAGATGTAGAAAATCTCTAAAGCAAGTGTATAGTGTAATAAGGTGTCATAAAATTAAGTTTTGAATCTACCACATGACAGTCTTAATTAGGTGGCTTCAGGGACACAACAGATGCCTAGGGGAAAGGCAAGCATGTCTTTCAAATAAACCCTTACATTTCACAGTCCTATGATGTTTCCACTTCCCAGGATTTAGTGAAGATCATGAGAGAAAATTACTATCAAAATGCTTCTTTCTGTTCACTACAAATAAAAGTCCCTTGAACTAAAAGCAGGCTCAAAGGTTTAAACTTCCAGTTAGCCAATCAGGGAACCCACAGGGGAGGGAAAGGGGGAGGCTGTATGATGGCCCAGCTTCCAGAGGGGAGATGCTTCAACATAGAGATTCAGGGAGAAGTCTAAACGAAAGCTCCTTTAGCCCAGGGTGCAGGTAAGCAAACACACATAGATTGAAACATCTCTGAAGTACCTTCATTGTGTAACTAAAATAGTAAACATAAATTAAAATATTAATGTGTCCAGCAGTTGTAATACAAATCAGCTCAAAACTAAAATGGTATGCATCCCTAAACCAAACTAAGGATTTGGGTGTTAGTCTGGACATGGGAAAATTAACTCCCTACAATCACTGTCCAACCTCACCAGGATATTCCAGAGTAGTTCCACAGGTACAGGCCTAGGGAAGTAACAGTGTGAATGAAAGCCAGAAAATTAGGCCTGAACAAATTAAGATGTTTCAGGTTCAGGAAACATTGAGACACAATTTGGGGCTAGCTGGAGCTTAGGAACTCTAAGTGTGAACACAGCTGATTTAAGTGAGTGAACATAGTATGTGCTCATTCTGTAAGTGTTCCCTACAGCATGTAAAGTGAGAAAATGGGTGTGTCCATGTTAGAAGCTCTGAAAGAGAACACATGTGTCAAGGAGGCAGAAATGGAGATCACTCTTTTGAGATGTGAATTTGTTCTTTTTATATTTCTTCCTTCCTCCTTTTCGATTAAATAGCCAGGCATCTATAAATAACACTTGTAATAAAACAATGTAATATTTCATTCACTGAAGGAGAAATGATAAAGATTTCAAAAGCAAAATCCCCAATTATTGGAACTGGTTACATCTGGGACATCATAGAAGAAGGCAAAGTGAGTGTCTCTTCTCTATGTAATGTTTACTTATGAATATTAAGGCAGAGAAGTCTAATATACTTTTTTTTCTATAACTATCTTAAATCTGTAATATTTCAAAACAACCATGGTTTCAATTCTTATTTTGAAAAATCATCTATAGTAATTTAGAGAAAGTGAAAACTATAGTTAATTCCAGGTAAAAATAAATAAACTGCAATCCCACCACTCATTAATTTTTTTTAAGTATCATATTTGTGCATTTCCTGCCTTTATTAGTTTGCTAGGGCTTTCATAACAAAACATAGATTACTGGCTAACTTAAACCATAGAAATAAATGTTCTCAAAATTGTGAAAGCTAAAAGTCCAACGTCAAAGTGTCAGCAAATTTGTTTTCTTCTGAGGCTTTTCTTCTTGGCTTGTAGATGGCTGTCTACTCACTATATCCTCACATAGCTACCACTAAATCTGTCTCTCTGTGACCTATTCTCCTTTTTATAAAGACACCATTTATATTGGTTTAGGGCCCGCCTATACAATTTCATTTTATCTTAATTTCCCTTTGAATGTCTTGTCTCCAAAAATAATCACATTTTACGGTACTGAGTGTTAGGATTTCAATGCATGAATTTTGTGTGGACACAATTCAGTCCATTACATACCCATAATATTTTCCATGTATGCAAATGTAATGCATATACATTACATGTATGTCTCATATATCTGAAGACTCAAAATTTGCTAAAGATTATGAAACCAGTAATTAAATGTGCCAAATTTTCTCCCACTCTAACCATTGGGATATGCAGTCTTTCTCTGTAAGGCCTGAGGCCAGCACAGGGGAAGTCACTACCCACAGACCTGTAGGTAAGGACCAATCAGTATTTGAGACACATGTCTCCATTTTTCAGTCTGTTGTACAGCAGACCCATCTTCACACTCTGTTATTCTGTATGGTCTCCTTTCTGGCAGTCAATGGGAGACTGCTATTGCAATTTCAAAATGGAAATTAAAAAAGAAGATCAGAAATAAAATCAAATAGCTATAATATCTGATAAGAGGTTTATACCCAAAATATATATACAAATGCATGCAACTCAATAGCAAAAAGGAGAAAACAAACAAACAAACAATGCCATCTACAAATGGACATTAGGTCTGAATAGGCAGTATTCCAAGGAGACATAGAGATGGTCAACAATACATAAAAATATGCTCACATCACTAATCATCAGGGAAATGCAAAACCAAACCACAATGAGATTTATCTCTCCCATGTTTAGAATGGCTATCATGAAAACAAAAACAGATAACAAGTATTGAAGAATGTGAGGAAAATGGCACCCTTGTGTCCTGTTACTAGAAATGGAAACTGGTGTAGCCACTATAAAATACCATTATAGAAGTTCATCAAAAAAAAAAAAATAGAACTACCATATGATCCAGCAATTCTACTTTTGGGTACTTATCTGATGAAAACAAAAACACTAACTTGAAAAGATATATGCACCTTCCACGTTAATTGCAGCATTATTAACAATAGCCATGATATAGAAACAACCTAAGTGCCAATAGACGAGAATGGATTAAAAAAATGTGCTTTATATATATGCAAAAGAGTATTATTCAGCCATAAAAAAGAATAAAATCTTGCCATTTGTGGCAACATGGATGGACTTCCAGCCTAGTGTGTTAAATGAGGTAAGTCAGGCAACCACAAATACCATATGACCTCACTTAGGTACAGAATCTAAACAAACTAAAAACCTGAGCACATAGATATAGAGGAGATATTGCTGGTTTTCTGAAGCCATGGCTGAGTGGTGGGCAAAATGGGTGAGGTGGGTCAAAGGGTACAAACTTCTATTCATACAATAAACAACCCATGAGGACGTCATGTACAGCATGGTGATATAATTAATAATATTTGTATTGCATATTTGAAAGTTGCCAAAAGACTAGATCTAAAAAGTCCTCATCACACACACAAAAATCTATAACTATGTAAGGTGATAAATGTTAACAACACTTACTGTGATGATCATTCCATGATATAGATACAAATAAATTATTATGTTGTGTACACACACACACACACACACACACCAGTAATGAGGGGATGATTTGCTTCCTCATTACCCTAATCAGGTAACTCATCTACAAAGAAATGGCACTCAAGCTAATCCAATGTATAAATGTGTGTACATTTCTTTTTCTGCTGTGTCAAAGCCCAATGAAATCTATGAGTTGCTTATGGTTAAGTCATCTCTTTTGTTGAGGGGAGAACACAGGAGACACCATACATATGTGTGTGGAAGTTTTACAGTATTATGTTTCAAATATGTCCTATTAGTTATTCATTTCTTCTCACAACAGCTCTGTGAGGTAAGTATCGGCCTACCCATTTTACAGATGACCTACCACAGGGTCCACAAATCTACATAGACACATCATTTTCAATTTCTATAGGTTATCTATTCTAATGAAAAGACATAATTTTTAGAAATGGAAACAAAAAGTTTTCTTCAAACCAGATTATTAAACAATAACTGCTATGTGATCCCAATGTTCCTTGAAAAATTCATATGTGTATTAAAATAATGAAAGAACATATACATACTTTCAGATCCTACTTATCTATATCTTCATATCATGCTTATTAAATGTGAATTAAATGTTTACTATGTGCCAGGCAAAGTCATTCCAATTCCACATCTGCATCCACATCTTCCTTCTCTTGGCATCTAGACTGGATAACTAGAAACATCTACAAGCAGCAAGATGGTTGTTAGTGCCCACCCCGTGGGGTGGTGGTGAGGTTTAACCTCAAAAAGACTCCATTCCAAGCAACATTCATCCAGGCTTGACCCTGAGTCCTGGAAACATGGCATCTAAACAGGAAACAATGTGATTGTAAGGGGAGAGGTTGTACTTGGGAAACTGAGCCAACTTGGAACCCATACCTCCATCCTCTTCAATAGCACTAAGAGGCTACAACCGTCTCCTGAGGAGAACTTATTGCCAGATAGAGAGTGAAGGACAAGGTAACACTTGTATGGTTTCGGTCTTTGTTCTTTCATGGGTACAAACTAGAGGTTTTACTTTCACATTAGTGCAGGGACTGATGGTGTGGTAGATTTTGGAACTGATTTTGTCCCTGTCTTATCCCCTCCTCTTCAGTTATGGAGGGGACCTATGGCATGACATGGAGTTTCTGTTTCATTGAAGAGCTCATGTCCCACTTGTGGAAACCTGAATCCACATCCACAGGGGAAAGAGGAGAGACTGAATTTTCAAAGATAAGCAGAAAATCAAGACCCTGATCTCAACATCAAATTCTCCTGACTTAGTGACATGGTTTTCACAGATTGCTCACAACATGGTCACATCCCCACTGTTCTTCTTATGCCTAAGACCCCAAAATGATCCATCTCTTTCTCATCTCTCTCCTGTCCACAGAAGTACATATAGTAAAATTCCTCTATAACTTGGTGGTATAAGAAACTTTTCCAACTATGACTAAAATTCCAGAAGCATTTAGAGAAAACAGTGATGCATTTAATTTTATTTAAAAATTGTATGGCAAAGGCAAAAAAAAAACATAAGCACAGTAAAATGAAAAGTTACAAATTGGGGAAAATATTTACAACTTACATCACAAAGGTTGTATTCCTGATATATCAAGAATCATGAAAAAGTAAAGGGAGCAACACCAGGGAAGAAAAAGGGGTGATGAATACAAACAGGTATTTTATTAAAAAAAAAAAGACTCTAAAACATGTAAAAATTGCTCAACCTAACTCATGATAAGACATGCCAAGAAAAAAAAAAGTACTTCTTCTTAATCAGGTATTCTGTGAAGAAATGGGCATTTCCATGCATCACTGGAGGAAATGTAAATTGGTAGAAACCCAGTAGATGGGATTTGATGGCTGTCTAGTAAAACCACATATCTGTTTCCTCTTGGAACCAGTAACCTCTCTTTTAAGAATCTATTCCAAAGAAGCAATGCAAAAAATAAAATAGCCGAAGTGTAAATATATTCATTTACAGAAAAATTCATAACAGCAGAAGACTAGAAAAAAGACAGCTGTCTACTAATAAGGGCCTAAATTAATAAGCTATGACACATCTATGTCCTGGTGTACCATTCAGCTAGAAAACCAATGAAGACTTCACCTCTGTACTGCTATGGAATGATATCCAGGATAATTCTTTGGGAAAAAAGCAAAGTGCAGAAAAATGTGTGGAGCTGCTGTCATCCAATAGCATACCCTCTAGTCATACAGGGCTATTTAAATTTCAGTGAAATTAAACATTAGTTCCTCAGTGGTAGTAGCCATATTTTAGAACCTTAACACCCACGATAGCTAGTGGCTGCCATATTCAGCAGCATGGACACAGAATATTTTCATTTCTGCAGAAATGTCTATTTTACAACGCTGGTGTAGAATACGCCACCTTTTACCTATGAACAGGGGATAAAACTAAAATACATATTGTATTTTATTATATTTTCTTAACTGGAGGGTTAAAACAAAAACTGAGAAAAATGATTACCTATAACATCACAGAGGAGCAAATCAGTGTTGACAAGGATGAGATGTATTTTCATAAAAATTATAATTCATATCTACAGGCTCCAATGCAAGAAACAGTGACCAAATAGCAATGAGCATCTTTAGTTTCCAGATTGAATCCTCTAAAAACATTTCCCTCTAAATGGAACCAGGATGTCTTGGAGAAATGCCTGATTGCAGAGCTGGATAGGGATTGTACCAAGTGAGTCTGGACCAAACTCTCATACCATAAATCATGTCAAAGACATAAAAGCCAACCCAAAGGAACTCCCACAGGCCAAAGACAGGAAAGTTTAAATATCAAAACCTTTAATGTCTGCAATAAGTTAATTACAATCTCAAATATATAAGCATTTAAAGCTCATTATGACACTATAAAAGAGCAACAAAAAGCATAAAACTAATTCACTGTTTACTTTGAAGTATTCTGGAAAAACAACACATTGTTTTGAAAAGTGGAAATACTGCAAAAGAAGTAAGCATTCATCCTTCCCTTCTATATGGACTATTCTTCAATATAGCCATGTAGTCGCTGAGGGGTAGTTTGTTTCACAGAAGAATTCTACCTAATATAAGTGCAAATGAAATTAAAAAATTAAAACATTACTCTTTGTATATGTTAATGAAATGTAGATCTAGGCAACAACCTTTAAGAAGTTACAAAAAAACCTGAGTTAAAAAGTGAATGGGAAATTTCATAATGGATGAATCAGGCTGACAAAATCTGAACCCAATGATAAATCTCAACAACACAGGAGGAGAGATAACCAGACATGACAAAGCTCCTGATATAATACTACAGGAAGTACAACACCATATCTGAGGTACTCTTTCCTAAAAAACAAAATCTGAACAAGACTCTATATCTTATTACCAATTTAAAGGACCTAAGAGGGGCCAAAGGACCAGAATAAACAACACACTAGAGATACAATCATATCATTCAGAATGGAAAACCATGGGACAAAGATCCAGTTTGTGAATCTAGTCAATGGAACATGAAAACAATAGGACATTTGAATGAAAAAAAAAAACTTAAGAGTTCACAGAAATTAACTTAAAATCATAATGAGATACCACCACAAGCCTAGAAGAACAAAGTGAACAAAGATAAAAAATAGTAAGTTGTCTAGTATGTAGTAACTGAGGATTATTGCATTTTGGTTGTTATAATTATTATCTTCTCATTTTTATTAAACAATACCCTCTTTATATGGATAAATGTGTACTAAAGCATAGTTTCCACTGTAAATATCAAAAATTTGACCGAGTAAATGCATATATGTAATTGGATTTTTAAAGTAATTTATGAATCTGATAGCATCCCATCTAACAAGTAGAGAGAGGCTCCAGACAGGGCTAGAGGAAGGAAAAAGATTTTAAAGGAAGGACAAGGAAGTATTTAACAGAAAATAGGATTATTTCAGGAGAGGTCACCTTCATTTTGGTACAAACAGGTTTAATAGGTGGATTACCTCTTCTTCCTTTGGGGGATCCAGAGGCCCATGTGATGCATTATTTTATTGGTTTAGACCAGAATCGTCCTGACTGGCGAGTCAAGACGAAATTTTGGGGGAGGTTAAAAATGTAATTAGGTTAGGTATTAAGCCCAAGTTTGGTGACTTGGCCTAGCATAAGTGACTCCATTTTGACCTGCAGTTTTCTTTTTGACACTACCGAAAGAGATATGGGTCTGGTCTAACATCACCTACCACGGGCTGCCACAGTTCAACAAATGTCTCTTCTTTGTAAGTGAACTGGTCAGGAGTATGGACTCTGGAGACTGGTTATAAACCATAGTCCTCTGCTTACAGATGATGTGAGTTTGATTACTTTTACATCACGTTAGAGTCACTCAATTGCCTGACTTGCAAAATTGCAATTATACAATACTTACCGAAGAATAAAAAAGCTTAAAACAAAAATATATCCTCGTGTTTTGCTTTTTACAAGAATAAATAATCATAAATCATATCATTTAAGAACATCTACTGCAGAGACATTGGGAAATCTAGCTTTCTCTGAACCCTGGGAGAGTGAAAGAAACTCTCTGTGCCTCAGTTTCCTCTTCTGTAAATGAGGAAACAATCTGCCCTTCCTCAAGAATTGTCATTGTAATGACTTAATACATGAACACAATTAGAGTGAGACACACAGTAACAGTTCAATAAATGTTATAATTTTTATAAATATATGCAAGTACAGATTCTAACAGTTTTGATAGCTTTATAAAAATTTTTCATGTGTTTTTAATGAAGGTTAATAAACATAAAACTGAATCCTATCAACTGGTATATGTGTTTTAAATCACTAAATTTCACTATAACCACTATTGGGTGCCTAAATAATTATCATGATAACATCTAAAAAGGGCTTGCAGTAACTGATCTCAGGAAACAGTACCACCATTTCTGCACAAATCTGAACAAATAGTCACAGGCTCATCAAGGATCCTGGATTATCCTCATATACCCTCACCCACAGCCACTACAGGTCCCAAGTGTCCTACCCCCAACATGCCCTGCCCACAGCCACCCTTGCCCCCTGCACACTGCAGCACCATTGGACCAAGCTACCCTCATCCCTCTGCTGGATATCTGCAAGATTCTCTTAATGGTAATCCCCACAGACATCTTGTCCCTGTCTAGAACATTCTCATCACAATAGGAGAGCCACCTTGTGACTCATATGTTGTTGAGCACATGAATCAGATCATGTCATTCTAATACTGTAACACTCTATTCTCAGAATGACTCCAAATTCCTTACATGGCCCAAATGATGTAGCTCCTTTCTGCCCTTTTACCTCATGTCCTACCACCCACACTTTGTCTGCCAGGCTCCATGCACTTGAGCTCATTGTTTGCTCCTGAAACAGCTGGTGCCACACATATCACAAACCAAAAGGCCAGCCCTGGCCTGGTTTCCTCTTGTTGTTCAGGACTCAGCTCAAATGTCACTTTCTGAGATAGTTTCATGAATCACCACATCTATAATAATCCCTGTCCGCATCATTTTTTTGAGGAAAATATTTTATTTTATTTTATTTTATTTTATTTTATTTTATTTTATTTTTAGAACGTAAAATGTCTATTTTATTTTAGAGTTTAGTTCTAGACATGTAATCCATTATAAGTTTTAAAACATTATCCACTTGGGCTTATCATATTCAACAGTCATAAAAAGACTCTTTAATTTTTAAATTTAGAACAATTTTGCCTCATGAAGAAGCATCCTGAATTTACAAGAGATAATACTATTCCACCCCATCCATCACGTAATCCCTCACTACAGCTTCTAATGTCAAAAATGCTACTTCCTCTAAACTCTTCCATAGATTTCTTTCTTTCTTTCTTTCTTTCTTTCTTTCTTTCTTTCTTTCTTTCTTTTCTTTTCTTTCTTTCTTTCTTCTTTCTTAATATGAAATTTATTGCCAAATTGGTTTCCATGCAACACCCAGTGCTCATCCTAACAGGTGTCCTCCTCAATACCCATCACCCATCCTCCCCTCCCTCCCACCCCCCATCAGCCCTCAGTTTATTCTCAGTTTTTAAGAGTCTCTTATGGTTTGCCTCCTTCCCTCTCTAACTTTTTTTTCATCATTTTCTATTCAAAAAATGTTTTTGAAACATTCTCTTTTTGAGACCGTTAATTCCAATATGAAATTGTCGTGCTTATTCATTTCCTTTCCTGCTTATTACCAGTTTTTTCAAGCTACATACAAAGCACTAGGGACACTCATTCATCTTGTTTGGTGTGTTGCATTCACAGCAGTGCCTGATATGGGGTTGAGGTGTGTCACCACAAAAAAAGATATGTTGAAATCTTAACACTCAGTACCTCAATGTAACCATATTTGAAGTATGGTTGTTGTAGATATAATTAGTTGAGATGAGATCATACTGGAATATAGTCTGTCCCCAAATCAATCAATGTGATCAGAATCTTTATAAGAAGACAGCCATATGAAGACAGAACAGGGATAATACCATGAAGGCAGAGTTTGGAGTCGTACAACTGCAAGCCAAAATATGCAGATTGCCAACAAACCATGAAAAGATATAAAGAGGCATGGGTAGAGTCCCCAAAAGGACTTTGAGGGAACATGGCTCTGGGAACACGTTCATTACAGGCTTTAGCCCCCAGAAGTATGAAACTATAAATTTCTATAATTTAAGCCATCCAGTTTGTGGTACTTTGTTATGGTACCCTTAGGAAACTACTGTAGCCTCCTCCATATGAAACATTGAATAAGTATGACTGAAGAGAAAAAAACTGTTCCTTTTTAATACACTGGGAGCAGACACAGATATAAAAAGCTCTGTTGCAGGACAAATCTATACTAAAATAAGACATGAAAGGATTCAAAATTTTAAGAACACCTTGTTGCAATTCACAGTAGTGACTTTCTAACTTGGATAAATACCACAATATACAAAAGAAGCTATTTAAAATTTAGACACCTCCCAACCCACCTTACTTGTTTGGGTACAACAGACCTAGGGTGGACCTATTTACCTGCTCTTTTAACAATCACCTGTTCCAATTTTGATGAAAAATACTTGGAAAACTCCTGACATAAACATCTGACGTTTGTGTATCATTAGTTTAATGCTGAGTTCTGTGATATGTGTGATGTCTCTGTTAATAGAATTACTCAAAAGGGCACCAGTTTTTCCCTTACAACTATGACCACATATTCCTTTCCTACAGGGGTTCACACTTAATAATACTCCCGGGTGGCTGGGAACATTGAATATTGTTACCTTTGTACAGAAGACACTGCAGGAAGGTCAGTGACTTACCTAAAATGTCTCAGTGATGGGATCCTGTTCTCTTCACTCTTGCTCCAGGAAATTGTCAAGCACACTGAACATCATATTTGGTTTTTCTCTTTCAACTCTTCTTTCTGGGGTCAGAGTCCACACACTGCTTTGATGTTCAACTAGAAGGGACAGTCAGGGGATCAAATAGCACATGGAATAGAGAGGAAAGGGAGAGGAAGGGAGAGCACATGAAAGGCAAGGGAAATGGGACAGGATGTGGTTGCCAGTCCCTACTCAGGTCACTGGAAGCTTTGCAATGATGCTGTGCCTCTTCCCCAGCTCCATCCCCTAGACCCCTCCCTCACATAGCAGTGACCCTGAAGCTCTCACATTATGGAAATGTTGGCCCATTCCTGCTTGCTGCTCTCTGTCCAAGTATTCTCTCTAGTAGTCATATTATGATGTTCATATCCAAAGCATCACTTCAACAGAATGAAATAAGCATTGCTAAACTTTTTGTCTTTAAATCATCAGAGGATTGCTCTGAGGTGAAAATATTACTTTCTTATTTTAGGGGCGTCTGGGTGTCTCAGTCAGTTGAGTGTTTGACTTCAGCTCAGGTCATGATATCGCAGTTTGTGAGTTCAAGCCCAGCGTCAGGTTCTATGCTGACAGCTAAGAGCCTGGATCCTGCTTGAGGATCTGTGTCTCCCTCCTTTCTCCCCCTCACCTGCTTGCTTGCTCGCTCTTTCTCTCTCTCTCTCTCTCTCTCTCAAAAGTAAATAAAACTTTAAAATTTAAAAAACAAATTAAATAAAAATCAATTTAAAAATAAAGTTTATTTGTTTTTTTTTAACATTTTTTATTTGTTTTGAGTGAGAGAGAGAGAGAGAGAGAGAGCACAAGCGGGAGAGGGACAGTGAGAGGGAGAAACAGAGAGAATCCCAAGTAGGCTCTACACTGTCAGTACAGAGCCCAATGTGGGGCTCAAACCCACAAACCATGAGATCATGACCTGAACCATAATCAAGAGTTGGACGCTTAACCAACTGAGCCACCCAGGCACCCCTAAAAACATTATAGTAAAACCTTGGTTTGTGAGCATAATTTGTTCTAGAAACATGCTTATAATCCAAAGCATTTGTATATCAAAGTGAATTCCCCTATAAGAAATAATGGAAACTCTAATAATTCATTACAAAACCCAAAAATATTCACATAAAAATTATTACAAGGCTGTAACATAATACAAAATAATAAAGAAAATACAAAATATAAAGAAAAATAAACAAATTAACCTGCACTTACCTTTGAAAACCTTCGTGGCTGGTGTGAGGGAGACAAGAGAGAAGGGTCATTGTGTAGGACAATTTTCACTATCACTAATGAAGTCACTGCTATCTCTTGGCTCAACAGAATCTTTTTATTCATGGGGGCCATTGTATACACTCACACAGATTTGACTACAGTACAGTATTGATAAACTCTTGTTGTATACTGGATTTAATGTAACTGGCAATAAGGCAGCAGAGGTAAAGGTCTATACGTACAGGCAGCCTAACCAAGAATGAAGCAAAGCATTTCTAAGCTTAATCTTGTGTGGAAAAGAAAAGGACTGTCCATGGGTGCTTTGAAGTGACAAAAAATACACTAGTACCAGTTGTGGGCACCTTCCAACATTCTGAAAACTCACTGATTTCTGCCAAACACCGCGGCCTGAGCCTGAGCATCCGAGCATGGGAGACGATCACTCACAATCCTGCAGAGAGAGAGAGAAAGAGAGAGAGTGAGAGAACCATTGGCTCAGTTGTGATCATGTGACATTTGGCTTCACATACTACTCATATTGCAAGACATCACTCATTTATCAAGTTAAAATGTATTAGAGATGTTTGCACATCTTGTGGAACACTCACAGAACAAGTTACTAGCAATCCAAGGTTTTAGTGTACTTTCTACAGATTGGGAGATAATCAGACTCACACAGCAAAGCTCATGTTCAGAGAATTCACAGGACGCAGCAAGTGGACACAGAAGCCAATTTGAACGGGCTAACACTGCCCAATTCTGTGACAGTGTGATAATCAAAATACATAATTATAATGTCAAAGGGTAACTATTTGAGTAAAATACAAAAATATGATTCATACTAATAAAATAAATACATGACTGAATAGGTAAATGATAGGGGAAAAGTGAAAAGCTCTATCTAAATTTTGAATGTCAATTTCTAAATCTACAAGGAATTACAACATTATAAAAGTCACAGTTAACAAATATCATAGTGATGAGTGGTTTAAGCAAAAATCATAAATGCATTTCAGTCTGTACAAAACCCAACAGCAGTTACTGGATCACCATGGTAACCAAGCTGGCCAAAGAGAACTAGGAAAAAACAAACAGCAACCATCCTGACTTGACTCCTAACATGTGCTAGGAACTGAGGAAGATTGACATAACCCACAGTAATTCGTCTCACACATTCCTCACAATAAATATTCCTCACAGCTTCAAAAATACACACACACACACACACACACACACACACACTCATACATGATCTTTCCCTGTTTTTTTACCACCCAAGAAACCAGGAATTCATCAAGGTGAAACCCCAAGAAACTCCATAATTCAGTTTGAACCACACAAATAAAGTTGAAAACCACTAAACTATTTTATTTTAGTGAATGATTTTCTGATGAACTGTAGTTTTTTTCTAGGGGAAATTTTACTTCCTAGGTTCAGTACATTGCTAATCACATCTCAAATCTAATATGGAAATCTAGGCAAATTAATAATTGTGATGATAGATTGTATGTATCAATTCGGTGGAGACACAGTGCCCAGATATTTGATCAAACATTATTCTGGATATTTCTGTGAAAGTGTTTTGAATAATATTTACATTTAAGGGGTAGAATTGAATAAGGCAGTTAGCCTCCCATTAAGTGAGTGGGCCTCATCTAGTCAGGTGAAGGACTGAATAGGACAAAGGACTGATCTTCCCTGAGCCAGAAGGAGTTTTGCTAGAAAATTCCCCTTGACTTCATTACAACATCAGTACCTCATGTTTCTCTAGTAGACTCCTTTCATATTCCAACTGTAACTATTTCCTGCTGAAACTTCCTTCTATAAAAACTTTCTCTTTTGTGTATCTCCTAAGACCACCTTCCCATTTCTTTGATGGGTTTGTGTATCTCCTAAGACCACCTTTCTATTTCTTTGATGGGATGCTTCCAGAATCATGAATCATTTTAAAACTCCAACTAGATCTTCACAGTTTACACAGTTTATTGAGTTTTTGTTATTTCACTCCCTGATTGTTTCTGGGTTGTTAGTTATAGCTGGAAAAATTTCCTTCACCACTGGTTTATTGAGGAATTTCACTCGGTGTACTTCTGTAGACAGGAGAAAGAGGTGAGTTACACTGGTGTGTCAGGCATAAGAGGAACAGTTGTGGAGGTGACTATGTTGTAACCAAACCCATGTCTGTATACCTAAAGCACAGGAAAGCCAATCACTGAGACATCAGGTATGCAGCAGGGAAGAGTTTATTTGAGAGGCAGACAAATGAGGAGATGGGAAGACAAGCCTCAAGTCAGCCTCCCCAAAGGAATGAGAATCAGTATTTTATGATCACAGGAGTTGAGATTACATATATATTGATGGGAAGGATGAGGAAAAATGACTATTCATGAGGAAAGATGGAGCATGTGCATTAAGCAAACATATATGTGTAACATATATCCAATTTTCACTTCTTAATGGAGACTTAACATCAAAATGAGGCAAAATTCAGACCCTGGCATCAGAAGGTTATCTTAGGACAAGATGAAGGAGCTGTGGACATGCTTTGAGAGCCAGTATAAACTTGATAGTGTCTTGGCCTTTTTATCTCTGGTAAAGAATTCAGTCCTGCTTGTTCCTAGGCTGGAGCCATATCAGTTGACCTTGAGTCCAGGCTTCTGTAGACACAGCTAGTGCGTTTGTTAGTGGAGTCTGAAAAGACACAATAGCTGACTATAGAGAAATGGTTACCTGATATACAAGCTTTAAATTTTCTGCGAGTTTCAGCCTCATTAACCCTATGAAACATGGTTTCAACTCCCGCCGAGTTAAGATAATTCCACAATCTTGAGGAATTGAGATGATGACCACTCTTGCTACTTACTTATCTCCTTGGGTGAGGTAGGTTTTGAATAAAGAGTGGTTTTTGTGAATCTTAGCTGCAAGCAAAATTCCTTCAATTACTAACATGCCTACATGCAGGGCTAAGCAGAAATTTCTAACCTATAGGTCACAGCAGCAAGGGAAATAGAAGGAATAGGAAGTCAGACATGTTAAGTTTCTCTTTGTTATATTGTGAGAGACATATGAAAACTGTGTCACCAAGTCAGGAGATTTAGATGTTGATATCAGGGCTCCAGTCTTATGCTTCAGTCTTTGAGAACTCTATCTCTCCTCTTCCTCCTGTGGATCTGGTCCCACAACTAGGAGACAAGGTCTTAAATGAAGCAGAAACTCCATGTCACCTCAGATGGACCCTCCCCCCAGAGGGCTAAATGGGAGGGGCCACCATCCTAGGGATAAGGCAGACACAAACTCATTTCTGAAATCTACCACACAACCTGGCCATGGACTAAAGAGAAAGTAAAACCTCTAGTTTGCACCCATGAGAGATCTAGGACTGAAACCACACAAGTGTTTGCACTCATGAGAGGTCTAGGACTGAAACCACACAAGTGTTTGCACTCATGAGAGGTCTAGGACTGAAACCACACAAGTGTTACCTCATCCTTCACTCTCCATCTGGGTGTGAGTCTCCATAGAAGAAGACTGTAGCCTCTCAATGCCAGTTTCCCAGGTACTACCTCCCTCCTCAACCAAATTATTTCCTGTTGAGATACTGGGTTTCCAAGACACAGTGTCAAGCTTTGATAAAACTCGCTTGGAATGGAGTCCATTTGAGGTCAAACCTCACCACACCATGGGATGGGCACTAACATCCACCGTGCTGCCTATGGAAATTTCCAGTTATCCAGTCTCACTATCAAGATAGGGAAGATATGGATATAGATATAGAATTGGACTGACAGTGACTTACAGCGGACATCTAATTCACATTTAATAAACATGAGATAAAGATGTAGGTATATGTAAGACATAAACTATGTTTTATACGTATTTGTTTTTTTCAGAGATACCTGACTACCTACTGGAAAGGAGGAAGGAAGAAACATAAGGAAAACATATCCACATTCACATCTCAACAGACGATCTGCCATTTATGTCTCCTTGCCATGTTTACTCTCTTTCAGAGCTTCTGACATGGACATGCCCATTTTCTCACTTTACATGCTTTAGGAGCACTAACAGAATCAGCAGATGTGATACTGTTTTCAGTCGTGTTATTAATCAGCTATGTTTAGTCTTACAGTTAGTTCCCAGCCTCCAGTCATAATAAATTATTGTCAGGTACCTCCTGAACATGAAACATCTTCCTTTCCCCCAGGCCTAATTTTCTGGCTTTCATTCACACTGTTATTCATCTGGACCTATACCTCCAGAACCTAATCTGAGCCAAACTGGTGAAAGATGACAGTAATTACAGGGAGTTCATTTTCCAGTGTCCAGACTAACACTCAAATCCCTAGGATGGTTAAGGCATGCATCTAGTTTTAAACTTGAACTTCTTTGTATGATATGTGCTGGGCATATATATATATTTTTTCCTTTCCTTTTACTATTTTAGTTGCACAAGGAAGGTGCTTCAAACCTGTTTTAATTCCCATGTGTTGGTTGCCCTGGGCCCTGGGCTGAGGGAGCCTGTGACTGAAGTTCCCCTTGAATCCCACTGTTGAAGCATCTGCCCTCTGGAAGCTCTGGGGCTAAGCTCTGGGCAGTATCCTGCAGTCTCCCTTTTTGCCTCCCTTGTGGGTTCCCTGTTTGGCTAGCTGGAAGATTAAACCCATGAGACTGCTTTCGGTTCAAAGGGCTTTATTTGGAAAGAAGAGAAAAGTGTTTTCCTCTCATGACCTTCACTAATTCCTGGGAAGTAGAGATATCAAAGGTTTTCTTAATGTAATATTTATTTGTGGGACTTGCTTTCAATTTCCCTGAGTATCTGTATTGACCCTGAGCCACCCAAGTAGGGTTGTCATGAGTAGATTCTAACATTAATATTGTAACCACCTTATTACCTTATACCCTTTCTTTAGGGATATTCTGCATCTGATGCAGACTCACTATCCTACAGGAATGGTGGAGGATATTTATTTTTTCTTGTTCTTTTTTCACTTCTAAACCCATGTACTTTTACTCAGGGATAAGCACTGTTTCCATTTGCATATTTTTTTCAGAAATTTTACTTTGCAAATGTAACTATATTTAAGAAAAGAAATGAGAAAATCTACTTTCAGCTTTGTAAGCTGCTTTTTATGATAAATATTATATTGTGAAAGTCGATGCAAGCCATATAATATAAATGCACATAATACAAATGGCAGTTGAAAATTAATGGTCCATTCTGTCATGATATTAATAGTAACATGATTAATATTTATTGTTGCCCAATACTGTTTTTTTAGAGACAGAGAGCTGAGGAGAGGGCCAGAGGGAGGCAGAGAGAGAGAGAGAGACAGAGACAGAGACAGAGAGACAGAGAGAGAGAATCTCAAGGAGGCTCCATGCTGAGCAACTAGGATCATGACCCAAGCCAAAATCAAGAGTCAGACACTTAACGTACTGAGCCACCCAAGCACCCTGCCCAATACTGATGTGAAGGCTAAGTCTATCCTTACTCATTAATCCTCACCACAACTTAGGAGGAGGAACAGTTTCAATATCAGGAAACTGAGGCACAGCAAGGACAGGTTTAGGACATTTCAAGGCTTATATTTGAACACAAAGTGTGGCTCCTGTGTAAAATCATGTAACCAGCATGTGCTACTGCTGCTCACGTCATAAGATACCACCTTATTGTTAATCACACCAATGCAACAAATCTAAGAGAAAGAAACAAAACTAAAGTACTATATTAGTTTCCATGGACTGTTATAATAAAATACACATACTAGTAGCTTTACATAACAGAAATTGAGTTTCTCATAGTTTTGGATTCTGAAAGTCTGAAATCAAGGTGTCAGTAGGGCCTTGCACCTTAAGACACTAGGAAGAATCCTCCTTGTTCTTCCTGGCCTCTGGTGGTGACCATCAGTCCTTGGTGTTCACTGCTTGCAGCAACATTAGTCTCTGCCTCTGTCAATCACATGTTCTCTCTTAGTGTCCTTGCCTTCAGTGGCATTTTCACCTTCTTATAATGCCATAAATTATATAGATTAGGAGCCACTCTAACGACCTAATCTTAATTTGATTGTGTTTGCAAAGACCCTATTTCCGAATAAAGCCCCATTCATAGGTACCTGGAATTAGAACCTCAACATGCTTTCAGAGAACATTACAATCAAATAATAGGCACAATATTTTTTACAATTAATACCGAAAATATTACTTCCACAACATGAGAATGGATTATTAAAAAAAAAAAAAAAGTAAAATGAAGGACTCATCCCAGTATCCTCATAGACACAATGAACCAAATGCCCTCCCTATGATTCTTATTGGTTAATGGATCAGCATTATATTTTCAGGCTCTACCACAAGGCAAGATCTCTTTTTCACTGACCCATCATTTTAAATCTAGACTACAGCAATGAATCAAGCTATTCTCATTAGATGCATTCTGGATTAGTTCTGCATCCTGGTATTTCCCCAATGTATTTGGGCTTCAGAGCATTTACTCTGATTTTGGGCCAAGATGCTGCTGCTGGCCAATCACATATGACTCAGGAGCAGAAAACTAGAGCCACCAAGAACATGCCCACAGACAACAACAAAGCTTTCAAGACAGAGTAGGAACCTATAGAACTGGCACATCACCAGCAGGCACTAGATAATGTTGAAGAGGAGCTCATGACCAAAGACCTCCACTTTGAAGGCATGTTCAAAAAAGAATCATAGACCTCTATTTTTGAAGAAAAAGAGTGATTAGTTATATTAGAAACTTGGAGAAATACTTTACCTTGTAATTTTCATGTAAACTGGAGCCTCTCAGAATAAAGAGGAGGATGCATGAGCTGGTGGCTGTATGGCAAAGATCCTTCTTGTCTGAGCTGAGATCTCTTTCATACTTGAAACCAGAGGAAATATGAGGAGTGTGTGCTGGGAAATAGCTGTTACTTGGAATAGTGTTACTTGGAAATAGCTGTTTTTGAGATGTTTTAAATTTTCCTCCTAGTGATGATAGTAATGAAAATCAGAGAAAAGGGAAAAACTTAAGCTACTGAAAATATACAAACTTGGGAAAAACTCAGTCTGTGGAAAAAGCATTGTCAATTATACCTAATTATTATGTGCAGTCAGCCTGACTTCTGCCAGAGGAAACTCTTGGTTTCTTGGGATCCAATACCCTGTATTTTATTTTTAATTTTTGGTTAGGGTTTTATAGCTTTCTTTACTCAAATAATGCATTTTCATTACCAAAAATGTAAACCCTGGATGAGCAAATTTAAACTTCTGTGTTTTTTTTTTAATTTTAAGCCAACAAAATGACATACAGAGCAAATGTTCAAAACCTTATTCAAATAGACTGTGTTCAAAGTAAATACCCAGAGCCAGCATAAAATTAGCAAACCCTTTCCACGGCTTAATAACTCTTCAGTGAAAATTGGTGACACTGAGACCCTGCTGGATTCTAAACTTCCTTTTGGATCATAAAAGACAAGGTTAAATAATGTGAGATCTTGATCTGGGGTTCATAGTATATCAAATCCATTGACAAAACAGTGGTGCTCTACTGTATATGGTTATTGAATTGAAGAAAATACATTTACTAGGAATTCTGGATAAGAGAGAGTTTACATGTCTATTCAAGGGACAGAGGGCAATTTCTGTCAGACACATAGGTAAGTGTTGGCCAGGAATAATTCTATCTGGATCAACTGTCTCAAGGAAGTGGCAGGGTACCACTTATGCACCAAGATGTGAATGTGATTTACTTGTTGAATGCTGTAATCAAGAACAAACAACTTTTGACTCCACAAATTAGACCATTCAATTTCCTCTTAAAAAATTGAATTGTAGGGTGCCTGGGTGGCTCAGTCCATTAAGGATCCTACTCTTGATATTGGCCCAGTTCGTGATCTCACAGTTGTGAGGTGGAGTCCAGAGTTGGTCTGAGCATGGAGGCTGCTTGGGATTCTTTCTCTCCCTCTCTCTCTGCCTCTCCCCTACTCACATGCTTTATCTCTCAAAATAAATAAATAAAATTAAAAAATGAATTTATTCTGTGTGTGTGTATGTTTCTATATCCCCTCTAGCTCTATCACCTCCATATACTCTCACAGTTGTGGCTTTCCTTTCTATTCAGACTGGAGATGGATCTCCAATCTCAGGTACGGATATTCCAGAAAATCTATTTTTTTTTATATCCTAGAAAAGCGATGGATACAGAGAGAGTGTTCCAGGTAGGTGAAAATCCAGAAATATGGCTGATCCCATGAAGTCAAGTTCCCAACCTCCATCCTCCCTCCCCTTTGTGGAGCCCCCTGGTCTCACTCTCAGAGCTGTCATCCTGGATATGACTTCCAAAGACATCACATTTATTTTTATTAATTAAAATGAGTACATTTTACATACAGTAAAAATATGAAATGGTTGTGTTTACTATGATTTCAATTCTACTTATAAAATTCACATGTATATTAAAGCAAATCCATTCACTGCTGACCCCAAACTTCAACCTGTTCATTGATCTGTCTCTTCCCACATCACTATTTGCTGATGTACAGTGTGGACTGTACAGAGGGTCCCTACTAGAGAACAAGGTGCTCACCCTCCATTGCTCCATTGTTGCACAGGCTGCCCAGATCTTCTCCCACCTGGTTTGTCATCTTCTTTCCATAACACAGGGCACTGCTGCCCACTCCTCATTCTGATGCTCATTCTCTGTCAGTCACAGCCCTTCTGTTCTGACTTGTACTGAGCTTGCACACAGGCCAGACTGCCAATGTGTGCTAGTGTCATCTGGTGTTTTATCGTCTGCAGACACAATACTACATATTTTCACAATCTTATTTTATATCTATCCATTTCATCAGACAGGATTAGAACCATTCTTTATATGTTCAAAGCCAGGGTGTTCCAGAGACTTTTTTTTTCTCTTTGCAGACCATTCTCAGTAGAGAACTTTGATGATGCTGGTAAGTTGGTGTCATCTAGTGACAAAAACCTGAATTGTTGCTTGAACATTATGGGTCAGGAAAGTGGTTGGGGCTGTTACCCAAATCCACCAGAGAGAGCTTTCAGCAAGTCAGAATGTAAAGAACAGAATGGCTTGGGTACAGCATATTGATGGGTTCTCTCTGGACACTTCATGTAAATGGAACCATATAACATGTGGTCTTTTACATATTAGACTTCTTTCACTAGGCTTAACATTTTCAAGGTTCATCCATATTGTGTTATGTATTCATTCCTACATCATTCCTTTTAATTGACAAATATTATATGACAATTTATATTATATGACAATTTATCCATGTATTAACTGATGGACATTTGAGTTGTTTCCACTTTTGACTTTATGAATGATGCTATGTACATTCATGTACAACTTTTTATGTTGACATATGTTGGTATTTCTCCTGGCTGTGTACCTAGGAGTGGAATATCTGGGTCACATGGTAACTCTATGGTAAACATTTTGAGGAAGTACCAGATTGTTTTCATGACCTGATGGTGTTGAAGAGTGCAGGCATACTCTGTTATTTTTATGATTAGTCTGTGGAATAAATTTTGGGAAAGAAAACCTTTCCCCAATGGTCAGGAACAAGACAAAGATGTCCATTCTCACCATTACTATTTGACTTAGCACTGGAAGTCTTAACCTCAAAAATCAGACAACAAAAAAAAGATAAAAGGCATCCAAATTGGAAAGGAAGAAGTTAAACTTTCACTATTTGTAAATGACACAATACTCTATGTAGAAAATCCAAAAGACTCAACCAAAAAATTTCCTAGCACTAATACATGAATTCAGCAAAGTCACAGAATTCAAAATCAATATGCAGAAATCTGTTGCAATTACAAAATAACCAAGCAGCAAAGAAATCAAGCAATCAATCCCATTTGCAATTGCATCAAAAACAATAAGATATCTAGGAATAAACCTAACCAAAGATGTAAAAGACCTATACTCTGAAAACTATAGAACACTTATGAAAGAAATGTTATGAAAGCAACACTTATGAAAGAAATATATATAATGAAATATTACTCAGCCATCAAAAAGCATGAAATCTTGCCATTTGCAATGATGTGGATGGAGCTAGAGTGTACTTTGTATTCACTCATATGTGGAATTTAAGAAACAAACAGATGATAACATGGGAAGGGGAAAAAAGAGAAAGGGAAACAAACCATGAGAAATTCTTAAAGTTAGAGAACAAACTGAGGGCTCATGGAGGGAGTGAGGTGGGGTATGGGCTAGATGGGTGATGGGAACTTAGGAGGGCATTTGTTATGATGATCAATGGGTGATATATGTATGTGATGAATTACTGAATTCTAATCCTAAAACCAGTATTGTGCTGTATGTTAACTAGCTGGAATTTAGATAAAAATTTGAAAAAAAGGGCTTTACTTCAAGCAGTGGACTTTGAGGTATTATGATTTCCCTTTCTATGTCATCTACTTTTAATTGTAATAAACACCCACTGCTCTTGCAATTACACAAAATATTGAAATGGCTGAAAAACATAAGCATTTTCTTCCCCAACCACAGGTAAGCCATTCACTTTAGAATCAGAATATCCCTCGGTCCAAGGAAGGGAGACAAGATACTGGAGGAGGATTTTCCACGGTATAAGACGATACCATTTTCCAAATTCCAAGCCACACTAATGAAGATCAATATTTTAAATGTTTTCCTAGTTAACTGAAAAAAAAATAGGACCTTAATTAGTTTTCTTTTGCTGTACTCTGTCAACAGTAAGTTTGAGGGTCTTATAAAATGAAAAGCAGCAGTGGACACTGGCTAAATGTAAGTGCTTAGCAGCCCCCAAAAATCTGTTGAAATCTTAATTTTGTGAGTTTCTAGCCCTGACTTCTGTACCTCAGTTCCCTGCTGTGTAAATTTGAGCAACAACAGCTCCTCCTCATAGGTTGAAATGAGTAGGTATGGATTTAGCACTTACAACAGTGTGGGGCATGGGGAAATCAGCAATAATATTAACTTTTCTTATTATTATTATCATATCAGACCATTAGTGTTTCTACTACCATTTTTATTATATGGGCTTATATTAAATGGCATGGATTGACCTTCATAGTATGTTTGTTGTAAAAAAGTTTACAAAGTTGTAAGTAGGATATCATTTCATTGCTATTATTAAATATACATGGCTATATTTTCATGGTAAATTTATGAAAATTACAAATTTATTCAACTGTTAGTACCTATCCATAAGTAATAGACTTTTAAACATTTGTAATGAGTTTTATTTTGTTTTCATATATTTTATGTTTTTATCTACAATGAAAGTGCCTTGGATTTGAAACTTAAAAAAAGTAATCAGAAAACATAAATATCCCGAGCTTTCCTATAAGAAATGGGCTCAGTGTTAGAATGGGGAACATCCCTAAGTCAAATAAATTAGATAATAGGATGGTTTCAGAACTAATTTAGGAATCTACCACATGACAGTCTTAACTGAGCAGCTACAGGGACATACAAATGCCTAGGGGAAGGACAAGCATATCTCTCAAATAAACCTTATATTCTGTAGTGCTATGATTTCTCTTTTCCTAGGATTTAGTGAAGGTTATGAGACAAAAGTATTTTCACAATATGCTTTTTTCTGTTCTCTCCAAATAAATGTACCTTGACCTTTAACTGAAAGCAGGCTTATGGGTTTAACCTCCCATTTAGCCAAGCAGAGACCCACCTGGGAGAGAAAGGTAAAAGCTGCATGAGGTTGCCCAGCACTCAGCCCACAGCAGCCAGAGGGGAAAATGCTTCAATGCTAGGATTCAGGGAGAACTTCAGTCACAGGCTCCTTCAGACCAGGGCCCAGGGTAATCAACACACGTGGATTAAAACAGCTTTGAAGTATTTTCCTTGTACAACTAAAATAGCAAAAGGAAAGGAAAATATACATGTGCAGAGTACTTATAATACAAATCAGCTAACAATAACATGGATGGACCTTGAAGGCATTATTCTAAATTAAATAAGACAGAAAAAGACAAATACTGTATGATTTCATTTATATACAGAATCTAAACAAATAAACAAAATAAAACCTACAGAAAAAGAGATCAGATTTTTGGTTACCAAGGATGGAGGCTACGGGGAGAGGGGAACTAGATAAAATTACAAACTTCCAGTTATAAGATAGGGAAGTAGTGGTGACAGACGGTAGCTATACTTCTGGTCAGCACAGCATACTATATACACTTTTTGAACCACTATGTTCTATACCTGAAACTAATGTTATATTGTATATCAACTATACACAAATTAAAAAAAAATAGATTAAGTGGGGCATCTGGGGTGGCTTAGTCTGTTAAGCATCAGACTCTTGACCTCAGCTCAGGTCATGATCTCACCGTTCATGGGTTTGAGCCCCACACGGAGCTGTGTGTTGATGGTGTGGAGTATGCTTGGGATTCTGTCTCTCCTTCTCTCTGCCCCTCCCCTGTTTGTGTGTTCTCACTTTCTTGCTCTCTCTCTCTCTCACTCTATTTTTCTCTGTCAAAATAAATAAACTTAAAAAAATTAAAAATAGATAAGTAGTAGGGATGTAATGTACAAAATGATGACTATAGTTAACGTTGTACGGTATATTTGAAAGTTGTTAATAGAATAGATCCTAAAACTTTTCATCACAATGAAAAAACTTTTTTCTTTTTTTGTGTGTCTTTTTGAGATGATAGATCTTAACTAAAATTATTGTAACCATTTCACAATATATATAAATCAATCATTATGCTGTATTACCCTTAAACCTATACAGTGCTGTATGTCAATTATATATCAATAAAACTAGAACAAAAATTTAAAAAGAAAAAAAGTATAAAAAATCAGCTCAACTTCAAAATGGAATGCATGCCTAAACCAACCTAGGGATTTGGATGTTAGTCTGGACACAGGACAACAAAATCTCTGCAATCACTGTCATCTTCACCAGGATGGCCCATATTAAAACATAAAAATCGATCATGAACTTATAGTTTATTCTAAAAATGCAAAAGGTGTTTCAATATCAAGAAACTTATTGAATATAACCTAGTGTATTCACAGAGCCAAGGAAACAATTACATGACACATTCATATGCAGGAAGGTATTTAATAGCATCAACACTCACGTTTTTAAAAAACGCAATAAAATTGGATTTGGTAGGTAATTTCTTAATGTGAAAATATGTGTACATGCCTCAGACAAAAAACTAGCATTCTACTAAATGGAGAAACACTAAAGGCATTCCTACTAAAGCCCAAGAAACTGAAAACAAGTAATAATAATGATCTTGAAATCAAAGAAAGAATGCATTACTTATAAGATGAATATGGTATGAAGGACAGCATATTTCTTGCAAAAATTGTGAAGCCCAGAAGGAAATGGCACGTTTTTCAAGTGCTGAAATAAAGGAACTGTCAACCTCAAATTCTATCTCCAATTGAATTATCCTTGAAAAATTAATAGCAGTAAAAAAGATATTCTTTTTTTGGCAATTCACAATTTTATTTTATTTTTTATTTTATTTATTTATTTATATATATATATATTTTTAATTTACATCCAATTTAGTTAGCATATAGTGCAACAATGATTTCAGGAGTAGATTCCTTAATGCCCTTTACCCATTTAGCCCATCCCCCCCTCCCACAACCCCTCCAGTAACCCTCAGTTTGTTCTCGATATCTAAGAGTCTCTTATGGTTTGTCCCCCTTCCTGTTTTTATATTATTTTTGCTTCCCTTCCCTTATGTTCATCTCTTTTGTCTCTTAAAGTCCTCATATGAGTGAAGTCATACGATATTTGTCTTTCTCTAATTTCACTTAATATAATACCCTCCAGTTCCATCCACGTTGTTGCAAATGGCAAGATTTCATTCTTTTCAATTGCCAAGTAATACTCCATTGTATGTATATGCCACATCTTCTTTATCCATACATCCATCGATGGACATTTGGGCTCTTTCCATACTTTGGTTATTGTTTATAGTGCTGCTATAAACATTGGGGTGCATGTGTCCCTTTGAAACAGCACAACTGTATCCCTTGTAGTAGTGCAATTGCTGGGTCATAGGGTAGTTCTATTTTTAGTTTTTTGAGGAACCTCCATACTGTTTTCCAGAGTGGCTGAACCAGCTTGCATTCCCACCAGCAATGCAAAAGCGATCCTCTTTCTCCGCATCCTTGCCAACATCTATTGTTGCCTGAGTTGTTAATGTTAGCCATTCTGACAGGTGTGAGGTGCTATCTCATGGTGGAAGAGCAGTAAAAAAGACATTCTTTTTTTTTAAATTTTTTTAACGTTTATTTATTTTTGAGACAGAGAGAGACAGAGCATGAACGGGGGAGGGTCAGAGAGAGGGAGACACAGAATCTGAAACAGGCTCCAGGCTCTGAGCAGTCAGCACAGAGCCCGATGCGGGGCTCAAACTCACGGACCGCGAGATCGTGACCTGAGCCGAAGTCGGACGCTTAACCGACTGAGCCACTCAGGCGCCCCTAAAAAAGACATTCTTAAATGAAGTAAAACTAAAATAATTTGTCACCATCAGATACACCCTAAAGAATGGGTAAAAGAAACAGAAAGGCATCGATATAAGAAGAAATCTAGAAAAATATGGAAGGACAAAAAAACAACAGAAAGCACAAAGTATGGTTAAATATTTTCCTTTTACTCTTGACATTTCCAAATTTTGTTTGCTGGTTGAAGCAAAAAGTATAACACTATTTGATGTGGTTCTAAATATATGTAGAAGAAATACTGAAGACTATACCACTATAAATGGTAGGTGGCAACAGGATTTTACTGACCACACCAATGGAAAGTGCTGAGCATGCAGGTATTTACCAATAGGTTTGGGGCACCTGTTATTCATGAATGTATAAATAAATGAATGAATGGCAGATATACTGAGATAAGGGTACACATTTCCCCCATATTTTAAATAGATGGTTAAGAACTAAATATCACTTCTTAAGGCATTTGGCTACTTTGGCCTCAGTGATCTTTTCTCTTTCCTTAAAAGTATCTCTATTGGAATGCAATGCTTCCCAGATGTTCTAAATTGTGCAAATGCACCTATCTTATTTCATCAGATCCATTCTTTGGTTATTAGATACTTCTGCTGTAAGGTAAAAGGACTCAAGACAGACTAGGAATCATCCTTTGTATCTTTGTTAATCTTAACCTTTGGTAAGTTGGCAGAAATATGAATTTAGAGATAAATGAAAGGAGCATTGTGGGTCCACATAATAAAACACTGAAACTACCCAAAAAGAATAAAGTGATAGAGCCAATTATGTATGTGGCAACATGTGCAGATAACATGATTAAAATCCAGAAACAAACCATCACATACCAGGTGAAATCCTGTGCAGAGATTCTACTGAACACAATTAAAAAGATCAGGTAGCATGAACACATTTGAAAAGGTCAGATAGTATGGACAATAGTAAAATGCACATTTGAGTAAAGTATGCAGAGCTATATGTCTACCACAACACAGTGACCCAACCATAAGTGGGTGTTTGGTCAAAAAATCCATTCCAGTTGTGGTCATGGTGCCACATTTAACCCTGCAGAAATAAGTGTGCAAAGTGTCTTTCACATGTAAAAGACAGTGAAGGTAAATGCTAAATTTTGCCTAAACTTGTCCAGTGTTGTGCTCTGATATAACCCACTGAACTCATGAAAGGAGTTGAGGCAACAAAAGAGGAGAAAATCTCACTGAGTGATCTCTGGTAGGATGCAGAGATGAAACAAATGAAAGCATGGAGAGAGAGCTAACAGGTGGAGAAAATGTTCTGGTTAAGAATGCGACTGCAGGGGGCACCTGGGTGGCTCAGTCAGTTGAGTGTCTGATACTTGATTTCAGCTCAGGTCATGATCCCAGGGTCATGGGATGTAGCCAGCATTGGGCTCTGCACTGAACGTGGAGCCAGTTTGAGAATCTCTCTCTCTCCACCCCTCCGCCCCCCATCCCTCTCACCTGCTGGAAGTCTCTCAAAAAAAAAAAAAAAAAGAATGAGACTGAAGAAGCAGGCAGAAACTTGCTGACAAGATGGGATTCTGTAGAACGTGGGGTCAGTGAGAATATTATTTTCAGACACCGTAAGGATCCATTAACAGTAAATCCTTCCCCTTGATATCTGCTTCTGCTTTAATGAAGGTTTAGGGAGCTAAACATCAACTCAGCTTTACTACTGTCAGTGATCCTGGTTCTCTCCTGCCCCCATGGACTAGTGAGACATGTACTTTACTTCTTACCAACAGTTGTGTCATTTCAGTGTGTAAGGGGGCTATGTAGCATCCTATTGAAGTAAATGTGTCCTTTTAAGATCTCTAATCGATACCAAACCAGAATGGCCTCAGCCCCCTGGAGTATCCAATCAGTTACTCTGAGGCCTGTCTGCTCACCTGGGAGCCCCCACACTTCAACAGTTACTCTGGATTCCTTGTCACTTCTCTCTTATTCATAATCCATAAGTCCTGATCACTGTGCCAAGCCCACCTCCTCTTTGAAGAGTCTCTGACTACTCCAGTGAGCCATTCCTCCTCTTTATACATTAAGAAGATTCTACATGGTTCACTATAACTTCTAAAGGACGAGGACCCTGTGAAACCATTACCATGATCTCTGTAGTCCCTGGGCCACTGAAGGTATAAAGAGTGATGGGTGCTTAGTGAACACCTGCATCATGGTGCAGGTCACAACAGGGGAAGGAACTCACCCTGGGATGGCTCCAGCACTGAGACCCAGGAAGACTCTCAGTGCAGTATCGCTCCTTGCCAACCCCCAACCACCTCTTCCTAGAGCTTCCAGTAGGTCCCAGACTCCAGATTATATGCAATTCTGATGTGAGTAAAGAGGGCATCAATAGAGAAGAAACGCACAATTGTTCCCATGTGAGGGGTGAGGAATTTTCCCTCAGCCCATCTCCTTTACACTGCATATCACAGAGATGGCACCAAATTTCCCATAAAATATGTGTTTGTGTGTGTGTGTTTCCCTTCTTACATTCCCAAATGCTCACTAAAATATAGTAATTTTGTTGAAACTAAGAAACAACTTCCCTGTTAAAGATCAGAAGAGCTGGAATGGGAAGGCTGCAAACATTGGCATTATGCATGATGTACCAAATACTGCACTGGAATCTTGAAGAGCTTTTCTTCTTGAATTCCTCACAATACTCCCTGAGTGTAAGGACCAGGAGGGACATATGCAACATGTAATTTTAATAAACAGGTATAAAGTTAGATTATATACATATGTAATAATTAATATATAGTAAATACATTACATATTATAATATTCATTTTAAATTACATAACATATATCATCATATATATTTATTAATTGTATATAGTTATTGCATAATATGCTATATTATAAGTAATTATGTATAATAAATATATAGAATATTAGATATATTTAATGTATAATATATTATGTAAAATATATATGACATATTATGTATATATTAGAGAAGTCAGCAAGCTGGAAAATAACTGTGTGTTTATATAGTTAAAATGTGTAAAACAATATTTTATTTTGTTCAGGGAAGCTAAGAGAATATATATTAAAAGTTCTCATCACAAGAAAAAAAATTTGTACTTATGTGCGGTGATCAATGCTAACTAGACTTATTGTAGTGATCATTTTGTAATATATACAGGTATTGAATTATTATTTTGTATATCTGAAACTAATATAATGTTATATATCAACTATATCTCAATAGAAGAAAAAAGAGAGAGAATGCACATAAAAAACAATAAATTAGAAACACACCACAAATAAATAAATAAGATGAAAAATGAATCATCTTTAATCAGTCAGACAAGTCAAAAATATAATGTAGGGGGTGCCTGGCTGGCTCAGTTGGTAGAGCATGTGACTCTTGATCTTAGGGTTGTGAGTTCAAGCCCCACGTTGGGCCTAGAGCTTATCTTTTTTTTTTTTTTTAATTTTTTTAACGTTTATTTATTTTTGAGACAGAGAGAGACACAGCATGAACGGGGGAGGGGCAGAGAGAGCCGGAGACACAGAATCGGAAGCAGGCTCCAGGCTCTGAGCCATCAGCCCAGAGCCTGACGCAGGGCTCGAACTCGCGGACCGCGAGATCGTGACCTGAGCTGAAGTCAGACGCTCAACCGACTGAGCCACCCAGGCGCCCCTAGAGCTTATCTTTAAAAAACAATAAAAATGAAGACAGTCACAAAAAAATATATAAAAAATAATATAGAATATGGGTCTCATTATGCAAAGAATATATCAACATGGGTTTATAGATATTTGTGTGTGGTTAAAATTAGTGTATTAGATATAGAGAAAAAGAATCTGAGAATAGTTTTGAATAAACTAACAGTGACTATCTTGGTATTATGTGGGTGGAGAAGGTGGAGACAGAAAGGACATACAGAATAATTTTAATTTCTAATGCAAATTTTGATATTGCTTGATGTATCTTAAACAACAAAACCATTAACTGGTGATGTGACAAATACTGAAAGGTGGGGGTGTGCCTAAGGGCCACTGCCAAACACTCTTAAGCAAAACAAAGGAGTACTCACTGAATCTGAAACAAAGATATTTCCACACAAGGCAAAAACCCAGCACAGGCTATGTGCACTCTTTATCTCTTGATAGATATGTGTTCCAGGCCCAAGGCCCACTCTTATGTGACTGAGTGGGGGTTAAAAGACTGTGCACATAAGAATTCCTTTATCAACAGGAAAGAATATAGCAGAATCACGACTAGTGTGTAGAAAATTCCAGAAAGCTTTGCCTATACAATAAAATCCATACACAAGCCTCACTCTCTCCCATTACCTTATCCTTTTCCAACTTCCCTAGAAGAGGCTTTTACACCTGCAACTCTGACTCGGATCGCTAGGTGGCATCTTTCTCCATTTTCTACACGTATTTTTACCAATGAAAAAGCATAATTTTTTTATAATCAGACATAAAATGTTTCCTCAAAGGAGATTATTAAACAATAAGTACTTAGTGATCACAACTTTCTTTTGAAAATTCATATGTTTATAAAAATATTGAGAGAACATATACATAATTTCCTATTCTGCTTATTCCTACATCTACATCTCATTAATTTATTAATGTGTATTCGGTGTTTACTTTGTGCCAGGCACTGTCAGTTCAATTCAATATCTGTATCCTACACTTTGTCTCCCTTGATCGCCATACCTGCATAAGTGGAAAGGTCCACAGGCAGCAAAATGGATGTTAATGCTCACCCTATGAGGTGTTGAGGCTTGACCTCAAATGGACTCCATTTCAAGCAAATTTAGTCCAATTTTCATCCTGAGTCCCAGAAATTCAGCATCTAAACAGGAAATCACAGTGTTTAGAGGTCAGAATTTTAACCCTAGAAAACGGTTGCACCTTGTAACTGAAACCTTTTTTGCATATTGCAAACAGGCTCCTACTTCCTTCTCCAAGGTCTCACTCACAGAAAGTAAAGAACAACGTCAATCTTGTTTCTTCTCATAAAACTATCTATAGATTTTGCTTTCTCCTCTAGCCTTTTGTTAGGTGAGTATGATTTATTTCTGAACTGGATTTTTTGCCTGCCTTATCACTAAAGAGAAGATCTTCCATTTAGTATTCTCAGATAAACATGAAGTTTCTGCTTCATGTTAAGGCCTCCTCTGTCAGTTGGAAGGGCCTGGACCTAGAACCATGGGAGACATAAAAGGATAGAGCAAGAGTATCAAAGACAAGGAGGACTAAAACCCTTGTCCAAACATCTAATTTTCCTGATTTGTGAAATAGTTTTCATAGATTTCTCACATCATATTCACCTTCCCTCAGAGTTCATCTTAGATACTCTGTGAGGAAACAGGATTCTGATGCATTGCTAGAGATAATGTAAAATCTCCGTGGTGGGGATTTGATGCTATCTAGTAAAATTACACAGGTATTTATTCTTGGAACCAGAAATCATTCTTCTAAGAATCTACCCCAAATAAAAAAATGCAAAAAGACAAAAAAGCATAAGCATAAAACCATCCCTTGAAGAACAATTCATAGTAGCATAAGACTAGACACATGACAGATGTCAATCAATAAGGGATTGGTTGAATAATCTAAGGTAAACCTACATCCTAGAGTACTATACAGCTATAAAAACCAGTGGGTGCTCCCTTTCTATACTACTATGAAGTGATCTCCAGGATACATTGTTCGGTGAAAAACAATGTGTAGAAAAGTATGTAAAGTATTCAAAGTTGCTCCTGTCCAATAGAGAAACCACTAGCCACACATGGTATTTAAACTTAAGAAACCATATTTAAATAACACTATAAACTCAGTTCCTCACTAGCATTCACTGTGTTCATATTGAGCAACAGAGATACAGAAAATTTTCATTTCCACAGCAATTTCTATTGGACTGCACTGTTGTAGAATAAGCCACATTTTACCTATGAACAGGGGTAAAAACTAACAAAGATGTTAAATTTGCTTATATTTTTAAAAACTGAAAGGATAAGGGTGCCTGAGTGGTTCAGTCGATTAAGTTTCCGACTTTGGCTCAGGTCATGATTTCACATGGTTTGTGAGCTCAAGCCCTGCATCAGGCTCTGTGTTGACAGCTCAGAGCTGGGAGCCTGTTTCAGATCCTGTGTCTCCCTCTCTATCTGCCCCTCCCCCACTCCCACTCTGTCTCTCAAAAATAAATCAAATGATAGAAGTTGGAAGTTACTACTCCATTCTTAAAAGTTAAAAAGCTGAATGAACTGAAAAAAACCAAGAACTCTTCTTAGATCCATAAGAGATATGAGATACTAACTACCAACCTAGAATTCTGTACCCTGTAAAATTATCCTTCAAAAACTGAATAAAGACTTCCTCAGAAAAAGAAAATGAGGGAATTTGTTGCCAGTAGATGTGCCTTGCATTAAGTGTTAGAAGTTCTTTAGAGACAAGGAAAATGCTATAGGTAGAAAACTCATATCTACATAAAAAAGGAAGAGCATTAAAGGAATAAGTGAAGGTAAAATAAAAACTTTTCCTTCTTCATTCTTAATTGATCTAACAAGTTTATTCAAAATAATGATAGCAATACTGTCTTTGACTATCTATATGCTTATGTATAAGTAAAATGAATGCCAGCAATGAGACTAGGATATGAGGGAGGAATTAGGATTATTTGGTTATTATTAAGTACTTACATTACTCATGAAGCTGTATAATGTTACTGGAATGTAGATTTGGATTAAATATAAATATAGGGATTGTAGATTTGGATTAAAGATAAATATTGCAATTTCTAGAACAACCACTAAGCAAAGTTTTTTTTTTGTGTTTTTTTTTTAAGTGTAATGGAAAGGGGTGCCTAGTTGGATCAGTCAGTAGAGCTTGCAACTCTTGAACTAAGGCTTGTGAGTTTGAGCCCCACATTGGGTGTACAAGTTACTTTAAAAATATAAAATCTTAAAAAAAATTATAATTGATATACTCCAAGAAAGAAGAGAAAATGGAGTCATATAAAAGGCTCAATTAAAACTACAAAATGCAGGGGCACCTGGGTGGTTCACTTGGTTGAGCATCTGACTTCGGCTCAGCTCATGATCTCACAGTTGTGAGTTAGAACTCCGCATTGGTCCCTGTGCGGACAGCTCAGAGCCTAGGGCCTGCTTCAGATTCTGTCTCCTTCTCTCTGCCTTTCCCATGCTCATGCTCTGTCTCTCTCTCTCTCTCAAAACTAATCTTTAAAAAATTAAAAAAAAAATAAAATTAAAAAATACAGAAAAAAGATAGGAGAAAAACAGAAGTAGAAAACAAGGGCAATAAACAGAAAGCAGTGCCAACTATACTAGATATTAATCTAACTATATCAATAATCACTAAATGTATCGTTAAAAGACAGAGATTCTCAAAGTAGACCAAAAAGTGAGACCCAACAATATGATATCTACAAGAAACCCTCTTTATGTATAATGACATAATATGATACCTACAAGAAACCTGTTTAAGTATAATGACACATATAGATTAAAAGTAAATGGATGGACACCCCATGTTCATTGAAGCATTATTTACAAAAGCCAAAATATCAAAGCAACCTAAGTGTCCACTGATAGATGAATGGATAAGAAGATTTGCTATATATATGTTTGCATGTGTGTATGTGTGTAATGAAATATTACTTAGACATAAAAAAAGAATGAAATCTTGCCACTTATGACAACATGAATGGACACAGAAATTATTATGCTAAGTGAACTAGGTCAGTCAGAAAAAGACAAATACCATATGATTTCACTTATAGTTGGAATCCAAAAAATAAAACAAACATAAAGACAGAAATAGACTCATAAACATGGAGAACAAACTGGTAGTTGCCACATAGAAGGAGAGTGGGGGGATGGGCAAAGTAGGTGAAAGGGATAAAGAGGTACAAACTTCCAGTTATAAAATAAGCAAGTCATGGGGATGAAAAGTACAGCATAGAGAATATACTCAATAATATTTCAATAATTCTATATGGAGACAGATGATAACTACACTTATTGTGGTGAGCATTTTGTAATGTATATAACTGACAAATCACTATGTTGTACACCTGAAACTAATATAATATTGTGTGTCAACTATACTTAAATAAAAAAAAATTGAAAAAGTAAATGGATGGAGAAAGACATACCATACTAACACTAATCAAAAGAAAGCAGGAATTGCTATATTAATATTAAACATAGTACACATCAAAGTAGAGGAAGTTATTAGGAATGAAAAAAGGGCATCATATAATGATAAAGGGATCAGTTCACCAAGAAGACATAATGATTCTTAACATGTATGTGCCTAACAACATAGTGTCACAACATATAAAGCAGAGGTGCCTGGGTGGCTCAGTCGGTTGAGTGTCTGACTCTTGACTTTGGCTCAGGTCATGATCTCACAGTTCATTAGTTCAAGCCCTACACTGGGTTTGGCGCTGCCAGTGCAGAGCCTGCTTGGGATTCTCTGTCTCTTCCCCTCTCTCAACTCCTCCCCTGCTCACTCACTCTCTCTCAAAATAAATAAGTAAACTTAAAAATATTTTGTAAAAGTATATAAAGCAAAAACTGATAAAACTGCAAAACTTTGAGAAATATATAAATCTATTATAGTTGGACATTTCAACAGCCCTCTATCAAAAATTGGCATATCTAGCAAGCAAAAAAATTAGTAAAACAAGTTTAACTCAACAGCACCATCAATCAATTGGATATAGTGGACATCTATAGACTACTTCATTTAACAACAGCAGGGTACACAGTCTTCTTAAACTCACATGTAACATTCACCAAGACAGATCACATTCTGGGCCATAAAACATGCTGAACAAATTTTAAAAGAGAGAAATCATACAATGTCTGCTCTCAGACCACAATGAGATTGAAGAGAAATCGACAAAGAAAGATAGCTGGAAAATACCACAATACTTGGAGGTTAAACAACACATCTATAAATAAAGCATGAGTCAAAAAAGAAATCTCAAGAGAAATTTTTTTTAAATTTTTTAACGTTTATTTATTATTGAGACACAGAGAGACACAGAGCATGAGCAGTGGAGGGGCAGGGAGAGAAAGAGACACAGAATCTGAAGCAGGCTCCAGGCTCTGAGCTGTTAGCACAGAGCTCTATGTGGGGCTCGAACTCACGAACCGCGAGATCATGACCTGAGCCAAAGTCGGTCACTTAACCAACTGAGCCATCCAGGTGCCCCGAGATAAATTTTTAAATATTTAAAAACTAAACAAACATTAAAACTTACCAGGATTTGTAGGATGCAATGAAATCAGTGCTTAGAAAGAAATATATAGCAGTTAATGAATATATTAGAAAGAAGAAAGATCCAAAATCAATAATATAAGCTTCTGCCTTAGAATATTATAAAAAAAATAAGGGCACCTGGGTCACTCAGTCAGTTGAGAACCCGACACTTGGTTTCAGCTCCGGTCACGATCCCAGGGTTGTGGGATTGAGCCCCATGTCAAACTCAGCACTGAGCGTGGAGCCTGCTTAGGATTCTCAATCTCTCTATCTCTCTCTCTCTCTCTCTCTCTCTCTATCTCCCTCTCTCGCTCTGTCCCTCTCACCTGCTTGTGTAATCTCTCTAAAAAAAAAAAATAGAAAAAAGAAAAGCAAATTAAATCCAAAGTGAAAGACAAAAATAATAAAGTTTAGAGCAGAAATCCATGAAATTAAAAACAAGAAATCAATACAGAAAATCGATGAAACCAAAAGCTGGTTCTTTGAGAAGACCCCTCACAAAAAATAACTTTACGTGGATGATAAACCTAAATGAAAAGAAGGTGACACAGGAAAAAATCAAGATGACCTTGGATATAACTTTTTAGATACAACACCAAAAGCATGATCCATGAAAGAAATAATTGATAAGCTGATTTCATTAAAATAAAAATCTTCTGCTCTAAGAAAAACAGCATCAAGAAAATGAAAAGACAATACACGGACTGGGAAAAAAAATATTTGTAGAAGACATATCTAATAAAGGACTGTTATCAAAAATACAAAAGGAACTCTTAAAATTCAACAATAAGAAAACAAGCAACCCAATTAAAAAATGTGCCAAAGACCTTAACAGACACCTCACCAAAGAAGATATACAGATGTAAATTAGTCATATGAAAAAAGGCTCTACAAGTTTAGTTTAGTTTAAAATGGCAGAGTAGCAGGGGGGTCCTATGCTTGCCTCATCCCTTCAACTCAGCCAGATAAATATCAAATCATTCTAAACAACCAAGAAATTGATCTGAAGACTGAGAGAACAAACTACATAACTAGAGGGAGACAAGAGGCCACACATCGTGGAAGGAAGGAGGTGCAGAGATATGATTTGGGGGAGAAAAGGATCATCGGTGCTGTGGAGGGGAGAGGGCCCTCATCACAGACAAATGTGAGAGAGAGAGAGAGCAGCATACAGGGGATCGCACAAGAAAAACACTTCCCCAAAACCATTGGGAAAATAAGAGGGGATGATTATCTTGAGTTTTTACAACCAGTGGAGCTCGAAAACTGGAGTTCTAGATGTCTGCACCATGGTTGGTATGGAGCCTAGTGGATGCAGCAGTGCTTCTGTGGAGAACGAGGGCAGAGGACCAGAAGAAGAGTGTGAAATCTGAGGATACCCTGGGATGCACTGGAATAGAAAGTTTCTCATTATTGGAGAGCCTCTGAGAGAGGTAGCATTATCTTTCAGGGGACAAAAGATTCAACAGGCACTATCGCTGCCTCATTTCTTAGCAGAGGGGTAAAGACACCTGCTGAGGGCACCTAACACGGTTGCCAGCTTTTTGCTACACTCTACTCTGAACTCGAAGCTCCTGAGCCTTGGTGTGACTGCCCTTATGAACAAATGGCACCCACCCCAATGAAGCAAGACCCTCCCTTAGAAGACCAGTTTGGGTCCATGGCCCACCCGTCCTTAAAGTTTGGATTTTTGAAACTCAGCTGCATGTCTAAGATAAAAAAACAAGAACACTGCACCAACAGGGAGGCATATGGCCTGGACACAGACAAGGTGAAGGTATGGATCTGTGGGATGCCTGGGACACACAAATGGAGATTGTTCACTATCCTGTGAGGGTTTCTGGGAAGAAGTGGTGTGAACTCCCCTCTCTGGGGATGAAGGAGATGGCTGGCACCATTATTTTTCTCCCCCTCTCCCCCACCCATCATCACAGACTGACTTCAGTGAGCAGAACACCACAAACACTGAAGGCCTCACCACCTACACCAAGCCTTGCCCCCCCTGTGCTCTGCAGGTGCTTCTTTACTAGTACAAGTGTACCTGAGAACTACAGTGGTAGCAGGCTCCTCCCCCAGAAGACCAGCACAAACACCTGCACACACCAAGCCTACTTACCATAGAGTGCTACCAAGCTTCACCTCTAGTGGAAATAGGATCTGGTCTCTTTTAACAAGCAGACCAGAGCACATCTAGTTAAAACTATCCTGTCTCTGGACAAGGTGAAAACACTCCCCACTGCAGGCAAGGAGAAATTCTGAAGGGGATTAACCTCAGGGAAAGAGCAGCCAAAACACACAAGCAGAGTGCATACAACATACACCAGAAACACTTCCTGAAGCACCAGATCCTAGATAGTATAAGACCACGTCTTCATAAAGTCACTACTGTCAGGAGCAGTAAACATAGCAAGATTTCCTAACACACAGAAGACAGAGACATGACAAAATGCCAAGATGAAAAAATTAATCCCAAAAGAAAGAAGGAGAAAAGATCACAGCCAGGGATCTAATTGAAACAAATATAAGTAATATGCCTGATCCAGAATTTAAAACAACAATCATAAGGATACTGTCCAGGCTTGAGAAAACCATAGAAGTCAGCAGGGAGTCCTTTACCACCAAGACAAAAGACCTAAAAACTATCCAGGTTGAAATAAAAAATGGTATAACCACGATGTGAAACCAGTTGTATGTAATGACCACAAGGATGGAAAAAGTAGAAAAGCACATAAGTGATATATATAGAAGATAAAATGATGGAAAATAGTGAAGCTGAAAAGAAGAGAGAAAGAAACATATTGGATCATAATGTAGACTTAAGGAACTCAGTTATTCCATAAGGTGTAATAGCATTCATATCATAGGGGCCCAGAATAAGAACAGCGGGTAAAGGGGGCAGGAGGTTTATTTCAGCAAATTATACCTGAAAACCTCCCTAATTGGGGGAAGGAACCAGATAACCAAATGCAGAAGGCACAGAGACCACACATCAAAATCAACAAAAGTCAGGCAACCAAGACATATTGTAGTAAAATTTTCAAAATACAGAGATAAGGAAAAAGTCTTAAAAGCAGCAAGTGAAAAGAAATCCTTCACTTACAAGGGAAGGCAAAGTGGAAAGAAATCCTTGACTTACAAGGGAAGACAAATCAGGTTAGCAGAATCCACAGAAACTTAGTAACCAAGAAAGGAATGGCAAGATATATTCAACATGCTGAATGGGAAAAAATGTAGCCAAGAATACTTCACACCAGCAAGGCTGTCATTCAGATTAGAAGAAAAAAGAAAGAGTTTCCCAGACAAACAAACTAAAGGAACTTATGACCATTAAACCAACCTTGCAAGAAGTATTAAAGGGGACTCTGAGTAGAAAGGAAAGACCAAAAGTGACAAAGACTAGAAAGAAACAGAGAAAATCTCCAGAAATAATAACTTAACAGGTAATACAATGGAATTAAATTCATATCTATTAATAATCACTTCGACTTTGATTAAATGCTCCAATCAAAAGGCATAGGGTATCAAGATGGATAAAAAAAAAAAGAACTTTCTATATGTTGCCTACAAAAAAGATTCATTTTAGACATAAAGACACATACAGATTGAAAGTGAGGGGATGAAGAACCATTTATCATGCTAAAAGACATCAAAAGTAAGCCAGAATAGCCATAATTACATCAAACTAGAATTTAAACTAAAGACTGTAACAAATGATGAAGAAGGGCACTATATCATAATGAAGGAGTCTATCCATCAAGAAGATCTAACAGTTGTAAACATTTATGCCCACAACTTGAAGCACACAAATATATAAAACAATAACAAACATAAAGAAACCCATTGTGAACAATACAGTAATAGTAGTGGACTTTAATCCCCACTTTCAGCAATGGACAGATCATCTAAGCAGAAAATCAAAAAGGAAACAATGGGTTTCAATAACACACTGGCCCAGATGGACTTACCAGATATATTCAGAACATTTCATCATACAGCAACAGAATACACATTCTTTCTGAGTGCACATGGGACATTCTCCAGAATATATCAGATACTGGTCAATACTCAGGCCTCAACAAACACAAAGAGATTGAGATCATACCATGCATATTTTCCAACTACAATGCTATGAAAATAGAATGCAACCTCAAGAAAAAAAATTGCAAACACCACGAATACATGAAGGTGAGAGACATCTTACTAAAGAAACAAAGGATTGACCAGGAAATCAAAGATGAAATTTAAAATTACATGGAAATATGGGGGCCTGGGTGGCTCAGTCGGTTAAGGGTCAAACTCTTAATTTCAGCTCAGGTCATGATCTCACAGTTTGTGGGTTCTAGCACCACATTGAGCTCTGCACTGGCAGCACAGCGTCTGCTTGGGATTCTCTGTCTCCCTGTCTCTTTCCCTCCCCTGCTCTTGCTCTCACTCTATCTCTCATAAATAAATAAATAAATAAATAATAAATAAATAAACAAACATTTTTTTTTTTTAATACATGAAGCTTTCCCCCTAAGGTCAGTAACAAGACAGGGATGTCCATTCTCACCACTGTTACTCAACACAGTATTGGAAGTCTTAGTTTCTGCAATCAGACAACACAAAGAAGTAAAAGGCATCCAAATCAGCCAGGAGGAGGTCAAATGTTCACTCTTCACAGATGACATGATACTCCACGTGGAAAACCCAAATGATTACACCAAAACTGCTAGAACTGATTCATGAATTCAGCAAAGTTGCAGTATATAAAATCACACAGAAATCGGTTTCATTCCTATACACCAACAATGAAGCAACAGAAAGAGAAATCAAGGAATCGATCCCATTTAAAATTGCACCCAAACCCATAAAATATCTAGGAATAAATCTAACCAAAGAAGTGAAACATCTATCCACTGAAAACCATAGAAAGCTTATGAAAGAAATTAAAGAAGACACAAAAAAAAAAAATGGAAAAAGATTCCATGCTCCTGTATAGGAAGAACAAATATTGATAAAATGTCAATACTACCCAAAGCAATCTACATAGTCAATGCAATCCCTATCAAAATAACACCAGCATTCTTCACAGAGCCAGAACAAAGATTCCTAAAATTTGTATGGAACCAGAAAAGACCCCGAATAGCCAAAGCAATCTTGAAAAAGAAAACCAAAGCAGGAGGCATCACAATCCCAGACTTCAAGCTATGCTACAAAGCTGTAAACATCAAGTATGGTACTGGCACAAGAACAGACACTGAGATCAAAGTAACAGAATAGAGAACCCAGAAATGGACCCACAAACGTATGGCCAACTAATTTTTGACAAAGCAGGAAAGAATATCCAGTGGAATAAAGACAGTCTCTTCAGCAAGTGGTGCTGGGAAAACTGGACAGCGACATGTAGAAGAATGAACCTGGACCACTTTCTTACACCATACACAAAAATAAACTCAAAATGGATGAGTGAAAGACCTCAGTGTAAGACAGGAAGCCATCAAAATCCTCGAGGAGAAAGCAGACAAAAACCTCTTTGATCTTGCCCACAGCAACTTCTAACTCAACACGTCTCTGGAGGCAAGGGAAGTAAAGAAAAAATGAACTACTGGGACCTCATCAAAATAAAAACTTCTGCACAGCGAAGGAAACAATCAGCAAAACTAAAAGGCAACCAACAGAATGGTAGAACATATTTGCAAACGACATATCAGATAAAGGATTAGTATCCAAAATCTATAAAGAACTTATCAAACTCAACAACCAATAATAATAATAATAATAATCCAGTGATGAAATGGGCAAAAGACATGAATAGACACTTCTCCAAAGAAGACACCCAGATGGCCAATCGACATAAAAAAATGCACATCACTCATCGTCAGGGAAATACAAATGAAAACCACAATGAGATACCACCTTAAACCTGTCAGAATGGCTAACATTAACAACTCAGGCAACAACAGATGTTGCCAAGAATGTGGAGAAAGAGGATCTCTTTTGCATTGCTGGTGGGAAAGCACACTGGTGCAGCCACTCTGGAAAACAGTATGGAGGTTCCTCAAAAAACTAAAAATAGAACTACCCTACAACCCAGCAATTTCACTACTAGGTATTTATCCAAGGGATACAGGTGTGCTGTTTCGAAGGGACACATGTACCCTCATGTTTATAGCAGCACTATCAACAATAGCCAAAGTATGGAAAGAGCCCAAATGTCCATCGATGGATGAATGGATAAAGAAAATGTGGTACATATATACAATGGAGTATTACTCAGCAATCAAAAAGAAAGAAATCTTGCCATTTGCAACAATGTGGATGGAACCAGAGGGTATCATGCTAAGCGAAATTAGTCAGAGAAAGACAAATATCGTATGACTTCACACATATGAGGACTTTAAGAGACAAAGCAGACGAACATAAGGGAAGGGAAGCAAAAATAATATAAAACAAGGAAGGGAACAAAGCATAAGAGATTCACAAATATGGAGAACAAACAGAGGGTTACTGGAGGGTTTCTGGGAGGGGGGGATGGGCTAAATGCGTAGGGGGCATTAGGGAATCTACTCCTGAAATCATTGTTGCACTATATGCTAACTAATTTGGATGTAAATTTTTAAAAAGACACTAAAAAATACATGAAGCAAATGAAAATATGGCAATCTAAAATCTTTGGGATGCCACAAAACACTCATAGGAGGGAAGTATATACAATACAGGCCTACTTCAAGAAGCAAGAAAAATTTCAAATACATGTGGGAGATGCAGGAGAGAAGCATCAAAGGAAAATACTTCAAAAGGGAAGGGCTGGAGAAGGTTCAAGGCCTTAGGACATGTTTGCACAGCTGAACAGCTTGGCTGAGGCTCATAAGGACTGCCTAGAGCCTTTAACATTGTCCAAGGCCAGATCCTCCTTCACACCCTGACCCTTCCTAGTGTTATAGAAACCAATTAACTCAAAATTCAACTTTGAAAAGCTAAACTATTAGATTGATTAACACACTTGCTTAGCTGAATTTATACACGTAGTCTTTACTAATTATCCTAACAAAAAGAAGCTTCATTCTGGAGTCAGAGCCTCATTTGGACTTGAGTATGAGGACCTTCACTTACTGCACTTTGTTTGCAGACTCATCTTTTGCAACTCCCACCATACTCCCTGCAACAAATAGACAACCTAAATTTACACCTAACAGAGCTGGAAAAAAAAATAACAAATGAAGCCTAAAGCCATCATAAGGGAAATAATAAAGATTAGAGCAGAAGGGAACCTGGGTGGCTCAATTAAGCATCTGACTTCATTTTGGCTAAGGTCATAATCTTGCAGTTCGTGGTAATAAATCTTGTGTCAGGCTCCTCACTGAAAGCATGGAGCCTGCTTGGGACTCTCTCTACCTGTCTCTCTGCCCCTTCCCTGTGCATACTCTCTCTCTCTCAAAACAAATAAATAAACTTAAAAAAAGGTTAGAGCAGAAATAAATGACACAGAAACAGAAAACAAACAAACAAACAAAAAACTCAGTGGAAGAGAGCAATGAAACAAGGAGCTATTTCTTTAAAAGAATTAATAAAATTGATAAACCCTTAGCCAGACTTATCAAAAAGAAAAGGGAAAGGACCCTAATAAATAAAATCACAAATAAAAGAGGAGAGATCACAGCCAACAACACAGAAATACAAACAATTATAAGAGAATATTGTGAAATATCACATGCCAAAAAATTGGGCAATCTGGAAGAAATGCATAAATTCCTAGAAATTAATAAACTACCAAAACTGAAACAGGAAGAAATAGAAACTTTTTACACATTCATAACCACCAAAGAAATTGAATCAGTAATCAAAAATTTCCCAACATACAAACTTCCAGGGCCAGAAGGCTTCCCAAAAACTTCTACCAAACATTTGAAGAAGAGTTCATAACTATACTTCTCAAATTGTGCCAAAAACTAGGAATGGAAAGAAAACTTCCAAATTCATTCTACAAGGGCAGCATTACTTTGATTCCAAAACTAGACAAAGACGCCACTAAAAAGGAGAATTACAGGCCAATATCCCTGATGAACATGGATGCAAAAATTCTCAACAAGATATTAGTAAATCTATTTTCAACAGTATATTAAAAAAAAATTACTCACCATGATCAAGTGGGATTTATTCCTGGGCTGCAGAGTTCGGTCAATTTTCACAAATCAACGTAATCCACCATGTTAATAAAAGAAAGTGTAAGAACCATATGATCCTGTCAATAGATGCAGAAAAAGCATGTGACAAAATACAGCATCCATTCTTGATAAAAACCCTCCACACAAAAAAAGTTAAAAAATAAAATAAATAAATAAATAAAAACCCTCCACAAAGTAAAGATAGATGGGACATACCTCAACATCATAAAGGACATATAAGAAAGACCCACAGTTAATATCATCCTCAATGGAGAACAACTGAGAGCTTTTTGCTTAAGCTCAGGAACAGGACAGGGATGTCCACTCTCACTACTGTTGTTAAACATAGTACTGGAAGTCGTAGTCTCAGCAATCAGACAACAAAAGAAATAAAAAGCATCCAAAATGGCAAAGAAGAGGTAAAACTTTCACTATTCATAGATGCCATGATTTTCTATGTAGAAAACCCACAATACTCCACCATAATATTGCTAGAACTGATACATAAATTCAGTAAAGTCTCAGGTTACAAAATCAAGATACAGAAATCTGTTGCAATTCTATATGACAACAAAGAAGCAGCAGAAAGAGAAATCAAGGAACCAATCCCATTTACAATTGCACCAAAAAACATAAGATACATAAGAATAAACCTAACCAAAGAGGTAAAAACCTGTACTCTGAAAACTATAGAACAATTATGAAAGAAATTGAAGGGGACACAAAGAAATGGAAATACATTCCATACTCGTGAATTGGAAGAACAAGCATTGTTAAAATGTCTATACTATCCAAAGCAATCTACACATTTAATGTAATCCCCATCAAAATACCACCAGCATTTTTTACAGAGCTAGAAAAAACAGTGCTAAAGTCTGTATGGAACCACAAAAGACCCGGAATAGCCAAAGCAATCTTGAAAAAGAAAACCAAAGCTGAAGGCATCACAATTTTGGACCTCAAGCTATATTACAAAGCTGCAGTCATCAAGACAGTATGGTACTGGCACAACAACAGACACAAGGATCAATGGAACAGAATAGAAAACTCAGAAATGGACTCACAATTTATACAGTCAACTCATCTTCAAGAAAGCTGAAAGAATATCCAATGGAAAAAAGACAGTCTCTTCAACAAATGGTGCTGAGAAAACTGAACAGCAATATGCAGAAGAATGAAACTGGACCACCTTTTCACCCTATACACAAAACTAAATTTTAAATGGATGAAAGACCTAAATGTGAGACAAGAAACCATAAAAATCCTAGAGGAGAACATAGGCAGCAACCTCTTTGACCTCAGCCATACCAACTACTTACTAGATACATCTCTGGAGTCAAGGCAAACAAAAGCAAAAATAAACTATTGGGACTTCAAGATAAAAATCTTCTCCAAAGGGAAGGAAACAATCAACAAAACTAAAAGGCATTCTACAGAATGGGAGAAGATATTTGCAAATAACATATCTGATAAAGGGTTAGTATCTAAAATCTATAAAGAACTTCTCAAACTCAACACCCAAAAAACAAATAAGCCAATTAAGAAATGGGAAGAAGAGAAGTCTAGGGAAGATGGCGGTGAAGGACGACACTGGGCTCACCACGTCCTGCTGATCATTTAGATTCCACCCACACCTGCCTAAATAACACAGAAAACCGCCAGAAGACTAGCAGAACGGATTCTCTGGAGCCAAGCATAGATGAGAGGCCCACAGAAGAGGGTAGGAAGGGCGAAGAGGTGGTGCATGCTACACGGACTGGTGGGAGGGAGCCATGATGGAAGGGCAGCCTGCCTGCAAAGCAGAGCCCCCAAGTCTGGCTTGCAAAAGCAGAGGGGCTGGACGGAGTGTGTTCTGACAGCAAGCGGGACTTAACATCTGGAAGGTTACAAGTTAACAGCTCTGCTCAGAGAGTGGGAGGGCTGGAGGACAACGGGAAGGAGAGTTGTTGAGCCCCTGAGGACAGAGCTCAGCTTGGCAGGGAACAAAGGCCCTCGCCAATGCCATCTCCCTTGCCCATCCCCCAGCCAAAATCCCAAAAGGAACCAGTTCCTGTCAGGGAACTTGCTTGCACCATTGAAACACCCAACGCTGTGCTTCTGCTGATCCATCCCTCCTGTGGCGGGTCTGAATCCCTCCCAGTGTCGCAGGGCCCCTGCCAAAGCAGATCACCAAAGGAAAAGCAACCTAAGCCTGCCCCTCCCACCCCTGTGCACCTTACAGATCCACCCCAGTTAATACACCAGATCCCCAGCACCACAAGCCTGGCAGTGTGCAAGCAGCCCAGAAGGGCCACGCCACCCCACAGTGAATCCTGCCCCTAGGAGCCAGTCTGACTGTGGCCCCAGCAGTGGGCTGGGGGCAGACTTCAGGTCTGACTGCGGCCCCGCCCACCAACAAGTTATTCAAAACAGCACAGTGGGAGAGCCCTGCAGGTTCGCACAACTCCAGGGACTATCCGAAATGATGAAACAGAAGACTACCCCTAAAAAGAAACTCCAGGAAATAGCGACCACTAACGAACTGATCAAAAAGGATTTAAACAATATAACGGAAAGTGAATTTAGAATAATAGACATAAAATTAATCGCTGGGCTTGAAACAGTATAGACGACAGCAGAGAATCTAATGCTCCAGAGATCAAGGGACTAAGGAACAGCTAGGAAGAGCTAAAAAATGCTATAAATGAGCTGCAAAAGAAAATGGAGGTGACCACAGCTTGGATTGAAGAGGCAGAGGCGAGAATAGGTGAACTAGAAGATAAAATTATGGAAAAAGAAGAAGCTGAGAAAAAGAGAGATTAAAAAATCCAGGAGTATGAGGGGAAAATTAGAGAACTAAGTGATGCACTAAAGAGAAATAATCTACGCATAATTGATATTCCATAGGAGGAAGAGAGAGGGAAACGTGTTGAAGGTGTACTTGAAGAAATAATAGCTGAGAACTTCCTTGAACTGAGGAAGGAAAAAGGCATTGAAATCCAACAGGAACAGAGAACTCTCTTCAGAAGTAACTTGAATTGATCTGCATGACACATCATAGTGAAACTGGCAAAATACAAGGATAAAGAGAAAATTCTGAAAGCAGCAAGGGATAAACGTGATCTAACTTATAAAGGGAGACCGATAAGACTCGTGATGGATCTCTCTACTGAAACTTGGCAGGCCAGAAAGGAATGGCAGGAAATCTTCAATGTGATGAACAGAAAAAATATGCAGCCGAGAATCCTTTCTCCAGCAAGTCTGTCATTGAGAATAGAAGGAGAGATAAAGGTCTTCCCAAACAATCAAAAACTGAAGGAATTCGTCACCACTAAACCAGCCCTACAAGAGAACCTAAGGGGGATCCTGTGAGACAAAGTACCAGAGACATCGCTACAAGCATGAAACCTACAGACATCACAGTGACTCTAAACCCATATCTTTCTATAATAACACTGAATGTAAATGCATTAAATGCTCCAACCAAAAGACATAGGGTATCAGAATGGAAAAAAAAAAAAAAACAAGACCCATCTATTTGCTGTCTACAAAAGACTCATTTTAGACCTCAGGACACCTTCAGATTGAAAGTGAAGGGATGGAGAACTATTTATCATGCTACTGGAAGTTAAAAGAAAGCTGGAGTAGCCATACTTTTTTTTTAATTTTTTTTTTTCGACGTTTTTTTAATTTATTTTTGGGACAGAGAGAGACATAGCATGAACGGGGGAGGGGCAGAGAGAGAGGGAGACACAGAATCGGAAACAGGCTCCAGGCTCCGAGCCATCAGCCCAGAGCCTGACGCGGGGCTCGAACTCACGGACCGCGAGATCGTGACCTGGCTGAAGTCGGACGCTTAACCGACTGCGCCACCCAGGCGCCCCTGGAGTAGCCATACTTATATCAGACAAACTAGACTTTAAATTAAAGGCTGTAACAAGAGATGAAGAAGGGCATTATATAACCATTTACAGGGTCTATCCATCAGGAAGAACTAACAATTATAAATGTCTATGCACCGAACACGGTAGCCCCCAAATATATAAAACAATTACTCACAAACATAAGAAACCTTATTGATAAGAATGTGGTAATTGCAGGGGACTTTAATACTCCACTTACAACAATGGATAGATCATCTAGACACATGGTCAATAAAGAAACAAGGGCCCTAAATGATACATTGGATCAGATGGACTTGACAGATATATTTAGAACTCTGCATTCCAAAGCAACAGAATATACTTTCTTCTCGAGTGCCCATGGAACATTCTCCAAGATAGATCACATACTGGGTCACAAAACAGCCCTTCATAAGTAGAAAAGAACTGAGATCATACCATGCATACTTTCAGAACACAATGCTATGAAGCTTGAAATCAACAACAGGAAAAAGTTTGGAAAACCTCCAAAAACATGGAGGTTAAAGAACACCCTACTAAAGAATGAATGGGTCAACCAGGCAATTAGAGAAGAAATTTAAAACTATATGGAAACAAATTGAAATGAAAATACAACAATCCAAACGCTTTGGGATACAGCGAAGGCAGTTATGAGAGGAAAATACATTGCAATCCAGGCCTATCTCAAGAAACAAGAAAAATCCCAAATATAAAATCTAAAAGCACACTTAAAGGAAATAGAAGCAGAACAGCAAAGACACCCTAAACCCAGCAGAAGAAGAGAAATAATAAAGATCAGAACAGAAATAAACAATATAGAATCTAAAAAAACTGTAGAGCAGATCAACGAAACCAAGAGTTGGTTTTTTTTGAAAAAAGAAACAAAATTGATAAACCTCTAGCCAGGTGTCTCAAAAAGAAAGGGGAGATGACCCAAATAGATAAAATCATGAATGAAAATGGAATTATTACAACCAATCCCTCAAATATACAAGCAATTATCAGGGAATACTATGAAAAATTATATGCCAACAAACTGGACAACCTGGAAGAAATAGACAAATTCCTAAACACCCACACCCTTCCAAAACTCAATCAGGAGGAAATAGAAAGCTTGAACAGACCCATAACCAGTGAAGAAATTTAATCAGTTATCAAAAATCTCCCAACAAATAAGAGTCCAGGACCAGATGGCTTCCCAGGGGAGTTCTACCAGACATTTAAAGCAGAGATAATACCTATCCTTCTCAAGCTATTCCAAAAAATAGAAAGGGAAGGAAAACTTCCAGACTCATTCTAGGAAGCCAGTATTACTTTGATTCCTAAACCAGACAGAGACCCAGTAAAAAAAGAGACCTACAGGCCAATGTCCCTGATGAATATGGATGCAAAAAATTTCAATAAGGAACTCGCAAATCAAATTCAACAGCATATAAAAACAATTATTCACCATGATCAAGTGAGATTCATTCCTGGGATGCAGGGCTGGTTCAACATTCACAAATCAATCAACGTGATACATCACATTAATAAAATAAAAGATAAGAACCATATGATCCTGGCAATCGATGCAGGAAAAAGCATTTGACAAAATTCAGCATGCTTTCTTAATAAAAACCCTGGAGAAAGTCAGGACAGAAGGAATATACTTAAACATCATAAAAGCCATTTATGAAATGCCCATAGCTAACATCATCCTCAATGGGGAAAAACTGAGAGCTTTTCCCCTGAGGTCAGGAACGCGACAGGGATGGCCACTCTCACCGCTGTTGTTTAACATAGTGCTGGAAGTTCTAGCTTCAGCAATCAGACAACAAAAGGAAATCAAAGGCATCAAAATTAGCAGTGATGATGTCAAGCTTTCACTTTTTGCAGATGACATGATATTATACATGGAAAATCTGATTGACTCCACCAAAAGTCTGCTAGAACTGATACATGAATTCAGCAAAGTTGCAGGATACAAAATCAATGTACAGAAATCAGTTGCATTCTTAATACACTAATAATGAAGCAACAGAAAGACAAATAAAGAAACTGATCCCATTCACAATTGCACCAAGAAGCATAAAATACCTAGGGATAAATCTAACCAAATATGTAAAAGATCTGTATGCTGAAAACTATAGAAAGTTTATGAAGGAAATTGAAGAAGATATAAAGAAATGGAAAAACATTCCGTGCTCATGGGTTGGAAGAATACATATTGTTAAAATGTCAATACTACCCAAAGCTATCTACACATTCAATGCAATCCCAATCAAAATTGCACCAGCATTCTTCTCCAAGCTAAAACAAGCAATCCTAAAATTTGTATGGAACCACAAAAGGCCCCGAATAGCCAAAGTAATTTTGAAGAAGAAGACCAAAGCAGGAGGCATCACAATCCCAGACTTTAGCCTCTACTACAAAGCTGTATCCATCAAGACAGCATGGTACTGGCACAAAAACAGACACATAGACCGATGGAAGAGAATAGAAACCCCAGAACTAGACCCACAAATGTATGGCCAACTCATCTTTGACAAAGCAGGAAAGAATATCCAATGGAAAAAAGACAGTCTCTTTAACAAATGGTGCTGGGAGAACTGGACAGCAACATGCAGAAGGTTGAAACTAGACCACTTTCTCACACCATTCACAAAAATAAACTCAAAATGGATAAAGGACCTGAATGTGAGACAGGAAACCATCAAAACCCTAGAGGAGAAAGCAGGAAAAGACCTCTTTGACATCAGCCGCAAAAATTTCTTACTTGACACATCCCCAAAGGCAAGGGAATTAAAAGCAAAAATGAACTATTGCGACCTCATGAAGATAAAAAGCTTCTACACAGCAAAGGACATAATCAACAAAAGTAAAAGGCAACCAACGGAATGGGAAAAGACATTTGCAAATGACATATCGGACAAAGGGCGAGTATCCAAAATCTATAAAGAGCTCACCAAACTCCACACCTGAAAAACAAATAATCCAGTGAAGAAATGGGCAGAAAACATGAACAGACACTTCTCTAAAGAAGACATCCGGATGGCCAACAGGTACATGAAAAGATGCTCAACGTCGCTCCTCATCAGCGAAATACAAATCAAAACCACACTCAGATATCACCTCACGCATGTCAGAGTGGCCAAAATGAAAAAATCAGGAGGCTATAGATGCTGGATATGATGTGGAGAAATGGGAACCCTCTTGCACTTTTGGTGGGAATGCAAATTGGTGCAGCCACTCTGGAAAACAGTGTGGAGGTTCCTAAAAAAATTAAAAATAGACCTACCCTATGAGCCAGCAATAGCACTGCTAGAATTTACCCAAGGGATACAGGAGTACTGATGCATAGGGGCACTTGTACCCCAATGTTTATAGCAGCACTCTCAACAATAGCCAAATTATGGAAAGAGCCTAAATGTCCATCAACTGATGAATGGATAAAGAAATTGTGGTTTATATACACAATGGAGTACTACATGGCAATGAGAAAGAACGAAATATGGCCCTTTGTAGCAACGTGGATGGAACTGGAGAGTGTGATGCTAAGTGAAATAAGCCATACAGAGAAAGACAGATACTATATGTTTTCGCTCTTATGTGGATCCTGAGAAACTTAACAGAAACCCATGGGGGAGGGGAAGGAAAAAAAAAAAGAGGTTAGAGTGGGAGAGACCCAAAGCATAAGAGACTCTTAAAAACTGAGAACAAACTCAGGGTTGATGGGGGGTGGGAGGGAGGGAAGGGTGGGTGATGGGTATTTAAGAGGGCACCTTTTGGGATGAACACTGGGTGTTGTATGGAAACCAATTTGACAATAAATTTCATATATTAAAAAATGGGAAGAAGACATTAATAGACAATTTTTCAAAGAAGACATACAGATGGCTCACAGACCCATGGGGAAAAAAAAGCTCAATATCACTCATCCTCAGGGAAATACAAATTAAAACCATGATGATGAGATATCACCTCACACCTGTCAGAATGGCTAAAATTAAGAACACAGGAAACAACAGATATTGGGAAAGATGTGGAGAAGGGAGAGCCCTCTTACACTGTTTATGGGAGTGCAAACTGGTGCAACCCCTCTGGAAAACAGTATACCCTTTCCTCAAATAGTTAAAAATAAACCTCCCTATGACCCAGCAATTACACCACTGGGTATTTCCCATAAGATACAAAAATACTGACCAAAGGGGCATGTGGACCTTGATATTTATAGCAGCATTATCACCAATAGCCAAATTATAGAAACATCCCAGATGCCCATCAACTGATGAATGGATAAAGAAGATATGATAGACGTATATACACATACATATACATACCAATATATAATGGGGTATTACTCAGCCATGAAAAAGAATGAAATCTTGCCATTTGCAAAGAAGTGGATGGAGCTTGAGTGTGTTATGCTAAGCAAAATAAGTCAGTCAGAGAAAGACAAATATCATATGTGGATTTTAAGAAACAAAAAAGATGAACATAGGGGAAAGAAAAAAAAGGAGAGGGAAACAAATCATAACAGACTCAGTTTTCTTTTTTTAACTATTTATTTATTTTTGAGAGAGCTCCAGTGACAGAGAGGCAGAAAGAGAGGGGTAAATATGATCCAACCTGGGTTCTGCACTAACAGCAGGGAGCCCAATGTAGGGCTCAAACTTGCGAACCATGAGATCATGACCTGAGCTGAAGTTGGACGCTCAACTGACTGAGCCAGCAAGTGCCCCAAGAGACTCTTAACTATAGAGAAAAAACTGAGGAGATATGGGCAGGGGGATGGGCTAAATGGGTGAGGGGTATTAAGTAGGGCACTTGTGATGAGCACTATATCTTATATGTAAGTGTTGAATCACTAAACTATACTCCTGAAACTAATATTATACTATATGTTAACCAACTAGAATTTAAAATGAAACTTGAAACATTAAAAAAAAAGATGCTCCACATCGTATGTCACCAAAGAAATGCAAATTAAAACAAGAAACCACTACACACCTATTAGAATGACCAAAATCCAGAACACTGACAACACCAAATGATGTCATGAATGTAGCACCTAAGAATTCTCATTCATTGGTAATGGGAATACAAAATAGTACAGTCACTTTTGTAGACAGTTTGGCAGTTTCTTACAAAACTAAACATCCTCTTACCATGTGATCCAACAATCATGCTCCCCACTGTGTACTCAAAAGCGTTGAAAAGTTTTGTACTCACAAAAACCTGCACACAAATGTTTACAGCAGCTTTATTCATAATGGCCAAAACCTGAAATAATCCAAGATGTCCTTACAAAATAATGGATAAATAAACTGTGGTACATAAAGACAATGGAATATTTTCAGTGATAACAAGCAATGAAGAATCAAGGCATGAAGACACGGAAGAACCTTAAATACATGTTATTAGGTGTAAGAAGCGAATCTGAAAAAGCTACACACTATATGATTCCAACCATATGACATTTTGAAATAGGCAAAACTATGGTGACAGTAAAAGATCAGTGGTTGCCAGGGATTAGAGTGGGAAAAGCAATGAATTCATGAAACACAGAGGATTTTTAGGGCAGTGAAAGTACAGAGTACTTTCTGTGTAGATACAGATAGATACATATCATTATACATTTTCCAAACCCATAAAATGCACAACACCAAGAATGAACCATAAAGTAAACTGTGGACTTTGGGTGATAATGATGTGTTAAAATAGCTTCACCAATGATAACAAATGTACTACTTTGATAATGGGAGAGGCTATGTATGTGCAGGGCAAGGCATATTATGGGAAATCTCTATACTTTCCACTCAGTTTTGCTATGTGCCTAAAACTGCTCTATAAAATAACATCTATTTTAAAATAATATCTTAAAATATATATAATAAGTATTTACAGGCTGCATGCATTAAAAAGGCCAAGAAACAATGGCTAACCAAGTGGCAATGAGCACCTCTAGTACCCTGATTGAACCCTCTAAAATCATTTCCCACTAAAAGGAACCAGGCTTCCTTGGAAAAATGGCTGATTCCAGGTCTGCGGTAGGAGTTGTATCAGATGAATTATGTTAAACTATATTACCAGAAAGCATGTTAAATAAGTCTCAGAAGCCAGTGGTATCTGGGTGGCTCAGTCAGTTAAATGTCTAACTCTTAATTTTGGCTCAGGTCATGATCTCACAGTCATGAGATTAAGCTGTGAGATTGGAGTTGTATGCTGAGCATGGAGACTGCTTGAGATTCTCTCTCTCCCTCTGTGCCTTTCCCCGGCTCGTGCACTCTCTCTCTCTCTCTCAAAAATAAAATAAAAAAAAAATAGAAAAAAAGAAAAGAAAGGAAAAGACTCAAAAGTCAATCTGAAGGAACTTCCACTGGCCAAACAGAACATTTTGAAGATCAAAATGATTCATGACCATAATGGATTAAAACATATCAAATATAAAGATCTATGAGTTCATGATGACACTGTAACCAAAATACAAAACAAAATAAAATGAACTCACTGCTCACCTTTGGAGGATTCTAGTGAAACAAATCATTATTTTGAAAACTGGAAATAGGTGCACCTGGGTGGCTCAGTCGGTTGAGCGTCTGACTTTGGCTCAGGTCATGTTCTCACTGTCCCTGAGTTCGAGCCTCACATCGGGCTCTGTGCTGACAGCTCAGAGCCTGGAGCTTGCTTTGTATTCTGTGTCTCCCTCTCTCTCTTCCCCTGCCCCATTCATGCTCTGTCTGTCTCTCTCTGTCAAAAATAAATAAACATTAAAAATAATAAAAAAAAGAAAAGTGGAAATACTGCAAAAGAATTATACATTCATCCTTCTCTTCGTGTGCAAACCAAGCTCAGCACAACCTAAAAGTTAATTAGGTTAGGGTTTTTTTCAATAAAAGAATTTTAGCTAATGAATGCAGAAGAAATCAGAATTAGAACACTATTTTGTAGTCTTTAATGAAATGCAGACCCAGGCAACAATCTTCAAAAATTGTATAAACCATAAGGTGAAAAGCACATGGGTAATTTTATACGCAATGGATTAGGTTAAGAATACTCAAATTAAGTGATCAATCTTAGTGTCACAACAGGAGACAACTAGACAAAATCAGCTTCATGGTGTAATACTATAGAACTAAACAACACCACATCTAAGGTACTCTTGCAAAAAACCTGAATCTTAACAAGCCTCTAAACCTAATTATCAACTTAAAGTCAATAGAAAAGGGGCACCTGGATGGCTCAGTTGGTTAGGCACCCAACTCTTGATTTTGGCTTGGGTCATAATCTCAGGGTCGTGAGATTGAGCCCAACATTGAATTATGAGCTGGGTGTGGAGTCTGTTTTAGATTCTCTCTCTCCCTCTCCTTCTGCCCCTCTGTTGTTTGTGCTCTCTAAAAAAATAATAAATAAATAAACAAATGAGTAAGTAAGTAAGTAAGTAAATAAAGGCATAAATAAATAAAGGCAATGGGAGGAGCCAGAGGAATATAACAAATAACACAATCAGGATATAATTAGCAAAACCCAAAATTTAAACTCCACAGGACAAATGATCCAGTTTTTTCAGCAAATACATTAGAAGGTTAAGAAAATGGACCTTCTTTAGATTAAAAAAATTAAATATTTTAGAGACAGTTAAAGAAAAATTAAAACAGAGAAATTAAAGTTAAAATAAAAATGACATACCACTACATGCCTACCAGAATAACAAAATGAAAAAGGTGGAATATACCAAGTATTGTCGAAAATTTGGAAAAAGTGGAACTCTCACATACTGCTGGTAGGAACATAGACTGGAACAACCACTTGAAAAACTGCTTGGCAGTGTCTGATGTACTCAACATATGCATACTCTATGACTAGAAGTGCCACTCTTTGGTATATGTCCAAGAGAAATTAAAATATATATCCATCAAAAAATATGTAGAAGGGGGGCGCCTGGGTGGCTCAGTCGGTTGGGCGTCCGACTTCGGCTCAGGTCAGGATCTCGCTGTCCGTGAGTTCGAGCCCCGCGTCGGGCTCTGGGCTGATGGCTCGGAGCCTGGAGCCTGCTTCCGATTCTGTGTCTCCCTCTCTCTCTGCCCCTACCCCGTTCATGCTCTGTCTCTCTCTGTCTCAAAAAAAAAAAAAAAAAAAAACATTAAAAAAAATATGTAGAAGAACATTCATAGTACCATTACTCAAAATAAGTCAAAAATATAAAAATACGTAAATTCCCAAAACAGATACATATATTGTAAAATACCCACATAATGTACTACTTGCTATACAACCAATGAAAATGAACAATCTAAAACTATGGATAATGATAATGTAAATATACTTTATGTTGACTGAAAGAAGCCAGACACAGAAAAGTACATGCTGCATGCATGATTCCAGGAATTTTTCTTCTAACCTTCCAATAGAGATTAGGGAAGGAGAGGATAATCAATACTCTATTTCTTTTTATTTGAAGAGACTCAGTGTCTTTGTATATTACTTGCAGGTTAACTTTAAAGAGAACATATCCTGTGAGCTCTTAAAGTGATTCACTACATATAAGAACAAGGCTAGTGCTATATTTGATGTACAGAAAACTGAGTACCAGTCAAGAGACATACTTGGATCCATAGGCGAACCTAACCCACTAACTGTAGGTGACCCTGGGTAAAATACCACACCTCCTCTGGCCTCACCTATCAAGAGTGGTCACATCAGCCCTGCCTCCCATCCAAAAAAGCCTAGAACACAGAGGAATGTGATTCCCATCTGAAAAGCACTTTGGGTTCATAAGAGGAAAAAAAAAATTTACCATGAAAGTCCAAGGAATTATTTTAACAGAATTTGTCTAATTCATAGTAATTTTCATGATTATTCTCTTTTTTATAATTATCACCCTTGACGAAGATTCTCTCCTGGACAAAACTCTAGGCATACTCCTCTTAGCACTCTTCTTGACTACACCTCAACCCTGGACAATTAAGTCTTGATCTAAACACTACCATAGTTTCTAACAGCTGAAGGCTGCATCTCTAAGATGAGCCTAAACCCCCTTAAAGTGATCGCCTGAGAAAACTCAAGGCTTCCAGAACAATTTACTGTTTGTTCCAGCTAGCACCTGAAGATAGGGCCCCTGCCTCCAGCCTCTGTGGGAGAATAGAAATCTAACTTGAATAAAGGCCAGTTAACAAACTCAGATGAGTTTCACCTGGATGAAACCCACTTCATTATTTTTGTAATTTTTCACTTCCTTGAATCTACTTAACTCCTACTCACTCCTCTCCCTATTCCCTCATGTTCCCTTTAAACTTCTCAGTCACCTCTAGACAAATTGAAGTTGAGTTCATACTGGACTCTTCCCTGTCGCAAAAGTATATTGCTGATTAAAATCTGTCCTTACCACTTTAACCAGGGTCTAGCTTTGTTCATCATTGACACATTTTTTTGTCTATAATTACTACCTTTTGGTTTTTCTTAAATAAATACCATTTGGTACACTGCAAACGCCTACTGAAACATAGTTTCCACCCAAAGAGATACAGATCGTCCTGACCTAACATCACCCATAGTAGGCTGACATAGTGCAACAAATGTCTTTTTCTTCCTACCTAAGGTTACTGGTTAGGAATGTGGCTTCTGGAGACAGACCAGGTCCAAATCCTAGTTCTGTATGAGTCTGAATTCTTTTTCTTCACCTTACAGTCACTCGATTGCCTCATGTAGAAAATTGGGGTTGTGTGTTACTATAGAAGACACAGCAGTTTTAAATAAACATTGCTTTGAATTTTGGTCTTTACAAGAATAAATAGTCCACAATCCTATTATTTAAAAAATTCTGCAAAGACTTTGGGATACCTAGCTCTCTGTGATCTTAGGAGATTAAAAAACCTGTGCCTCAGTTTCCTCTTCTATAAAATGGAAAATACAATCACCCCTATGTCATGTGTTATTGTTTTGAGAATTGAGTTAATACACTATTAGAACACTGCTGAGTGCACAGTAACATCTCAAAAATGCTAGCTACTTTAAATAAATACTTACAATATGATATTTATATAGTTTTATGGTCTGCATGTGTGTTTAATAAAGTGTAATAGTTTTACAACTAAATCCTATTCATTAAATGATCCATTTTGTAAATCGCTTTTACCATAACCACTTTTGCTTACCTAATTATCATGAGAATGTCTCAAAAGTGCATGGAACAACCGATTTCAGGAAACAGCACCACTGTGTCTGCACTTGGCTGAACAAAAGCCAAGTGCTCATCCTTCATTCAGACTTATCCTCATGTACCCCCACCCATAGCCACCTCAGGCCCCACCTGTCCTATCACCAACACATCCTGTCCAAGGCTATCCCTTGTCATTTGCACACTGTGGCAGTACTGGGTCAATCCACCCTCATCCCTCCCCTGGACTTCTGCAAGACTACATTTGGAGAAATCCTGACCTAAGCATCTGATGTTTGTGTACCATTAATTTTATGTCTCCCATTCAGAGTTCAATGATATCTGTGATGTCTCTGTTAATGTAATTACTCAAAGCACACTGGTCCTTCCTTCACACATATGCCCACAGATTGCTTTCCCACATGGGATCACACTTAAATTTCATAATACTCCCAGGTGGTTGGGAGAATTGGGTACTGTTATCCTGTTGTATAGACAAGGCTGGTGGAAGCATAGTGACTTACCTAAAGTGTCCCAATGATGGGACTCTGATCTCTTCATTCTTGCTCTAGGAACCAGTCTAGCACACTCTACATCACACTTTGTTCTTCTCTATCGGTTCCTGTTTTCAGGGCTCAGAATTCACATCCCTGTCTGTTGTTCCACTAGAAAGGAAGAGTCAGGGGTTCAGACATCACATGGAATAGAACAGAAAGTGAAAGGAAGGGAAAACACATGAAACACAACAGCAGTGGGTGAGCATGTGCTTGCCTGTCCCCACCCAGTTCACAGGAAGCTGTGCAATGACGCTGTGCCTCTTCCCTACCTCCATCCCACAGCCTCCTCACACACACAGCAGTGACACTGAAGCTCTCACATCATGTGAATAGGGGCTCATCCCTGCTTGCTGTTCCATGTCCAAATATTCTCTCTGGTAGTCCTGCTATCATGTTCATGTCACAGGTAACATATTGACTGAGTGAAGAAGGCAAAATTGGAATGGAGAATTAGCACCCACTGAGAGCCCACTAGATGCCACAAACTGTAGGTTGTTATTTTCAGACTTTTTCTCTTCAATTCCTCAAAATGATGATCTGAGGTGATTTCCTTTCTATAGATTAGAAGATAGCCTCAGGAGACAAAGTAAATATTGAAAGAATTCTAAGCAGTTTTCAAATAGACATAGAAGTCAACTTGAAGGGGCTTCCATTGGCCAATTCTGAGATATTTAAGCATAAAAATAAATAATTGTAGCATCAAATGGTAACTCTTTCTGCAAAATAGAAATCTATTACTCATACTGATATAAATTTTAAAAACATATAAAACAGAGTTCCGGAAGATGGCGGCGTAGGAGGACGCTGGGCTTACCGCGCGTCCTGCTGATCACTTAGATTCCACCTACACCTGCCTAAAGAACCCAGAAAACCGCCAGAGGATTAGCAGAACGGAGTCTCCAGAGCCAAGCGCAGACGAGAGGCCCACGGAAGAGGGTAGGAAGGGCGGCGAGGCGGTGCACGCTCCACGGACTGGCGGGAGGGAGCCGGGGCGGAGGGGCGGCTCGCCGGCCAAGCAGAGCCCCCGAGTCTGGCTGGCAAAAGCGGAGGAGCCGGACGGACTGTGTTCCGACAGCACGCGCGACTTAGCGTCTGGGAGGTCATAAGTTAACAGCTCTGCTCAGAAAGCGGGAAGGCTGGAGGACAAAGGGAGGGAGAGCTGCTGAGCCCCCGGATGGCAGAGCTCAGCTTGGCGGGGAACAAAGGCGCTCGCCAGCGCCATCTCCCCCGCCCATCCCCCAGCCAAAATCCCAAAGAGAACCAGTTCCTACCAGGGAACTTGCTCGCTCCGCGCAAACACCCAACTCTGTGCTTCTGCGGAGCCAAACCTCCGGCAGTGGATCTGACTCCCTCCCACTGCCACAGGGCCCCTCCTGAAGTGGATCACCTAAGGAGAAGCGAGCTAAGCCTGCCCCTCCTGCCCCCGTGCACCTTGCCTACCCACCCCAGCTAATACGCCAGATCCCCAGCACCACAAGCCTGGCAGTGTGCAAGTAGCCCAGACGGGCCACACCACCCCACAGTGAATCCCGCCCCTAGGAGAGGGGAAGAGAAGGCACACACCAGTCTGACTGTGGCCCCAGCGGTGGGCTGGGGGCAGACATCAGGTCGGAGTGCGGCCCTGCCCACCAACTCCAGTTATACACCACAGCATGGGGGAAGTGCCCTGCAGGTCCTCACCACTCCAGGGACTATCCAAAATGACCAAACGGAAGAATTCCCCTCAGAAGAATCTCCAGGAAATAACAACAGCTAATGAACTAATCAAAAAGGATTTAAATAATATAACAGAAAGTGAATTTAGAATAATAGTCATAAAATTAATCGCTGGGCTTGAAAACAGTATACAGGACAGCAGAGAATCTCTTGCCACAGAGATCAAGGGACTAAGGAACAGTCACGAGGAGCTGAAAAACGCTTTAAACGAAATGCAAAACAAAATGGAAACCACGACGGCTCGGATTGAAGAGGAAGAGGAGAGAATAGGTGAACTAGAAGATAAAGTTATGGAAAAAGAGGAAGCTGGAAGAAAGAGAGATAAAAAAAATCCCGGAGTATGAGGGGAAAATTAGAGAACTAAGTGATACACTAAAAAGAAATAATATACGCATAATTGGTATCCCAGAGGAGGAAGAGAAAGGGAAAGGTGCTGAAGGGGTACTTGAAGAAATTATAGCTGAGAACTTCCCTGAACTGGGGAAGGAAAAAGGCATTGAAATCCAAGAGGCACAGAGAACTCCCTTCAGACGTAACTTGAATCTATCTTCTGCACGACATATCATAGTAAAACCGGCAAAATACAAGGATAAAGAGAAAATTCTGAAAGCAGCAAGGGATAAACGTGCCCTCACATATAAAGGGAGACCTATAAGACTCGTGACTGATCTCTCCTTTGAAACTTGGCAGGCCAGAAAGGATTGGCACGATATCTTCAGTGTGCTAAACAGAAAAAATATGCAGCCGAGAATCCTTTATCCAGCAAGTCTGTCATTTAGAATAGAAGGAGAGATAAAGGTCTTCCCAAACAAACAAAAACTGAAGGAATTTGTCACCACTAAACCAGCCCTACAAGAGATCCTAAGGGGGATCCTGTGAGACAAAGTTCCAGAGACATCACTACAAGCATAAAACATACACACATCACAATGACTCTAAACCCGTATCTTTCTATAATAACACTGAATGTAAATGGATTAAATGCGCCAATCAAAAGACATGGGTATCAGAATGGATAAAAAAACAAGACCCATCTATTTGCTGTCTACAAGAGACTCATTTTAGATCTGAGGACACCTTTAGATTGAGAGTGAGGGGATGGAGAACTATTTATCACGCTACTGGAAGCCAAAAGAAAGCTGGAGTAGCCATACTTATATCAGACAAACTAGACTTTAAGTTAAAGGCTGTAACAAGAGATGAAGAAGGGCATTATATAATAATTACAGGGTCTATCCATCAGGAAGAGCTAACAATTATAAATGTCTATGCACCAAATACCAGAGCCCCCAGATATATAAAACAATTAGTCATAAACATAAGCAACCTTATTGATAAGAATGTGGTCATTGCAGGGGACTTTAACACCCCACTTACAGAAATGGATAGATCATCTAGACACACAGTCAATAAAGAAACAAGGGCCCTGAATGATACATTGGATCAGATGGACTTGACAGATATATTTAGAACTCTACATCCCAAAGCAACAGAATATACTTTCTTCTCGAGTGCACATGGAACATTCTCCAAGATAGATCATATACTGGGTCACAAAACAGCCCTTCATAAGTTTACAAGAATTGAAATTATACCATGCATACTTTCAGACCACAATGCTATGAAGCTTGAAATCAACCACAGGAAAAAGTCTGGAAAACCTCCAAAAGCATGGAGGTTAAAGAACACCCTGCTAACGAATGAGTGGGTCAACCAGGCAATTAGAGAAGAAATTAAAAAATATATGGAAACAAATGAAAATGAAAATACAACAATCCAAACGCTTTGGGATGCAGCGAAGGCAGTCCTGAGAGGAAAATACATTGCAATCCAGGCCTATCTCAAGAAACAAGAAAAATCCCAAATACAAAATCTAACAGCACACCTAAAGGAAATAGAAGCAGAACAGCAAAGGCAGCCTAAATCCAGCAGAAGAAGAGAAATAATAAAGATCAGAGCAGAAGTAAACAATATAGAATCTAAAAAAACTGTAGAGCAGATCAACGAAACCAAGAGTTGGTTTTTTGAAAAAATTAACAAAATTGACAAACCTCTAGCCAGGCTTCTCAAAAAGAAAAGGGAGATGACCCAAATAGATAAAATCATGAATGAAAATGGAATTATTACAACCAATCCCTCAGAGATACAAACAATTATCAGGGAATACTATGAAAAATTATATGCCAACAAATTGGACAACCTGGAAGGAGTGGACAAATTCCTAAACACCCACACTCTTCCAAAACTCAATCAGGAGGAAATAGAAAGCTTGAACAGACCCATAACCAGCGAAGAAATTGAATCGGTTATCAAAAATCTCCCAACAAATAAGAGTCCAGGACCAGATGGCTTCCCAGGGGAGTTCTACCAGACGTTTAAAGCAGAGATAATACCTATCTTTCTCAAGCTATTCCAAGAAATAGAAAGGGAAGGAAAACTTCCAGACTCATTCTATGAAGCCAGTATTACTTTGATTCCTAAACCAGACAGAGACCCAGTAAAAAAAGAGAACTACAGGCCAATATCTCTGATGAATATGGATGCAAAAATTCTCAATAAGATACTAGCAAATCGAATTCAACAGCATATAAAAAGAATTATTCACCATGATCAAGTGGGATTCATTCCTGGGATGCAGGGCTGGTTCAACATTCGCAAATCGATCAGCGTGATACATCACATTAACAAAAAAAAAGAGAAGAACCATATGATCCTGTCAATCGATGCAGAAAAGGCCTTTGACAAAATCCAGCATCCTTTCTTAATAAAAACCCTGGAGAAAGTCGGGATAGAAGGAACATACTTAAACATCATAAAAGCCATTTATGAAAAGCCCACAGCTAACATCATCCTCAACGGGGAAAAACTGAGAGCTTTTTCCCTGAGATCAGGAACACGACAGGGATGCCTACTCTCACCGCTGTTGTTTAACATAGTGCTGGAAGTTCTAGCATCAGCAATCAGACAACAAAAGGAAATCAAAGGCATCAAAATTGGCAAAGATGAAGTCAAACTTTCGCTTTTTGCAGATGACATGATAGTATACATGGAAAATCTGATTGACTCCACCAAAAGTCTGCTAGAACTGATACATGAATTCAGCAAAGTTGCAGGATACAAAATCAATGTACAGAAATCAGTTGCATTCTTATACACTAACAATGAAGCAACAGAAAGACAAATAAAGAAACTGATCCCATTCACAATTGCACCAAGAAGCTTAAAATACCTAGGAATAAATCTAACCAAAGATGTAAAAGATCTGTATGCTGAAAACTATAGAAAGCTTATGCAGGTAATTGAAGAAGATATAAAGAAATGGAAAGACATTCCGTGCTCATGGATTGGAAAAATAAATATTGTCAAAATGTCAATACTACCCAAAGCTATCTACACATTCAATGCAATCCCAATCAAAATTGCACCAGCATTCTTCTCGAAACTAGAACAAGCCATCCTAAAATTCATATGGAACCACAAAAGGCCCCGAATAGCCAAAGTAATTTTGAAGAAGAAGACCAAAGCAGGAAGCATCACAATCCCAGACTTTAGCCTCTACTACAAAGCTGTCATCATCAAGACAGCATGGTATTGGCATAAAAACAGACACATAGACCAATGGAATAGAATAGAAACCCCAGAACTAGACCCACAAACGTATGGCCAACTCATCTTTGACAAAGCAGGAAAGAACATCCAATGCTAAAAAGACAGTCTCTTTAACAAATGGTGCTGGGAGAACTGGACAGCAACATGCAGAAGGTTGAAACTAGACCACTTTCTCACACCATTCACAAAAATAAACTCAAAATGGATAAAGGACCTGAATGTGAGACGGGAAACCATCAAAACCTTAGAAGAGAAAGCAGGAAAAGACCACTCTGACCTCAGCCGTAGCAATCTCTTACTCGGCACATCCCCAAAGCAAGGGAATTAAAAGCAAAAGTGAATTACTGGGACCTTATGAAGATAAAAAGCTTCTGCACAGCAAAGGAAACAACCAACAAAACTAAAAGGCAACCAACGGAATGGGAAAAGATATTTTCAAATGACACATCGGACATAGGGCTAGTATCCAAAATCTATAAAGAGCTCACCAAACTCCACACCCGAAAAACAAATAACTCAGTGAAGAAATAGGCAGAAAACATGAATAGACACTTCTCTAAAGAAGACATCCGGATGGCCAACAGGCACATGAAAAGATGTTCAACGTCGCTCCTTATCAGGGAAATACAAATCAAAACCACACTCAGATACCACCTCACGCCAGTCAGAGTGGCCAAAATGAAGAAATCAGGAGACTATAGATGCTGGAGAGGATGTGGAGAAACGGGAACCCTCTTGCACTGTTGGTGGGAATGCAAATTGGTGCAGCCACTCTGGAAAGCAGTGTGGAGGTTCCTCAGAAAATTAAAAATAGACCTACCCTATGACCCAGCAATAGCACTGCTAGGAGTTTATCCAAGGGATACAGGAGTACTGATGCATAGGGGCACTTGTACCCCAATGTTTATAGCAGCACTCTCAACAATAGCCAAATTATGGAAAGAGCCTAAATGTCCATCAACTGATGAATGGATAAAGAAATTGTGGTTTATATACACAATGGAATACTACGTGGCAATGAGAAAAAATGAAATATGGCCTTTTGTAGCAACGTGGATGGAACTGGAGAGTGTGATGCTAAGTGAAATAAGCCATACAGAGAAAGACAGATACCATATGGTTTCACTCTTATGTGGATCCTGAGAAACGTAACAGAAACCCATGGGGGAGGGGAAGGGAAAAAAAAAAAAAAAGAGGTTAGAGTGGGAGAGAGCCAAAGCATAAGAGACTGTTAAAAACTGAGAACAAACTGAGGGTTGATGGGGGGTGGGAGGGAGGGCAGGGTGGGTGATGGGTATTGAGGAGGGCACCTTTTGGGATGAGCACTGGGTGTTGTATGGAAACCAATTTGACAGTAAATTTCATATATTAAAAAAATAAATAAAAATAAATAAATAAATAAAATGCTTATTAGTTTAAATTACAAAAAATAAAAACATATAAAACAGGGAGAAGAGAAGTCTCTACCTTCAGTCAAATTTCAATGAATAACACAGGAACGAATGAGGAAATCAGAAAAGCAACACTTGACAACCATGTTACTAATAAGCAATTTGGGCTAGAATTATAAAACAATGCTCAATCTGCACCAAATCCTACAGCAGTCACAGAGTCACCATGGTAACCATGCTGGCCAACTAAAGCTGGAGAAAAAACAAACACTGTGATTTACTTACTATTATGTGCTAGGAAGTGAACAGGACTGACACAACCACAGTAAAGTAATTAACCTGAAGTATTCTTCACAATAAAGATTCCTGGCAGCTTCAGCAACATACACATACATACAAACATACATACTCATATATGTACATGCTCTCTCCTTCCCCTGTCTCACCATTCAAGTACCCAGAATTCATCAATTCAAGGGACAAAAAAGAAAAACCCCACAATTTAATTGGTTCAATTCTAACCACACATAACTACTTCATTTTAGTGACTGATTTTTCTGGATATGACCTGTAGAATTGTCTCTGTGACATTTTTCTCCCTAGTTTCAGTACATTGCCAATGATGTCAAAAAGCTGATATAGAAACAGTCAAATGCATGTTATCCATCAGGTAACTTTTTCATCCTAGAGTGGTCTGTGCTTTCAACCAAAAAGATCCTGCAACAATTATTATTAAATATTTGGCTGCTGACAGTTTAGTGAAAATAAAATAATTGGGAATTATATTTATAAAACAATGTATTTTACAATAACATCAAAAAGTATGAAATAGTTATGGATCATCTGTCCACATATGTGCAAAGCTTGTTCACTGAACACTACACAATATTGCTTAGAAAAATTAAAGACCTAAATGAATGGAGAGACAACTATCTTCACAGGTTGGAAGATTCAGTATTATTTCAATGTTACTTCTCCTTAAATACATCCATATATTCAATGCAATCCAAATAAAAATACTAGAAAATATTTTTAAAGAAATTGGCAGGCCAATTCTGAAGTTTATATGGAAATTCAGAGGATCTAGACCATGAAAAACAACTTTGAAAAAGAATCAAGTTGGAGGATGAACACTCTCAGATTTTAAGACTCATTTAAAACATATAGTAATCAAGCAGTATGGTATTAGAATCAAGGTAGACAAGTAGATTGAAGAAAAAGATTAAAGAGTCCAGAAACAGACCCACACATATATGGACAACTGATTTTTGAAAAGTGGGCAAAAGCAATTTAGTGGAGAAATGGGAGTCTTATCAACAAATGGTACTAGGACAAGTGCATATCATATACACAAATATAAATTGTTACCCATGTATCACGCTATATACAAAAGTCCACTCAAAATGGATCACAGACCTAAGTATATAACCTAAAGCTATCAATCTTTTAGAAGAAACATAGGAAAAAGTCCTTGTGACCTTGGATTAGTTGAAGATTTCATACAGGAGATACCAAAACTATAATCTATAAGTGAACTAATATATAAATTGGACTTCCTCCAAGTAAAAAACTGCTCTTCCTAAGACACTGTTAAAATAATTAAAAAACAAGGCACTGATTGGCAGAATATACATGCAAATTACATATCTGACAAAGGACCTGTATCTAGAATATAGAAAATCTATAAAGTCAATTAGAAAAAAAATGACACTACAATAAAAAAAATGGAGAAAAATTTTGAATAGACAATTCATCAAAGATGTAGAAGTGGCAAAAAAAAAACAACACATGAAAATATGCTTAACATCATTAGGGAATTGTAAATTAAAACTATAATTTCATACCACTACATCCCCATGAGAATGTTATAATTAAAAAGATTGACCATAGGGGCGCCTGGGTGGCGCAGTCGGTTAAGCGTCCGGCTTCAGCCAGGTCACGATCTCGCAGTCCGTGAGTTCGAGCCCCGCGTCAGGCTCTGGGCCGATGGCTCGGAGCCTGGAGCCTGTTTCCGATTCTGTGTCTCCCTCTCTCTCTGCCCCTCCCCCGTTCATGCTCTGTCTCTCTCTGTCCCAAAAATAAATTAAAAATGTTGAAAAAAAAAAATTAAAAAAAAAAAAAAAAAAAAAAAAAAGATTGACCATACCATTCATTAGCAGGGTTGTAGAGGACACTCCCATACACTGCTGGTGACAAGGGAAAAATGGTACAACCAGTTTGGTAGTTTCTTAACAATGTTAGTCTTACATCTACTATATGATCCAGCCATTGCACTCTTAAGTATTTACTCTGGGGGAAATACTAGAGAAAGAAAGCATATATCCATGCAAAAAGTTATACACAAATGGTCATTGGAGGTTTAATTAAAAAAAAAAATTTCAAACAAATTGTAACATATCCATATACTGGGATGCTACTCATCAATTAAAAAATTATAAACTATTTAGTCGCCTGGGTGGCTCAGTCAGTTAAGAGCCTGACTTCAGCTCAGGTCATGATCTCATGGTTCATGAGTTTGAGCCTCCCATCCCAATCCCTCCTTGGGATTCTTTCTCTCTGCCCCTCCCCACCACCTCAAAATAAATAAACTTAAAAAAAGAGAATGAACTATTGATACATGCAAAAAAAAAAAAAAAGGTAAATCTAAATAAATAGGCTCAGTGAACGAAGCCAGACCAAAACCAAAAAAGCAAAAAACCTTTAGGATTCCATTTAAATAAAATTCTAGGACATGAAAACTAATCTACAGTGAGAGAAGATAAGTGCTTGCCTGGATACATAGTGGGCAGGGGGTGGGGTGGAGGCCAGGTAACAAAGAACTGAAACTGTTATATACTGGGAAAGTAAACATAACTATATTTAAGAGTACCTGGTTATTATAGGATATAAGGCTCAGTATAATAAGTATATAATAATAAAACACAGAAGTATTTTTTAAAATATAAATTCTTATAACTGACATGTTTAATATTTGTAAAATTTCTGGTTTCCTAAAATGTTTCATTATAAAATGGATAAAAACACAGCAGCCAGGGAACTATATTACATTCTCAAATTACTAGGAATACTTTAACCAAATGCATTTTTCAACACACATCTGTGAGAAATATGAGAATCACTGAATAATATTTACCCAGGGAGAACAACTTAGGTAAATTTATTCCAAATGCATGTTAAAGATCACATTCCTTCCTCAAGCTGGATAATTCAGTGCTTTCAGACAAAAGACTTCCCTAAAATGAGCCTCAGGGGCTACTACAAACCATATAGCTACTGAAGGAATGACATTCCACCTGGTAAACCTCTTCTGTCAAGATGAGATCAACGCAGCTTCTCTACTTTTAGGCTAGTTTGTGAACTTCATAGGAGCTATTCTAAAACATGCTTTTGTTCAGATCAATAAAGTCATTGATCCAGGCCTCATATTCCACCAGGAATGCAAGGTTTTGGGCTCTCCTGAGGACTGCTGCCCTTGAACCTAGAGTAGAAACTTCAGCAGCCATCAGGACTCAGATCCTCAAAACCTGCCTTCTTCAGGCACCTGATAGGAGCTGGGCCGCTGGTATGAAGAGCTCCACAGGAAAAGACAGATCCAGCTATCACAATCCCTTACTGGTGTAACTATGTGGCCAGGACCAAGCCAGGCACTAGGTTACTGACAATGACATACAACCAGGTGGTGGTCATAGCAACCACATGTTTTAATGGGCTTCTCACCAGAGCCTTTTTTCTCCTCTTTTCTTTATCTCCTAACAACAAAATTGGAAAGGGATAAGAAATGGCCTGTATTCATGCAGGCATTTATGACCCCGCAATAACCACAGGGCTATGGGTTTGCTCAGTCCAATTGCTGACTGTTCTCAGCGATCCTGAGTGAAGCATTCTCATCTCCACTGTACAGAGGGGGGAAGCTGGTGCACAGAGAGGTTAAGTTACCTGTCTTAACCTCCCGCATCCTTGTCTTTAGAGGAAAGCAGCTCCAGGACACCCCTGAAGGAACACTTACACTCACTGGAGCTGGGAGGGACCACAATGGCTTTACATACAAGACAGCCGGGGCACCGAGCCCCAAAGCGGGAAAAGCTGGATCTGGATTCCTCTGTTTCCTCACACTCCAAGGCGGTTCAGCCCCCTCAGCGGGACCCCACACTCTCAGCTGAGTCCCAAACATCTGAGGTCGAGACCTGCTCTCCAAACCAGGGCTTATTAAAAATTCGTCACGGTCGCCCTATGACGTCAGGTTTCTACGGCAACTGCGAAGCATAGGCTTTTAGTCCATACTAAAAATGCCTCCGCAAGACTCACGCACCCCTTGGAATCTCGCTGAACGCAAAATACCTTTGCTCTTCAGGCCACCACAGGAGAAATCATAGTAATTAGAGGCTGTAGACTGAAACTAGGACAGTTGTTGGAACTAGGCCTAGGTTGATGGGACAAAGAATGCCCCTGCTGTGAGGATTTTTGTTTGCTTTAAAGAGACAGTAGGGGAGTATTATCAGCACATTCAGCCCCAGGGAAGTGTCCTAGCTTTCTTGAAGATGAGCTAGCACTGAGAGGGTGGACATGTAAAATTCCACACCATGCTAAGCAGTTAACCATCTGAAGTGGAAAACTAAAAGATCATCTATAATCATGTGACTGAATGATCTAGATACATACACGAAATGTCATTTCAGCAATTTGAAATTATTTCAAAGAAGCAGGACTAGAATATTATAGTAATTTATTAGGCAGAAACTTAGTCAATTGGACAGTACATTTGTTTGTACTTGAGGATTCTGATTATTCATTCCTGATAATTTCTTCCATATGGAGCGGCATCAATACGTAACCAAAATACTTCTATCTTCTCTATATACCAGGCCTTCTCCCTTCAAACCCTTGGTGGTAAAATTGCTCTTATGAAGCAAATTTTCTGCTCTTCCCTCAGGAGTGGGTCTTACAATTATCCCACAGCTCTTCTCCCCTTTCTGTGACTTGCTAGCTCTCAGCTATTTCTATGGTCTTGATCCAAAATGCTTGAGCTTTTAAGCCTCCACCCACCCACCATACATCCCTGCTCCACATGTGAGCTGTAAAACAACTAAAAATATGAAAAAAAATAATAAGGAGAAGAATATATCAACTTTCTTATAAAAGTTGTATTAGAGAAAGGGCTTAGAATCTGCAGGCAAGGCCTTTACTATTAATAAACCCCAGAGTTGGACACAGTTATCCACCCAGCAGTGCTGCATTGACACAATAGCAAAGGCCAAGGGCTGTAATGCTTATCTATCTGCTGTCTTGTCAAAGATCCCTGTCCACATGTATCCAAAATAAGTTCCCTTTCAATAGACATTTTTATCTCTCAGGATTCTGTGGGTTGACTGGGCTCCACTGGGTATCTTTCTGCTCTATTTGGTATCTCCCACCTGGGGCTGCAGTCATCTGGAAGCTCCACTTAGCTGGAACATCCAAGAGAGCTCGCTCAACATGGATGATGATCCATGTGGCATCTGCTGGGGGGTTGGCTGAGGCTATTGACTGTAGCATCTTGGTTCTACCCCACAGAGCCCCCCATATGTAACATTGCCAAACTAAATTTAACTCATATAAATTTGAATTTCAGATAAACAGCAAAAACTTTCTAGTGTAAATACATCTTATGCAATATTATTTTGTTTGTCTGAAATTCAAATTCACCTGGGCATCCTGTATGTTTATTTACTAAATCTGACAACTCTAGGGGACAAGCCTGTGAATCTGTAAGTTTAACAACCATCTGAGAAGACTCTTCCAATGGGAAAAGTCTGGAGAACACAAATAGATTGAAAATAGAGATAAAATCGTAATACCTGGTATTGTGGAATGAAAGGGCAACAGATATTCACATATACCGTTGGTGCTAAATAGGTGTATCTGTTTTCTGAGACCTGTATTATTATAACTTAATCATTTGGATGGCCTTTGATAGAAGCCCTATTTCCACCAACAAGGAAATTTCAGGTGAGGGTTTAGAAAAGGATCCCGAAGTTGATTCTGACCTGCATTCAGGTTAACAGGCCTCAGCTAAGGGAGCAATTCAAGGAGCTGTATGAGTTTCCTGCTCTGGGGAGGAAAGACAGCTATAATTTATGGATCAGATGGTTGAGCTGAGCCCAAGTCCAATGTTCTTCACTTAGTGGCTGGATTTAATCCTCATGACAACCCTGGTAGTGAGGTATCACTATCCTCTCTTCATGAATATATGTTAGTACAAAGCACGTGCTCCTGAACACAGACACAGACAGAAAAGAGGTTTCTCCCCACACCCACTGATAGAGCCAGGGAAGGACCCAGGCATTCTGGGCACCTTTAGTTGCTGGTGGCAGAGCTTTAGCAAAGGAATCAGGACACATACTGCTGAGGTGATTAATCACTGTTCTTTTTTACCCTCCCTGCAGCAGGGAGACAGGCTTGGTGCTTCTTCCTCTTACCTCAGGGGAGGTTTGTGCCAGGGTGGGAAGTAAAAGATATCTGAAGCCCATGTTTCTTCCATGCTTTGTGAAAAGTTAAAGTTGTGGAACGGATTGGGCTTCTTATACCTAGTAGGGAGAGGAGGGCATCTGAGGACCCAAGGGTAAGAGGATGGAAGATTTTACTTAGGGGTTAGATCAGAGGTCAATACATTCTTCCAAGAGGAACTGGAGTGCTGTTCCATATCAATGCTTGAGATGGCTCCATGGATGGTCCATCAAGGCTGCATCCAGCTATAAGACAGATTTTCCTGTTTCAATTGAAGGCTGGATGGCACAGGGTCTGGATGACTGAAGATACAGAACCAGCTAGGGCAATGCACAGCTCAGCCCTGAGCAGTGTGGATAGATGAGTAATGATGTAGGGGCCTCCCCAACTGCATCAGGAGGATAAATAGCATAAGTGAGACTCCTTTGTCAAAGAGCATGAACATCTAATATTTTTTAGTACTATCTGGCTTAACTTTGAAATCTCTTTACTAATGTGTATCTCAACCCATAACAAGATGAAAACACTTGTCTTTCCAGATCTGTGCAAACAATGAGTTTCATGGCATTTTTAATATTTGCTAATCGGGTACCTTGTTAGAATGTTGATGACACTTTTTCTCTATTTCTCTATAAATGGTACATTTCACCTTTCCATTTCTAAATGTTCAGCTTTATGTTAACTTTATGCTTCAGAATATATATTGAAATAATTATTGAGTTTCAAAAGAAAACTTGGTCATTGGCTTTGTATTTATTCTGCACACTGTTTCCATACACTGCTGGGGGAGGACACATTGTTACAACCTCTTTACAGAGACATTTGGCAATATCTATGACAAAAGGAGATAAGGCAAGGCACCTGGGTGGCTCAGTCAGTTAAGCGTCTGACTCATGATTTCAGCTCACATCATGATCTCATGGCTCATGATATCAAGCCCCATGTTCAGGGCTGCCGCCTGTTGCAGTGCAGAGCCTGCTTGGGATCCTCTCTCTCCTTCTCTCTTTACCCCTCCCTCACTTTTGCTCTCTCTCTCTCTCTCTCAAAATAAATAAATATTTTTTTTTAAAAAAAGAAAAAGTCATGAGGTCTTGTCAGTTGCTACACTCTTAAGTCTGTACTGCAGAGTCCTGGGCACAAGTGCAAGTATGCTCATAGCAGCATGCCTAAAAATATGACCAGTCCCAAGGTCACTTCATTAGAGAAATCTTAGAAAAACTATTTTCAGAGAGAAAATTTTCAATAAGAAATACATAAATATATTACTTGCATAATTAGAACTAAAAATATATAAAGCAGCCATGTGTTTTGTTTAGGGATGTATTCACATCCCTAGATAGTGGGTCTCTCTAGGGGTAACACATTCAGAGTAACACGGAGGCATCTACTTTCTGTAATGTTTTACTTCATAACTTTGGTTATATACATGTTTGCCTATTGTAGTATTTACTATACCTTTTTAAAAGTCTGAAATATAACATATTTGACATGAATAAATTCTAAGGGCTTTATTTCTAATTAGCAAGTAACCCATAATCCATTTAGAAATGTAGAAAGTACATCCAAATGCTAGTGTGAATATATTCATAACCTTCAACCCCACCATGCACTATAAAAACCTACCCTATGACCCAGCAATAGCACTGCTAGGAATTTATCCAAGAGATACAGGAGTACTGATGCATAGGGGCACTTGTACCCCAATGTTTATAGCAGCACTCTCAACAATAGCCAAATTATGGAAAGAGCCTAAATGTCCATCAACTGATGAATGGATAAAGAAATTGTGGTTTATATACACAATGGAATACTACGTGGCAATGAGAAAAAATGAAATATGGCCTTTTGTAGCAGCGTGGATGGAACTGGAGAGTGTGATGCTAAGTGAAATAAGCCATACAGAGAAAGACAGATACCATATGGTTTCACTCTTATGTGGATCCTGAGAAATGTAACAGAAACCCATGGGGGAGGGGAAGGGAAAAAAAAAAAAAAGAGGTTAGAGTGGGAGAGAGCCAAAGCATAAGAGACTGTTAAAAACTGAGAACAAACTGAGGGTTGATGGGGGGTGGGAGGGAGGGCAGGGTGGGTGATGAGTATTGAGGAGGGCACCTTTTGGGATGAGCACTGGGTGTTGTATGGAAACCAATTTGACAGTAAATTTCATATATTAAAAAAAAAAAGTAAATGGTTGATTAAAAACTAAAATATAAAAAAAAAAACTATTATCATGGTAATGCATTTTCTCTAGTTACCGTCTACACCCAAACTTCATGGCTGAAAGCTATACCCATGTATTAGCTCATAAGCCTGTAGGTCAGAAATCTAGCACAGCATGATCGTGTTCTCTCCTCAGGAGTTCACAAGGCTGGAATCAAGGTGTCCATGTAGGTTGGATTGAGGTCTTTGGAGATTCTGGGGCAAATCTGCTTCCAAGATTATTCTTGTTCCTCGTGAGTGTTGGACTACAGTCCCAATTTCCTTGATGGCTGTCAGCTAGGGGTGCTCTCAGATCCTAGAGGTGCTCTCCAATCTTACTCTAATTTCTTGCCACGTGGACTCGTCCATCTTTGACCCAGCAATAGTGAAGTTAATTTTTCTTGTGCCTTGGGTCTCTCACTTCCTCTTCTGTAAACAGTCAAGGAAAATTCTATGATTTTAAATAACTTGTTTGATTAGGTGAGGCCCACGTAGATACTATCCATTTTATATATAACATAATTACAGAAGTGATATCTCTTCATATTCATTGGTTCCACCTACACTCAAAGGAGGAGAGAATTATCCAAGGATGAAGATCATTGGAGATTGTCTTAGAATTCTGCCTAGCACATGTAGTTTCAGACCAAAAACAAAACAAAACAAAACAAAACAAAACAAAACAAAAAAAATCTCTCAACCTTCAACTAATGATATCCACGTTTAAACTGAATTTTCTGACCCAAATCTCAGACCACTGTTATAAAGCATCATTGTGTTAGGGCTGAGGTCAGCACAAGGGGAGTCATTTATCCAAGGTTCTATAGTCGGGGATGTGTCTTTGTCCTGATTCCAGTTTTACGTCTAGTATCCGTGTTATTTTGTTGTGTACTGTCTCTTCTGCCTGAGGATCAATGGGAACTTCCTCCAGTATCAAACTAGATGACAAACTAAAGGGACAGGAAAGCATATGCTTTAACAGGAAATGGTGTAGTGATATTTTTCTCTCTCCCCAACTTCCTCTGGAAACTCATCCCATAAACTCAGAACTGACATCAAAGCAAATACATTATGGGGACATATTTCAGCTCTTGCTACTACCTTTCCAGATGCTCTCTATGCCAATAATGTTCTTTGATTAGGCAAACATCATCTCCTCTCTGGGAGGAAGGAGGAAGGTGGGCCAAGACTAATATGTGTTGAAGTCCTACTACAGCTCATATGTATTTGACAGGTTTTCTCATTTGTTCCTCAAGACAGCATTGTGAGAAAGATATCATGGGTTCCCCATCACAGATAACCAAGTTCAGACTCATAGAATCTAAGTTACCTCTCCAGATAAGTAACAGGATTGGATGATGTTCTATCCCTTGCCCTCCCACAATATAACCAGCAGCTTCCCATTTAGAAAATATTAGATTTAAACTTCCCCAGTATTGTGCCCTCATGAGTATGTACTCAACAACCTCTCTTGTTGAGGAAGCTGAGGGTGATTAAATTCTGCTCCTTAGGGTAAGAAGTATAGCTATGGGGTCACAAGGATTAGCTGGTCCCTGATGTCCTTCCCAGGGCCACTGATCCCACTCCATTGACATCAGGCTTGGCCATGTGACTGGATGTGGCCATTGAAATATAAGAGGAAATTGAATATGCCCCTTCCAAGAAGAAGTGTTAAGAACCACTTAAGGGCTCCACCAGTACTTTTTTTCCCTCTGCCTCAGAAATGCCACAGATTATTTACAAGGTTAGTTTAATTCACCTCATTTTCCAGTAACACTAGAATGTGAGAATTTAAATAACAGGAATGCTTGGGAATGGAAATTAAATAGCTTATACACAAATTTGGCCTTCTAGATGACCAATTCAAATCTCATGCTCTAAAACTGAGTCAGTAGTCAAGAGAAAGTACACATCTTACCCAACATCATGCAGAAAACAGTCAGTTGGGGACAAACAGTTCCTTCCTTTTGCTCCATTGCGTTCTCCAGAGGACCCATCATCATTCTTTGTGCTTCTCTGGGAATTTGTCTTTACTGAGTGACTATATGAATGCAGATACCCAGTTAGTGGGCACCCCTGATGTTAACTCTCCAAAAGGACCCTGAAGAGGTCAGTAAAGGTACATTGATTTTATTAAAATGAGATAACAAGTTTTCCCTTATCCCACCTCCACCAAACAATTCTACAACACAGAGGTGGCATTGACTCTTACACACAATGTGGGTCTGTGTGAATTTAATTTCCTTCATCACATTTTCAGAAGCTCTTTAGGGCACATTTATGCTGTTTAGGATTATGTAGTTTAGGTTAAAGTCATGTCAGAAGCATAAGCTAAGAAGTGGGGTTGGAAAGGAAACTAACACTTCAATGTCCTGTTACTTGTTGGATATTGTGTTAGGAATGTTACATGCTGTTTCTCTAACTCCTTAAAGCTGTTCTAAAGTTAGGTGTCAGTATTCCTGTTATAGCTCATTCCTCCTCTAGGACATGCTCTACTAAGGATCATAGGGGTTAAATACATTTTGCAAGGTTATATGCCTGGTAACAGGCAGCATGGTTATTCTAATCCAGGGTTGTTGGACTCCAAAGTTGGGTCCTACCATGAATCTATACATATAGGATGGGTAGTGACATTTACTTTACTCTAGGACAGGTTTTCTCAAACTCAGCACTACTGACATTGTGGCTTTGTTATGAAAGTTATTCTATGCATTGTGGGATGTTTAGCCACTACCCACAAGATTTTAGTAGTACTCCCAGTTGTGACTACCAAAAATGTCTCCAGACATTTCTGCATGTCTCCTGATGTGGGAAGCAAAATCACCACCATTTGAAAACTGCTCTAGATATACATTTCTGACAGGCAGTTGAATACATAGGTCTGGAGTCTAGGAGAAAGTTCTCAGATGAATATATGTTTTGTGGGCTTCTGGCACCTGGCATGTAATAGATGTCCCATAAATATTTGTTAAAAAAATGCAATTGGTTTATAGAATTTAGAGCCATCAATTCTTTTTCCATCTTTATATCAGTTCTACAAACTGAAGTTCAGTCATTCTTATAAACTTTATCAAAATCTGCATTTTCAGCACAACTTATTAATGCTTAGGTTTTGTTTCCCTTCATAAAAGGAATGCATTTGTTTTTTGTTGTTGCAGTTTTTTAATTTTTATTTATTTTTTAATATGAAATTTATTATCAACTTGGTTTCCATACAACACCCAGTTCTCATCCCAACAGGTGCCCTCCTCGGTACCCATCACCCACCCACCCACCCCTCCCTCTCACCCCCCATCAACCCTCAGTTTGTTCTCAGTTTTTAAGAGTCTCTTATGTTTTGACTCCCTCCCTCTCTAAACTTTTTTTTCCTTCCCCTCCCCCATGGTCTTCTGTTAAGTTTCTCAGGATCCACATAAGAGTGAAAACATATGGTATCTGTCTTTGTATGACTTATTTCACTTAGCATAACACTCTCCAGTTCCATCCATGTTGCTACAAAAAGCCATATTTCATTCTTTCTCATTGCCACGTGTATTCCACTGTGTATATAAACCACAATTTCTTTATCCATTCATCAGTTGATGGACATTTAGGCTCTTAAGGAATACATTTGAAATGGTAGAACATGTTGACACTGATTACACTACCACCAGGTATAGCCAGAACCAGAGTAGTTTCAACATCAAGATGACTGAATAAAAAGTGAAAGTCCATTGTAGCTTACATTTCTATGCCAGATACCATACTAAGTACTTCAATGACATTGACATATTTGATTTTCACAAGAGCCCTTTAAGGTTTTTATCATCATTTATGTACCATAAATTCAAGGTACGGAGAGGTTAAGAAAGCTGTCAAGTGTTACAAGGCTAGTAGGTAGCAGAGGCAGAACCCTACCCAGGATTGTGTGGTATCAAAGTCCACCGGTACTCACCATGAAGGTATCCTACTGTGTAACAACAAATATCTCTAGAGCCCACACAAAGCCTGGAACTCAGTGAATTTTTGTTTAACTGAATTATAGTGATTTAAAGAAGAATACTAGTGAGCCTGAAGCATGACACTTAAAATTATTCCTTGGACTTACATGGAAATGTATTTCCCTTCTAGAAACTCAGTGTTTTTCTGGATGGAGTTGGCTTTATTCTATGGCCAAAATACATCCAGTCTAGCTGGGTGGGAGAAAAGGCCTCTGACAGGAAAGGCCACATAGAGTGAGGTCACTAATATAAGGTCATCCCAGAGTAATCAAGTGCAGTCTGCCACCAGGACCCAAGAAGATCTGACTGGTACTGCAGGGTCCTGTCCAAAATACACAGAAATAGCTTTTTTGTTTGCTTATTGTTTTTTTTTAAAATGTTTATTTATTTTTGAGAGAGAGGTAGAGAGCAAGCAGGGGGAGGGGCAGAGAGAGGAAGATAGAGTCCCAAGCAGACTCTGTACCATCAGCACAGAGCATGACACAGGGCTCAAACTCACAAACCAGGAGACCATGACCTAAGCCGAAACCAAGAGTCCAATGCTTAACCAACTGAGCTGCCAAGCACCCCCACAGAAATAACTTTTGATACTATGTAGTACCTCATCTTTCAAGTATTCAATGGACAAGTGCTCCTCTGAAGCTATCTACAAGGAAAAGGAAGGAAACATGACCACGTGGAACAAGAAAAAACAGGGTGATTATTTTCTTCCTCTTCCCCAGTTCCTCCAGGGGAATAAAGTAGAAAACAGTGGGTTTTCCAGGGTTCCTTCTCTTTGTCCCCTTTCCTACCCTTTTGCTCCCATGCTTTGAGATAATAGAGATATGTAAACAACAGTCAGGAATATGGGGTGCCCTGAGAGGGTCACAGAAAGATGGGACGTGCCTGACAACCAGAATGCTAAATCAGGAAACACAAGCTCTCAGTCCCCATCTGTTTCCATTTGCCGGGTCATCACTCTACCACATAGCAATGAAGTGCACACATGACACAAATATCTATTTTCAAGAGAGGCTAAGAGGGGTGAGGAGACTGATCCTTGAGAGGTAAACATCACAGAGTTACTATTTTGAGTCTGGCATTGGGACCCCTGGAGATCTGTCTTTCTTGCTCCAGTGTCCTGTCTAACACAGTATTAAGCTTTGATCTTGCTCATTCAGGAGATCAAAGGAAACAGTCTTATTTAAAACAAGAGGGTAAGATAAGGGGCTAAGAAAACACTGGGATGGAGTGGGTGGTGACTTCATTTCCTTACCCTAAATTCCATGTATGGTGTACATGACTCAATTGAATGAAAATGTTGTAATTGTCTTATTCCCTTCCCCCAACTCCATCAGAGCACTCATTCTACCACATAGAAATGACATGGACTCACAGTCAAAATAGAAACATGCATGTATTTTTCTTCTTTTCTCCATATTCTTCACATTATGCTGCCCCTCAAATATATTCACACCTGTAGTTCACAGTCTCCTGTTTCCTCCACTGCCAGTGGTATAAATCTCTGCCAGATTCCTGATTCTCAGCAGATCCACCCTCAGAAAATATGAGTCCCTCTTCCTTTTCCCTTCCAGTGTACCATTCAGCTTCTGTATTCACTGGCCCACTAAGGCTAGAAGGGAAAGTGGTTAAGGCCCCAAGTCAGAAAGTGACTGCACCATCCCCACTGGACCACAGGAAGACATTGGGTGCTTCCTGATGAGCATTGTTCTGAATCTGGTGAGACAATCCAGAAGAGCAGGGAGGTGGAAGAATCCACCTTTGGGAGAAGGCTGTTTCTGGGAAAGAAGTGGAAATCACAAGTTCTGTTCAGTCCAGCAGTTTGAGACATGGAAAGAGTTAGTCATAGAGTAAGGTGATTCGTGGGGTAGATTGTTTTTTTCTAAAAGAATTAATTTAAGGTCTTTAAGATCCTAAAAGAATTAACTTAAGGCCTCCTGGAAAAGTGAGGGGAGTTGTCCTTATTGAGGGATGGGCAAAGGGCTTCTGAGAAATTACCCCCTGCTCCCTATGAATAGTTGGGGAAGAGGATGGAAAGAGGGCCCTTGGATGAAGTCTCTCCTGGAAGATCCTGGGGCAAGAGGAACCCCCATACACATCTGGACAGCATAATCTGCCCAAATCGAGTATAAGAATTTGTGGTAAAAGTCCATAATGAGATACACATGTGGTAAAAGCAGTGGCTGGACACTTTTTTTAATGCTTATTTGTTTTTGAGAGAGCATGAGCAGGGGAGGGATAGAGAGAAAGGGACAGAGGATCTGAAGCAGGCTCTGTGCGGACAGCAGCAAGCCTGATGTGGGGCTTGAACTCACAAACTGCCAGATCATGACCTGAGCTGAAGCTGAATGCTCAAATCAACTGAGTCACGCCAGTGGCTGGACACTTTTGATGAAAGCTGCAGTACTTCTCTTCCTTCCTGATGTGCTGGCAGAAAAGAATCATAACTCATTTCTCTTTGCAAAATGAGGAACATTGGGGTGCCTGGGTGGCTCAGTTGGTTAAGCATTTGATTTAGGCTCAGGTCATGATCTCACGGTTCCTGAGTTTGAGGCCCTCTCCCCCTTTGGTCTCTGTGCTGACAACTCAGAGCCTGGATCCTGCTTCGGATTCTGTGTCTCCCCCTCTCACTGCCCCTCCCCCATTCACGCTCTGTCTCTCTCTCAAAAATAATAAATAAAAATCATCCAGTGAACAAATATCCTAGGAAAACTAACAGTATCTCCTCCACCCAAGACTTAACTATAAGCCCAGACTCTGAGACTAGGCCTGAATGCTAGGGTAATAATGGAGGTTTCAGAGTGAACACTATAAGCAGGTAATGAGCTGCCACACTGCCAGGCCAACAGACAATGAACTCCTCTAGTTAGACTTTCTTTAAACCTCTGGCCCAAGTCACCCATCACTGTGAATTTAGACTGAGTGAAAGGAGACAACAACCTGGAGGGCTTGTGGTTGTGGGAGGCTCCTCTTCCAACACAAAATGATGAACTCTCTGATGTTGGCAAAGTGAAGAGAGCACTCTCTTTGAAAGACCCGTCCATCACAATGGGCGGTTGGTCAGATGATTCCCTATCACTGTTTCATGTTGCAACTAATTCTCTCTTCTGCTCCTCATAACATTAGCATCACGCATGGTCTTTCATATTTGGAAACAACTTCGGACAACTTAATTCAAGGAGATGCAGCCTCTCTAAGATGAAAGATTCTCAAACTCAGTTGTTATCTCCAGCTCTCAGAAGAAAAGAACAAAGAACATGCTACAAGGGAGAAGATTATATATTTCATTACCGTCACCTTTTGGTATTGAATAATAGCTGGTTCTGGCTTTGCTCATAGAACCATGGATCTCCACGCCATTTTACATAAGAGCAGAAAACATAAAGGTACAGCAAATTTCTTTGTCTCTGCCTCTGCATATTTTTGTCATGATCTTCCTAAAAGTTTCTCATTTTGTACAGGTTTTGTAAGTAAGTTTTACAGTAAAAAGTAAGTAATAGAGTAAAATTATTTATACTGTGTGACAAAGATTGTGTTAAATGCTCTTCTTGCATCATCTAATCCTCACCACAAACCTATGAGGTAGGTATCACTTTTATGCCTACTTTACCAAAGAGTAAATGGAGGCTGCAGGGGTTTGTTCACAACACCAGCTAATTTTAAGTGGCAAGGTTGGGACTCATACCCAGGCCATATAACCCCTAGACACAAACTGCAATCCTTAGGATATTCCCTAGTGGACAGAGAATGTGACAGTCTTCTTTAGTCCTGGGTGTACAACCTGGGGACATGGGATGATTTCTTCAGTTGCCTCTACTTTCCCTTAGTTTAACATGAACTCCTTTGGGGCTATAGCCTGGTGCAGTCAACACAACCAAGCCTCTTAGCATTTCATAAGTAGCCTCATGACACTTACAGAGAAGACTATACTCAATGGTAAAAGACTGAATGCTGTCTGTCTCTCTAAGATAGGGAGCAAGACAATGTCTGCTCTCTTAACTCTTATTCAACATAGTGTTGGAAGGTCTAGCCATTGCAGGAAGGCAAGAACATGAAATGAAAGGCATACAAATTGGAAAAGAAGAAATAGAGGAAGAAAGAAAACTGTCCCTATTTGCAGATGATTGCCTATGTAGAAAATCCCCAAAACCTACATTTTGTTATCTTTTAAATAACTCCCACAGGAACTTGCAAAGGAATGTGCCCCAAAGAACATCTTATAAAACTAATAAAATAAAACATCATTTGCCAACATGTAAAGGATTCCTCTGCTGTATACATTTATCCAATAGATATTCAAGTTTGTTTTAAGAGGAAAATAAATCTGGGTTCCTGGGTGACAGAGTCGGTTAAGCGTCTGAGGTTAAGCATCTGAGTCTTGATTTCCACTCAGGTCATGATCTCAGGTTCTCGTGAGGTCGAGCCCCGCATTGAACGTGGGATTCTCATTCTCTCCCTCTCTGTCTCTCTTCCTCCACCTGAATATAAATAAGTAAATTTAAAAAAAAAGTTTAAATAAATAAAGAGGAAAATAAATCCAGTCATTATTTTTAAAACAAGTTAGGAGATATTATTTACCACATAATACCTATTCATTTTGAAAATGTGTATGGATCAAAAACATTGAAGGGAATCTGCTTGCCTTTTTTCTTTCCCATAAAATATGCATTCATACAGCAAATGCCTATCTTCTCCCATTACTGAAAGGTGTGTTAATTTTCTACTGGATAGCTTTTCTATGTGTTTTTACTTCTTCTTCAGAGTTTCTGCTCTCTCCTAATTTCAACTTTTTCATAAAAGATGGATTTACTATGGATGACCTCTCAAGTCCTTAATATCAGAGACTACATTTTTTTTTCCTTCGCTTCTTTCCTTTTTGGTTTCCAACATCAATTGCCTGATTTTGTCTATTATGCTCAGTTTTATTCAGTTTGAGAGAAAATATTTCCTTTTAGGAGAAACAATGAGATTGGTATTTGCCACTACTAAAATATCTAGAAAAACCACATAATTTTAAAATTATATTTCAGAACATAGGTAACTGTCTCCAGTTGTTCCAATGAAAATTTTAATAGATTTATTACTTGTTTTGTTAAGAGGCTGAGAGCAGTGATTCTAGAGCCCAAGAGTTTTGGCTATCTCCAAGTTTTGCAACTTACTAAATGTACAATCAGGGAATTTGCTTCATCTCCATGTGCCTTTATTTCCTCCTATATAAAGTGGGGACATTAGTGGTATAGCCCTCACAGGTTCTTTGGGGGAATAAAGTGATTAGCACCTATAAACAGCTTAGAACACTCTCTGGAATATGGTGCACACTAAAAGTATGTTATGAGTATTGTTATTATTACCATTATTTTCTGCATATTCTGCATTAACATGATGGCATATACATTCAGAATTGTTTTAGTGGCAATAAGATGGAAGTGTAAAAAAAATTTAAAATAACAGACATCAAAGTAAATAACAAAAAATCGTTTTAAATCACAAAATCATTTTCAAAATCTATCAGTGATGAATTCTTTTATGTCTTTTCTATTTGTATATGCACATTCCCATATATATTTACATACCTTTACTTACTTGATCAGATTACAACATCTGTAACATACACCATTCTGTTCCTGACCAGGATAGAGTAACAGAGACTAGAATTACCTTCCAATCTGAAATAACTAAAAAGCTGGATAAAAATCTATGAACCAACTATTCTCAAGTCAGTGGACACTGAGCAACAAGATCTATGATCCCTGAGAGACTGGGAAGAAATGAGGTTATTCTTATGATTGCTCCAGCCTACTTCCTAGAGAAAGTTTTCAGGCCACAGTGCAAGGAGTGAGAATCCAGGGAGAGTCCAGGGGTATTCCATAGATTAGGAGAAGAAATTAGGACCTAGGGAGGCCAAGGCAGCTAGAGTTTTCAGGTAAGAGTACCAAAAAGAAAAGAGCTCACAGAGAAAGAATTTTGATGACCTGAAGAGGGTCCTCTTTGAATAATTATCTGAATAGTCTATGGCCATACTACCCAGAGCACACCTGATCTCATATGAATAATTATCTGAGTACTGAGTACTGATCATTAAATGCTTGTGAGGAAACTACCTCAAACCAAGAAAATAACACCACAAAAGGATTAAAGGGAACAATTTAAGTTTACACATGTTTAGGAATAGTGCATGTTCCTAATAGCTAGACTTGAAGACCTCATAATTCATGGGATATCAGAGAGAGTACTCAGGAGGATTTTTCCTCATTAGTGGAGTACAATTAACCCTAAACTAAACATTACTATGGTTCAGCCTTACAAAGATTAAAATCAAGAACCTAAAATATCAAACTGTTTACATGTAGCTTAACTGTGTCCCAGAATAAAAACCAATATATTTACAGAATAAAAACCAATATATCCCAAAATATCTAGCACTCAAAAGTTAAAATTAACAATGTGTGGCATCCAAACAACAATTATGAGGCCTGCAAAGAAGCAGGAAAATCTAACCCACCATGAGGATAAAAATCAATCAAAACTGACCAAGATATGAAAAAGATGGTAGAATTAGAGAAGGACATTAAAACAAACATTATAATTGCATTGCATACATTCAAGAAGCTGAAGGAAAGACTGAACATGTTTAGTAGAGACATGGAATATAAAAAATTTGAGATACCCAAATTGAACACCTAGAGATAACAATTACAATGTCTGAAATGAAAAACATGTTAGACAGGGGTAATGGCATATTAGACATTACAGAAGAAAAAAGTAGTGAACATGAAGACATAGCAATAGAAATAATTCAAAATGAAATACACAGGGGAAAAAAGACTGAAAAAATGAAGAGGGGATTACCAAGTTGTTGGACAACAATATTAATGATTACTTTAAATGGAAATGGTCTAAGCCCTCTAATGACAGAAATCATCAGAATAGACAAAAATCAAGACTCAGCCCCTAAT